>NC_065447.1:107623811-108299525 GCF_917563875.1 Diabrotica virgifera virgifera | reverse complement strand
GAAAAACTTTTGCCTAGGTTAATTACGGTCAAAGTGAGCCACTTTTTTTATTTAATTGACGGCTACTTTGTTTATAACCATTAAGCAACCTAACTTGAGCTCTTTTGAAGTTGAAGATATATAGTTTATTTGTAAAGTTTGAGTAAACTTTGAACCTCAAGAGTGGTTAATAAAGTTTTAAAAATGGCGTCCGAACGGAATTAATTCGTGGTCGGTAGAGGGGAATTAATAAAATCCGTGCACTCAAAAAATGAAACTGATTCTGCAACCATATGCTGCGATTAATATTTCCGGAGCTTGTTGATGGATTTTGATCAATTTTTTTTATCTGTATGTACTCGTAGTCTTCCAGAGTACGCTATGTACACACATCCCCACCTAACATTACAAAATGTTAGAGGGAACTCCCCTTATCACTCAGGGATATGAAAAATAGATTACGACCGATTCTAAGACCTACCGAATATACATATAAAATTAAATTTTAAATTTAAAAAAATAATTATAACTTATGGGTGTAAAAAATATATTAAAACCTCTTCTCCGTCCTATAAGATATACGTGTAAAATTTCATAAAAATGGGCCAAGCCGTTTCGAAGTAGTATGGTAACTAACACTGTTACAGGAGGATTTGATGTATATAGAAGTAACTGCGAATTAAATAATAAAAGTAGCTAACTTTGAGCCTAAGTAAAATAGGCAAAAAGTTGTTTCTGAAAATTCGTGTAAAAATACCAGCTTTTGAAATTCTAAAATAGATTTACTGTATAGTCAATATTAACAAAGCTATTCAAATTGTTTATAAGCCAAAATGACTTATTTCGCTAAACTTTTTTCGGAGCGATAAAAACGACTTTTTAATGATTTTTTTCAACACTTTGAAAACGTAACTATTCTTCTTGCATGTGATTTCCACAGAATTGGTATGTCATTATTATTTTCTGACCAATAACATTGCGAAAAAAAGCTCTTTGCGATAAAAAAATTGAATAAAATTTAAACTACTTGACGAATCGTCTTAAAATTATTTGTGCATTATTTATATGGAATGTTTGACTCTTGTTGTCCTGTGACTTTTTTCTACGCACTTCTACGTATATGCAATGGTAAATTTAGTAGGAAGAGACAATGGCCATGAAAATAGTCTATTGTATAATGTTATATGACCATTTTTAAGCAAGTTATGGTTTTTCCAACTCTTATACTTTTAACGATTTTTTATTTTTTTACGAATATTTTTTAAATTTCTCATTATATATTTTTTTGGTGTACATTTAGGCATATATTATTATATTGTGGAATAAAATAGAAAGCTTATTTATTTTACTTCAAAATGGTATACATATTTTTAAAAAAATCTAGGACTACTTATAAAATATCCGTAAAATATCCAAGAGTATCTGTAATTTGAGAAAAAATTTGATTTTTTTTATATAGAAGAATATAATTGCATATTAGAACATAATTTTTAATTCCAAGTAACTTTTTTTAATAATAATTTTCCGTATTGTGAAATATAAATGCACTTTACTCTTGAGCGAAATTCATATTTTTTAACATAGTACCTCGTATACTATTGATAAAATTTGATATATGATGATTACATCTTAGGTTTTAGGCTATGTAGCGAATTTAACGAAGATTTTTACGATTTTTTTTTCATAAAATTGATATTAAAAAATGTTACATATGGTTCAAACTTAGTCGGACATATTATTGCATTTGTATATTGAAAAAAAAAAACATATTGAAAACATTTTGAAAAAGCATATCTTGTTTAAAAATTGTAAAAAATAAAATTTTTTACAGTACACGATTTTAAAGTAAAGGAAATATGCTGTCTTTTGTATTCAGCAATATAAATATATACCTAAACGTAGAAGAAAAAAGTTATAATGAGAAATTTAAAAATAATCATAAAACATATCAAAAATCTTTAAAAGTACAAGTTTTGAAAAACCATATCTTGCTTAAAATTAGTTAATGAAAAGTCATATTTCGTAAACTATAAATCCTAAAGAATTCTGCCAAACGTCATTTTAAAGAGGAAAGATGGAAGTTTTTTTTGTGAAGCAATGCCTATACCTATATCTCCGTGGAAAAAAGTTTTGGGGCAAAAAACAAAATTGCTTTCTGCCTTGTTTTTATTTGCTTTTTTTTGAATATATGTTGGCAAAAAAATATGTTTGACTTTAAAAGTTCATTTTTCGAGAGTAAATTTCATCCTGAACAATTTTTCTGTAGACATGTTTGTACCAAAAGTGCATAGAACTCAGCCTAATATACCCTGTTCCTAGGGACTACTTGGTCTCTTTCTCAAAAACGCACCCCTTTAAATGGTAGCACTCCGCGGATTTTCATATTTAGAGTTCCATTGACCATATGAAACAATAAAATGCCGCTAACGTTTTAGTTCTTTTAGCTCTCTTATTTTGAACATAATCAATAGCTTATCACATTGATTCTAGTACCATAAAAAGAGTATTAGTCCCTATGATTATGTGCTATCTTGAATATTGATACCAGCATTTTCATAGCTCAAGTTTCAAGTTTCAAGTTCAAGTTATCATTGACGTTTTAAACTTCAAACTGATAGTACGAAGTAAAATCTACTCTTAGTAAAAATTAACATTTTTACCTCAAAAAGTATTATTTAAACTTTCATACGAGTTGAAAAAGTAACAGTTTTTGTCAGTGAATAAAATTGTATACCTATTTATATAGATAAACTTTAAAATTTTAGTGAAAAGTCAATTAAGAAGACAAGTGTATTCTGACAACTAATAAATATCGGTCCCCGATGGGGGACAAAACTACACAACCGACGTCTTTTGTGACGACAGATGCTGATATGGATAACAGTATTTTAATTTCAAGTGTTACTAGTAATAATCCAAGTGATAGTAACCTCCAGAAAACAAAGCAGTTGGAACCGAAAACTTTCAATATTCTTTCAGATAAGTACAATGTACAAAATATTTGGGTATACATAGAAAGCACTGAAAATAATGTAGGAAAATTGCATGCAATGACAGTTGCTCATATCCTTTTTAAAAAATTTAAACTTAATAACATTTTGGAAATTAAGAGTATAGGCCGAAACCGGATTAAGGTTTTATTAAAATCATTATTAGAAGCAAATAATTTAGTTAAACATCCCCTCCTAAAGTCAGAAAATTTAAAAGCATTTATTCCAAATCACTTACTTGAAATTAAAGGGTTAGTAAGAGATGTTGATACTCGTTACGATATCAACTATCTTATGGAAAATATAGAATCACACTCACGCGTCACTAATATCTACAGATTAAATAGAAAAGTCCAAAAAGAAGACAGAACAGTTGAATTTGTACCAAAAAAAACTATTGTTGTTACTTTTGAGGGGAATATTTTACCTGATCGAGTAGCTTTTAATAGAGTCTTTTTTCCTGTCGAACAATTTGTAGGAAGAGTGACCCAATGCTTCAAATGTTTTAAATTTGGGCATGTATCTAAGCAGTGTAACAGTACTGAAGAAAAGTGTATCAATTGTGGAGAAATTAAAGACGATAAACATAATTGTGATAAAAATTTAACTTTTTGTATACACTGTAAAAGCAAAGATCATGTTTCTATCTCAAAAAAGTGTCCCTCTTACGATAATCAAAAAAAAATTAAAAATATAATGATACAGCAAAAAACCTCCTTTAAAGAAGCTAAAGAAATTTCTGAAAACTCCTTATCCAGTCTAGTAAGTCACAACTCTTTTTCACCGCTAACAAATTATGACCAAAATTTTCCAGTTCTTCCTAACAACCATCGTATGTCATTATCACAACCTAATCAAATTCCTAAAAATACCAATTGCAATCAAAATAATTTCCTTTCCCAACCCAATCCTGTAAGCTTTAGTCCTCCAATGAAAAAGAAGAGAAAATCAAACTCTTCCACTATCCAGTCACCTATCCACGAACCATTATTTCCATTCTCCTTTGGACCTTCACAACCTTTGCCGATAAATTCAAATAAACCAAACTACGCTTGTTTGGAAACCAAGAAGAGTAGTATAGCTAGCAACCTATCCATTTTTATCGTGGATTTTTTAAATAAAATTCTTTCAAGTAACAATAGACAACCTATTGATATTAAATTAATTACAAGTAGCATAGAACAGGTATTGGAGGATACTTTGAAAAACCAATAAAATGCCCAAAACACGCAATTTAAATATAATGCAATGGAATGCACGTTCTGCTATAGCTAACAAAAATAGTCTGGTACAATTTCTTTATGATAAAAATATTGACATTGCTATTATAAGTGAAACTTGGTTCAAAAGAAATCAAAAATATAGTTTTAGTGGTTACAATATAGTCCGCAATGACAGAAACGATGGCTACGCTGGTGTGGCAATTTTGGTACACAAATCTCTTCGTTTTGTTGAACATAAAATCAATATAAATTACAATGAAAATATTTTAGTGTGTGCTATCCAAGTTAAATATGGAACTTTATTGTTAAATTTTTTATCTATTTATAAACCTCCAAAAATACAAACAAAATATGACGATTGGACTAAAATTTTTGAACAATTTGAGGGTCCTTTAATTATAGGTGGTGACTTTAATGCACACCACTCTATATGGGGTTGTCGTAATAATGATACCATAGGGTCACAACTTATAAATGTCGCAGATGATTTAAATTTAACAGTTTTAAATAATGGCGAACCTACAATTTTGAGACGTCCTGATCAACAAGATTCGGCTGTCGATGTAACTTTTTGTTCACCTGAATTGGTTAACAAGACATCTTGGAATGTCATTCCTGACACTCTAGGATCAAATCACTATGTCATATCTATAGAACTTCTTTTTGCAATTAATGAAAATGAAATATCTCCTAAAAATAAATGGAATATTAAAAAAGCCAATTGGGCGTTATATACCTCTACTATTCAAAATTTACACGATACAAACAATTTTCACTCGGATAATCTAATTGATAAGTACTCCTTCTTCATAAATAATATAAATACGGCTGCGGGAGCAGCTATACCCCAATATAAACCTTATAAATGTAAAAGGCACCCACCTCCTTGGTGGAATATTGATTGTGACAATATTATCAAACAACGAAAATTGGCTCTAATAAATTACAAGAAAAAAAGTAATTTTGAAAATTATGTTCAATATCAGGAGATTGCAGCTAGAACCAAAAAAACATTAAAAAGTATAGCCAAAAAGCATTGGATTGAATGGGTCTCTTCGCTCAATAAAAATACATCCGCTACAACTCTTTGGAATCAAGCTAAAAAACTTTACAGAAAACCGCTATCAAACATAAAATCTTTAGATCAGAAATGGATGGATGACTTTCTTATTAAAGTTGCACCCCCAACTGCGAACCCTCAAATAATTCCCAGCTCCATAGCATCAACCCCAGCTGATAAAAATCATTTTCTCTTAAAACCTTTTACTTACAATGAACTAATTTTCGCTATAAATAATCGTAAAGATAATAGTCCAGGATACGATCATGTCAAATACTCCATGCTTTTAAACCTTCCAGAAGTAGCAAAACATTTTCTATTGGACCTTTTTAATCGTATAGTTCAAGACAATTCTGACGTAAATATTTTTAAAGACATAATTGTTATTCCGATTCTAAAGCCTACAAAAGATCCAAATTCAGCCGAATCTTATCGACCCATTTCTCTTTTTTCGTGTGTATTTAAAACTTTGGAACGTATGTTAAAAAACAGACTAGAATGGTGGGTCCATACTAAAAAGTTACTACCAAACAATCAATTTGGATACAGACGAGGATGTGGAGCTTTAGATGCTTTAGCTACACTTGTAGCGGACATACAGGGTAATTTTTCTAGAAATAATTATTTGCCTACTTTATCACTAGATATAGAAGGCGCTTATGACAGTGTGTGTTTACCTCGATTAAAAGACAAAATGATCAATCAGTTTCAAATACCCATAAAACTAGCACAAACTATTCTTAATTTCTACACTGATAGACGCCTATACGTTAGAAACCATAAAAATGAACTTCTTGGACCACGTTATAATAGTTGGGGATTACCTCAGGGATCAGTCTTAAGCCCTTTTCTTTTTAATCTGTATACGGCTGATTTTCATAGCCTTAATGCACCAAGTATTACTTACAAAACAATCCAATATGCGGATGACTTCCTCATATATACAGAAAGGACAAAATATGAACCCTCTCTTACCATCTTAAGAAAATTACACGAACATTTCTCAAAATGGTTTTGTGAAAATGGTTTTAATTTATCCACTAGTAAATCTAATGTGTGTATTTTTTCACAACATAATATTCCTAACACAAATACTATTTTATTAAATGGCCAAACTTTAAATTTCTGCAAGTCAATAAAGTATCTAGGCATGTTTCTAGATCAAAAGCTAACTTGGAAATTACACATCGAGTATATGCTTGACAAAAGCAATAAAGGTCTAAACTTTTTAAAATCCATTTCTAAAACTTGGTGGGGAGCTGATGTAGAAACAGCTTTACTATTTTACAAATCTTACATCAGATCTATTCTGGACTATGGATGTATACTTTATGGATCAGCAAGTAAACAAATTTTAAATAAAATTGATGTATTTCAACGTACTGTTCTACGTATCTGTATGGGAGCAATGAAGTCTACTCCAATAGCACCACTGCATGTTGAAGCTTTAGAACCTCCCTTGAATTTTAGAAGAGATTGTCTGAGTGAAAAATTTGTTGTGAAAATTGCATGTATCAATAATTCATTATATTCTAGCATAAGCTCACTAAACACAGATGATCTAACAAACAGTTACTGGACTCATAAAAATACACCAACCCTGTGTACAGCCTTTAGAACCATGTGCAACAATAAGTATATCAACAATATCAACAACCTTGATACTAACGACTATTTCGCATTTTTTTATGAACCTGATATACATATACCTACATATTATAATAGTTCATTATTAGATTCATGCATCTTGAATTCCTGTATAGACAAATGGCCCAAAGCAACTGTAATCTATACAGATGCATCCAAAACATCGGAAGGGACCGGATGTGCTTTCTACATTCCATCTAAATCAACAGAAAAAATTGCTCAATTTTTAGTGCAGAAGCAATTGCGATTCTTGAATCCTTGATATATTTCGATAGTTTAAACAATAATTCAGTGTTAATAATATCCGATTCATTGTCAGTTTTATTATGTCTCAAAAATTCAAAATTACCCAATTATAATTCTAATCCTTTCATTTACCAAATTAAGAACATGCTTGTCAAGCTTAAAAATAAAAATAAAACTACTAATTTTATTTGGGTAAAAGCTCATGTTGGTATAAAATATAATGAGCATGTTGATTCTTTAGCTAAAGCTGCAATAACCTCTTCAGCTGAAATTGTACCAGAGGAGAGAATTTGTATTCCTGACACTTTTTGTATCTCTAAAAGAAATCAAATAGATCGTTGGAAAACTTATTGGCAAACTTTTTGTAACCACTCAACAACACAATATATTTATATACAACCACAAATTCCAAATTTGAGATGGTTTAAGAAATTTAGTAACATCCGTAAATATATAACAACCTTAATAAGATTGAGATTTGGTCATGCTTGTTATCCTACTCATCTTGCTAAAATCAAAATTTACAATTCAGACTTATGTGAAACATGTCAAGAACAAGGAGATCTTAATCATATCTTTTTTAACTGTTCCAAATATATTCAGCATACAGGAACTCTTTTAAGCAGCTTGCAAACGCTGCAAATATTTCCTCCGTACCAAATAAATAACCTATTGGCTACTAATGACAAAAGAGTATATGATTGTCTAATCAAATTTATACATAGTACAAATGTATGTCTGTAATCAATTTTAGCCAATCTCGTTAACCTTTTTTTTTACCCAATTGTTTATTTTCCCTCCTTTTCCCTATTTATAGTAATGTCTTTTAGTAATTTTTAAGAGGTTTTTTTTTTCTTTTGACTATTTTGATCTGTTTGCAATAGTAGGTATAGATAGACACTTTTTTATTTAGTATTAAGTAAATTAGAATAATATGTTTTTCTTTCTAATAATTTGTATTAGGTTTAATAGTTTTTTTGTATTAGTATTAATTATTATCAAGTTGTATCTGGCTAAATAGCTAAGTGCTAAAGTCACAAATAAAAAAAAAAAAAAAAAGTTCAAGTTATAATTATTATTACTAAACAATAATTTTTAAAGTAATAAATCATTCATACAAGCTACTTTTAAAAGAAATAATAACCAAAACACAAATAATGCCCCGATATATTTATAATAGAAATGATATCGTTTAGGTGCCTTGTTTCTCATCATTATCACGTAGCGCTACAAAGGTCCATGTCACCAGCCCCCCCTTTTTCGATTTGAGGGTCAAAAAAAAGCTCATTCGTTTGTATTGCGTTAGTACTGGATTGTATTACCCTTCATTCGTTTGTACTGCCCCCA
Source organism: Diabrotica virgifera virgifera (assembly GCF_917563875.1). NCBI lineage: Eukaryota > Metazoa > Arthropoda > Insecta > Coleoptera > Chrysomelidae > Diabrotica > Diabrotica virgifera. The sequence goes on along the minus strand of NC_065447.1, from coordinate 108,291,033 downwards.
CCCTTTTAAATCTGCCTGGAGGGGCTGGTGACATGTCATCCCCTCCCTTTTTCGATTTGAGGGTCAAAAAAAAGCTCATTCGTTTGTATTGCGTTAGTACTGGATTGTATCACCCTTCATTCGTTTGTACTGCCCCCACCCTTTTAAATCTGCCTGGAGGGGCTGGTGACATGCCATCCCCCTTTTTCGATCTGGGGGTCCGGGATGGGCTTGTTCGTTTGTACTGCGTTAGTATCGGATTGTATCGCCCTTATTTTGTTTGTACTGCCCCCACCCGTCTAGATTGGCCTGGGGGGGGGCAGTGACATGCTACCCTCTACTCTGCACTTTTGCCTTCTGAATGTCGAAAATAGGCTATTTCGTTTGTACTGCGTTAGTACTGGATTGTATCACCCTTCATTCGTTTGTACTGCCTCCACCTTTTTAAATCTGCCTGGAGGGTGACATGCCATCCCCCCCTTTCTCGATATGGGGGTCCGGGATGGGTATGTTCGTTTGTACTACGTTAGTATCGGATTGTATCGCCCTTATTTTGTTTGTACCGCCCTCACCCGTCTAGATTAGCCTGGGGGGCCAGTGACATGCTACCCCTCTACTATGCATTCTTTGCCATCTGAATATCAAAAATAGGCTATTTCGTTTGTACTGCGTTAGTACTGGATTGTACCGTCCTTATTTTGTTTGTACTACCCCTACCCTTCTACATTTAAAACAGAGAAGGATTAGTGCTAGGAGTAAGGAAACAAAATCAGCCAAAGCTTGCACATAGTAACACCGCGGGTGTAATATTTGGTAAATTCGTAAAAAATGAAACGAATTAAATTTTAAAACTGAAAAACAGGCTTGCAAGCCACTCTCCACTCTCCAAGGGGAATGGAAATTTACCCCCTCAGATGGATCTCGGAGTAGGAGAGATTTGAAAAATGGTACATATATTTGTTGGAGATATTTTGAACACCATTTTCAATCAGAAATCAGAGCAGCGACCTTGTCCTAGGAAGAAATTTATCCATCCCCTCAATAAATTTTACAGTTTCAGACGCTATCGATATGAAAATCAAAGATCTTATGCGGCGCATTCCGAAATGACTCTTCGTTGTACAATTTCAACCTCTCTGGATAACTGATTAACTGAAACATACATACGGCAGAATTCATTGGAATCGAAAATTATTAAAAGTATTTGGAACATTAAATGAAAAATTCCCACAATCAATATCTTTCTTAGCATCTAATGTCAGAGACCAGATAACAATAATTGCCGCTGCTATGTTATGGTAATTTGTTTTCTAGAAAGGTTTGTATTGTTCGTTTATGACTGCAATAAGATTCAGAATTTCCGTATTTCATTTGTAAAATAAATATAGTGTCAAAAACTTGCTTATACATTTGACGCACTGTCCGTCAACGTGTGACTTTACATATTCAGTGTCAAAACGAGACATTTTTATAGAAAAATATTTGCAAGTATATTAAATGCCAAACTGACCTATTAAATAAACAATGACATTTAGTCCAGAAAGCCACTGCGCATCCGCTAGGAAAAATATTCTAATTCGGATTTTTTGCACAATCTTACTCAAAAAGGACCCCTTTTAACAAAGTTGCATGTTGCTAGGACCAAAAGTTGGTCAAAAATTTTTTAAACGTTTTTTTTTTGTTTTTTTCCTAAATTTTTTTTGCATGGAACAAAATTTTTTAAGTTTTTTGGATCATTCCAAACAGAAAAGGTCTTTAGTGACTTTTCTCTAAAGTTGATAGTTTTTGACATATAAGCGATTAAAAATTGAAAAAGTGCGAAATCCGCCTTTTTTAACCCTCAAAAACTATGTGAAAAACTGACAATTTGAATGCTGCCAAGATAGGTAGATATTCTTTAAACATCGATTGATGAAATCCCGAAGAGTTTTTTGCAATACAATATCAAAAACCCGTTTGTTTCATAATTTCGTTATTTCGTAAACCGGCGACTTTAAGGAAAAATCCCGAAACTGGTCGATTTTTATTTTTTAGTTATGATATTGTGACATATATGGTATACTAGTGACGTCATTCATCTGGGCGTGATGACGTAATCGATGATTTTTTTAAATGAGAATAGGGGTCGTGTGCTAGCTCATTTGAAAGGCTATTCAATTCTCTAATTCAATAATTCAATTTTTTTTGTCAATTTGCCAAATGATTTAATTAAATAAAAATTTTTTGGACACCCTTTATAAAAAAGTATGTACATATTTATATTACTGAATAGAGAATTGAAGAACCTTTCAAATGAGCCAGCACACGACCCGTATTCTCATTTAAAAAAATCATCGATTCCGTGATCACGCTCAGATGGATGACGTCACTAGTATACTATATATGCCACAATATCATAACTTAAAAATAAAAACCGACCTGTTTTGGGATTTTTCCTTAAAGTCACCGGTTTACGAAATAACGAATTTATTCCTTTCATTTCAATTAAAAACAAAGGGGTTTTTGATATTGTATTGCAAAAAACTCTTCGGGATTTCATCAATCGATGTTTAAAGAATATCCACCTACCTTGGCAACATTTAAATTTTCAGTTTTTCACATGGTTTTTGAGGGTTAAAAATGGCCGATTTCGCAATTTTTCAATTTTTATTCGCTTATATGTCAAAAACTGTCAACTTTAGAGAAAAGTCACTAAAGGCCTTTTCTGTTTGGAATGATCCAAAAAATCGAAAAAAATTTTGTTCCATGCAAAAAAAATTATTTTAGGAAAAAACAAAAAAAAAGCGTTTAAAAAATTTTTGACCAACTTTTGGTCCTGGCAACATGCAAATTTGTTAAAAGGGGTCCTTTTTGAGTAAAATTTTGCAAAAAATCCGAATTAGAATATTTTTCCTAGCGGATGCGCAGTGGCTTTCTGGACTAATTGAAATTTTCGATTTCTACTATGGAATTATCGCTGTATAGACCAGGGCGGATCTGTTTTGAAGTGGACGTGAGAGGTGGCATTCCGATTTTTGCCGATAAAATTAGGTGACAAGTTCAGTAATTATAATTGACTCATGCTCCTTCTCAAATATGTTTGGATAATTATTTAAAAAATTTAAATATTTAAAAATTTCGAAAAACATCGATTTTTTTCAACTTTCATTGCTTGTAACTTAAAAACGATTCATTTTGGAACAAAGTCATAGCGAAATAAAATAAAGATAATTGAATTTTGTATGATATACGACACGACTGGTATAAAATATCTTAAATGATTATCCTTTCTGCAAAATAGCAATAAATACAAAATAAGAGGGCAAAATAAGCCTCTTTTTATTCAATGTTTTTCAACCACTTTGGTTGCACTTAGAACCTTCGTATTTTACTTAGAAAATTCTTACAACATACTCAATCCGTCCACGAAATTTCATTAAAATCGACGTAATACATTTTGCATAATAATTTTGCAATCTAAATTTTTTTAGAAAAAGTTCAATTTTTTTAAAATCTTTCTGAACAAAAAGTAGACCTGTTAGAAGTTTGCTAATTTTTTTACGTATCGAGAGGTACTTTACCAATCCAATACACTTTACAAAATTAAAATCGGATTATTTAAGAGGCCTCAGCACTGTTTTAAGGATATAAACAATTTTTTTGCTTATAAACAAATATAGTGAGGACGTTTGAGTTGGAATAAATTCATTTTCTCGAGAATGGGCAACTCTGGAGATAAATCCCTAAACAGGTCGATTTTTGTATTTAAATTATAATTTTTGGGATATCTACCATACTACTAACGTCATCCATCTGGGTGTGATGACGTAATCGATGATTTTTTTAAATGAAAATTTGAGTCGTGTGCTAGCTTATTTGAAAGATTATTTAATTCTCTATTTATTACATAATTATTTAGACAGGGTGCCCAATTTTTTTTTAATTAATGGAGACAAACAGAAGAAGGTATTTAATATAGTTAATTCGAGATACATTTTACTGTTGTCCTAAAACAGAAAAAAATGTTTATTTGATAAATAACAGAAAAATGAATGTATTCGTATTTATTAACTCAAACGTCCTCACTGTATTTGTTTATAAGCCAAAAAATTGTGTATAACTTTAAAAGATTGCTGGGGCCGATTAAATAAACCAACTTAAGTCCTGTAAAGTATATTAGATAGGTAGGGCGTATCTTTATATGTAAAAACATTAGCAAACTTCTAAATAATGGTCTACTTTTTGTTCAGAAAGTTTATAAAAAATTTTAACTTTTTTAAAAAAATTTAGATTGCAAAATTTTTATACAAAATCTATTAAGTGTATTTTATAGTATAGTATAGTATATCATAAAAAATTCAATTATCTTTATTTTATTTCCCTACGACTTTGTTCCAAAATGAATCGTTTTAAAAACGATTGAAAAGTTGAAAAAAATCGACGTTTTTCGAAATTTTTAAATATTTGAATGTTTTTATTAATGTTCCGGACATATTTGAGAAGGAGCATAAGCCAATTATAATTACTGAAGTTGTCACCCAATTTTATCTGCAAAAATCGGAATGCCACCTCTCACATCCACATCAAAACAGATCCGTCCTGGTCTATACAGAGATAATTCCATAGTAAAAAAATCGAAAATTGCACTGTCATTGTTTATTTAATAGGTCAGTTTGGCATTTCATATATTTGCAAATATTTTTCTATAAAAATGTCTCGTTTTGGCACTGAATCTGTAGAGTCAATTAACACGTTGACGGACAGTTCGTCAAATGTACAAGCAAGTTTTTGACACTATATTTATTTTGCAAATGGAATACGGAAATTCTGAATCTCATTGCAGTCATAAATGAACAATACAAACCTTTCTAGAAAACAAATTACCATAACATAGCAACGGCAATTATTGTTATCTGGTCTCTTGCATTAGATGGTAGGAAAGACATTAATTGTGGAAATTTTTCATTTAATGTTCCAAATACTTTTAATAATTTTCGATTCCAATGAATTCTGCCGTATGTATGTTTCAGTTAATCAGTTATCCAGAGAGGTTGAAATTGTACAACGAAGAGTGCATTTCGGAATGCGCCGCATGAGATCTTTGATTTTCATATCGATAGCGTGTAAAACTGTAAAAACTGATGGATAAATTTCTTCCTAGTAGGAAAAGGCAAAGTCGCTCCTCTGATTTCTGATCGAAAATGGTGTTCAAATTATCTCCAACAAATACATGTACCATTTTTCAAATCGGTAGCGTAGAACTACTCAGAGATCCATCTGAGGGTGTAACTTTCCATTCCCCATGGAGAGTGGCTTGCAAGCCTGTTTTTCAGTTTCAAAATGTAATTCGTTACATTTTTGACGAATTTACCAAATTTTACACCCGCGGTGTTACTATAATAATTTTGGCTAATTTTGTGTCCTTACTCCTAGCATTAATCCTCCCCTGTTTTAAATGTAGAAGGGTAGCATGTCACTGGCCCCCCAGGCCAATCTAGACGGGTGGGGGCGGTACAAACAAAATAAGGGCGATACAATCCGATACTAACGCAGTACAAACGAACAAACCCATCCCGGACCACCATATCGAAAAAGGGGGGATGGCATGTCACCAGCCCCTCCAGACAGATTTAAAAGGGTGGAGGCAGTACAAAAGAATGAAGGGTGATACAATCCAGTACTAACGCAGTACAAACGAAATAGCCTACTTTCGACGTCAGGTGACAAAAAGTGCAGACTAGAGGGGTAGCATGTCACTGCCCCCCCCCCAGGCCAATCTAGACGGGTGGGGGCGGTACAAACAAAATAAGGGCGATACAATCCGATACTAACGTAGTACAAACGAATATACCCATCCCGGACCCCCATATCGAAAAAGGGGGGATGGCATGTCACCAGCCCCTCCAGGCAGATTTAAAAGGGTGGAGGCAGTACAAAAGAATGAAGGGTGATACAATCCAGTACTAACGCAGTACAAACGAAATAGCCTATTTTCGACATTTAGAAGGCAAAAAGTGCAGAGTAGAGGGTAGCATGTCACTGGCCCCCCAGGCCAATCTAGACGGGTGGGGGCAGTACAAACAAAATAAGGACGATACAATCCGATACTAACGCAGTACAAACGAACATACCCATCCCGGACCTTCAGATCGAAAAAGGGGGGATGGCATGTCACCAGCCCCTCCAGGCAGATTTAAAAAGGTGGGGGCAGTACAAACGAATGGAGGGTGATACAATCCAGTACTAACGCAATACAAACGAATAAGCGTTTTTTTACCCTCAATTCGAAAAAGGGGGGGATGGCATGTCATCAGCCCCTCCAGGCAGATTTAAAAGGGTGGGGGCAGTACAAACGAATGAATGGTAATACAATCCAGTACTAACGCAATACAAACGAATGAGCTTTTTTTTGACCCTCAAATTGAAAAAGGGGGGGTTGGTGACATGGACCTGCGCTACAACCCTGGGTGGGTCCTGGCTGACTGTACAACTTTCTTTCAATTTGTTCGGTCTTCCATCAACCTAGGGTCAAATGGAACTTTAATTTTCTGGAGATCTGATTGGATGTTATCTCTCCATCGCATTCTGGGACTTCCGAGTGGTCTTTTGCCTGTAGGAATCTCCTCCCATACCAGTCTTATAAGTCTCTCGTTATGAAGTCTGTGCACGTGGCCTGCCCATCTTAGTCGCTGTGATTTCATTTCTTGGACAATATCAGCGTGACTGTAGAGTAGGGTGGAGCGAAAAAATCGACTTTCAAATAATAATTTGCCTATATGCGGAAAAGTGGTCTAGTATTGAATCTTAACGTGTGTTAAAATTTTTGCTCAATCGGATGTTATTTAGCGGTGTCCCCACCCACATTTGTGAATAGACGCTTTCTCTTCTCGGTCGGTCATGCACGTGCTTATGAGTAAACCAGTTTGAGATCGTCTTGCGTCAGTATTGCACGTATTTTTATGCAAACTGTGTGAAATCCTTAAATTACAACTTGTTTTGTGCTGTTTTTTGCGAATTAGTGGAAATTTCATAAACCAAAAAACGTAATTTTTATGTGTAAACATGGCAAACACTAGAAAAAAGACTGAATGTGTTATATTTGGTGCACCATCACAATTAAAAGACAATGTTTTACCTACTCACGCAGATGTATGGAAAAATTATTTATGGATAAGACGTTCATTAAAAGAAGCATCTACAAATAAAGCAGAACCGTCATTAGGTAATAATTTTTTTAACATTAATAACGTACTTACTAAATTTGAACTATTTTAGGTAATATAGCTACAATTTTGATGGCGGAAGTCAAATTATTATGGACAAAAGCATCATTACCAATAGTGTCCGATCAACAAATATTGCATTTAATTAAAAAATATTACGAAAAATTACGAAACATCAAAAAACCTATTAAATCAAGAATAACAGATGCACTTAAAAAGAAAATAGCCGATTTTAAACAAAATGCAGAAAATATGTTATTTGACATTTGCGCTTGTAAATGTGTTAATTTTTCATCGTGTACTTGCAAACAAAAAGTACCAAAAACAGAACGAAAGTTTTTGGAAGATCAAAGATCTGAAAGAAAAATGGCTATTGGTTCAATTGACCATTTGTCGACTAGAAAAAGTGAAAGATCATTGTATAGAAGACAAATAGAAAGTTCTGCAACATCTAAGAGTACATCGCCAAAAAGCAGTTTAACAAGTGGACATTTGAAATTACCACAATGGGAAAATATAAAACCACATGAATGTGTAAATTTGGATACAAAACTTTGTACTCCACTTAAAACAAAGAAAATGCGAATTCGGTTACCAAGCTTAGCACAAGCATGTGATAGAACTGGCGTTTCTGACAGATCGGCTGCTATTATAGTAAGTTCGGTTTTTAAAGATATGGGAATGGTAACAAATGTTGAAAGTCAAAACATTGTCAACAGAAGTAAAATCAGAAGAAAACGAAAAAGAACTAGAAAATCTTTCATTTATAAAGAAGGCCAGAAGATTTTGCACGGTATCTATTTTGATGATCGTAAGAAAAAAACGTTAGTTCCAATCCAAGTTGAGAATCGAGCACAAAAGAGAACCATAATCGAAGAACATATTTTGTTAGTTTCAGAACCAAACTCTAAGTATTTTGGACATCTTACTTTACAATCTGGTTCAGCAAAAAGTATTGCAGACAATTTATTTAATTTTTTAAAATCGAAATGTAACTTTTCGACTTTGGTTGCGACGGAACAGCGGTAAATACTGGCGTTCACAATGGTGCAACTCGCAAATTAGAACTTCAAACTAAGAAACCATTACAGTGGTTCATTTGTCTTTACATGGAAACGAGCTGCCATTACGACATTTGATGAAGTATTTAGATGGAGAAACCGCAAAACCTACCGGATTTTCGGGTGAAATAGGAAAGCTTCTAGAAACTTGTGAAACCCTACCTGTTTTTGAGTTTCGAAAAATTCAAAGTGAACTTCCTGAAGTAGATATTAATACACTAAGTACAGACCAAAAATATTTGTATGAAATCAGCAAAGCTGTAAGTAATGGTACCGTATCAGAGAGCTTGAAATATCGACAACCGGGAAAGATGGCACATTCGAGGTAGATTACAACAGCAAACAGAATACTACAACTTTATTTAGGAACTTTAAAGCCGAGTACCAATTTAAATATTTTGGCAACTTATCTGCAAAAGGTGTATGTTCCCAATTGGTTTTCAATCAAAGTAAATCCAGAAGTTAAATATGGGTCAATTCATTTATTTAATATGATTCAATGCTCGCAATATTTATCACTAAAACTAAAGAAAATAGTAAACAAAGTCATTCAAGGTAATGGATATTTTGCACATCCAGAGAATATTCTCGTGGCCATGTTGGGTGATAAACGACCCCACATCCGAGAGTTAGGTTTGAGGCGCATATTAAAGTCTAGGAACGGCCAAGAAACCAAAGAAATTCGCCAGTTTAAAATTCCAACTCTAAATTTTGGAGCTCAAGAGTATTTTGACTTAATTAATTGGCAAACTACTGTAATATCAGAGCCACCAATAACAAAACAATTGTCAACAGATGAACTTAGAAAAATGATTGATGACACTACTTCAAATAAATTTGAAATTCTTAAATTTCCTTGTCATTTGCAAGCAGTGGAAAGATGTGTCAAACTAGTGACAGAAGCATCATTATTGGTTTGTGGAGCTGAAGCAAGAGATGGATTCATAAGAAATCGAGTTTTGTCAAGACAAGTATTACCTAAGTTTGAAACAAAATCCGATTTTATTGAAACTTTACTGTAAATAATTAAATAAACTATTTTGTAGTAAGTTCTGAGTTGTAAACAAGCAAAAACAACATTAGTATAAAATAAAAAAGTTACGTTCTTTTTTCAATATTTTTTTTAATTTGCAAATTTTTAAAGTTCTGGGGGCACCGGAAGATATTGTTCTATAAATCCCAAATTTTGGATAACGTTTTGCAATTATATCTAACCACTTTTCCGCATATAGGACATATCAATTTGTAAAAAAACAAATTTTCCTTGGTTTTCGCACCACCCTACTGTAGAGTGATTTTAATTCGATATTGCTTCTGATCCTATACTGTTTTCCTAAATATTTTTCTTTCAAAACGTCTGAGCTTTTCTTCGTTGGCTCATAGTCATATTCCACGTGGTCATAGTCCACGTTTCGCATCCATATGTTAGTACAGGTCTGACTACGGATTTATAGATTTTGATCTTTTAAGTTCTTGTAAGATTTTTTGATTTTACAAGCTTATCCAGTGCGAATAGACAGCGATTTGCCGATTGGATTCTGTCTTTTATTTATTCAGTTGTTACATAGTTCAACATGGTTGTCAGCTGTGATAACGGCCCCCAGATACTTAAAACGTTGTACTCTTTCAAAATTAAAGGTGTTAACCGTAAAATTTTGTCCTATCCTGTCTTCCCGTGTCGTTCTATTTATACAAATATAGTTCTTGTTCTCCTCACTAATATTCAGCCCTGCCAGCCCTACTTCACTTGTTGCTCCTTCGACCTTGTTAAAAATGTCTTTTATGGATAGAACGGTGTCTCCAACGAGATCAATGTCACCTGCTTATGCTAGTAGTAGCTTGGGACCTTGACCCGATAGTAATTCTGTTTTTATTTCGGTCAACCTCATGGCTTTCTCCAAAACAACGTTAAAATGTAGTGGAGATAACACCGTCCACTTTTGATTTCAAAGCTGCCAGACAGTTTATTACTTACACGTACTTTAGATATATATTCCACCCACCATATAGACTTTGGTCATCCGAATGAGTTTCTTTGGTATTGGAAACTCCGCCATGGCATTCCATACATGGCTCTTTCTATGCTATCATATACCTGTCGAAAGTCTATGAAGAGATTGTGTACGGGTCTGTTATACTCCCACCCCTTTTCAAGAAGCTATCTCAGAGTTGACAGCTGTCTCAGCGTGCCCCTTGTTTCTGGTAACGTAACACGTTAAGCCAATTAGTAATTGTTCTATTATTTGCATGGTGAAAGCGTCTAATTTGAAATTTAGTACCATATTAGTGCGTACATGTCTTGTTTTTCAATTTAGGTGTAATGTAATTTTTTCTAAAAAAATATTTTTTCTACAACCGTTAGGTCTGGATCCCGCGTATGAAAAAAAAGTTGATTAATAGCAAGCTGAAAATTTGTTAATAGCTTAAGGGTGTCTAGTCGGATAAACTTTGATATATGGGAACACTGGAACAGGGCAGTTTTAATTGTGGAACAGGTTAAAAATTTGGAACGGTCAGACCACGAAAACGGCACATTTATTTTGTCCGACAGAAAAGACTTAAACTCTCCGAACAGAGATTAAACTCTCATGCAAAAATCAGACTGCTATTTATCACCTGTCATAATTCCTGTCATGTGACATATTCTATATGTTCCACTATTAAAACGCCCATTGGTGATAAATAGCAGTCTGATTTTTGCATGAGAGTTTAATCTCTGTTCGGAGAGTTTAAGTCTGTTCTGTCGGACAAAATACATGTGCCGTTTTCGTGGTCTGACCGTTCCAAATTTTTAACCTGTTCCACAATTAAAACTTCCCCTGTTCCAGTGTTCCCATATATCAAGGTTTGTCCGACTAGACACCCTTTTCAGCTTGCTATTAATCAACTTTTTTTCATGCGCGGGATCCAGAGCTACGTGTTAAAAATGCAATTTTTAGCACTCCATAGGAGCGTTAAAAATGCTACTTTAAAGCACTAGTGCTTTAAAATTTTTAAGGCATTGCAGTTAAAAGTGAATTGTCAGATTGTGAAACGTCAAAATATTTATATTTCATTTATTAACATTAATATTAATAGTACAACTTGCGCAATTTGAAAAAGGTGGTTTAAAAGGTTTTTTAAATTTTAATTTAAAGTGTATTATTGCATTTTTAACACTTTTGTAGAAAAAAACTATTAAAATTTGTTAGAATATACAACAATAAAAGTAAGATGTTATCCTATAGTTGTTATGATTTACAGTGGCGGCTCGTGGCCTTAGAGACAGGGTCGGCAAGGTCTTTTTGTCTCCTCATATATAGGTATACCATGTAATTAAAAGGCTTAAATCATCATAGGAGATTTTTTTGTTTGGTTTACTTGACATTCTCTCTTGTTTCATGGTGTTTTGACAATATGTTTTGATACTTTTGAGACAAGAGAAATCCCGTTCATTTAAAGCAGAAGTTGGAGGTAATAAGAGAATTGATGATCAGTTTGTTGTAATGAATTGCAGTAGGTACTTACTATATAAAATTACACATATTTTGTAACTTATCCAACTTTCTGAAAATATTTGTATCAGCGTAATTTTTAAGTAATTTGTAATAATAAATATCTTGAAAATTCTTTGGCGAAGGTAACTTTTAAATTTTGAATCGTCAAGGTGGTCAAAAATTTGCAAATCTTCAAAATTTGAAAAACGAGTATCTATTTGCATAATACATAGTAGGTATCCAAAATTTCAAAATATACTCGTTTTTCGAGATATGTATCATTCCTGCGTATTTTTTGGGGTGGTTCGGAAATATCAAGCGAACCCAAAACGTCACTGCGTATATATTGGAAACTACTATCATTACGAAAATCTTTGAGATTTTGCACCAGTTCTCTTATTCTATCTTTGGAATAAATAATGTCAGTTGACGGATTTTGAACAACAATGAATATCAAATCGGTTTGGGCAAACACTCTTTGAGCAAAGATATCACATCACAACTTTCAAAATCGTCGCCTTCGATAATAAATTAAAAAAACTTCCAAAAGCGGTTCACGAAAATCTGCTACAGTGGAAACTAACCCAGGTTTAAAATTTCATTGCGTCTGACAAACTGTTTGCATTTTTTTCTAATTGTTCTACTCGTAAAACAGTATAGTCGAGGAAATGAAGCTGGAAAAATGGCAAAACCTCGCAATTTTTTCGTCCAGCATCGATTTGAACAAGAATTTGGGATTAGGCTCATTTCGCTCTCTAATTCATTTTCTATATTTAGCCGTTGTACGCTTTTGGTTTTTAAGGGTGAAAACCACCCCTAATTGTAAAAAATGATAAAATAAAATTTTAAACTTTAATATTGTCAACATCTGCTTCTTATTAGTTACATAATGATTGTTTTGTGCTTTAAGATATAATATCATAATATTTCAACCCTTAAAACCACCCCTGTTGGAGCTATATATGAAAAGTTTACTTCTAAAAGAATCATTTCGGCTTGCATCAATTTACATAAAAATTTGGGGTTAGGATCATCTTACCCTGTACTTTATATTCTATATCATGCTCAAGGGCATTGATTATTTTTAGGGGTGTAAGCTACCCTTATTGTCAAAAATTATATAAAAACATTGTAAACGTTTATATAGGTGAAATTTGGTTTTAACTGGGTAAATAATGATTGTTTTATGCTTTAGGATATAATATCATAATATTTGAACCCTTGAAAACCACCCTTAATAACATTGCAATTTTTATAAGTAGACAATTTAATAGATCTATACAGAAAAAAGTAGAATTAAAGAATTACAAAAACATTTATTTACACAAAAAGACGAATTTACAAATATATAAAAATACACATTACAAATAGTTTTTAGTCATCCAGTATACGAACCGGCTCTGTGGTATTATATAGGTACATTGAAAATGCTCTGTAAGGGGACTATTAGAATTTTTCGTAAAAAAAAATTAGTTTTATAAACACAGCTCCTTCATTTTTGGCGATAAAATTTTTTTTCAATAACAGTGTTGTAGGATTTTTAAAGAGTAATAACACTGTGTATATTAAATTCTGTAAGATTCCTTAATTTTTAATTGACGTGGGTTTAAAGAGCTCGAATAAGGGGATGTTTGCCCGTAAATAGATGTTTTAAACATTTATAGCTACTATTCATTATAATGAAAATTTATGAATAAGAAAATTTTAGATATTAAAAAAGCTACAATTTAGTAGTCGATCATTTTTTTCATATCTCCAGTATTTTCGGAGATATTTTGAAGAAAATGATAGAAAATGCAAAATTGCAAAAAAATTAATTTTTCTTTAGACTCCAATATTTCTAAAATTAGTCTTTTTAAATAGGTCAGGCTTCTTGGGTGTATTTATAATATAAATATAAAAGGAATTACGGAAAGGCGAAGACTAATTTTTAGTTACAAGTGTAGTTAGGGGGTTGTTTTCACTGTTTTTTTCATAGAGAAAAATAGGTACAGACATTTTTTCGATCATAAGTTGCTCAATTTTTATGCTAGAAACTTTTCATTATTATTTTTTGAAAGACCTTATTGTATGCTTGAAAAAACATCATGTAAGTTTTCCTGGAAAGATGCAAAGTTTTCCCGTTATTTGGCTTTGATTATTTCAAATTATGCATTTGATGAAAAAAGCTAACTTTTAACATGCCGTATCTCGGTTTGTATTAGTCGTAAAAATATTATAGAGAAACAGTTTCGTTTGTGTTACTAAAAGATACAATTTCGATATCTACAGCTTTTTTGATTAAATGCATATTTTTCGAGTTATTCTCAAAAAACCCTTTAAAAAAAGTCGATTTTTCCGTCGAAAAAAGAATGTGTGTGTACTTTGTACGCACGTAAGAAGTTATACTTCTATTATATGATTATATGATTATAAACGAAATTAATATACTTTTTATTTATATTTTATTTAAATATTAAATTAATTTATACTTACTACTTCTCAAACATTTTTATTAAAACAGTGCCAAAAATTAAAATAATAAAAAAATAAAACACACACAAACACACTAAAAATGCTACAAATGATTTCTGAACATTAATTGTCGGAAAAATTTTTAACTAAATACGTATTTTCTGAAAATAAAATTATATAATAAATATACTTACAATCATAAAATGTATAAAAAAAAATAAAAAAATAAAAGTTTCTATTGGGATTCGAACCAACTTACCGCGCGGCTGGTATTTGCGTTGTATTGGGATTCTCCCGCATTAAAACTGCGCCACAGAGACAGCTTGTCATTATGTGCGAAGATCGTCTAACTAAACAGATTAAACTTTTGACATTTTTAACTTATGTAAATTAAATTATTTTGATTTTGAATTGAAATGATTTAGAATTGAAAAAATACAACAAAACATAGAGTAAGAAGACAATATATTATGTAAATATAAATATAAATTATGTAAATAAAAGTATTACATACTACTTAAGTATTTTGGTAGGTTCAAGGTAGGTATCGGAGCCCGTATAACGACTAATAAATTTCGCAATCACTTGCGTCGTGCAAAGTGGCTATGTTCAAATATCATAACAAAATTTGATCAACTATTTATAAAACACTTACCAGTGAAAGATTCTTTAGCTTTGAATAAGCGAGATCTGCGGCACTCATACTAGGCACAGTTTGATGAGCTTTCACATTGGCATGAAACAATCATCTCTTCTATGTAAATAAGTCCAAAAATATAATATGAAAACTATTTAAAAAGGCAGTATAACCATTAACTAACTTTTTGTTTGTTGTTTCTCTTCCTACAAATTTTAAAACGCAACAAGCATACATTATAACCAAACGCAGTCCCACAGCTGTGCCACAGCTGCCATATTGGATAATTTTTGTCATGTCATTTGAACATCCAATCAGAACAAAGTTATAATGCGCATGCGCCCGGTCGCTAGGTTTTCCCATATAAAATTTCACCGTCATTACGCCCGTAAAGAAGTATAACTTCAAAAACTGTTACTTTCAAACAAGAATAACTCGAAAAATATTAGTTTTACGAAGAAAATGTAAAAAACACTTTTTTCTTAAAATTACTTTTTACATCGATTTACATCGTTAACCCGCCGTTACACGCGTCTTCTATCGTGACGTGGTTGCACGCGTATGAGCGTCGCCCTCACCTACATAAATTCGACTTATTTCGAGGAAGAATGAATGTCAACATGTATAAATATAAAATGGGTTGTACTCACATATTACAGAAAGTCTTGTAAACCATTTTTTTTTATTAATTTAACAAAACAAAAGTAAAAATAATATAGATCAAAAGCAAGTTTTCTTAATTTTCAATTTCAGCAAGCCACTGAAGAAATTAACTTTCTTTACGCGAATTAATTTTACTAAAAATACAAATTAAAATTAACAGCTGTTCTGAAGCTTTTTTTGTAGCATTTATGTAATTAACTATTAATATTTTGTATTTTGATAACGACGTCCGAGGTGGAATTCGAAACGTCAATAAAATCAATTTTTCAAGTTAAATTGTGGCTTATTTCCCAATTAAAATAGGTAAATTTAAAAATGGGTTCTTAACCAGTGGAGCACCTAGAATTTTCCTCTGGGGGGAGGGGGTTTGCTTGGGCACCGAAAGTTTTTTGTATTATTTGTGAAAGACAAGTTACATTTTCCTACTTTCTTTTATATATATTTCTATATGCTCTGGGTGGGATTTTAACCCCCAAACCCCCCCTTCGGTGTGCCACTGTTCCTAACCTAATCCAAACAATAATATTTTAATTAAACCTACCTAAATATTAAATAAAAACCTAAAAGATTCTTTGGGATAATAGAAACGTGATTTCACTGTGATTGCACGCGCAGTGAGGAATTCCCTCACTTGAAGAGGGATGTCTCTTCTTTCAACTATCACACAGCACACTGACCGCCTGAAATATTCTATAACTTTTTCGTACCCTCTCATGAACCATGCTAAAGGCATTCCTGGGTGCTTAAGGTTATCGTATTAGTTTACACAATTTCATTGGTTATAAACAAATATGGTGAGGGATTCCCTCATAGCGCGTGTAATGGCGGGTTAAAATGTAATAAAAAATTCCAACCCCCGAGATGGGGTGGCAACTACCCCCAAGGTTTTAGCGTACAGCAGCATGATATAGAAAATGATTCTTGGACTATTCCCTACCTTCTGTGAAAATTTCAAGTAAATCCATGCTGGACGAAAAAATTGCGAGCCAAAATGCTTCATTTCCTCGACTAGTAGTCCGTTTGAGCGAGCTAAACTGGCAAGAAAAGACGATATTCTTTAATTTTAAATTTTTTTACACGTATCTACATATCCTGCAAAACTAAATTCATTCCATTCCCATGACAGTGAGTAAATAAAGCTTGTGGTGCAATAGTTTGTACTTTTGCACCACATTTTGCTTTCATTCTGTACTGTTTTAGACATGCCTCTAAATATCTTAGAATCAAAAAGTAAATTAGAAAATCCAAATCGTATTTCTTAAACAATTTTATTAGTTACTTATCTATATTTATATTATGATATACCGATTTTACGATATTATATATCTATAAATAAATGATTATTCCTGAAAACTTAAAAAAATTACAATATCAATTAAACGACGTAAAACGGCGTGACTATTTTTTACAATTTCTGCCGATGTTTCCAAATGAAACCGGCAGATTGAAATGTGCAATACCTGCCGCTTAATGCCTATACAGGGAAATGCATGTTTGGTTTGTCATCGTCATCGACTTGTATTTTTCGTTGAGTTTTACGTGTATATCGTCAAGCTACGGATGAGCTGGGGTCGGCTAGCCGAACAGTCAGATGACTGGCTCGGATCATTCATTTTTTGAAAAGTCTCTTATGCGCAGGAATCACTTAACGCTCGGATTGGTCGAATCCTTTTAAAAACCATGAATAAACATTAGTTTGTTGGTATTATCTGATAGTTTTTTTTATTTCATAGAAAAAAAATGACATAAACTCTGATTAAATTGAATATTAAAAAAATCTATAATATCTATAAACGTGTGGGTCGACACTGCCGACCCTGCCGACCCTGACCGGCCGTCACTGATGATTTACGTATTGACAGTATAGGCAGTTTTGATGTAATGTCAAGAAAAATATAAAAATGGAATGTCAGTCAAGTTCAAGTAAAAGTTTTTGTAGAGATTGTCCTGTAATTGAGAATGAATAAATTATAATTGTTGATATATAAGACGTTTGTAAAAAAAATATTGTATGATATACGTGTTAAAAAGTACATTTTTAAGGCACTCATGTGAATTGCAGAATTCGCTTCGCTAATTCTGCAAACTTTCACATGCGTGCCTTAAACGTGTACTTTTAACACTTATATCATAAATAACCATTAAATAACATATGCTACAGACGTTTCCCTTTTAAGTTATAATAAATTTGATATGTATATCAAGCAAATTGGAAATATAATTAAGTTAACTTTTGATAAATTTAACTACCCGACGGCTTTAGATAATGTTCTGATAAACACTTCAACATCTACCAACAATTCCTTTAAAATGAAAAGACCTGTTTACGTCAAGAATACCACGTAACAATAGGCTTGATTTAATAGTACGTTATGATGTAGACAATAGGAAAATTTAACAATACTCGACTTAATTAAGCTTACAAAGGAAACTAGAGGATTCGCAAAGGTGTAACAAGACGAGCATCGAAGGTCAGAAGCCGCCATATTGTTGGATAGAGTGAAAAATATATTTCAAAATCGGCCCAATATGTGTTGCAAAGCAATTTAGTGAAAATTGAAATTAATTCGTTTTTCAGCAATATTAGGAAGAGCAAAATAATCCCTAACTTTGAAAGAAAAAACACGAATCTAAGAATTCCACTTATATTTTTTCTGTACAACCTTTACATTATTTTATGAAGAAGTTAACAGCATTTCGAATATTAAATAAAATAGAGGGTGTTCCATTTAAAGAAACAAAAGTGTGTCTACCACTATGTTATCGAACACCCTGTAGCATTCTATCTAATTTTTTAATGTGAAGCTCAAAGTTAGCTATAATTTTTGTTATTAACAACGTGGAATAAAGTAAACACTTCTGTTATATGTAGGCATATGAATTTATTAAAAATTCTTAAAATCTATCTACAACGGAGTGGAAGTACAAAACGTTTTCGGTCAAGCTGACCATCATCAGTGTAAACTTCCATTAGCCACTTCAATAGGCGTAAAAACCTCTAAGTTACAGTAAATTACATTATCGTTACATTCTATATTAAAAAGTAGTCGACATAAAGTCGAGTTGGTCGTTAACCTCTCACTAAAACACAAGTACCTTGTTCAATTTTTCAGCAAGGATGAAATACATTCACATGTGATCTTTAAAATCTTAAGACATCGACTTTATGTCGACTACTTTTTAATATAGAATGTAACGATAATGTAATTTAGAGGTTTTTACACCTATTGAAGTGGCTAGTTACAATTACTTGTACACTGGACGTTTACACTGATGATGGTCAGTTTGACCGAAAACGTTTTGTACTTCCACACCCTTGTGGATAAATTTTAAGAATTTTTAATAAATTCATATGCCTACATGTCTTCGTTCAGCTTGCAACGAAGACATGTGCTACGATCGAGAGCAATGGCGATTGGGAATCGGAAGACGTCGTAGAAAGTTATGAACCGAGTATATATATATATATATATATATATATATATATATATATATATATATATATATATATATATATATATATATATATATATATATATATATATATATACATCCTACTATCAATTTGGCATCGATACATTATGCATTTACCATCGATTTGGCATCGTCTTGCAAAGTGGCATCTGTATATCGATGCCACTTTACACTACCTTAATAACTTTTTTCCTGCACTTGTTACCAGAAGTCTAATCAACTCGGTAGTTAGAGATTTGATTTCTTGATGTTACTTTAATATATCAGCTTTCTTTGTTTATCCCTTACTAAGTTATATAAGTTTATTCCATAAAATGTTTGAGTCCAAAATGATGGTACAGTGAAAATATTATATACATTTAGTTCAGTGTTTTACCGTTTTGTCGCTGCCGCTATATACATGAAAACGTATATCCCACTTTCATTATCAATCATTTTGGCATCAGAAATTTGGCATCACTGTTGAATACAATATTATCCACACCGAAAAATAGGCAATTTGAGAATGTATATATTATTTTCATCAACAAATCATTCTGGCATCATGTTGTTTTCACCCAATTTTGAAAAAATGTGAAAACTTTGTATTATCCACGTCCGTCTGTCCGTCCGTCTGACTGTAATCACAACTCCTCCGTCAATATACCAGCTAGAATGACAAATGAGGTGTCAACGGAAAGCTGATAATCCAAGGATGGTACTAAAGGTGAGATATTTGACCTTGGCGGTCTGTCCGTCGGTCTGTCCGACCGCGAATATAACTCCTATATCATTATACCAGGTAGAATGACAAATGAGGTGTCAAATGAAAGCTTATAATACAAGGATGGTACTAAAGGTGAGATATTTGACCTAGGTTGTCTTTCCGTCGGTCCGTACGACCGCGAATATAACTTCTCCGTCATTATACCAGGTAGAATGACAAATGAGGTGTCAAATGAAAGCTGATAATCCAAGGATGGTACTAAAGGTGAGATATTTGACCTAGGCTGTCTTTCCGTCGGTCCGTACGACCGCGACTATAACTCCTCCATCATTATACTAGCTTGAATGATAAATGAGGTGTCAAATGAAAGCTTATGATCCAAGGATGGTACTAAAGGTGAGCTATTTGACCTATTCTGTCTTTCCGTCGGTCCGTACCACCGCGAATATAATGTCATTATACCAGGTAGAATGACAAATGAGGTGTCAAATGAAAGCTGATAATCCAAGGATGGTAATAAAGGTGAGATATTTGACCTAGGCGGTCTGTCCGTCGGTCCGTCCGACCGCAAATATAACTCCTCCATCATTATACCAGCTAGAATGATAAATGAGCCATCAAATGAAAGCTTATGATCCAAGTATGGTACTAAAGGTGAGATATTTGACCTAGGCTGTCTTTCCGTCGGTCCGTACGACCGCGAATATAACTTCTCCGTCATTATACCAGGTAGAATGACAAACGAGGTGTCAAATGAAAGCTTATAATACAAGGATGGTACTAAAGGTGAGATATTTGACCTAGGTTGTCTTTCCGTTGGTCCGTACGACCGCGAATATAACTCCTCCATCATTATACCAGCTTGAATGATAAATGAGGTGTCAAATGAAAGCTTATGATCCAAGGATGGTACTAAAGGTGAGATATTTGACCTAGGCTGTCTTTCCGTCGGTCCGTACGACCGCGAATATAACTTCTGTCATTATACCAGGTAGAATGACGAATGAGGTGTCCAATGAAAGCTGATAATCCAAGGATGGTACTAAAGGTGAGATATTTGACCTAGGCTGTCTTTCCGTCGGTCCGTACGACCGCGAATATAACTCCTCCATCATTATACCAGCTTGAATGATAAATGAGGTGTCAAATGAAAGCTTGTGATCCAAGGATGGCACTAAAGGTGAGCTATTTGACCTAGGCTGTCTTTCCGTCGGTCAGTACGACCGCGAATATAACTTCTCTGTCATTATACCAGGTAGAATGACAAATGAGGTGTCCAATGAAAGCCAAAGATCCAAGGATGCTACTAAAGGTGAGCTATTTGACCTAGGCTGTCTTTCGGTCGGTCCGTACGACCGCGAATATAACTGCTCCATCATTATACCAGCTTGAATGATAAATGAGGTGTCAAATGAAAGCTTGTGATCCAAGGATGGTACTAAAGGTGAGCTATTTGACCTAGGCTGTCTTTCCGTCGGTCCGTACGACCGCGAATATAACTTCTCTGTCATTATACCAGGTAGAATGACAAATGAGGTGTCCAATGAAAGCCAAAGATCCAAGGATGGTACTAAAGGTGAGCTATTTGACCTAGGCTGTCTTTCGGTCGGTCCGTACGACCGCGAATATATTTCCTCCATCATTATACCAGCTTGAATGATAAATGAGGTGTCAAATGAAAGCGTATGATCCAAGGATGGTACTAAAGGTGAGATATTTGACCTAGGCTGTCTTTCCGTCGGTCCGTACGACCGCGAATATAACTTCTCTGTCATTATACCAGGTAGAATGACAAATGAGGTGTCCAATGAAAGCCAAAGATCCAAGGATGGTACTAAAGGTGAGCTATTTGACCTAGGCTGTCTTTCGGTCGGTCCGTACGACCGCGAATATAACTTCTCTGTCATTATACCAGGTAGAATGACAAATGAGGTGTCAAATGAAAGCTGATAATCCAAGGATGGTACTAAAGGTGAGATATTTGACCTAGGCGGTCTGTCCGTCGGTCCGTCCGACCGCGAATATAACTCCTCCATCATTATACCAGCTAGAATGATAAATGAGGTGTCAAATGAAAGCTTATAATCCAAGGATGGTACTAAAGGTGAGATATTTGACCTAGGCAATCTTTATGTCGGTCCGTACGACCGACAATATAACTCCTCCGCCATTATACCGGGTAGAATTACAAATGAGGTGACAAATGTCAAAGTTTAGTAAAAATGACTCAAAATTAGTAAATTCGTATATCAATCCACGCAAAGTTACACGTAAAATTCAAATATTGTCTTCCAGTTCTACTTTCGATTACTTTGGGTGAAAACCTAGGACTTACGAAGTCCAATTACTTGTCTTATTTAAAAATAAGGCATATCATAGATATGCCTTAGGCATCATAGAAGACAATGACACAGAAAAATCAAACACAGTAGCATGTCAAAAGGGCCTTAGTTATGTATCTTCGGTCCTGTTAGTCCAATCGTGATGTATAGCACCTCAAATGATAGGATTTGACAAACAGAATACAATGACATAGAAAAATCAAATACAACAGCATGTCAAAAGGGCCTTAGTAGCGTATCTTCGGTCCTATTAGTCCAATCGTGACGTACGGCATCTTAAATAATAGAACTTGACCAATAGAATCAAATTTGACACAAACCAATCAAATACAGCAACAAGTCAAAAGGGCCTTTGTTATGCATCTTCGGTCCTATTGGTCCAATCGTGACATACAGCACCTCAAATGATAGGGTTTAACGAACAGAATACAATGACACAGAATAATCAAATACAGCAATATGCCAAAAGGGCCTTATTTACGTATCTTCGCTCCTATTGGTCCAATCGTGGAGTACAGCACCTCAAATAACTGGATTTGTCAAATAATCAAATACAGCAGCATGTCAAAAGGGCCTTAGTCTTGTATCTACGGTCCTATTGGTCCAATCGTGATGTACAGCACCTCAAATAATAGTATTTGACAAATAATATAAAATGGCACAGAAAAATCAAATACAGCATCATGTTAAAAGGGCCTTAGTCATGCAGCTTCGCTACAATTGATCCAATCGTGACGTACAGCGCCTCGTACGATGGGATTTAACGGGCAGAATGCGACTGTAGACAAATCAAAATGGCGGCATGTAATAGCACCTTAAAATTGTAGAAAGAAAATGGATTAACGCACAGAGGTTGTTACTCTTCGCCGATGTTACCGGTTTTTATTGAAGGTATGCGAAGGTAAATAACTAGTTTTATTTTCTACCAAACAAAAAAAATAATAATAAGAAATCAAAAAAAAATCGGAGAATTCACAAACTATTTATTCTTATTAACCAAAACTAAAAAAATTCATATTAATCTTAATTGAAAAATAAAAAAAAAACCCAAAAGGAAAAGGTAAAAAGCTCAACTAAAGTTTATATTTGCCTCTAAGAATATTCTTTTCAGCGTACACCCATATTATAATTCTTAAAACTATGTAATATTATATTTAGGTACTATTTACAAGAAAAAAATACAAAACCGAGATATTTGTCAGACTGCTGTATGGTGTGGTGGCTTAGACAGGCAAAACAACGTTCTTTTAAGAGAAGTATTGGTTTGATCCTACCTTATGTTTTTTTCGTCGATGTTATACACGTGGATGATGTCGTACTGCATTTATATACTTGGATACTTCACAGATATACAGGTTATATAAATATCGACCCTGGACAAGGGTGTTTCAAAAAAACTCACAACATCAAAATGAATTGGAGAGAAAGAAAAATTGTTGGCCTTAAAGATAGCGTATGGCCAAAAAGAAAGGTCTTGGGGACCTAAATATCCAGATATTTTAAATCCTTGCTGAGCAAGACAATCGTCAACTTCATCAAATTGAATATTTCTTAATTAGTTATCTGGATTACTTCTGATTAAATATCCTCAAGGAGTTTCATAGGACAATACTAACTTGTCCTCATGAAGTGTAAATCAAAAGTGAGCAAGATATGACACTAGACAGGTAAAGACAAAGAGATGACCCTTACTAGACAGGTAGCAATGTATACCTAAAGCCTACTTCATGCCTGATTTTCTATATGATTTCGGACTTAAAAATGGCTTGATAGCCGCTAATGTTCAAGACAATATAGAAGCCTGATTTTTATAATTGTTTAGGCCAGTACTTGTGACAATAAAGCAAAAATTATGACAATCTTATTTATAAGAATCGTTTCCAGTTGCTTAGCGACTTTTAACCCGTAACAACCCCACCCTTACTTGCAAAAAGTTTCAAAGAAACTTTTAAGTCCTAACGGTACAAAACAAAATAAAAATAAAACAAAAATAAAAAAAAACAAACCAAGAAAAATAAAACAAAAACTTGTAAAGATAACAAAATCTTACAATAAAATTTTCAACACATTGTAACTCTATACTTCCACATCAGGAGGTTTAGACTTAATGTCCTTAACCTCACTGTCCTGAGTAACCGGTTTCAAATCTTTTGCATTCCAGGTTCCTGCATGAGAGCCATTTTCATCAACAAGTTCATAACTCCATGGGGAGACCACTTTCTTAATACTAAATGGTCCTACAAACTTTTGGGCCAATTTTGCGCTGAAATATCTTGTAGCATCAGACTGAACGAAATTTCTTCTCCAAACCATGTCCCCTACTTTATATGTTTCTGTCCTTCTTCGCAGGTTATATGGAACTTTACTTTTTTCATACGCTGACTTAAGTTTCTTCCGAACATCAGAAAACAGTTTATCCAGAGATTCCTTCCTTGTTCCGATATTATACTGACCTTGTTCAGACTCATGTCTATTTCTATTGCCATTCAGATTGATTTCCCTACCAAAATTAATAAGGTTCGGTGAGACTCCGGTGACTTCATGAACCGAACATCGCAAAGCACATGTAATCTTTGGCAAAAGAAGATCCCAGATTTTGAGAGACATAGGCCGTCAACATAGTTTTTATTACTCTATGAACTCTTTCCACGGGATTAGCTTGTGGATGGTATAGTGCTGTAAACTTTAATTCAATACCATAGTTTGAGACAAGTTGTTGGAATGTATGGCCACGAAATTGTGCTCCATTATCCAACAAAATTCTCTCTGGTACACCATAGACTAGAAACACCTCATTTTCTAGCAACTTAACTATGTTGGCTGATGTCGCTGCTCTAATTGGGAAAGCTAAAATAAATTTGGAAAAGCAATCTAACACGGTGAAAATATACGAAAATCCTGAGGTGGTCCTAGGTAAAGGTCCAACTAAGTCTATACTGATGAGAGTCCATGGATGAGTGGCAGTCGGCTGCTGAGATAACAATTGACCTCTAGGACGTTGCTGTTCTGGTTTTATCCGTTGACATGTTGTACAGTTCTTTATATAGCGTCCTATATCTGATCGCATCTTTGGCCAATAATATTTTTGACTAAGTCTTCCAAATGTTTTTGAAACGCCAAGGTGTCCATACGTTGGAGGATCATGATGATCTCTTATAAGGTTTAGTCTTTGTTCCCTTGGAACAACCGTTACCCACTCTGATAAAGCTAGTTCAGGGTATCGCGGTTTTATATTCTTCAAAAGTTTTCCTCCCTCTATCCTCCAAAGTGGATAGTTTCTAGGAAATTTGTTGACCTTGGAAATCATACCCAAGTACCATCGGTCTAGACTGACCTGTGTAGAAGTAGAACAGTCTACATCCACAGCATTTATGCAAGGAACTGCACGAGATAGTGCGTCGGGCACTAGATGATCTTTTCCTTTTCGGTGTATAACTTTAAAGTCATATGCCTGCAAACGCAGAGCCCAACGAGCAATTCTGCCTATGGGGTCTTTAATGGAAAACAACCACTTTAAACTAA
The DNA here is from genome assembly GCF_917563875.1 of Diabrotica virgifera virgifera. NCBI lineage: Eukaryota > Metazoa > Arthropoda > Insecta > Coleoptera > Chrysomelidae > Diabrotica > Diabrotica virgifera. The sequence continues at coordinate 108,265,517 of NC_065447.1, read as the reverse complement.
AATGGTCTGTAATAACTACAAATTTAGTAGCTTCTAAGTATGTTCTTAGTTTCTCTACAGCAAATAGAACGGCGAGACATTCTTTCTCTGTAGTAGAATACTTCCTTTCGGTTTTTGTCAGTGATCGACTCAAGTAAGCTATAACGTGTTCTTCATCTCCATGTTTTTGAGAAAGAACAGCCCCCAATCCATAGTCACTTGCATCTGTCTCTACTATAAATGGTAAAGAAAAATCAGGACACGCCAAAATGGGTGCCGAAACTAAATATTCTTTAACCTTATTCAGGGCGTCCTCGCATGTCTTATTCCAAACGAATTGTACATTTTTTCGAGTAAGTTGAGTAAGCGGTGAGACAACAGTACTAAATGATGGAATAAATCTCCTATACCATGATGCCATACCTACAATCCGACGAACATCCTGAACAGTTCTCGGTGTCGGTATTCCCAGTATTGCTTCTACCTTTTCTGGATCGACAAGTAATCCAGATTTATTTACTACGTAGCCTAAATACTTCAATTCTGAACGACATATTAAACACTTCTCCCTATTAAGAGTAACACCAGCGTCGGTTAAACGCTGAAATACTGTCTCTAAAACTTTTAAATGCTGCTCAAACGTTGATGTACAAATAATTATATCATCAAGATATACAAAAACATAACTGTCTAATTCGGGACCTAAAATATTGTCAATTGCACGCTGCCATGTAGCAGGAGCTGAATGTAGCCCAAAAGGCATACGACGAAACTGAAATAAACCTCTATTAGGCACTGTGAAAGCAGTTAAAGGTCTAGATTCCATAGCTACATTTATTTGCCAATATGCTGATTTGACATCCAAGGTAGTTAAATATCGTGCATCTCGAAGTTTATCTAGAATAGATGACACATAAGGAATTGGATATGCATCCGGAACGCTTACCGCATTTAACTTTCTATAGTTAACACAAAATCTCCATTTGTCATTCTTTTGTACCATGACTATGGGCGACGACCACGGTGAGGTTGAAGGTTCTACTATGCCTTTTTCTAACATTTGGTCCAGTTCGGTATTAACTACCTTTTGTAGAGCTGGTGACAATGGGTAGTACCTTTGTTTAATGGGTGGTGAATTGGTATGTATCACATGCTCCACGCCCTTTATACATCCTGTCTCTTGAGATGTCATTCCTAAAAACGCTTTATCTACAATCTTTTGTAATTGATCACATTGTTCTTTATTTAATGAATCAAAGTCCTGGATTCCAGAAATTAATACACTATTTAACTCTTCTTCACGGTTAAAAAACCATTCTCCCTTAAAAAGGTCTGGGACTATCCCCATAGCTGACCAAAAGTCAATACCTAAAATAAGCGAAGAAACAAGGGATGGGATAACTAGAATATTCAAAACACGAACCCGATCTCTTAACCGTACTGGTACAGTAATAGATCCTATACTTTCATATGAATCACCTGAAGCAACTATACATGATTTCTTGTTATCTTCATTTAATGGGCAAATGTCTTTAAACACATCCCAACTAGATTTTCCAAGAATGGTTCGTGATGCTCCACTATCCAATAATCCAAGTATATCCTTTCCAAGAATTGAGACACTCAAGTATGGTCGTTGATCACCTTCAGCATGGGCTAAAATGTATTCAAGGACCGCTGTATTATCAGTTGTCGGAGTTGATTTACATTCCACTCCACTCGTCCGACTTACCGAGGGAGAGAAGCTGCGTTTTTTTGAACATCTGGGACAGTTTTTCGTTGTCACATTGTTGCATCCACATTTATAACAGAAGAACTTCTTAGGCTGGTTACAATTTTTAAACTTGTGTCCCTCAGATCCACAATTAAAACATGTACCCTTATTCAAATGTTCAGATTTATCGCTATTTGCAACTTCTTCTGTAAACACAGGTGTTGTAACCGGACTCGTAAAAATAGGAGTTGACGGCTTTCTATAAGCTAATTCAGGTTCTACCAAAAGTCTGGTGCTTGAAGGAGGAGGGCAAAATTGTCGAATCCTTGTTTCCATTGCTTCCATAGCCTTGGCTAATGAACAAAGATCACTGATGTTGCTAATTTTTGTTAAAGCCAAGCCCTGCTGAATATAAGGAAGCATATTCCTACGAATGATATTCAGTCTTTCTTCTTCGTTAGGGGGGATCAATAGTTTCTTGAATAGATTTTCCATGACTGAAATATAGTTTATAACTCGTTCCTGTGAGCCCTGTGTTCTTCTTCGGATTTCCTCCCATAAGGAATTCTCATAGTCATGGGGCTGGAAAGCAGACCTAAGTTCCTGGACCAGATTATCCCACGATGTAAAATTTCCCATTCTGTACCAGAGTAAGGCGTCTTTGGTAAAAAGTTCTGGAGCCGAACGAAGTAGTCTCTCTTTAGATACTCCTCTTGAAACTCTGAGTTCCTCCACTCTTTCTAGAAAACTAGTAACGCTCGAGATTCCATCATATTGTAATCTCCATCTACTTATATCAACGTTCTGAACATCATGCTTTAAGAAATCTAGCGAATCCATTATTTTACTGTTGAAGTTAGATGAAGGTGTTTCCAGATTAAAATGTCGAGCTAAAGTGTTATCAATCTCCCTTGTAGGTACTGTTGCACTACTTCCATTATTAAAATTGTGCCTTGATAATCTTGTATCAGTTTGTGGTTCCGTATGCCTATTGTGATTTTCAGAAGAATTCATTTCTCTACTTGAATTAAGTGGTCTATTTATAGCACTGGACATATACTCTTGATTCCCATCTGATATTCTGCTTGAAACCCTCAGAGAACTAGAACATCTTTGAGAATGTACTTGTGGTTGTATCGTGCTATCATGTTGATTTTCTTCAAAAACCTGCCTTAAGAATGAAACTCTATTGCCTGCAGTTGGTGAACTGTTAGTAGCTCCAAACAGCGCAGCTTCAATAGGATGCTCTTCAGCTAATGATTCTGAGTTTACCAAACCACATTCATGAGACCCGGAATGAACAATTTCAGGCAATAATGGAACTGAAGTATCCAAAAGTGAGATGTGCTCTACTTGATTATCTTTCCCAAAGCTCTCATAAATCCTGTTGACTTCTAATAGTAACCGTTTGTGCCAATCTAATAGTTGATTCCTTTGAGCTTCCTGTTTTTCGTTGCATTGAAGTCTGTTAAGTCTAAGTTTAACATGTGTTAGACGGGAACTAATTCTTTTAAATTCATTAGTTCTGTTCTGTTCATTAAAATGTTCTATACCTTCTTCCAGATCGCTAAGTTTCCCTGAGCACAACGAAAACTCAAAAGATGGGTCTATATTAACCACCTTAGGAGAATCTCTTTGTCCCTCTCTTTCTGCTTTAAGAGCTTCTCTCAACGTAGCCCTTTTCGTGTGTACATTTGCATCAATTGGTAAACTTCTTATTGATAACTCATAACTGAGTTCATCACCCAAAAGTCTATTAACCTCCATATTAAGTAAACCGAAAAAGAATAAAATAAAACCCTATCTCGGTTAGAGATAAAAAAATATGATAAAATAAGAGATGAAGTATAAAGTAAAGACAAAAAAAAATCTCAACAATATATCATAGTATCCTATTCTTAAATATTTTTGCGTGAAATGGCAACACGCAACCCTTACCCAATGTTACAAAAAACAAAAAAAAAATAACTTCAACTACTACTTTAAGTTATGCGAGCTAGTAGTAAGTCAATACACAATAATTGGGTTAAATCCGAACACTAAAACTGATAAAATACTATGCAATATATATTTTATGAGGTGCAATAATTTTGAGCCACCCTGTATATTGGAAATAAAGGAATAAAATTAACTATTTATTTGCAAGAAATCAAGAAAGTGTCCACAAAGCACAAAAATCAAAAATATTGTGCCTAATAATATTTGTGTACAGCAGTGTATATCAAAATATCTGTGTAATGTAATATGTAATAATAATTAATATTAAGCCACTATGCCATATCAAAAATCAAAAATTTTATGCCTAATAATATTTATGTACAGCAGTGTATATCTTTATATCTGTTAAATAATAATATGTAATAATACTCAATGCTTTATAAAATAAATAATAACAAAAAATTTTACGTTGGAGCGCCAAATGTTACTCTTCGCCGATGTTACCGGTTTTTATTGAAGGTATGCGAAGGTAAATAACTAGTTTTATTTTCTACCAAACAAAAAAAATAATAATAAGAAATCAAAAAAAAATCGGAGAATTCACAAACTATTTATTCTTATTAACCAAAACTAAAAAAATTCATATTAATCTTAATTGAAAAATAAAAAAAAAACCCAAAAGGAAAAGGTAAAAAGCTCAACTAAAGTTTATATTTGCCTCTAAGAATATTCTTTTCAGCGTACACCCATATTATAATTCTTAAAACTATGTAATATTATATTTAGGTACTATTTACAAGAAAAAAATACAAAACCGAGATATTTGTCAGACTGCTGTATGGTGTGGTGGCTTAGACAGGCAAAACAACGTTCTTTTAAGAGAAGTATTGGTTTGATCCTACCTTATGTTTTTTTCGTCGATGTTATACACGTGGATGATGTCGTACTGCATTTATATACTTGGATACTTCACAGATATACAGGTTATATAAATATCGACCCTGGACAAGGGTGTTTCAAAAAAACTCACAACATCAAAATGAATTGGAGAGAAAGAAAAATTGTTGGCCTTAAAGATAGCGTATGGCCAAAAAGAAAGGTCTTGGGGACCTAAATATCCAGATATTTTAAATCCTTGCTGAGCAAGACAATCGTCAACTTCATCAAATTGAATATTTCTTAATTAGTTATCTGGATTACTTCTGATTAAATATCCTCAAGGAGTTTCATAGGACAATACTAACTTGTCCTCATGAAGTGTAAATCAAAAGTGAGCAAGATATGACACTAGACAGGTAAAGACAAAGAGATGACCCTTACTAGACAGGTAGCAATGTATACCTAAAGCCTACTTCATGCCTGATTTTCTATATGATTTCGGACTTAAAAATGGCTTGATAGCCGCTAATGTTCAAGACAATATAGAAGCCTGATTTTTATAATTGTTTAGGCCAGTACTTGTGACAATAAAGCAAAAATTATGACAATCTTATTTATAAGAATCGTTTCCAGTTGCTTAGCGACTTTTAACCCGTAACAAGGTGTATGACATATTATGTGACAGTATTTAACAAATTGAATACGATTACATACGTCCAGTTTTTGACAGGTGACTTCTCTACATGATAAACGCGAAAAGGCCCCCTTCGTTCACTGTTCGACATAGGCCTCCCGTTCACTGCATATATCCACTGCTTCCTGAAGCCGTGACATAAGAGGATAGAATTTAACGAATTAAACGACAAAGAAGACTAAACAAGGCAGTGTGCGGGAAAAACAGAACCATCCTTTGTATACTCCACAGGAAAGCATTATATATTCAACGTTAGAATTATGTTATAGTATAAGGGTATATATTTTTAAATGATAAATATATTTTTTTATTTAGTACATTCCGTACGTTTTTTAAACATGATCAGGAGAATTTGTTGCCTGAAGTCTATAAAAGAATTTCCTAACAATCCTTGCGTTATGGATTATTTTTGAGAATGTGTTTAAAAGGTAGCTTACAGGCTTATTGTTCAATGGTCTTATCACTTTTAAGCGATTGTCTTTTTGTAGGGCTATTAATTGTGATTTCAACCATTCTTGCGGGACAATGCCTTTTCAGTAAATGAAGTGAATATTGTTATACATTTAATTTTTTTCCTCAATTAATTGGATGCCCCCTACTGGTGTTTGGTCTAAGCTTACAGCTTTTCCCCATTTAAGCTATTTTATAACTAATTATAATTAGGGGTACGGAATTTTTGCAAATAAAAAACATGAATTTAGCATTTACTTTTTTATAATTACAAAATTTCGCATATATTTTTAACTACGAGTAAAACAACAGAAAACATTAATTAAAAGCTAACATCGTTGTAATTTCGACATTCGACTCTTTAAGAGCTGTTCTTCGATCTGTCACTGTCACTACAATATTATATGTGCTGAAGAATCGTTCTGCGTCTATGCTGTTCGTTGGACTCCAAATGCTTTGTAATGCTGCTTTAGCAAATGACGAAAAACTGCACTGTGTAGCAATTGTGTCTTGTGTCACACAGATATAGGTCATCTGTTGCAAATTCTTTGACTCGATCACTCAAAATTGTTTTAGGACATCCCATTTTAGGGGATACTTTAAGTAACTTTATGTTACTATGAAAACTTTTTTGATAGACCATGTTCTTAGTAAAAATTGACGGAATGAGCACTGATTGTCCTGTTTGACTAATTTATATGTTTAGAAAATAAGAATTAGCCGACTTTTATTCCTACTTAGATTTTTACCAATACAAAAGACCGAAATGCAGATAACAACAGTCGGATTATTTATATTTCTCAAAGAATCAACATTGAAAAATATCAATTCCTTATCTTATCTTTATCTATTTAATGATGAACAATGAAAGTTCCTTCTGTTTCAACACGTGTTAGAAAAATAAACACTTTTCAAAATAGAAATTTGTACAATAGAAAACTTTCCGACTTCCGTAAAATCTTTCCATACCTTATTTACTACGTGACTACCTACTTGTTTACGGACGAGTTGAGCACCTGCAGGTATTTCGCGGAAATAAACAAAAACTCCATATTTCACATTTATCTCATTTTTGTTCAAAATTTCGCCGACATTCTCATCTATTCCGTACCCCTAATTATAATAAAACAGTTGGTCCAGAATCATTATCTCGTTGACTTTTTCTTGTTTATCGTTGATAATTCTGCCGTTTGAACCTTCTGATAATCCATATATTTTCTCTATCTGCTCTTAAAGTGTGTTTATTATATTATTTTCTTTCTCATTTAATTTACACCGATCCAGACTAGTATATCTCCATATAACAGTTCTAGTTCTGCAGTAACGAATCAATACTTTTATTTAGCAAATTAATTTTTGTTTTGTCTTCGGGTCTATTAAATAATTTTCTTGCGGTGTTTCTCGCAATTTTTAATTATCCATTTATTACTCTACTTGTCTTATTTTTTGAATATACGACTTGACTAAAGACTAATGTTTTGCCAGTCGTTATTGTTTAGTAGACCGGAATATTGAGATATTAATTCTTTACATTACATATTTATCTTTCGGTGATTTTCTATTATTAATATGAAGCTGGAAGTGTTAGGTTACACTGGTTTTTGATATTTGGTCCAGAGTTCCCTCTCAATTCTTTTGTCGGATTTCTCTTTAATATTATCGCAGCTGCATGTACGGGTACTAGGTTCTGAGTACTCAGGTGACCTTTGAAGGACTCCCAATTACTCTATTTCGTCCACTTCTTCTGAGGTGGGTTCAGAAGTGGATATCAACTTCTATTCCATATCTATTTATATGCCATCTAATGATTTTACTTTAAATTTAGCTGCTTGATCTTCTTCATGAGTAATAAAATTTTTGTTATTTTTGCTATTTAGCAAACAGCATTAGAAAGTCTGTAAGCTTTTTTTATGAACTGCTGAAGTGCGTCCTATAAAAGTAGACATATTTTCATGAAAAACATGTTTTCATGAAAATTCTTTAATTTTATTCAATATGTTCAATACAGCGATTTTAACGGTTTTACAAATTTTTTATGTCGATGCCGTGCGCATAATACGATTCTGGAAGCTCTGAAAAATAGTTATTTTTTTCTTCAATTATCTCAGCTGATTTTTTTATTTACGAGTCATTTCTTCAGATTTGGGAACACTTAATAATTGGAGGGGGCCAAGTCAGGAGAGTAAGCCGCATGAGAAAGTAATTCGAACCCCAACTCGAATTTTTGCTACTGTCACAACGCTCTTGTGAGTCGATGTATTGTCTTAGGTCTTGAGAACACTTTAAAGAACACTTTTTTCTTCTGCTTATGGAGTCGTTTCTCATTCATCACATACCGGGACTCACCACATAATTTTTGAAGACCCTGACATCAAAACTGTATTAAATTATATGTGATCTAAGTAAGTTATAGAAAAAGTCAGATAGAGTTATAAGTTATAGATAGAGTAGAACACTTATAAACAAATTGTAACAAGCAATTGGACATCGTAAGTTCTAATTTTTCACCCAAAGTGACCGGAAGTTGAACCGGCAGTCGATATTTGAACTCTTCGTGTAACTTTTTGTCAGTTGATATGACGGATGAATTTTGTTCACCGACAGACATGGACGAACAGACAGGCATGAAACCGGAAGTATGTATTTGTTCTGGTCTTTCTTAGTCGCGTTGAATAATAGTTTGTACTATTTCGACGAATTTAAAACAGTACTTTCGGTTGCAACTCTGGAACAGGCAGTCCGAGGTCAAACTTCTCACATGTAATATCAGGTTTGTTCCAACATAAACTTTTGGACGGTCCAGAAACCGTCACGAAACTACTTGTACCGTTTGTTGTGCGCATGTTCGTAATTGTATCGCCCAGTTATCGTCCCATGACGGTAATTTGGAAACCGATGTTGGAACGGTTACCTGACTGATAACTGATTTATCTATCAATATGTATATTGTTGTTGGTATATCCAATGATAAAAGCTAAAGACGTATGCCGTAGATATAGTAATATTATGTGACACATGACAAAAGCTCTAAACAAATAACAATCAATGAAAACCCCTATTTCCCGATTACTGAAATGATCATCACGAAACCGTCACTAAAAGATCACAATTCTTGTTGGAACAGTGGGAAGGACGATCCGATGACGATCATATTTTTGTTGGAACGGATTTTGTTTACTGCGCAGGAGCGTTACCGTTTCGTGACGGTTTTCGGTCGTGTTGGAATAAACTTTGGTTATAGGCTTTCATTTGACACCTTATTTGTCATTCTTTCTGCCCTACTAACAGAGGAGTTGTGTTTATTGACGGACAGACATGGATAATTCTAGGTTTTCACATTTAATGATAAAAACAATAATTATACAATTCAGTTAACCTGACTATGTCATTGTGATAATGACTTCTTATCTAAAAGTGACAACGGCAATTATTCCATTCACTCACGGTAAAATATCGCAAAACCTCCAGATTTTAAAGAACCGCTTGGATTGACATGAAATTTGGCACACACGTAGCTAAAATGCCAAAGAAAAAAGTGAGATTATGCCGATATGTTCTCTTGTCCTGGATGTGACTTTCACCCCTTCTTGGGGGTGAAAAAACATACGTTCAAAATAAGTCCGGAAGTGGATAAACTGACTAATTCTAATTCTAAGCAAATTTTGTTCTATAAAAGTTTTAAACGGCTGAAAATGGTATAAGACTTTTTTGCTCTACATTGTGCTTTCTATCTATACCTTTAAGGAACGCAATATTTTCGGGGACACCCTGTATATGATCTGTAAGTTGCATTGGTTCAAAATGCTTATTTTTGAAAGGGGTTTTGTTGAAAGGGCTCGAACGAATCACTAGTCACGAGTATGTATATGCAAATTTTAAACAACCATATCTTAACCAATTTTTGTCTTCCAGAAAATCAAAAAATCCCAAATATTTAAAAAAGCAAAACCTACATTTTTTACTCTTTAAGATATTTGGTATCACTAATAATTTAAGTTATTTTGAAAAAAGTCTTTTTTTTCAAAATTAAAGATTTAAAATTTACTTTAAAACCAAATTTTTTCACAAATAAGCACTTTGAAGTGATGAAACTTACAAACACAAACAATACATAAAGTTACTTGTGAAGTGGTAACGATTAATTCCATTTGGGCTGTTAATTAGAGGGAGATTTTTACGATATTTTTAACCAAAAAAAAAGGAACAACTGTATTTTGAGCGTAACTTGCTTACTCTTGCTGCTAGAAACTTAAAAAAAAAATAAAAATGAACGTTTTCTTAAACACTTTAAAAAAGTTGTAATAAGTTTTCCCAGAAAAGTGTTTCATTTTTTTTATTTCACGTTAAAATATTCGATTTGGAATTTGACATATAAGAGCTTATTTTTCACTATAGTCTGTTTTTAAACCAAGAGGAATAATTCAAATTTCCCGCGCCGCAAACCTTGTTTGTAATTGGTACAACCTCAGGCAATTTTACTCATATCAAATTTTGACAATAATGACATTTATAAAATTTTAACACTATTGGCATTTCATATGTTAGTTTATTTATTTTATCAGCGATTTTTGTATTTTCTGCGTTATTCCTTTTATTTTTAGATTTTTAGTCAATATTACCGTCAAAGGCCGATATGATCAACCAAAAAAGAAGATGTATCTGAAGATATTTCTAGTGACTTTCTTGGGTGTGAATCTGTCTTTTTAGTTTACCTACTCCTCTTGGTTTTAAAACAAAGCTTAGCAATAACTCTGCTTCTACTGGGTCTACAGACCTGACACATATACGATTTTTTCACTTTTCTATAAGCTATATTTGCTATTTGCTAATTTTTTTTCAATAAAGTAGGTACCTACTTTTTGAGTTATTTGCGAAAAACCGTCTAAAAACGTGTTTTTTTTTGTTGAAAAATGAACATATTCACTCGCAAATATCTCTAAAAGTATTGACTTAGTGAAAAAACTCTATAAAATAGAAGTTGCTTAGAATTAGCCAGTTTATCCAATTCCGGACTTATTTCAACGTATTTGTTTTCATCCCCGATAACGGACGAAACCCACCTCCAGATCAAAAGCACATATCGGCACAATATCACTTTTTTCTTTAACATAATATTAGCTATGCGTGTCCCAAATTTTATGTCAAACCAAGCGTTTCTTCAAAATTCTGAACAAAAACCGTAAGTAAATTAAACGAAAATGTAAAAGGTACATTCCATGTCAAATCACTCAGGCAAAAAAATTTGGATCTCCGATTTGTCTGAAAATTGGTATATAGCTTCTGCGGGACGTAAAAAGAAGATATTTAAGGTCAAAAAATCTTCTTTTTCTTTTTTTCTCAAAATGTTATTTTATGCGATTTTACAGTGATTTGGTGTTTATTTAAACAAATTTGCATTTTCTGTCGTAAAGTATCAATGAAAAACATAATATTTTAATAGAAATGACTCAAAAATGTCATTATATGGCATTATAACAAGTTATTTGGAATCAAAACAAGTTTTTGATCAAATTTTATAGTGTAAAAAACGTTAAAATACCGTTTACATTTTCCTCCATTCCCAAAATACATCATCATCGATTTGGCTAAAAATTTGCCCGCATATAGCTAAAAGATAGGACTTTAAGTGGTTAGAAGGATTTGAATTATATTACAATACCAAAAAAGTTACATGCAGTAATATCATACTCAAAAGTATATATTAGTCCAGTCGGGATAGCATTTGACCTTGAATGCCAAGCTGCACAAAAATTTATTTTTCTGATCTTTAGGGGAGTCAATAGTAGCCTAAATTTAAAATCGCGAATGAATTCCTCCGTTACGTTAGCGGCCATCTTGATTTTAAAGGGGAACCTGTTTTGCTCAATATCTCCGCCATTTTTAACTTTTCGACAAAAATGGAAGGAACTGAAATTGTTCCAAATAAATCGTATTTACAATTATTACAATTTCTTTTTAACAATTTTTGTCGTGAGATCGATATTTTCGAGTTAATTTTACTTACAGTACACGCCTATATTTTTGACTATAATATTGCATGTAACTTTTTGGGTATTGTAATATAATTCAAATACTTATGACCACTTAAAGTCCTATATTTTGTCTATCTGTGGGCAAATTTTCAGCCAAATCGATTATGATGCATTTTGGGAATGGAGAAAAATGTAAAAAACGGTATTTTAACGTTTTCTACACTATAAAATTTGATCAAAAGCTTGTTTTGAATCAAAGTAACTTGTTATAATGCCATATAATGACATTTTTGAGTCCCTTCTATTAAAATATTATGTTTTCCATTGATACTTTACGAGAGAAAATGGAAATTTGTATAAATAAACACCAAATCACTGTAAAATCGAATAAAATAACATTTTGAGAAAAAAAGAAGAAGATTTTTGACCTTAAATAACTTATTTTTACGTCCCGCAGAAGCTATATACCAATTTTCAGACAAATCGGAGGTAAAATTTTTTTTTGCTCCAAAATTGAGTGATTTGAAATGGAATGACCCAAAATTAATTTTTCAAACAAATATTTTAAGTCATGAGAAAATTATAATTTAACAGATGAAATAAAATAAACACAATTCAACTCGTAAATATTTGGACCCTTACCAGCCGAACCGGCCGAACAGGTAAAGAACCCACCTTTTGTATAGTTTATAAATATACCTTTTCTACCTGCCCTCAAACGATCGATATTTTTAACTCGTGGCAACATCGTTTGACGGCAAATACACCGCAAATACACATTTTTATGTGGTGGAAGTCAAAATGGCTGTGAAGTGTAAAAATTTTTGTATATAATTTAAATTTTTAAAATCAAAATTTTAGAAAACTGAGAACGATACAGGGCATTAAAAAATGCGCTCAACAAACATACACGAATTAAAATTCGAAAATGATAGTATTTCTTAGTGATGCCAAATGACTGCAACATGAAAAGATGACATAATGATAGCGGGATGTATATATATATATATATATACAATATATATTATATGCCTACCTACAACAGAAGTGTTTACTTCACTCCACGTTGTTACATTGAAGGTATACAGCCAACTACAGGGTTTACCCCCTTTTTCAAGTTTTTGTTATTAACTTTTATCGCTATCTATTAGCATAACCCATCTACGGAGCTTTAGCCCATTAATCAAGCACCCTGTATGTGTATTATTAATATGCATAAATATACACTAAGCAATCGTTACAGTAAACACTATTAGACAATACTTTTTTGTACAGATATAGGTCTGGATCCCGTGTATGAAAAAAAAGTTGATTAATAGCAAGTTGAAATTTTGTTAATAGCTTAAGGGTGTCTAGTCAGATAAACTTTGATATATGGGAACACTGGAACAGGGGCAGTTTTAATTGTGGAACAGGTTAAAAATTTGGAACAGTCAGACCACGAAAAGGGCACATTTATTTTGTCCGACAGAACAGACTTAAACTCTCCGACCTGAGATTAAACTCTCGTGCAAAAATCAGACTGCTATTTATCACCTGTCATAATTCCTGTCATTTGACATATTCTACATGTTCCACTCGTGAAAACGCCCATTTGGTGATAAATAGCAGTCTAATTTTTGCATGAGAGTTTAATCTCTGTTCGGAGAGTTTAAGTCTGTTCTGTCGGATAAAATATATGTGCCGTTTTCGTGGTCTGACCGTTCCAAATTTTTAACCTGTTTCACAATTAAAACTTCCCCTGTTCCAGTGTTCCCATATATCAAAGTTTGTCCGGCTGGACACCCTTAATATATTAACAAATTCTCAGCTTACTATTAATCAACTTTTTTTTTCATAAGCGCAATCCAGACCTAATAGTACAAGACAGATTTTTGCATGTAAACCAAAGTTCAGTAAATATTAAAAAACCGTACTTTTCTTTTCTATTACTGCTTTATTTTTAAAAATAATTTTTTCACATGAATCAGGCGAAATAAATACACAATATCTCTTTCTCGGACAAAGGAACATACAACTCGATTTTTCTCTCTATGCCACCACTCTGAAATCTTATGATTTAGTTGTGATATTTTAGAGACTTTTCTGTACAGTTTTCTTTTTGTACTCGGTTCCATAAAGCTCCTTTCGTCCTCTTTACCGCTAAATATATTAGAACTTTATGTGCTGAAACATATTTTTGTTTGAGTATATTACAGTGAATCCTAAAAGAGGATTATATTTGGTAAGTTTTTGAGTTTTAAGAAGTTTAAAAAACCCAAAATATACAAATATTTGTTAATATTTAAAGCATTTCAATTCGTTAGATTTTTGGTAGAGGTATCTTTTTAGGGAACAATTCGGAATTAAACAGTGACTTGAGTCTGAACTAGTGATAATACATATTGATTATTTCATTCATAAAGATATTGACAAGAATCAAAATTTCAGCGATTATTTCATTCATAGGAAATTCTGACCAATAGAAAGCTACAGAAATAGAAATTAAACTGATTATTTTTTAATATTTCACCTTCCAATCTTATAGTAAGATATTTGATCACGTGTTTAATTCCGTAAAATCAGATTAAAATTATACTGAGAATTATCTACTGTAGAAAATTACGGTGAGAATTTTTTTAAATAGATTGTTTCTGTTTCATGACAACCGCTCATTATACTGTGACGTTTTCTAGTTTTGACAACTGTCACATTTAATAAAATGAACGAAAATAAACGTTTTGATTCTGCATCTGTGGAAGATATAAACGTAGAAATTACAGCAAATGCAACTAAGAATACTTTATTAGCAACAATTCAATTTGGAAGCAATTCCAAGAATTTTGTGATGAAAGGGGTTACAAACTGGAACAAGATACTACTGTCCCAAAATTGGCCCTCATTTTAAAATTTAACATGAAAAGGTGTAATGGTGAAGACTATAAAGAAGCAGTGATTAAAACAATGTGGAACAAAATCGCCAAATTATTCAAGATTTATATTATAACGAATTTAACCGAGTCATATACCCCTTTAAGGATGTGGAATTTAAATCATCGCGAGATGCTACAAACACATAGTTCTTAGTTCTCTTGTCATGTTCTGTTGTCTTTTGTGATATACTTAGGGCCGGTTGTTCGAACGCTAATCAAAAATGATCATTATCAAATATTTAATTACTATCACCAATTGTCAATATCAACTTTGTTTGGGTTGCTGAAAACATAATTATGGATTACAATTATGAAACTAATTAATCAATTATGATAATAATTGATATATTAATTGATTAACTAATCTCATAATTATAATCAATTATGTTTTCAGCAACCAAATCAAAGTTGACATTGACAGTTGGTGACATTAATTAAATATTTGATAGTGATCATTGTTGATTAGGGCCGGTCGAACAACCGGCCCTAAATACAATAAAATTAATGTTACTAAAGACTTAACTTTTGTAATATGTGTATTAAACAATAATCTTACGAATATCACACGACAGTAAGAATAAATAAGAAAATAGTGCTTCATATTTACTCAAATTTTTCGTCATTGTTCAATAGCCACTCGAGCCCTGCGGGCTCTCGTGTCTATTACCAGACAACAAATTTTTGGAAAACTGTCTCATTATTTTCACTTTTTTCTCACTCTCTTGTGATATTCTACCCGATAATTTTTGATTATTTTATTCATAGGAGATTCTGACCAATAGAAAGCTACACAAATCTGAATTAAATCGATAATTTTTGATAATTGCCCGTCGTTAAGTATATTACGTCAGATGCCCTTCGTTGCTACGAAAAAATACATTCAGTGACATTAATGACAATTAATGTTTTAAAAATTATAAAAGTGATGCCTTTAAATCGTCAAATATTTATAAAAACTGTGTGTTTAATTGTACTAATTTGTACTTACATAAATAAATTTCAATAAAATTTTGGTTTTGAACAGTTTTATTCATGAATTAATCGCAACAAATTGCACTCGAACTCTAAAATTAATATAGAATTTTAGAGCTCTTGTGCAATTACTACTGATTATTTCATTCATAGGAGATTCTGACCAATAGAAAGCTACATAAATCTGAATTAAATCGATAATTTTTGATAATTTCCCGTCGTTAAGTCTATTACGTCAGATGTCCTTCGTTGCTACGAAAAAATACATTCAGTGACATTAATGACAATTAATGTTTTAAAAATTATAAAAGTGATGACTTTCAATCGTCAAATATTTATAAAAACTGTGTGTTTAATGGTACTTACATAAATAAATTACAATAAAATTTTGGTTTTGAACAGTTTTATTCATGAAATAATCGCAACAAATTGCACTCGACCTCTGAAATTAATATAGAATTTTTGCTCTCGTGACACTTTGACATAATTTCACTCGCCTTCGGCTCGTGAAATTAAAACTGTCAAAGTGTCACTCGGGAAAAATTCAATAATTTCAGATAGTCTAAGAGCTAGTGAACCCTCCGACTAACGGTCGTCCTGCAAGGCTAGAAATTTTTCTGGTGATAATTCATAGCACACCAAGGCTAAAAACCATGGCCTGACAGGCATCAGCGGTGCACGTGTATCTACCAGGTGAATCGAAAAGTGCAAATTTAGGGGGTAAAATAAACTTTCTCATGTAAGGTTTAAATTTAGGTATGTGTCTGAGTAAGTCATTTAGAAGAAATGTGTACAATGACAGGCGATTCTGAAGAGCATAAGACCTTGCCAGGCGAGGGGAAAGGTTAGGGGTTTCTCCTAAAATTATTCTTTTTGCATCGAACAATTTTTTTTAGGTTTTTTAAATCATTCCAAACAGAAAAGGTCTTTAGTGATTTTTCTCTTAAGTTAATAGTTTTTGTTATATGTATAAGCGATTGAAAATTTTGAAAATTGCGAAATCGGCTATTTTTAACCCTAAATCGGACATTTATCTAAAAATATCAATGTTGTCATGGTCCGTAGATATTCTTTAAACATTGATTAATGAAATCCCGAAGAATTTTTTGCAATAAAATATCGAAAACTCCTTTGTTTTTTTAATTACTAATCAAGCGGGCGGGACACTGTAGTATAAGTAAGGACGTTTGAGTTTGCATAAATTCATCATCTCGAGAATAAGCAAATTTCAAGAGAAATCCTCAGACAGGTCGATTTTTATTTTTGAATTGGGACTTTTGGCATATACATAATACTAGTGACGTCATCCATCTGGGCGTGATGACGTAATCGATGATTTTTTTAAATAACAGTAGGGGTTGTGTGATCGCTCATTTGAAAGGTTATTTAATTCTCTATTCAGTAATATAAACACTAACATAATTATTTATACAAGGTGTACAAAAAAATTTTTCTTCTATTGGTCAAATTTAATCAAAGTTAATTTAATAAAAAAAATTTTTTTGTACACCCTCTATAAATAATTATATTAATGTTTATATTAGTGAATAGATAATTAAATAACCTTTCAAATGAGCTATCACACAACCCCTACTCTCATTTAAAAAAATCATAGATTACGTCATCCCGCTCAGATTGATGACGTCATTAGTATTATATATATATATATATATATATATATATATATATATATATATATATATATATATATATATATATATATATATATATATATATATGCGCCAAAAAGTCCTAATTTAAAAATAAAAATTGACCTGTCTGAGGATTTCTCTTGAAATTCGCCATTCTCGAGATAATGAATTTATGCCAACTCAAACGTCCTCACTTATACTATAGTGTCGCGCCCGTTTGATTAGCAATTAAAAAACAAAGGCGTTTCCGATATTGTATTGCAACAAACTCTTTGGAATTTTATCAATAAATGTTTAAAGAATATCTACCTACCTTTGCAACTTCGAAATTTTTAGATAAATGTTCGATTTAGGGTTAAAAATGGCCGATTTCGCAATTTTCAATCGCTTATATAACAAAAACTATTAACTTAAAAGAAAAATCAATAAAGACTTTTACTGTTTGGAATGATTCAAAAAACCTGATTCGTTCGATGCAAAAAGAATAATTTTAGGAAAAACCCCTAATATTTCCCCTCGCCTGGCAAGGTCTTATGCTCTTCAGAATCGCCTGTCATTGTACACATTTCTTTTAAATGACTTACACACATACTTAAATTTAAACCTTACAGGAGAAAGTTTATTTTACCCCCTAAATTTGCACTTTTCGATTCACCTGGTAGATACACGTGCACCGCTGATGCCTGCCAGGCCATGGTTTTTAGCCTTGGTGTGCTATGAATTATCACTAGAAAAATTTCTAGCCTTACAGGACGACCGTTAGTCGGAGGGTTCACTAGCTCTTAGACTAAGAGCTCTTATGCAATTACTACTGATAATTTACCGTCGTCAAGTATATTACGTCAGATGCTCTTCGTTGCTATGAAAAAATACATTCAGTGACATTAATGACAATTAATGTTTTAAAAATTATAAAAGTGATGCCTTTAAATCGTCAAATATTTATAAAAACTGTGTGTTTAATTGTACTAATTTGTACTTACATAAATAAATTTCAATAAAATTTTGGTTTTGAACAGTTTTATTCATGAATTAATCGCAACAAATTGCACTCGAACTCTAAAATTAATATAGAATTTTAGAGGTCTTGTGCAATTACTACTGATTGTTTTTTAATGATTTTAGTTTTCTATCGTATATTAAGTATTTTCGTCATATTTCCAAGTTTCTGCTCCGTAGAGTAGTATACGTTTAATGCAACTATTGGAGATTTTAATTGTTGTCGTTTCCGATATTTTCTGTGTTTGCCAAAGTCCATTTAAAACGTTGAATGCGTGTTGAGTCTTTATTATACTCATCTCTATATCCTTTTTACACCCATCACTCTTTTCCATGACTGATTCCAGATATGTGAACTTGTCTACCTCCTCTAGTTACAAACACTAAACACGAATTTGATGTTGAAAAGCATTTACAGAATTTTTAAAATAGAGAAAGGAACAGAGTCCTAGCTGGATGTGCTACTATAATGTAGGTGCCTCAAGAGAAGATTGTGACGGACTGACTTGAAAATCTCTCCAATATTTACATATGAATTTATAGCGGTATTACACGGTGGACTGTGGAATAAGCATCCGAAAAATAAAATAGTGTCAGACGTCCCTCAGTCTTTGACCAATCAGCGCACTGACAACAGCTCTCTCAACAGGAGAAACTCCTTATTGGTCCGATGACCAGAATTTCCACTTTCCTACGTCATAATTCGGTAAAACAATGGAAAATTTGATATAACAGGAGGTGGATTTTTTATCATCGGCCAGTTCGAGCTCACCCCCGTAATCAAAGACTCCTAGGTTCGGTGTAGTAATACATCCACCTGGAATCTGCCTTTTATTTCTTGCTATTTTGTATATGTTGAGGAACGGAATCTTTCATATTTATATTAAATTTGCTATTTTTCTGTGTTATTCTAGCAGTATCTCTGCTTGCTGACCAACCGCTGAAAAAACACATATTTATTTGTGCCTGTATTTACTATTCGAAAATACTCTCTAGTGGAATTCCTTTCGTGGGTCAAGCATCTGAATTTTTTTCCCATTTATTCATCTATAATATTGTTTGATATAAATATGTTTTATTTTGTGCTAAGTCGATTCCTTCCGTAAATCAAGGAAAACTTAGAATTTTGCCATTTTATTGTTATAGGTACAGTGTGGGCCAAAGAACAGTCCACCTCGATATTTGGCAATAGTTATTAGATTTTAAGGAAAAGCCGAAACATGTCGATCTTTGATCTAAGGGGGACACATTTTTACGGCACATATATCTGTCATTTGTCAACCCACTTCCTTCCACTTTCCCCACTCGTTATTTTTAAATAAGGTATAGGGGTCGTATGCTAACGCATTTGAAAGGATATTTAATTCTCTGTTTAGTAATATAAATATTAACATAATTATTTATACTTTATTTATACAGTCCAACAATAAAAATTTTAAATTAAATTAATTGACACAAAAAGACGAATGTCTGTAATTTATTTAATTCAAAATACATTCTACTGCTGTCACAAAACAAGAAGAAAATATTTTTTGACAAATAAATATTGCTTTTCGCTTGATTTAAATGTTCAAGCTGCCACCCATCTGTCTCTTGGTAGGTTGAATATGGAATTTAAGCAACAAGCAATGTTTATTTATGAAATAAACATTTTTTTCTGTTTTCTGTCAGCAGTAAAATGTATTTTGAGTTAAATAAATTACAAACATTCTTCTTTTTGTGTCAATTAATTTATTTCAAAATAATTTTTCTTGGACACCCTGTATAAATAGTTATGTCAATGTTAATATTAGTGAATAGAGAATTGAATAACGTTTCAAATGAGCTAGCACACGGCCCCTATTTCCTATTTAAACATAAGGGGTGGCGGAAGAGGAACGGAGGGGGTTGACAAATGACAGATGTATGTACTGTAAAAATGTGTCCCCTTTAGATCAAAAATCGACCTGTTTCAGCATTTCCTTAAAATCTAATAACTACTGCCAAATATCGAGGTGGACTGTTTTCTTTGGCCCACACTGTATATATTTTCTCTAAGTCGTTTGCTTCCGTAAACACTCAGACATTTATTGTTTTAGGTCTGGTTATTTTTCCGTCTTTCCTAAGGTTTCTTTCCAGAAGTTAAAGAAACACTTAGCCATATTATTATGCATATTTCTCTTTTAACTCTACGTGTTCTTTCGTAAGGTAAGAACACTGCTGGAGGAATATTATTTCTGTGCTATTCTCTTTTATTATCTATTTTTCTATTTCATTCTTTTCGAAAAGTATCAGTCCTATGAAACTCCTCCTCGTACGTTACGCACTTGCTGTATTTTTCTATGCCAATTTATATAGTTGAATATATTATAATATCGCATTTCTTGTTTTCTCTAAGGTTAGAGTTACTGACGTAGATCAAACACTTACACCCTCATATCACTGGGCTAGTGACATTTTCTAT
Organism: Diabrotica virgifera virgifera; assembly: GCF_917563875.1. Lineage (NCBI taxonomy): Eukaryota > Metazoa > Arthropoda > Insecta > Coleoptera > Chrysomelidae > Diabrotica > Diabrotica virgifera. The sequence goes on along the minus strand of NC_065447.1, from coordinate 108,244,913 downwards.
TTATCCCCCTTAAGAATTACGCACTGCCCCCTTAATTTATCTCGTGTCAGATTATATATCTCTACACACGAGGAAACAAGCTAGAAACATGGTAGACACCAGATTACATTCCCGTTCTAATTTTTAGGACAGGAGAGCATCCCAAGAGCCTATTACGGCCCAAACTACGCCGACTGGCACCTCTAGGGAACAAAAAATGGTTCTGTACAGATGATTATGTACAGATCGGGACCGACGGGAACCTTGGCGCTTGGATGGCATTAAACAACTACATAAGATCAGAAAAATTAACCAATTGCTGCCGGTTCCCCACCACTTATAAAACTAATAAATACTGTCACAGTTTTCAGCAACACATCATAACGTAAGATAGTAGTAGTAGTCCGGTGTCAGACACCGGAGGAGCTACACGTACGAGCGGAGCGGAGCAACAGCGAGAGCAGCCGAACGAGGTGGGGGTAGCCCAACTGTGAACTTTTTAGTTCAGTTGCGAATGTAAGCGCAACAACAGTTGAGCGATACTCACTCTCCGAGGCTAGCAGTCGACGAGGAGCCAACGGTGGAAGAGGTAGCACGGCTAGCAGGAATTTTCATTCCACACCACGAATGTAAGCGTGGTAGCGAAACCGTGCACTTCAAAGACTTAGGCAAGAAGGAGAGGCAAAAGCCAATCTACTGGATGTGGTGAACTCAGGGAATTTTATTTTTACAAGTTCTCTGAGACGCTACAGCTAGAGATTGGCTAGCGGAAGAAGCAAAAACGGGCTCGACGTGAGCCCGTTTACGGGTATTACAGTGCCTCCGTAAGGGTATCGACACTGCAAGGTGTAGTTTTTTAGAATCTGCATCGGGCAGCCCCGGCCCCTAGGTCTGTAGGACGAGAAAGTCAAGAGGATCCCGTACCCGGTTCTGTCTGGGTACGAGAACAACCGCGATTTGGTGCAGGGAGCCAACCCTGAAGCCGACGTGGCACCGGGCCAGTCGGCAGACAAAAAGGCTTCGTCTAAAATTAGGACCATTCGCCCCCACGATGTCCCGAGTCAGATCTCGGTCACCCCCCCCCCCCCGTTCCAAGGCGCCTACCCCGCCGACACATGAGGACTCTCGAATAGAGAGTATTAATCTTTTTCAGGTCCTCGACACCGACAGATACTCGACCGACCAGCGGTCACAGAAAGATGGGGAATTCCAAAAGCCCAGAAGATCAAAGAAGAAGAAGTCGAACCAAGCGAAACAGAGGACATGGAAGAGGATGAGGCAGAGGCACTATTAAAAGAACTCGGACCGAGAAATCCGAGAGTGAGGACGAGAACCTGGCAAGCATGAAGGAAATGCTGAAGAAGATGAGTGACCAGATGGAAGAGATGGCGAAGAAAGATAAAGAAATCGAGCGACAGAGAGACGAGATGGCAAAAATGTCAAACCTCCAAAAATCCGATTGGATGACCTCCTAAAGGAATTGAAGGAAACACGCAAGCTCCTTGATAAATCTTAGCAACAGCAACCATCAAAGCTGCCCAAACCGAAGCCAACAAGCCTGGCACCGAAAAGCAGAAACCAACCGCCGAAGTAAAGAAGACTGAAAAATCGAATAAAAAAAAAAGATTTCCCGGTATCCACCTCCAGAGATGAAGAATTGACGACATGGGATCGTCAAGCCAATAATGCGATGAGGGCCAAGTCACCCCCAATAGAAGTGCTCCTGCCAAAAGGAACCAGTCCAACCAATCCATCCAGCTACGAGCGCAGGTGGTGGTGCGCCTGCCCCGAGACGTCTCAGAGTCGGAATGTCAGATGGAAACCAACCAAGATGAAGATACCGCAGTGTTGCCTGAACAACAAGTAACACACCACCGAAAACCTCCTGTAATAAAATTACAGAGCGTGAACGAGACAGGGGCCATCCTCAGCATTGCCCAAAAGCAAAAGATCATAACGATCAACAAGATCTCAAAGAGCGGTAGGGAAACCCTAATACAAACTAAAAGCCCCGAAGATTACAGGAACATGGTTAAGATAGTGGAAGATTATGCTAAAGCATATGAAGCCAAGGACAAAACCAAAAGGCTACAATGGATAGCCTTCCCGTTAGACGAGGATAGAAAACCCAGAGTGGTTATAAGAGGGTTACCAACAAATACCACAGAAGAAATGGCAGCACAATATAATATTGTCTGCCATTCAGCGAAAAACATGTCCACCAGAGCCGGCCCAAAGAGACAGCTTCCAATGTAGGGAGACAGCGTCCTGAATCTGGACCATGAGGACGTCGAGGGAGCCAAGCGAATCACCTGTGCCACATAAAGGTCGTGGTAGAGGACCTATGAAAGGCTAACGGACCAACGCAGTGCTTTAACTGCCAGGCCTTCCACCACGCCCAAAACGCGTGCCATAAAGATACAAAGTGTGTTAAGTGCGGTGAAGACCAACAAACAAAACAGTGCAAACGTGACAGAGAAGTTAAAGCAACCTGCGCTAACTGCAAAGGCAGCCATCCAGCCAGCTACCGAGGATGCCCTAGATGCCCAACATGGGGAAGAACACCACCAAGGAGGCCACAACATTAAGCACAACAACAAAGACGACCGCAAGCAACCGGGGTTTCCTACGCCCAGGCCACACAAAACGCGCAGAACAACACAGCGATCCCAGACGAAGACTACCTAGTCAGAATGGTCACCAATATAGTGACTAAGGTAGTCAAAGAAGTGATATTGGGCACCAGGGAGGCACAGAAGTAATGCTGACAGAAAGGGGAGACTTGAGGATATGCTCCTGGAATCCGGGCGGCATAACAACAAACCAGAATATCTTAGACGAAATCGCCAACAGATACGAGATGGACATCATAGCCATACAGTAAACATCATTTTTACGTAAAATGGGTACTCTTGTTTAAACTTGATAATTTCAACCGTTTTCGATAAAAACGAAGTCGAACTGCTTACAGTCATTTTTCATTAGCTGTTAGAAATCACCTTAATGACGTATTTCCTCAACGATGGATTGGCAGAGGCAGTGATTTTCAATGGCCACCAAGAAGTCCTGAGTATAACCCGCTAGATTTTTATTTTTGGGAACATATGAAGTCCTTAGTTTATGCCAATGAAATTAATACACGAGACGAACTTTGGAGATACATTCAAAATGCAGCTAATCTTATAAGGGGACAGAATAATATTTTTTAACGTCCGAAAATCCTTTATAAAAAGAATTAGAAAAGGCATAGAAATCGGAGGAGACCATGTAGAACATTTCGTTTGAGTTTTTGTGAGTTTTTTTAAGTTAAAGTGTGTTTAGTTTTGATTTATCGTCAAAACGGAAACCTTACGTTAGTTGCAACTTTGTTTATTAGTTTGGTATTTGATATCCCCTTCTAAGTTCCTAAAATTTTCAATTGCGTTTTTATCGAAAACGGTTGAAATTATCATGTTTAAACAAGAGTACCAATTTTACGTAAAAATGATGTTTACGTCATATTTTCTAATAAAAATTACTAAAAAGTTTCATCAGAAAAAGTTTAGACTCAATTTGATCATCAGGAATGATCCACGTGGCGCCCTCTATGACAAAACGTAAAATTGTAAATAAAATACTATTTCTTGTCTAAGATTATGCCTCTGTGCCAATTTTGATAGAAATTTATAAATATACAGGGAAACTATTAGCAAAAAACGAAAAACAAAAATTAATTTTAACACCCTGTATTTTTTTCTCAGCGACATTTTGTTAAGGCATATTTGGCCCAATAGCCATATTTTGGTCCAAATAACCTGTCCTTAGTCTATGTCCCTATAGTTATGACTCACCCTGTATATTTAGTATATATTTATTATACAGGGTGTCCCAAAAGTAGTGGAACGGTCGAATATTTCGCGAACTAAACATTGGATCGAAAAACTGAAAAATACGTGTTCAATCATTTTCAAAAATCTATCCAATGACACCCAACACCAACCCCTACTACACCCCCTGGAGGTGGGGTGGAGGGTAACTTTAAAATCTCAAACAGAAACCCCTAGTTTTTCTTGCAGATTTGGATTCGTTACGTAAAAGTAAGCAACTTTTATTCAAGACATTTTTTGGAACTGTGGATAGATGGCGCTATAATTGAGAAAAACGATTTATCCTGATACCATAGGTAAATTATAGAAACGGTCTAATATCTCGAGAAATACACTTCCAAATGAGAAACCAAAAAAAAAGGTTTTTAATACTTTTCGAAAACCTATCGAATAAAATTAAACATGACCCTCCAACCCACCCCCTGGAGGTGGGGTGGGGGTAACTTTAAAATCTTAAATAGCAACCCCCACTTTTTATTACAGATTCGGATTTGTCATGAAAAATTAAGCAACATTTATTCGAAACATTTTTTAGAATTGTTGATAGATGGCGCTTTAATTGGAAAAATACGATTTATTAGCGCCATCTATCAGCAATTTTAAAAAATGTTTCGAATAAATGTTGCTTAATTTTTCATGACGAATTCGAATCTGCAATAAAAAGTGGGGGTTGCTATTTAAGATTTTAAATTTACCCCCCACCCCATCTCCAGGGGGTGGGTTGGAGGGTCATTTTTGGTGTTTATCGATAGGTTTTAGAAAAATATTAAAAACCTGTTTTTTGGTTTCTCATTTGGAAGTGTATTTCTCGAGATATTAGACCGTTTCTATAATTTACCTATGGTATCAGGATAAATCGTTTTTCCCAATTACAGCGCCATCTATCCACAGTTCGAAAAAACGTCTTGAATAAAAGTTGCCTACTCTTATGTAACGAATCCAAATCTGCAAGAAAAACTAGGGGTTTCCATTTGAGATTTTAAAGTTACCCCCCACCCCACCTCCAGGGGGTGTAGTGGGGGTTGGTGTTTAGTGTCATTGGATAGATTTTTGAAAATGATTGAACACGTATTTTTAAGTTTTTCGATCCGATGTTTAGTTCGCGAAATATTCTACCGTTCCACTACTTTTGGGACACCCTCAGTATATACAGGGTGTAACAAAAATACAGGTCATAAATTTAACCACATATTCTGGAACCAAAAATAGTACGATTGAACCTAACTTACCTTAGTACAAATGTGCACATAAAAAAAGTTACAACCCTTTGAAGTTACAAAATGTAAATAGATTTTTTCCAATATATCGAAAACTATTAGAGATTTTTTATTGAAAATGGACAAGTGGCATTCTTATGGCAGTAACATCTTAAGCGAAAATTATAGTAAAATTTGGGCACCCCTTAAAAATTTTATGGGGGTTTTGTTCTTTTAAACCACCCCAAACTTTTGTGTACGTTCCAATTTAATTATTATTGTAGTACCATTAGTTAAACACAATGTTTTAAAACATTTTTTGCCTCCTAGTTCTTTTTCGAAAAGTCAGTTTTTATCGAGATATTTTGAATATTTTTCAAATCCACCACATATTTGTACATGGTTAAGTACGATTATGGAGACTTAGTAATAATATGAAAATTTATTTATGATTTACATTTTTAGGTATATTTTGAACCATTTTAAAAAAGAAGCCACATCTCGATAAAAGATGCCTTATCGAAAAAATACAAAGGGGCAAAAAAGTTTTAAAAACACTGTGTTTAACCAATGGTACGGCAGTAATAGTTTAATTGGGACGTACACAAATATTTGGGAAAGGCACAAAACCCCCATAAATTTTTTATGTAACCATATTAAAAAAGACGCAGCATCTCGATAAAAACTTCCTTATCGAAAAAATAGTAGGAGGCAATAAAGTTTTGGAAATATTGAATTTTACTATATTCCTTTTCTAAGATATTCCTGCCATAAGAATACCACATGTCCATTTTCAATAAAAAATCTTTAATAGTTTTCGATATATTCGAGAAAATCGATTTTCATTTTGTAACTTCAAAGGGCTGTAACTTTTTTTATGTGCATATTTGTACTAAGGTAAGTTAGGTTCATTCGAACTATTTTTGGTCCCAGAATATGTACCTTAATTTATGACCTGTATTTTTGTTATACCCTGTATATTTAGTAAACAGTGTGTAACAAAAATACAGGTCATAAATTAAATCACATATTCTGGGACCCAAAATAGTTCGAATGAACCTAACTCACCTTAGTACAAATATGCACAGAAAAAAAGGTATAGCCCTTTGAAATTACAAAATAAAAATCGATTTTTTCAAATATATCGAAAACTATTAGAGATTTTTTATCGAATATAGATATGTGGCATTCTTGTGGCAAGATCATCTTAAAGAAAAATTATAGTTCAATTTGTGCTCCCCATAAAAATATTATGGGGGTTTTGTTCCCTTAACCCCCCCCCCCAAACTTTTCTGTACGTTTCAATTAAATTATTATTGTGATACCATTAGTTAAATTCAATAGTTTTTAAAACTTTTTTGGCTCTTCGTATTTTTTCGATAAGGCAGTTTTTATCGAGTTGCAGCTTCTTTTTTAATATGTTTACATAAAAATTTTATGGGGGTTTTGTTCTTTTAAACCCCCCAAATGTTTGTGTACGCTCCAATTAAACTATTACTGCGATACCATTAGTTAAACAAAATGTTTTTAAAACTTTTTTGCCTCTTTGTATTTTTTCGAGAAGGCACCTTTTGTCGAGATATGGCTTCTTTTTTAATACGGTTCAAAATATACCTAAAAATGTAAATCATACAATAATTTTTCATATTATTACCAAGTATCCATAATCGTACTTAACCATATACAAATATGTGGTGGATTTGACAAATATTCAAAATATCTCGATAAAAACTGACTTTTCGAAAAAGTACTAAGGGCCAAAAAAGTTTTAGAAATATTGTGTTTAAGTAATGGTACTACAATAATAATTTAATTGGAACGTACACAAAAGTTTGGGGAGTTTAAAGGAACTAAACCCCCATAAAGTTTTTATAGGGTGTCCAAATTTCCCTATAATTTTTTCTTGAGATGCTACTGTCATAAGAATGTTATATGTCCATTTTCAATAAAAAAACTTTAGTAGTTTTCGATATATTGAAAAAAATCGATTTTCATTTTGTAACTTCAAAGGGTTGTAACTTTTTTTATATACACATTTGTACTAAGGTAAGTTAGGTTCAATCAAACTATTTTTGGTTCCAGAATATGTGGTTAAATTTATGACCTGTATTTTTGTCACACCCTGTATATTTAGTATAGCACAACAACTAAAAAATGAGGAACAGTATGAAACAATAATATTACTGGAAATACTAGAGCAAAATGAAATACAACATTACAGAAAAGAAACACAAAAAGAAATGAAAATACAAAAAAAGAAATACAAAAAAAATTACAAAAAGAAATGCAAGATATAAAGATTCTTAAGTTTAAATGTGACATTACAAGGAAAACGAATGAGAACATACGGATAAGGAAACAGCAACAGGGGACTGCTGAGAAAAATATAATTCTCAGCGAGATATGTAAAGACTTCAGAAGCAAATTTCTAGGTATGACCAAGAAGACAAAGCAACATATTGAAAATGTTCGTCACCTGGCGAGAAAAACTAATAACTTATTGAAGATTTTAAAGAGGACAAAACAAGCCGATTCTAGTAATTAATCTCTTTGCTGTCATTTTTAAAACAACACGGCCCATTTTAGAGCCAACAATTACTACAAATGTAAGAATTTATAACAACTATGCACTATGTCTTACATTTGGTTGTAGTTATATTTTTAGGCAATACATTCTAATAAGTCAGATGGGGATGGACGGGAGCGTTGGCTCTCGTATGGCCAGCGTCAAATAACTCCAATGAGATCAACGCAACAGATGGTAAATGCGATTATTTAATACACATACGATAGAAAGGACTTCGAACGTCTCAGGCGAAATGTCTTCATTTGAAGCATAGGTAGTTCTTTTTGGCTATGGATTTCTGCAATCTTGGCCGGCTAACTATTTCTTATATTACAAATACAAAACGCGAATTTGAAAAATGTTCGCAGAATATTTGAGGTGAAGAAAGACGCAGAGTCCTATCTGGATGGGTTACACTTTCAATTTCTTAGGTGACAGTGGATCCTTCTGACAAATAATTCAACTAAAGTCAAACTGATGAATGGTTACCGGTTTGAAAATTCAAACTGTTTGTCAAACTAGTTTGAAAAGGCTTAAAGAGTAATTTATACAGTAGCTATAGTTTTTGTCGAGATAGGAATGTTAGCTGCCAACAGTGGCGTAGCGTATTGGGGGCGACAGGTGCGGTCCGCCCCGGGCGGCACTTTTTAGGGGGCGGCAAAATTTTACAATAAATAATAATATTTTGTAAATATTTGAACCATTTTATATTTTTATCGCAACTACAAATTCGGACCGATTGAAAGGAGCACGGAATTTTTCATTACATACTTATTTTGTGACGAATTCGGGGAATTCCTTTTCTTTGAATGATATTTTGTAGCGATTGGCAACAACGTCTATACTGACTTGTGGGAATTCCCCGATTATGACTAACAATCAGCACAACTTTTTTCGGCACTTTAAAACGTTGCATATTCTTTTTTTTTTTCTCTCATCGACACATCGTTGGGAAGTTCTGATAGCAGCTACAGGCAAAAGAAGGATTCAAGACACGCGGTGGAGTGCAAGAGGCGATGCCGTAAATGTGACATGGCATCATTACAAAGACATTCTCGTCACTTTGGAAAAACTGAAAAGAGGCAGGTGAAAGCTTAAACACTAGGACAGATGCAGGTGCTTTACTAGTTTCGATGCAGTCATTTTCCTTTCTTTGTTTTTTGGGCCTGTGGCAACCGGTGCTACATGAAGTGAATGATGCACAAAAATATTTACAAACAAGAAAACTTGACATAAGATTGTGCGCTCAGAAAGTAAATGCTTTGCAGATGATATTGACAGAGAAAAGAGAGGAATGGGCAAATGGCGCTCTAGGTTATGAAAAAATATGTGTGAAGAACTTGGAATTTTCATAAAACCTTTTCGATGACGGAAAAATAAGTTGAGACGAAAGCAGTTTTCTTCGTTAGATGGAGTTATTGTAGAAATTCGTGAGCATTTTCAACAGCAACAGAATTTAACGGATAAGTTTGTTTATCTAACGCCGGCTTTATTATTATATCCAGACAACACTGAAAGTAATCGAGACTACGCATCTGACGAAATTGACGAGCAGGGTTTCAAGCTGGAACAACTTCGACTGCGGACTTTCGTTGCTGCTACAGGCAACGAAAATAAATTGATTAATGCAGACTCACTTGAATCATTTAAATTTATTGTTAAATCCAAGCTGGAAAATACTCTGCCCTATATTATAATAATGTTCCGAATATTTCTCACAGTTGCTATAAGCAATGCCAGCTGTGAGAGGAGTTTTTCAAAATTGAAAATGATTAAAAATTATTTAAGATCGACAATAAGTAGGTACTCTAAAACTAACTAATTTGGCAATTTGGTCTATTGAGCTAGAGGTGTGTGTTGCGATAGACATTGATGGTGCAATAAAAGACTTTGATCTTAAAAAAGTAGACGTATAAATTTTTAATTGAAAACGGAAGTTTTGTTTTTAATTCTAACAAATACTCATATTACTTTTCAATAAAAATAAAAGTACAACATGATTTTATTTAATTTTGTCGATCGTCAAGGTGTACCTAATCTTAAGTGACAGATACAAGTTATATCAATGTATCTAATTGGTTAAAGTAAAAGAATTTTTGATAAACTTAGATAAACTAAAAACTTAGATAAACTTTTTTATTTAAAATCCAACCTGTATAATGCAAAATAATGGTGACTGCTCTCGCCTAAAAGTTCTCTTTAATGAATGTATGTAATGTTATACAATAAATTAAAATACCTAAATAAGAGGGCGGCAAAATTTTCTTCCGCCCCGGGCGGCCGACATACACGCTACGCCACTGGCTGCCAATGTAGATATCAAATGTGGAAATACAGGTCCCGTATAAAAATAACTTATACTCAAAGCCATACAAATCAAAATAGAGACGTGGATTTCTGCAATTTTGGTGTTGTACAAAAATCAACTATTTCATACATTAAAAATACGAATCACGAAGTTAAAAAATATTCGTCGAATACTGGAAGTGAAGAAAGGAGCAGAGTCCGAGCTGGATGAGCTACAATATTGTGGGTGACTTAAGAGGAGCTCGTGACGGACTGACTTGAAAATCGCCAATAGCGATTTAGAAATTTATAATGATATTAGACTTCGAAATCAGGCATCTTAAAAATAAAAATGGGTCCGTACCGATCGGTATGGACGGGAGTCTCAGCGAGGATTGCCTGCGTCAAACGACTCCAAGGAAATAAACGGAACAGTTGGTAAATGTGATCATTTGATACGAAATCCATGTATAAGATTAATAACAAATTCTTACATTTTTATAAATTTTTGGCCTTGAAAAAACCGTTATTTTGGACGAATTAAATTTACCCTGTTACTGACTGACCTGAAAATCGCCATTATAATATATATTATATACATGAAGTTATAGCGATACCAGACTTCGCAATAAGGCATACGAAAAATAAAACGGTTACGTAACAATCGAAATGGACGGAAGCCTTGACGCTTGGCTGGCATGCGTCCAATGATGCTTATCGTTTCACAAGTTTTAGTTGAATTTTTGAAATTTACTTGATTTCAAGTCAAACTCAAGTTCGCCGTAAATATCACCTAAACTAGAATACTGCTACTCGAAGAGTTGTACTGAGTTTTGACCACAACAGAACTCAGTTTTTACACTAATGGCTTCTATCTTCTAAGAGACTTTGTCTGGTTCTGAAAAGAACTAAGTCACAGTTTTTTTGCTTATACGAATCAGTTAGTTCACTCTAGTTTTTATGCGGTTCCTGCGCTTGCAGAAACTCCTAGCAGACTGCGCAGTAGACTAGGAGGAAAATGTTGCTGTTGCAAGATTTAAAATATTCCGATAAAGAATATTCCAAAATTATAATAAAATAATTATGATTATCGATTTTTTTCAAAAAGCTAAAAACTAAATTCATAAATGGTAAAATCCTTTACGTACACACTTGTATAAAATTTGAAAAATAATATTTTCTAATTATTGATTGAATGTATTCAAACAATTAATCACAAGTAACTATCTAAATTGGTGACATTTGGCAACAGTGAGTAGATCTGGTTTATTTATGTATGTTTATTCCAAACATAACCTTATAAACAAACAGTTGTTTATTTAGAGTTATTTATTATTGTTTTCTCATATTTTGCAATTGTTAAGTTGGTTTACTTCGAATTTAATGTGCATTACTGTGGTATTTCTCCAGTTTTCTAAGAAGGTTGGTGATTTTGAATTGGGATTATGATGAATTTAACCCAAAGGCAATGTGTGTTTATTTATGTGGCAAAATTCCTGGCACCATAAAAATTTGAGTTTCTTCCTGTTGCCCATGGATGAAAATCGGTAAGAACGTAAATTCTATTTAATATCATTGACATCATTTTTGACGTGCTGTCGTTTTAGGTTTGCAGAATGAAAAGAAATTGTTCAATGTGATAAACTTTCTATGAACAGTCCTCAATATTGTTACATTAACTTTTAAATATGCACTTTACATCTTGAGGAGCAGGCCTTTGCAGAAATACTGAAAAGCGGCTTGCAAAACAACGCAAAATAAAATAAACGAAATATGTCTTGAGATTAAACATTCAAGTTGAAGGTGTGTTCTTTCTTAAACTGGAATGATAATTTTTAGTGTAGGAAACAGAGGTTGAACCTTGCAAAATGGACACAAGTCCGGTTTTATTTTTTTTCTGGTAGATCAAGGGGTGCTTATTATAAGACTAACTTTTTCTGAAAAGATTTCGCCCCGGAACCCCCTTTTTCGCCCCTTTAAAGGGGGTAATTTGTGGTTTTTGCGGAACATAGCCCTTCCTGTACCTTTTACAAAAATTTTTTTTTATAGAAATATGAAGAGGACTATATTTTCTATGATTTATTTCCCGACAGCATATGTTTATCATCCACCGTTTAGCCGGGGTGGCGCCCCAAAGTTGACAAGTTTTTAAAAAAGATGTTTTTAAAAAAAATATATTTTTCGCTAACTGTAACGGAAATTAAGAAAAAGTCCTGCTACAATTTTTCACAAATAAGTGACTGATTTTTTCGTATAGCTTTCACTTAAGGGTAGTTGCCCTATTTTTAATTACAGGGTGTTACATTTTAAAAAACCCCTTTTTATACCATCTGAACTGTTTATGCTAGAGTAAAAAGACTTTCAGCGATTACCAATGTACTGGTGCTATTTACAAATTTATATAATGCACCCCCATTTTTTCCCCGGAACCACCCAAAAAAAAAGAAGAATTAATAAATAAAGTGATTCTCTTGGAATCCTTCACACACAATGCCCTTTATTAATATGCTTCATATATCATTTTGTGTACGTTATTATTACCCATGCATGGACAACAAAAGCGATTTCCTAGTGCAACCCCTGTAGCCAAAAAAAAAAATAAATAAAATGGGGGTTGAAATTTTTTTTTTGTTTTTTGCTTTTTGATCCATATGGGCATATGCTTCATCAATTCTGCTTTTCAAAAATATATATGGTTATTGCAACATTCCTGCGGAAACCACCCCTATCCTTGAAAATTTACTGCAGAAACTACCCCTATCCCTTGGCGAGCATGTTTTTACGATTTTCTCATTACCTATCCATTATTTTTAAACAAAACTTTTACAAGGTTAAAGACCACTATTAACTCTAAAAATTAGATCCTATTCATTTTTTTCGTATAAGCAACCGATACGGCACAGTGGCGCCGTAAACCTCGTGATATGCTTTGGCGGGCTCCAGTTTTTGGTTTTTATCTCGTTACTTGTTTGTTTTATTGATAAAGTACTTATGTAAAATAAAACAACACAGTGTAATGACCTATACACATTTTACAATCTTTGCCCCTCAAAACCACAGTGGTGGCCCAAAATCAATTTTTGCATATTTTCGCCACCTACACGCATTTTATTTCATTAATGCTACCTTAATAGCACAATATTCACCCTTAAGTGGTCGCTAAGCAGTGGCGGATCCAGGGAGGGGTGATGGGGGCGATCACCTCCCCTCTCACACCAAAAGTGATATTATATTTAAAGATTATAAAAATATTCATTTATTTTTATAGAAATTTAGCCAATTGGCACCCCCCTTAACGATGCTGGATCCGCCACTGTCGCTAAAACATAAAAAGTACGCCATCATTATAAAAATAATAATATAATTATTTCCATAAAAATAAATGAATATTTTTATAATCTTTAAATATAATATCACTTTTGGTTTGAGGGGGGTGATCGCCCCAATCACCCCTCCCTGGATTTGCCACTGCTTAGCGACCACTTAAGGGTGAATATTGTGCTATTAAGGTAGCATTAATGAAATAAAATGCGTGTAGGTGGCGAAAATATGCAAAAATTGATTTTGGGCCACCACTGTGGCTTTGGGGGACAAAGAATGTAAAATGTGTATAGGTCATAATTTGTAGCTTACACTGTGTTAATTTATTTTACATAAGTACTTTATCAATAAAACAAACAAGTGACGAAATAAAAAACAAGAACTGGAGCCCGCCAAAGCATATCACGAAGTTTTCGGCGCCACTGTGCCGTAACGGTTGCTTATACGAAAAAAATGAATAGAACCTAATTTTAAGAGTAAATAGTGGTCTTTAATCTTGTATAAGTTTTGTTTAAAAAGAATGCATAAGTAATGAGGAAATCGTAAAAACATGCTCGCCAAGGGATAGGGGTAGTTTTTGCAGTATATTTTCAAGGATAGGGGTGGTTTCCGCAGGAATGTGGCAATAACCATATATATTTTTGAAAAGCACTATTGATGAAGCATATGCCCGTATGAATCAAAAAGCAAAAAACAAAAAAAAAGTTTCAACCCCCATTTTATTTATTTATTTTTGGCTACAGGGGTTGCACTAGGAAATCGCTTTTGGTGTCCATGCATGGGTAATAATAACGTGCACAAAATGATATATGAAGCATATTAATAAAGGGCATTGTGTGTGAAGGATTTCAAGAAAATAAATTTATTTATTAATTCTTCTTTTTTTTGGGGTGGTTCCGAGGAAAAAATGGGGGTAAATTATAACAATTTGTAAATAGCACCAGTACGTGGGTAATTGCTGAAAGTCTTTTTACTCTAGCATAAACGGTTCAGATGGTATAAAAAGGGGTTTTTTAAAATGTAACACCCTGTAATTAAAAATAGGCCAATTACCCTTAAGTGAAACCTATACCAAAAAATCAGTCACTTATTTGTGAATAATTGTCGCAGGATTTCTTCCTAATTTCCGTTACAGTTAGGGAAAAATATATATTTTTTAAAATCATCTTTTTTAAAAACTTGTCAACTTTGGGGCGCCACCCCCGCTAAACGGTGGATGATAGACATATGCTGTCGGAAATAAATCATAGAAAATATAGTCCTCTTCATATTTCTATAAAAAATGTTTTTTGTAAAAGGTACAGGAAGGGCTACGTTCCGCAAAAACCACAAATTACCCCCTTTAAAGGGGTGAAAAAGGGGGTTCCGGGGCGAAATTTTTTCAGAAAAAGTTAGTCTTATAATAAGCACCCCTTGATCTACCAGAAAAAAAATAAAACCGGACTTGTGTCCATTTTGCAAGGTTCAACCTCTGTTTCCTACACTATTTGTAATTCTGTAGGCACATCTATTGAGAAGTTACAACCAGTGGCAAAGTGCCTTAAGGGAATCTATGACATATATAATTGAAGGTATGAGTATATGTTTCAAATTAATTGTTGGATGATTCTGAGAAAGTGTAAATTTTTTTCATGAATTTGGTACATAACTGTCTTTATCTAAATTCTAAAAATCATTGACATCTGTTTTGAAGAACCATGTTCCTAGAAACCATTGATAACAAATATAGACGGTTACCTCTGCATTCGTTGTATCATCTTACTACCCTAGCCACAGTGAGTCTAATTTTTAAATCTATAATAATTGTTTACGTGCTGGTTTCATAAAGATGCTTCAAACATCTATATGGGTCTTACTAGGCAGCACAGCCATGCCTTTAATAGTTTTTCCAATTATATTTTCAATATGCTTATTCTAGTTAAGATTGAGGGACAAAAAGACCACTAAATATTTGAGTTCATTTTTAGGTATCAGCATTGGCTCTACAGCCCATGGTAGGTCTTGGCCTGTTCCAGAATCAGCTTCCACTCTTTCCTATCCTTTGCTTGGCTTTCCAATTTCTCACTCGAGCATGAATGTTTGGTATATATGGGATTATATTGTGATAACGACCAGATCTATGAAAGAATAGTATGTTGTTAAAGAAGATTGTGGTGACACTATTCATGAATATCTGATAATATTGGTTAATGTGAATGGAGTCCAAAATGGGGTTTAGGCTGTTATATAAAAAACTAGGTCATTAGCATATGGAAGTAGGGTGACATTATCTGGTATTAAATTATGTGAATGAGGAGAATTAAACCTAAAAACTCTATTTATTCTGCTAATCAATATGATTTTAATATATTTTAATATAAAACATATGTTATTCTTTCTAGGGACATCTCCTCTGAAGGAATTACAATTATTTGCCAGTATGTCAAATGAATTTTCAACATCAGTCATACTTTCATGAATTTATTGATGAAAATAAAACTAGGTACATGATTTATTATTTACTTCCAAGGGATTCTAAGATACTATGTGTAAAAAGTCCAATATGCAGTGATGAGCATGCTAATAACTGGCAAAATATGGGATATAACGCCAAAGATGGGAAACATGGGATGCATTCTGAAGTAAAAAGAGATGAAACTGAGAGAAATTATCGATATAAACATATAAATTAACATTACATTACAACTACATAGTTTCCCACCTTTAGACGTATCAGATGAGTATGAGAACTGTCACTGTGCCAGGAGAATTTTATAAAATACTCCTGTCACAGAGATCTAAAGGTGGGAAACTATGTAATGTTATCGTCGGCTAAGAGTGTTAACCTGCTAACTCCATTTTTCACTGTGAGTGATATTGGGGTAGTTTCTAGGTCCGTGTACCTTCATACCATGTCCCACAAGCCCGCTGGTTCCACTGTAGTTTAGAGATCGCTATTTCTAAACTACATTGGTGTCGGCGGGTTTGTGGGGTGGTGTATGAAAATACACGGACCCAGAAACTAGCCCAATATCACTCAAAGTGAAAAATGGAGTTAGCAGGTTAAAACTCTTATCCAAGGTTATGTTAATTTATTCGTTTATAACGATAAGTTCCACTTCTACCAGTTTCATCCCTTTTTATCTCACAAGTTAATATGTTTTCCATATTTTGCGTTATTTTGCCGGTTATTAGTGTGAGTACTCATTACTGTATATTTACGATTCTGTGATTTCTCAATATGATGCTGAGTAGGTATAGATCTGAGTAGGTATATAGTAGGTATCTACAACCCTTTCAAAACAGAAAATAAGTTCATTTTATGTACCTATTAAACTTTATTTTAAGGATGAATTTGAAATGCTTGTAGGGAATATATCTGTAAAAAATAAAATTGGTATTGTAAAATTGAAATTCTCAAAATATAATTTATAATTCGAATGTATTATTATTTTTTTCCTCTATAGAAAAGTCCTCTTATTAGTTTTCTCATTAGCACTTGACAAGACATCAGTACTTCGTTTTTTAGATTCCTCACAAGGATTCAGATCCGAAAGATCCTGCGTAGACGCCAGTACTTACTTAATTACTTATTCCTCTTCACTCCATGTGGAGCATAGGGCGTCAACTGTCTCCATTCTGTCTTATCCTTTGCACTGATCTTTATTTCTGTCCAGGTTTTCCCAATAGGGCTTTTCATTCACAGTCATTTGTTTCGAGCTCCTGTCATATGTCGTATAATCCGTGTATATTCATAGATATAACAGAATAGATTAGGCCAGTTCGAAAAATAGAGTAACGCAGAACAGTTCGGGTTGGTGGTCTATCTTTCTCTCTCTACTGGCGCTCAGCTTTCTCTCTCTAGCATATGATGGCTGCCGCCTCTGTGTAACTGTCGTTCCATTACTCCCACCTCTTGGTAGATACGCTCACACTCGCACGACAGACAAAGATAGCTAGAAGACCGTACTTGATATCAGCGTTACACCCCGATGCTTTGAGTGGCATATGACTAGCCTGATCTATTGTTGACATATCTCTGTGTATATTAGTATTATACACAGATTATACAACATATGACAGCAGCTCGAAGCAAATGACAATCAATGTTTAGCCCTATAGCATTAATTTCTTTTTCAACACTTCTTTTCCACATTTCTACGGGTCTACCTGGTCTTCTCTTTCCATGTGGTGTATATTCTAGGGCTTGCCTCGCTATGTCTGTGTCAGGTCTCCGTAGTGTGTGCTCCATCCAACTCCATTTCCTTTTGCATATTGTGTAATATATAGGTTCCTCGTTAGTTCTTGTCCATAGCTCTTGGTTTGATATACGGTTTGGCCAGTAAATGTTAAGAATCTTCCTTAGGCATTTATTTATGAATACCTGCATCTGTCCAATACATTTTCTTGACACTTTCCAAGTTTATGCTCCATATAGTAATACAGTCTTCACGTTGCTGTTGAATAGTCCTTCGGTTTTAATTGTCATCTGATGTGAAGACCACATTTTCCTTAGCATATTGAATGCGTTTGTAGCGTAGACGCCAGTATTGTACTATTTATTTCTGTACTAAGACAAATCACAGAAAAGGCCATCGAGTACAATAAACCAGCATATCTATGTTTTACCTGACAAAGGCTTTCGATCGCATCCAAGTCGAAGACGTCTTACACTTACTGTATAGAAGATACATGCCAATCAATATTATACGAACCATCGAAAACATCTATTTCCATAATCGAATACAGGCAAAGATAAATGGAAAACTAACACAGTTTATACCAGTACAAAGCCGAGTCAGACAAGGGAACCCGTTAAGGCCACTGCTCTTTAATGTATCTAATAATGGACGAAATAATAGAAGCAGTATGTAAAGATCATGGTTACAGAATGGGGAACAAAAAACTCCAAATATTAGGTTATGCAAACGACGCCACATTAATCGCCAAGACAGAAGACAATCTCCAAAGATTAACACACATCTTCAATACAACAGCCAAGAAATACAATATCAATATATGATAATATCAGCAGAAAAAACACATGTATGACATCTAAATACCCACTACGAGGTAAAATCGAAATTGATGGGAAAATATTAAAGCAGGAAGCAAGGTTTAGATATCTGAGAATAGATATACCCAGTTACGGAGATGTTGAAGAGGAAGTACGACAACAAAGCTTAAAAGCAAGTAAAGCGCTGGGATCTCTTAATGACACAATCTGGAAGAACGAACACCTAAGACAAGACACAAAAGCAAGAATCTATAAAGCAGCAATTAGACCTATATTGACATACACGGCAGAGACAAGACCTGACACATCTAAAACGAGACGACTACTAGAAACAACCGAGATGAAAATACTTAGACGAATATCAGGGAAAAGTCTGTTGGATAGAGAGAGATGCGAAAACATAAGAAGATCATGCAATGTAGAAGACATAAATGGATGAGTGACAAAACGGAAACTGGAGTGGAACGAACACATTAGTAGAATGGCAGAGGATAGGATAGTACGAATAGCACGAGATAAGTCACCAAATGGATGAAGTATTTGCAGACTAAGAAAAAGATGGTGCGATAATTTAAACAATTTAGGAGGCTAATATTGAAGAAGAAACAGTCTTTAAAGCCTACCTACAAGAAGGAAGACTCCTCTTGCTACGGCGCGTCGAATAATATATCGCTTGTACTATCCCGGAGAATTTAAAACCGTATTTCCGATTGCATTTTTAAAACTGGAAGTCCTTTGCCAAATATCTCACCTTTAGTACCATCCTTGGATTATAAGTTTTCATCCGACACCTCATTTGTCATTCTATCTGGTTTAATGACTGAGGAGTTGTGTTTACGGACAGACGGACGTATATAATTCAACGCTTTCACACTTTTTTAAAACTGAGTGAAAACAATATTTCTTTAGAAATCCATAAATATATTCGCTAATAATGAAACTAATTTGCAGTGGTTATAGCCAACCTTCATTAGTGGAGTAGGCATTAGAAGAAGAAGACCAATGAAGATAAAGTAGAGCCCATTGTTAGACCAAAATTTTGTTTATATAGAAAAAATTATTTAGTTGAAAATAGTAGGTACGTAATCTCAATGAATCCATTAAAGCTGATACATTTAGTCTTCAGAACAACAGTAATAATTATTTATGAAACTATCGATAAATTGTCAAGAGCTTCGTAAACGTTAATTGTAGAAAAGTATTCCTTATTCCGAAAAACCTATTTCAAATTTGTCCTATTTATTTTCGAGCAGTGTATCAAAAATAATGTTGAGCAGTATAACACACGCTGTTATGCGCTTGCGTCCGGCTGCAAGGTCTCGATGCGCAGTGGGAAAAATGGAACATTTTTTCATAACGTACTTCACGGCAAGTGACTATACTGATTGTTGTATAAACCTATATACTGTGACTAAGTCAAAGCTCGTATTTCTTACATTATGAAACGAAAACCTAAAAAATAAAACACTACTGCTAAAACTCGGAAATAAAGCAACTTCGTTAGCGTAGAATGACCCTAGACCACAGAGTCAGGGAAGGTAAGGTGCAGCGCCCCAGGCTGATGGGACAAGCCCGTGCAGGCTGGAGAACAACTGCGGACTGAGATGCCGAGGTTGCCATGCCATGCCACATTGTTTGATTTGCTTGTCTAGATAATGTTTAGAAGAAATGCGTTCAATGTGCTTCCCCGTTTAGGATTTTGTCCTCTTCAGGGTTTGAGGTGAATGTATTGTGTTGGCAGCAAAGCAAACAGTCCGAAAACCACACCGGGGCAAGCGCCGTGTCCTGGTGTTCTTGGATCCTGGGTTATGCCAGACGGTGTTGTCCAGAAGGCCAGAAGTCAACAGAGAAGAAAGTTTGATGGATTGTTGTTGGTTCCATAGACATTTACGTGTACTGTCCGTGCTTTGCTTTCGACCAAGCTCCCTAGAAACCATTGTACAACGACAGGCGAACCTGCGTCCCTCGTCGGCGGTCAGGAGGTGGCTTTGAGCGCAGCGTGGACAGTGAGCGTTCGAGTGGAGAAAATAGTTGCGGCTATTTTCTTGGGACGAACAGGTATAATTGTGCAATGAAGTTGGGAAACCGCAAAAAACCAACTTCTCCCTGTTCGGGGTAAGGAAGAGGAAATGTTAGAGGTGGGTACGGAAGGCTAACGGGGTAGCCTCAAGGATGTTTTCGTACTCTACCGGGAGTTCGTCAATGCATGTTTGCATTAGAGCGGACGGTACGTGAATCTTTTTGCGTTTGGGCTTTCGGTAGAGTACGTGGCCGGAAGATGAACAGGAACATTTGAGAGATTCTTGTGTGTCGGAAGGGGGGCCGTTGATTACTTTGATTGTGAAGTTCCTGTTCAGAGAGTTTATTCTCTCGGTGATTTTGGGGATGTTCGAGATGTTATGGATTTCGTTTGAGGGATATCGCCAGTGCTCATAGTTACATCTACGCAAGACTCTGCGCTCAGTCCTCAACAACCTCTCTTGTTTTTGTCTTGAGCAAAGAGAGTAGATACATGATTTGTACTCCATGACGGGTCGAATAAAGGTCTTGTAAGTGTGAATGAGAGTCTTCTTGTGTGTCTTGCCAATTTTTCCCGAGAGAGCGTTGAGAAGTCTGGCCCTGTTCCTTACCCTATCTAAAGTTGCCTTTAGATCTGCGTCCCAGTTGAGAGTCCTGGTAAACAGTACTCCCAAATAGTTCACAGTCGGGCTAACAACAAGCCTTTCTCCCAACAAACTCGGAGGATATTGGTCGTCTTCATTGCGAATGATTCTATTTGACACAGTAGGGGCGCGAAACACAATTGTTGTTGTTTTGTTCGCGTTGAGCGTGACTCTCCACTTACAACACCATTCGCCGACACCGTCCAACAGAGCCTGTGCTCTTCTGAAGAGGAGTCTTGGGTTGTATCGAGAGGTAGTTGAGAGCAGAGTCGTGTCGTCTGCATAGAGAAACAGCCGAGTACCTGGGATATTTTGGTTAGTGATGTCGCTGTTGTAGATGATGTACAACAGCGGCGCTAGGACTGAACCCTGGGGAACTCCAGCTTGTGGAGTGAAGGGGGTGGACTTTTGATCGCATATTTTCACTCTGACAGTACGGTTGTGGAGGTAGGAGTGTACAATTTTGGTAAATTGCAATGGAAGCCCGATGTCCAGAAGTTTCCGAACAAGCCCGTCGTGCCAGACCTGGTCGAAAGCCTTCTGCACATCCAGAAATGTGGCTATGGCGATAGAACCATCGTTGATGGTTTGAGTGACTTTGGTAGTGAAATCTATTAATGCATGTTTGGTAGATTTACCTGACTGGAATCCATATTGGAATTTTGGTATGATATTGTGGTTTTCGAGAAAGTTATTGAGCCTCTCCTTTAGGATTAGCTCAAGAACTTTACCCAGAGTATTGATTAATGAAATTGGTCTGTAGGATTCCACGTCGGTTGGGGGTTTGCCTTTTTTCAAAAGCATGATGGTGTTGGCCACTTTCCAAGGAGTAGGAAAATGGCTGTTTTTGAGACATGCATTGAATATTTTAGTTAGAAGAGGGATGATACTCTCTGGAAGTTTTTTGAGGCACCTTCGGTTGATGCCATCAGGTCCGGGAGCGCTGTTTTTGCCGATTTGGCAAAAGCTCTCCGTTTCCCTGTCTGTGAGGGGGTCCATGATAGGATCATAGACTGGAATGTGGTGGTTGAGAGTAACATTTACAATGTATTCTGTGTTGAATTTAAATATGCGATCAAAGTTCGGGTTATCTGGCGTTTGAAAATTGTTTTGAAGCGAATTTTTGAATGCTTCGGCTTTCCCTTCTGGGGAATTGACTATGTGATTGTTGACCAACAGATGAGATGGTTGAGATAATTTTTGTTTTGTTAGGACTTTGAATTTTTGCCAGAATTTACCTCCGTCTCTGTAGTCCAGTTTTGAGGTAGTCTCTTCCCACCGGCGAGCCGTTAGGACAGATATCTCCCTCTTTATCCTGGCACAGATTCGGTTGTACTCTGTTTTGATTAGTGGGTTTCTGTTGGCCTTGTATTGACGTAGAAGACGTCGTTTTTGTTGAATTTTGGCAATGATGTATTGTGGAAGTGCCGGTGATGTATAAGTTATTTGTTTGAGTGGAATTGCGTGCGTGATCGCCTCAGTGATGAGGTTCTCGATATTGGTTGCACTGGTGTCGATACTATCGTTAGTATCGAGTTCGCCTAACATTGGGAGATTTTGTGTGATGAAGTTTTGGAATTCAGTCCAGTTAGCGTGACGATAGTCTCTTATAGATCTTGGAGGGTTTGGTTGTTTTGGAGTGAGAATGTCGGTGTCGACAAGAAGAGGTACGTGGTCTGACGTTATCGAATCGCCTATGTGGCATCTATCCCCGAACCGATCCAGAATGTTACTAGTAACTAGGATGTGGTCGATAATAGAGGCCCCATTGGCGTTCAAAAACGTGAATTCAGTGTTGGTGATTCTTGAAATGGGAAGGTCTAGTAGATAATCCGTGAGGCGGATGCCTTCTGGGTTTTGATGGTGATCACCAAACTGTGTATGTCTACAATTTAGGTCACCCATCAACACAGCCTTGCCGAGCCTCGAAAAGTACTCTAGCAAATGCCTGTTGAGTGGTTGACCCGGGTGTTTGTAGTAAGAGACTATCGTGAGGGTTTCGTTGTTGGGGATGTGCACGTCAATTGCCAGGAAGTCCACATCAGGTGGACGAAAATTTTGTGGGAATGTGTGTGTGTTGTGCGGTATTCCGTGTTTCACGAGAATACCATTCCCACGTGAAACCTGACAGCGGCTTCGATGGATGATCGAATATCCTGCGAAGTGTGGATCGTTTTTCGACAGAGTATCTGTGAGTGCGAGGATCTGGATGTTATGCTTCGACAGGATATTCTTGATGAGGGGTCTCTTTTTGGAGAGACCCTGACAGTTGACTGTGCCTAGGGTGAAATCCATAAAGGGAGGGTGTTTAGTGGTTGGAGCGGAATGTCACCGTGACATTGCTCCCGTACCCGTGGACCACTGTCGAGTGGTCGTAGACTTGGCTAATCAGATTAGCCGTGATTGCAGCGATATGCTCACGAAGTTCAGGCAACAAGTTAAGCAACAGAGCGGTCTGAATAGACAAGATGTTTTTTGTTTCTGTAGGGAGTTCGAAAGGGGGGAATGATCTTTCGATCGTAAGTGGCTGAATTTCATGTTGGGCGGAGGGGATGGTGTGTCTTTGAGGACACTTGTTGGAATATGCGGGGTGGTCACCGCCGCAATTCGGGCATTTTGGTTCCTGCTGTTTGGTGCAGGCGCTGGATTTATGGTTGCCGCCGCAGTGGGGGCAGACGAATGCTTTTTGTGGGCATTCGTCGATGGAATGTCCGTTGATGCAGCATTTGCTGCAATATTTTGGAGTGGGTATTGTAGGGTCGGAGCCATGAGGGAGTTCGGCATTATAGATCTCGCCATCTAGAGTTATGCCTCGGCTCAGTGCTGACGTGAATTTTTCCAAGGATTTGGTCACCACCCTGATCACTTTGGAGTCCTTGCCTGTTTTATAGGATTTGACTCTCCACAGTCTTTCGACTGGGAATTGCTGTTCTGTGAGCAAGTCAGTGACCTCCTGCTCGGAGTAATCCACGTCGATTCCAGTTATGCAGAGGAGATAGGTGGGCTCTTTTGCGGAAGTGTTTGCATTTCTGCTACGGCTATGGACCGTAACCATGGTTTGGCCAGTTGCTGTGTGGATTGCTTTCTCGATATCCCCTGCATTTATAGGATTAAAAAGTCGAAGATGTGCGATTCCATGTGAGAGGACTTTGCAAGAGTGAATTTTGTTGGACAAAAGAGTGGTGGCATTTATTTGCCGAAAGAAGGTACGTTTGTTACAAAGATCTTTTGGGAGATCTTTGATTAGATATTCGGACAGTGTGGGATCGTTTATGGCGTTGATGACGTTTTGATTTCTGGCTTGGGTTTTGGGGCGTGGATTGGCTGCGGCATTGGCGTAAGACATTTGTCTTATTTGTCTTCTTTGGAAGACGAAATCGTTTGGTTCAGGGTTGTTTTCAGTGCTGATGGTTGCTTGTGGTTGAGAAGAGGGTTGCTGTTGAGAAGATTGTTGTTTCGGTTGTTTGGGTGCTTGCTTAGACGGTTGAGTTGGGACTTTGGGTATGGCACCGTGAATATTCCGAGCGCTCTGTCGCTGAGGACCAGCCTGTGCTGGTGTTCTTAGAGGCGGAAAATCATTAGCATATCGCTGCAGAAGGGGGTTGGAGGCGTCGTCCTGCTCGATGCGAAGGTAGGCCTCGCGATACTTGTTGCGGACGATTTCCATCTCCGCGCTAAGCGTCTCGAGGTCTAGCTCCGCCGTGAGCCGGTTGTAACCTCTGGCTGGGGGTACAGTGCCTTCCTGATGTAAGGAAGAGAACTGGTTGGCAGTAGTGGTGGCTGTAGTGGTGGTGGTGGTGGTGGCAACGCTTGTCGAGGTCGTCGTCCGAGGACGAAGCGACCGGGTGGAGCTGACTGACCTTACAGAAGAAGGCATTACAAATGGGTGAGGATGCAAGTCGAGCGATCGGAGGGCACCTCAGCCTCAAGGTGTTCTGGGGGGTAAACCCCAGGGATAAAGGTGGCTTGTCCACCCCTCCGTGCTTTTCCGGCGTAAGACAGTGACTATAATTACCTGATGGGTGCAGTTTACCCTGCTGCTGGTGGGTCCCTCGTTGAAAGCCTTTATCGCAGTTAGTTTGGCCCCCTTACTCGCACTTGTTCTTGTAACCGTATGTGAACACTAGGTAGAGTTCGGGGCGAGCGAACTCGCTCGAGCCCAGGGCCAGAGTATTCCTCTGAAACCCAGTAATCCGTCTACCTTTTTGGTTTACACGGCCAAGCGTCGTTGGTTTTTCACGCTGGTTCCAAACTAATAGCTTAGGGCTAACCGTGCGCCGCTTCTTCAGCACTTGGTGCTCTCAGGCTTCTCGCTGTTCGTCGGTAAGAGTGGGGTGTGCACGCAGTGACCTTACTCTTCGACGTCCGGGACGAGAATGATGCCGAGGTTTGGAACCGCCAGCTTTTATAGATGCGTCGTCTGTGACGTACACGGCAAGCTGCGAATTCCAGGCCTTGGATGGCCTGCGCCCAATGATACTAATGGTTGCACAAGTTTTAGTTGAATTTTTGAAATTTACTTAATTTCAAGTCAAACTCAAGTCAGTCCTTCTGAAAAATCATTTGAAACATCGGTAGTTCGTTTTGGCTATGGATATCTGCAATTTTGGTGTACATATACTAGGCATTCCTTACATTACAAATACGTACCACGAAGTTGAAAAAATTCTGTCTAGGTACGTGAACAATCGCGCATTGTGCAGGGAGCCAACTCTGAAGCCGACGTGGCGTCGTGCCAGTCGGCAGACAAAAAGGCTTCGTCTAATAAAATAGGACCAATCGCCCCAAACCCAAGATGTCCCGAGTCAGATCTCGGTCACCCCCCCCCCCCCCGCTCCAAGGCGCCTACCCCGTCGACACATGAGGACTCTCGAAAAGAGGGTACTAATCTTTTTCAGGTCCTTGACACCGACGGATACTCGACCGACCAGCGGTCACAGTAAGATGGGGAATTCTAAAAGCCCAGAAAATCAAAGAAGAAGAAGTCGAAGACAAATCGAGCGAAACAGAGAATATGGAAGAGGATGAGGTATAAGCGGCAGGCGGAGGCACTACTAAAAGAACTCGGACCGACAAATCCGAGAGCGAAGAAGAAAAGAGCGCGAAAGAAGAACTAGCAGCCATCAGGGAAATGCTAAAGAAGATGAGTGGCCAATTTGGAGAGCAAATGGCAAGAAAATAAGAAGAAAATAGCCGACTAAGGGCCGAAAATAAGCGCCACAGTGAGGAAATGACGAAAATGTCTAACCGGTTGGACGACTTACTGAAGGTGCTTGAGAAGCAAGGAAAAATCCAGCAACAGGAAAAACAGCCATCCAAGCTGCCGAGGCCACAAACCGAAAAACCAGCCACTGAGGCCAAGAAGACATGCACGGAGAAGTCCAAACCAGCCGCCGAAGCGAAGAAACCGACTGAAAAATCAAATCAGATAGAAGAGAAGTCCAAAACAACCGCCGAAGCGAAGAAACCGATTGAAAAATCAAAACAGAAAGAAGATTTCCCGGCACTGCCATCTACCTCCAAAAACGAAGAATTGACGACATAGGATCGTCAAGCCAACAACGCGAGGAGGGCCAAGTCACCCCCAATAGAAATGCTCCTGCCAGAAGGACCAATCCAACCAATCCATCCAGCTACGAGCACAGGTGGTGGTACGCCTGCTCCAAGACGTCCCAGTGTCTCATAGTCGGAATGTCAGATGGAAACCAACCAAGACGAAGATATCGCCGTGTTACCTGAACAACAGGTAACACACCACCGAGAACCGCCTGTAATAAAATTACAGAGCGTGAGCGAGACAGGGGCCATCCTCAGCATTGCCCAAAAACATAAAATCATAACGATTAACAAGATCTCCAGGAGCGGTAGAGAAACCCTCATACAAGCTAAAAGCCCCGAAGATTACAGGAACATGGTCAAGATAGTGGAAGATTATGCGAAAGTATATGATACCAAAGACAAACACAAGAGGCTACAATGGATAGCCTTCCCGTTGGACGAGGATAGAAAACACAGAGTGGTTCTAAGAGGGTTACCAACAAACACCACAGAAGAAACAATAAAAATCGAAATGGCAGCGCAATATAATATTGTCTGTCATTCAGCGAAAACATGCCCACCAGAGCCGGCCCCAAGAAACAGCTTCCAATGTTCGTCCTGACTCTGGACAACGGTGACGTCGAGGAAGTCAGACGGATAACCAACCTGTGCCATATGAAGGTCGTGGTAGAGGACCTACGTAAGGCAAACAAATCAACACAGTGCTTTAACTGCCAGGGCTTCCATCACGCCCAGAACGCGTGCCACAAAGATCCTAAGTGTGTTAAGTGCGGTAAAGACCACCCAACAAAACAGTGAAAACGTGACAGAGAAGTAAAAGCAACTTGCGTCAACTGCAAAGGCAGCCACCCAGCCAACTACCGAGGATGCCCTAGGTGCCCAACATGGGGAAGACCTCCACCAAAGAGGCCACAACAAGCACAGCAAAGACGACCGCAAGCAACCGGGGTTTCCTATGCCCAGGCCACGCAGAACAACACAGCGATCTCAGACGAAGATTACCTAGTCAGAATGGTCACCAAAATTGTGACTAAGGTAGTCCAAGACGTGATACTGGGCACCAGGGAGGCACAGAAGTAATGCTGGCAGACAGGGGATACTTGAGGATAGGCTCCTGGAATCCGGGCGGCATAACAACTAACCAGAACATCCTAGACGAATTCGCCAACACATACGAGATGGACATCGTAGCCATACAGGAAACCAAGCTTACCAACAACTTTAACTTGAAGTTTCCTGGATGCGATGTATATAGGAACGACCACACAAGAAGATCAGGAGGAACAGCCATCCTAGTCAAGAAGGGAATCAAACACACAAATTTCGCGACTCCACCACTAGTGAACATGGAGGCAACAACAATAGAAGTGAAAATGAGGCAAGGCGCAGTCAGAATAACATCAGCTTACGTAAGACCGCAAGACCCATTAATGGATGAAGACCTCGACGTGTTCCTAAACATCGCCGAATCAACAATAATAATAGGAGACCTAAATGCGAGATCCCCAACTGGAATGATAGAGCTACGAACCGAAACGGAAGACTACTAAACAACTACATAGAAAATAACGAAGATACAGTGGCAATGGGCCCAGAAGATCCAACACACTTCCCAGAAAATGGACTCCCCACACACATAGACATCGCTGTTGCTAAAAACCTAGGACTTCAAGCAGACCTAATCACACTAGACGAAGGGAACACAGATCATAACCCAATTCTACTAGAACTAGGAACATGGGAAGAAACAAACCAACCGAAGAGAACTAAAAAGAAAATAAAGTGGACAAATTATAAAGGATTAGTTAGTAAAGGAATAAATATAGTGCCAGCTATAAACGATCCAGAACAAATAGAAGAAAAAATCCTAGAGCTAGAGAACATCATACAAGAAGCAATTAGAAATAGCACAACGGAAGAAGAAGTCGAGATCCATGCGGGAAGTTTCAAAGACATATCACAAGAAGTAAAAGACCTTATAAGGGAAAAGAACAGAACGAAGCAAATAGCCAGGAGAACGAGAAACAGAGTAGATAAAACCCGGGCAAATACATTAAACAGAGAGGTGAAGACGGCTCTTCGACAACACCGCAGCGAAAAATGGGACAACTATATACAAGAGATTGAAGAACTAGATTCAAACATGAAAAACGTCTGGAAGCTCCAGAAAATGTTAAGAAGCGACAAAAACCTATCCCCCCATTACATGGAGAAAACAGCATGGTATACTCCATAGAAGAAAAACTGAGGCGATGAGGTCCACACTCGAAACAGAATGCAGGCTAAACTTCCATGAAGATGAGGACGACGACATCTTAGAAGAAGTCGAAGAGCAAGAAGAAAGACAAGAGGATCCAGAAGACATCATCCCCCCAACATCACCGGAAGAAATAAACGAACACATAAGAAACAGTTCACCGAGAAAAGCGCCTGGTCTAGACGAAATATCAAATAGAGCCCTAAAATACCTTCCCAGAAGAGCTATAGTGTATTTTACAAACATAGTGAACGCCATATTAAGATATAAAAAATTCCCAAACAGATGGAAAGAGGCCCATGTCATCATGATCCAAAACCTGGCAAAAACCACACGTTCCCGAAAAACTACAGGCCAATCAGCTTACTCCCAGCGATCAGCAAAATAGTGGAAAGAATCATCCTCAGAAGACTCCAAGCGGAAACAAACAGACTAGAAATAATCCCAGAAGCTCAATTTGGATTCAGAGCAGAGCACTCCAGTGAGCTACAAGTACTCAGACTAACTGAGTACATAGCAGCTGGTTTTAACGATAAGCAGTACACTGGAGCAGCATTCCTGGACGTAAGCAAAGCTTTCGACAGAGTATGGCATAAGGGGCTCATATATAAAATGTGAGGCTATGGGTACAGCGGGGCGATGACGAGGCTGATCTCTTCCTACTTGGGCGACCGGAGCTTCAGGGTTCGGATAGGACAAGTCCTGTCTGAGCTCGGGAGCCCGGAAGCTGGGCTACCGCAGGGAGCAGTCCTGTCACCCCTACTGTACACAATATATACCGCAGACGTACCTAGAACTACGGGTACCATTATGAGCCTCTACGCAGACGACACAGCGATAGCGGCCAAACATAAAAACGTAGACATAGCAGTGACCAACCTGCAAACAGCGTTAGAAGACATAGAGGAATAGAGTATAAAATGGAAGATAGCCATCAACTCCGAGAAAACTCAAGCGGTACTATATAAGAAAGGTAGACAACAGCCAGAAGAACAACTGACGGTGCAGAACACCCCCCATCGAGTGGAAAGACGAAGCCAAATATCCAGGAGTAATCATGGACAAAGGATTAACCTTCAAGAAACATGTAGAAGCTACAGTCCAAAAAACCAACACGGCAAGAGCAACATTAAGAGGATTAACAAGAAAGAGAAGTAAACTAAGGCTAAAGACTAAAATAAGGCTCATAAATAGCATAATACTTCCGATACTAACGTACGCATCCCTCGCATGGGGACACGTGTATAATACAACATAAAAGAAAATACAGGCGGTCCACAAAAACAGCCTAAGAGAAGCAGCCAAAGTCCCAAAATACGTAGCCGAACGATTCCTCTTCAGAGAACTACAGCAAGTAAGAGTCACGGAGATGATGACAGACAAGGCCAGGGTGAAATTTGCAGAACTGGAGCACCATCCAAGCCCAATACTGCGAGAGATGCTAAGGTACGACGCTTTCCACCGGTGGAAGCACAAACTTCAAAAACAACAAATATTGTAAAGTGGGATAAATAAATAAAATAGGGTAAACAGTGAACGGTTCGTAGCTCGAAAACAAGTGCCGGAGAAAACGTAACACACGTAGGTACAATACCACGATCACCTCTAAGTTAAGAACATAACAAGTAAGTCGAGGTTTAGATGGATGTGGAGGTCGCGGTCGATGTCGACATCCATGTAAAACAAACACATTGTACTGAATGAAAGAGGAGAGAGCAAGTAAGTCGCGGTGGAGGTTTAGCGCGATGTCATCTAGGAGGTTTGCATCGATGCTTTTGAAAATAAAATGAGTTTATTTTACATGGATGTCTACTGCGCGGCCTACAAGGATGCTTTTCTGTGATTGGTCCGTTCGACTCCAAGTTGTCATTAACTGCGCTATCTGAGTTGATACTTTTTATAATATAATCCCTTTTTTGTATACAGTATATTTTTGATTTTCTGAAGTTATTAAATTCAGTAAATTTTTGAAATATGAAGGAGGATCTGATTATTTACAGCTGATATTTCATCACTATCATCACTTGACTGACACAACATCGCAAAAGCACAGTCTTTTTGTCATTCAAATTTCATTAAACTACTTCACTTGATAGTGGTCCTAGCTCGACTGACAGCGCAGATGACCTCCTTGCTATGTGCTGTCGACATCGACCGCGACTTAACTTGTGGCATCCACCGCGACCTACACATCCACCTCGACTTACTTGTTATGTTCTTACCCTAAGGTAAGTCAGATATAAAAAAAATTTCTAAAAAAGGCGTAAGCCACCAAAAAAATCACAAAAAACAAAAAAATCATAAAATTATTGAGTTCCAAGCCATTGGACTGAGCACAATGGAGCTTGGTACAATGACTTGGGGCCCAAGCAAGCAATTTTAGTTCCGCGGATAAGTAATTAAGAAGATAAAGGCATAGAGCGCTTCACGCTGACCTAGCTTTTTGCATTCGATTAGGGTACCACATTCAATCTTATTACCCAGGATTCCATTGTGAAGAGCATTTGGCTACGAGAAAATTTGGAACAGCAAGAATACATCACGTTACTTGAAGTTATAAACGATAACCACATACAACGCTACCGAAACGAAATACAAAGTCGAGATACTAAGATTGTTAAGCTTGAAGGTGACATTGCAAAGCTACGAAACGAGAACGGGAAGTTAAGGAAACAGCAACAAGCAGATGAAGTGATAAATAAACTTCTTATCGAAGAGTGCGATGACTTAAGGACCACGTTTTTAAGTTTAATCCAAAAGGTTCGAGAAGTGACATCTGTCATTGAAAGTCTTCGTCACCGAGCACGAAAAGCTGAGAACATCTTCAGCCAATTCAAAAAGAAGAGGTTACCAGATAGTAGCAATTACTCGCATTTACTTAATTTTTGGAAAAAAACGGCCCTTTTTAGGGCCACCAATTTTTTTAAATGTAAGAATTTATTTAAAATAATAACGAAACCTGTATTGAGTGGGTTGATCTATTTAGTATAGATGACCCCAAAGGAGCTCGTGAAGGATTCACATGGCTTGAGTTGAAAATCGTTACTATTCATACGTTTACAGACATCTTAAACTACGGAATAAGGCATCCGAATGATGAAGAACGGTTCCGTACCGATCGGGTCAAACGGGAGCCTTAGCGCTTTGTCGCAGTTACTTTAATTAATATTAACTAATTTCACTGGTGTCATTTTTAAAACAAAACGGCCCTTTAGAGCAAAGAGTTCCTGTAAATGTAGGAATTTATTACATATTTTAAATTTTGTTGTAGTTCAATTTTTAGGCAATGGTTACACTTTGGCCAGTCACATTGGGACGGACGGGAGCCTAGGCGCTCGGATTTCCTGCCTCAAATGATACTTAGTGCTTTGCACAAGTTTCAGTTGGATTTTTGAATTTGACTTAATTTTAAGTAAAACTCACGTCAGTCCTTCTCACAAATAATTCAGGTAAAGTCAAACTGGGGATTGGTAAAATTTTGGTGTAGTTAAATTTTGGGCAATAGTTAGATTCTGGTCAGTCATATCGGGACAGATGGGAGCCTAGGCGTCGGATGGCCTGCGTCAAATGGTACTTAGCGTTGAAAATTAAAAATACAATGAATCACATATAAAAATAATTTAATATGGGAGCGATTCAAGTTACAAGAGAGTCGTGGGATTAAGAAAATAATTCATTTACGCGTAAAATTGCTTGATGCAAGACTCATTTTATCGGTTGTCGGTGTAAAATATCTTCATTTGAAACATCTGTAGTTCGTTTTGGCAATGGATTTTTTTCAATTTTACAAAGAATAGATCTTACATTATAAAATACGAATAACGAAGTTGAAAAAGGTTCGCCAAATACGGGAAGTGAAGAAAAGAGCAGAGTCCGAGTTGGATGATCTACTATATTGTAGGTGACTTAGGTGGAGCTCGTGACGGACTGACTTGAAAATCACCAATAGTTACACAGGAATTTATGGCGATATTAGATTGCCGATTAAGGCATACGAAAATTTAAAATGCGTCCCTAGCGATCGGAATGAACATTGGTCTAAGCGCTTGAGATTATTACTAAATTCTTGCATTTTCATAAATTTTTGGCCCTAAAAAAGGCCGTTATTTTGAAGAAATAAAATTAACTTTCTTAATTATAAGTTGTTTGGTTAGGACACATCGCTTTGTATTTGTGTTTTCTTTTAAAATTTGTGGATTATGGTTCTTTCTATTTCCTCTGGTTCTTTAAATTGTATTTTTTATATGTCGTTTTTTATTTTTTATGTGTATTTTGAGTAGTTTGGATACGCTTTTTTTTAATTTGTTTATTCTAGTATCGGTGATTTGTCTTCTATGAACGATGCTTCCCATCATTTCTTTTGCTTTGTCCACCATTCTGCATAAATCCGTATGTTTTGTTTGTATATTTTCATAAGTTTGTTTGAGATATTTATATTTATTGGTGGACCTCTGCTTCTGAATTTTTAGATTTATATTTTCGGTATGTAATTTCTTAAGTTCAAGCAATAAAATCTCTCTTTGTTCGCGTTCTGATTTTGTTATTGTCTTACTTGTTCTTCCCCTTGTTGACTCCAAGCATTTGTCTCCTTGAGTATTAATTTTACCGCTCTGTCTAAAATTTTCCATGTCGTGATTTGGAATAACATTCATATTCAAACTATATGTTTCAAATTATTACTCCAAACTATGCTGTTTCTTTAGAAATTTTCTTGTTGCTATCCAGTAGTAATGTTTGTTACTAGTCGGATACATTTATGACGTCCTTTGCAAACAAGCAAGCAATTTGATCCAACCCGACCTGTGGGAGATGTCCACCCTATCGAAAAGGTACATTCCTTTTCGATACAATGCCCCAGGCCATCCCTTTCCCCCTCATAGCACGCTGATGCGCGATGGGGGCACAACTATCGTAGCCAAATGCTCTTCACAATGGAATCCTGGGTAATAAAATTCCATGTGGTGTCTTAATCAAATGCAAAAACTAGGCCAGCTTGAAGCACTCTATGCCTTTATCTTCTAATTACTTATCCGCGGTACTAAAATTGCTTGCTTGGGCCCCAAGTCATTGTACCAAGCCCCATTGAGCTCAGTCCAATGGCTTGGAAATCAATAATTTTATGTTCTCTGCGTTTTTTATGATTTTTTTGGTGGCTTACGCCTTTTTAGATATTTTTTATAATTGTCTCACCTTAAGGTGATCGTGGTATTGGACCTACGTTTGTGTCACGTTTTTCTTCGGCACTTGTTGTTTTCGAGCTACGAATCGTTAACTGTTTTCACTATTTTACTTCTTTATCTCACTTTACACTAACAATAGTTGTTGTTTAGGACGTTTGTGCTTCCACCGGTGGAAAGCGTCGTACCTTAGCATTTCTCGCAGTATTGGGCTTGGATGGTGCTCCAGCTCCGTGAATTTTTCCCTGGCTTTGTCTGTCATTATCTCCGTGACTCTAACTTGCTGTAGTTCTCTGAAGAGGAATCGTTCGGCTACGTATTTTGGGACTTTGGCTGCTTCTCTTAGGCTGTTGTTGTGGACTGCCTGTATCTTTTTTTTTTTTGTATCACACACGTGTCCCCATGCGAGAGATGCGTACGTTAATATCGGAAGTATTATACTATTTATAAGCCTTACTTTAGTTTTCAGTCTTATTTTACTTTTCATTCCTGTGAGTCCTCTTAGTGTTGCTCTTGCCATGTTGGCTTTTTGGACCGGGGCTTCTATATGGTTTTTGAAGGTTAATCCTTTGTCCATGATGACTCCTAGGTATTTGGCTTCATCTTTCCACTCGATTGGGTTGTTCTGCACCGTCAGTTGTTCTTCTGGCTGTTGTCTACCTTTCTTATATAGTACCGCTTGCGTTTTCTCGGAGTTGATGGCTATCTTCCACTTTATACTCCATTCCTCGATGTCTTCTAACGCTGTTTGCAGGTTGGTCACTTCTATGTCTACGTTTCTGTATTTGGCCGCTATCGCTGTGTCGTCTGCGTAGAGGCTCATAAGGGTACCTGGTGTTCTAGGTACGTCTGCGGTGTATAATTTGTACAGCAGGGGTGACAGGATTACTCCCTGTGGTACTCCGGCCTCCGGGCTCCCGAGCTCGGACACGACTTGTCCTATCCGAACCCTGAAACTCCGGCCGCCCAAGTACGAAGAGATCAGCCTCGTCATCGCCCCGCTGTACCCATAGCCTCGCATTTTATATATGAGCCCCTTATGCCATACTCTGTCGAAAGCTTTGCTTACGTCCAGGAATGCTGCTCCAGTGTACTGCTTATCGCTGAAACCAGCTGCTATGTACTCAGTTAGTCTGAGTACTTGTAGCTCACTGGAGTGCTCTGCTCTGAATCCAAATTGAGCTTCTGGGATTATCTCTAATCTGTTTGTTTCCACTTGCAGTCTGCTGATGATTCTTTCCACTATCTTGCTGATTGCCGGGAATAAGCTGATTGGCCTGTAGTTCTGCGGGAACGTGTGGTTTTTGCCAGGTTTTGGGATCATGATGACATGGGCCTCTTTCCATATGTTTGGGAATAATTATTTGTATCTTAATATCGCGTTCACTATGTTTGTAAAATACACTATAGCTCTTCTGGGGAGGTATTTTAGGGCTCTATTTGATATTTCGTCTAGACCAGGCGCTTTTGCAGAGGTTCTTGTCTATTTATTATACTTATTAAAATAATCGTCAAGGTGGGTGTGATTGGTTATAGACATTAAGCAAAAGCAATTGGCCGATCTGGCTCTGGCCAATTGGTTGACGGTTCGCGATGGGTCACTTTAGTACCCCCACCACTTTTAAGACTAATAAATAAAATAAAATTTTTCAGTAAAAGATCACCAACAGCAATCAATTGGGATCAACGCAACAGATGGTAAATGCGATTATTCACTACACATACGATAGAAATGACTTCGAACGTCTCTGGCGAAGTGTCTTTATTTGAAGCATAGGTAGTTCGTTTTGGCTATGGATTTCAGCAAATTTTTCAAAAGGCTAAAGGCTCTGCAATTTATTTTTGCTAAAGGCGACGATAATGAACTCCAACACCTTAAGTTACGACAAATGAAGAAATAAATATCGAGGAGGGAGAGGTAAAGGAAGTATTAAGAAAATTAAAAAATAGAAAATCTCCAGGAGAGTACAGAATATCGAACGAACTCCTAAAGTACGGAGGACAAGATCTAACTAAACAATTATTAAAACTAATACAAAAAATAATAGAACAAAACAGAATACCACAAGAATGGAGATCAAGCATCCTAATACCTCTCTTCAAAAAAGGAGACAAATCAGACCCGGAGAATTACAGAGGGATTAACTTATTAAAGACAACATTAAAATTAACAACAAATGTGATAACAAACAAATTGAATGAAATTATAACATTAGCAGAGGAACAACAAGGTTTTAGGTTGAGAAGGTCATGTACTGACGCTATATTTATAATGAGGCAAGTTCAAGAGAAATCGTTGGAATACAACAAACCGGCATATTTATCTTTCGAGGACCTTAAGAAAGCATTTGACAGGGTCACATTAAAGTCAAGTATATTCAAATGGGAAATAAGCCACAATTTTACCTAAAAATGATTTTATTAACGTTTCGACGCCCAAGTCGGGAGTCGTTGTCAAAATACAAAATAATACTAAATAAATAAAAATGTTGTTGCTTAGTAAAAAATTCTTCTAATAATTTATTTAATCTGACTCATTTATATAATATAAATAATTATTTATATTAAAGGAGGAAGTCAATAGAAATAAAATACCACAATTAGTAAATCAGTAACATATCGAGTTAGTACATATTTAGTATTTTAGTATTATTTAAAATTTAAAATATCAAGTCAGAATTTGGTATTAGTTTTGAGAGTAAACTAAATGTAAACCCAAATAATTACGATGTCGGGATAGTATCACGAGGTTTTTCCTGGTTTTCCCTCGTGATTTACTATGGAATCTCTAACGCGAGAATTTCAGTGCCACCGTTGCATTTGGTTGTCTTTTTAAAGACAGATCACATGCTATGATTTTTTGTGGCGGATATTCTTGAGTTGGGATTGATTTCATGTAATCGAATGAACTATCTTTTAGTAAAGTCGTCCCAGGAACGCAACTCATCAATATTGGCAATATCATTTTAAAGTCGTCTACTTTAAAATGTATAATACGTGTCTGAATTGCCGATATAAATGAGTCAGATTAAATAAATTATTAGAAGAATTTTTTACTAAGCAACAACATTTTTATTTATTTAGTATTATTTTGTATTTTGACAACGACTCCCGACTTGGGCGTCGAAACGTTAATAAAATCATTTTTAGGTAAAATTGTGGCTTATTTCCCATTTGAATATACTTGATTATAAAAATGCCACAAGAAAATAGCTTCAGAACAACGTCACATTAAAGGACGTTATCCACTTGTTATACTCGAGAGAGGTACCTCTGGGAATATTTAAAACGATAGAAAACATCTACAGGAACTGTCGATTTTAGGTGTATAATGTTACCAATACCTTTTGTAGTGCTTGAAAAGACCTTCAAAATGAGCAATATTAAATGTCCTTTAGGTACATTCAAACTATGATATAAGGCACATTCAAACTATAATATGGTGCAAAAAAATTGATGATTAATATATTTTAAGAAATAATGAGAAATATATTTAACCCTTTAACCAACAGAATTTAAAGGTGTTCTTTCTACAATACCCTTAATTATAGTGTTATTTCTATGTTCAAAAAGTTAGACGGGTTTAAAATGAATTGTTTTTGAAAAAGAATAAGATCAAATGATAGAGCACATTTTAAAATTTTCCTCAAATATCTTCCTTTTTCTTCATGTAACTCGAAAATGATAAGAGATACGATAAAAAGATACCATACAAAAATGTAGGGTTTTTCAGATAAATATTTTGTTTTGATTTTTCATTATTGCATCTCTTATTATTTTCAACTTATATGGACAAACAGGAAGATTCTGAAAAGAATTTAAAAATGCGCTCTACAGTTTAATCTTATTTTTTTTTCGTCGCCAAAAACCTTTCATTTTCAACCAAGTTTCAACACAGGAGCATAGAATCAAAACTAGCTTTCTCCAAAATTCTCGTTTGTCACAAATTGCTAGAAACTTGTAAAAAACAAACCATTACAGTTATAACACGGAGGTAAGTTTCATATTATAGAATTTAATCGAATAAAAATCATTTTGTTTGGAGAAATCGAGTTTTGAAGAAAACTTTTGGAGAAATCGGGTTTTGAAACAAACTCATTAGGAGCAAGCAAGTTTTGAAACAAATTCTCTTTTTGGAGATGAAATTTTATAACTTTTGTTTTTTGCCGATTTTAACAGAGTAAA
The DNA here is from genome assembly GCF_917563875.1 of Diabrotica virgifera virgifera. Classification (NCBI taxonomy): domain Eukaryota; kingdom Metazoa; phylum Arthropoda; class Insecta; order Coleoptera; family Chrysomelidae; genus Diabrotica; species Diabrotica virgifera. The sequence goes on along the minus strand of NC_065447.1, from coordinate 108,206,862 downwards.
ATTAATTAGCTTGATAGTCGTATAACAAATCTTATCGGTTTCAATGAGGATATAGTTCTTGGAAGACCATGCTTACAATCAGTAATTAGCTTGGTACAAAAAATGCATAGAGAAATTTTTAAATAGGCACTTTTTATCTTAATAAATTAGTAAGACGTGTTAATGTAAAAAATATTGTAGAAAAATTAGAAAACCTTAGTTTGGTTAAAAATTACCGGTATAATTAAATTCTAAATAGGTCAACTTCTTTTGAGGGTTCACAGACTTCATTATCCTCCTCATTATCATTTTCTCCATTTCCATTGTTAATAATATGAAGATAAAACTGCAGTTCTTCAATACTCCTCCAGTTATTTCCACAATGTTTTTAGTAGTGCGTCTACACTGTCTTTTAATAGTAATTAAATCTATGTGAGTCCCTTAAACTCACTTTACATTCCTCCTATTGGTCGGTTGGATATAGACGGGTTTCACGCAGAACTGTCATAGGAGAAAGACCGGTTTGATTCAAAAGCCTTCTTTTAACATTGAATTTATATTGGATAAAGCTAATTTTTATTCAAACTAGTTCTGGATTCGTGTAGAGTTCAACAAACTGATACAGAAAATATAAACAACTCAATTTCGGCCATGGATGGAGAAAGCAAGTTTTGATTTTATACTCTTCTAAATTTAATATTGCTCATTTCAAAGGTCTTTTCAAGAAATATAAAAGGTATTGGTAGCATTTTACACCTAAAATCGACCGTTTCTCTGTTATTTTAAGTTGAATACACCGATTTGAGCATAATTTTTTTAGTTAGATGCATATTGTTAGTCGAAAGTTGTCCCAGTAGCATGCACATTGAGCCTGAACTTGGCTTTATCGCTTTAGAGCTTCAAAGTTTTACGAGCAAATTCGTGGACCGTTTCTAATTTTTCTCTTAGGGTTTCTATGTACGTTGGGGATGAAAGTTCTTCTTCGCAGGGAGGCAGTCTTTCGAAAATAAGATTTTGAGGAAGGTTCATTTCTCTTCCGGTGATAATCATCGATGGAGAATAACCGGTTGCTTTATGTTTGGAACTTTCGTAGGCTAACAGGAATAGAGGAATTAGGGTATCCCAATATTTTTGATTATTAGCAACAAACATTGAAAGCTATTGACAAATAGTTCTATTATGTTTTTCGATCATTCCGTCTTATTTTGGATGGAAAGGCGTAGTGCAAGTATTCTTAACACCCAAGACTTTTATTAATTCTTGCCATGATTCTGATTTAAAATTTCGTCCTTGTTCAGAATGCAACTCTAAAGGAACTCCATGTCTTGATACGACGTGTGTTAAGAATGGTTTTGCTATTGTAGTTCCTTCTTGATTAGGAAGGGGTACAATTTCAGGCCATTTTGAAAAATAATCCATTGCGATCATTAAGTACTTGTTACCTCTCTGTGTCATCGGAAGTGGATCGAGAATATCCACTGCAAGTCGTTCAAAATGCTCTCCGGAGAGATATTGTGTCATTTTACCACGACTTCTTATTCGAGGGCCCTTTTTACCGTTACATAGTCGCATTTATTACACCACTCTTCTACATCTCGGCGGCAATTTATCCAATAAAATTTGTCTCGAATTCTGGCCAGTGTTCCTTTTACTCCAAAATGTCCTTCAGACAGGCTGCTATGAAGTTCTTGCAACACTCTTTTAATGTGTGACTGGCAGTACCACTTGTTGAACTATACGTACTCCATCGGGAATTTCCCACCTCCGATATAACAGACCATTCGAAATATGCAAAGATTCCCGTTGAATCCAGTATGACTTTGTAGTTCCACTGTATTTGGATATTTCCTGCCAAATAAGTCTTACTCCATTTTTAAGCCAATTTCGTACTAATCTTAAGTCTTTATCTTTCTTTTGGCGCTTTTTAAGGTTTTCCAGAGAAGTCTGGTCATGATCTTCTTGCTGTTTAACTGTGGTCATCCGCAGATCTACTTTTTCGGTTACATTCTCTCTTTGTTCTAGCTGACATCGGCTTTGAACTTGTAATTAATTTAACGCATTTTGGAATTCTTGTAATTGTTTATTCAACACATTCTTCTCTTTCATCAGTTTCTGACACTTTTTTTCTAGATTGGACTGTGTAAGTAGTTTTTGCATTATTTCTAATTACTTTACACTCTTCTTGCAATATTGTCACCTGTTTTGTTAACTTTTCTATTTCATTTTTACTAATGACTAGTTACTTTTTCAAATAAGTAACTTCAGATTCCAAAATCTCTTTTTCATTTTTGTAGTCACTTGTGTGATTTTCATTTCTTAGAGACCTGTATCTACTATTATCTCTAGTGGGACTTTGTGACAGACTTCTAGATATCGACAGAAGCGAGCTTCTGACCTCATTCTCTAATCATTCTTCCGTTGACTGGAATCGGTTGCTTCTGCAATTATTCTGAAAATGTCCCATTCTTCCGCAATTAAGGATTTTGAGCTTTTTGTTGATTTTGTTGAAGATTTTGGAGTATGTTTAACATCTGGGGCAACATCGGTTGTTGATTATCTGAAGTAGTGACTCCTTCATTTTCTCAAAATCTTATTTCTTTTAATTTTGGGCGAGACCTGGAAATACTTTTTGCCGCTTTAAACTCCTGAGCCAAGGTTAGTGTTCCATTTAGCATGTTGTGGTATTATAATCGGAGCGCCTGTTGTATTTCGACATCATGTAGTCCATCTATGCAAGCCTGTACACCAATCTGTTCCAGAAAATCTTTAGGTGCTTAAGGATATGCCAAATACAATAATCTCTTAATGTCCGTTTCAAATACTTGCAACTTTCAGCTCACTTTGAAAAACCCACTTCAGATGCTGCTGGCCATATATGGTCTCTAAAGCTTCAAAAATAGAGGTATAAGTGGGTACATCCTGGGAAAGAAATTGCCAGACGATTGCTGCCATTCCTCAAAGCGATACCACCAAGGAAGCTGCCACTTCTTTCTCAGTCCAGCCGATTGCTCTGGCTTCTGCTTCAAATTGAAAACGATAAGTTTCCCATGCTGTCTGACCATCGAATGTGGGTGGTTTTAAAATTTTGTTAGCTCTAATTATTCCTGGTTCAACTATGTACGACGGCGAGGCTGGTTGTTCAGATTAGACATTACTTACTGAAACAAGGTTAGATAAAGAAACTTGGTGTATTAATTTTTCTCTGTAATTCAAATATCTGTCTATCTAAACTGGATTTTAAATCGTTTTGTTGTTCTATTTTATTGACTAAATAATTTTGTTGTTCTATCTTATTATCAAAATAGTTTTGTTATTGCTCTATCTTGTTGTCTAAATAGTTTTGTTGTTGTTCTATTTTATTATTTAAAGAGTTTTGTTTTTCTTCTAATGTGTAAATTCTATTAGTAATTTGACTTACCTCCAATTTAATATTCTCATGAATTTAGGATAAAGTGTTAATGATTTCTACCTTTAAATTTAAACGCCTCTCCATCTCCTCTTCCTCTTCTTGTTTACGCTTCTTCTTCACCTCACTACGCTTCTGCCTTTACCTCTTTTTTTCTTGTCTACGCTTCTTCTCTTCTTGTTTACGTTTCTCATCTTATTGTCTACGCCTCTCTTCAACTTCTTTCATTTTTAAAAACCATGCAGGGGGTCCGGACGTATCCATTTCTTTACCAAGTTTACAAGATCTTGTATTTACCATAAACAATTTAACAATAACTCTTGTTTCCCACCGCTGTCGTCACTGTCGCGCTTCTTTAATAGTATATTATGCAACGAGCATAAGATGGTGGTCATTAAGAAGCGAGTATGAGGGATACTAAACGATCCGCCTAGCGGCGAGTTTCGTATAGAGTACAAGCTTCATAATGATAATTAAATTAAAGTTGTATACACGATTTTTTCTATGATCATTCAAAACAAAAATATATTCAAATTTCTTAATATTGTAACGTAAAACAAATTAAATAGTTTGTCAGTTGGACAGTTTGTTTACATATTGAGGACTGTCAAAGCGTATGTAGTTGACTCGAGATTGGTCACTGCGCGTGCGTCACCTTCATGGCGAATGCCATATCGCGGTTCTATCGGTAAAAACCTGTATCGTAATGAAAATATGTACCTATTATAATGAAGTTCAATATAATACAGGTAGTGATATCATAATGGATATATTATAGTGTGATGTCACTACCTGTATCATAATGCACTTCGTTATGATACAGATTTTCATTACGATACGGATTTTTAACCAATAGAATCGCGATATGGCATTTGCGATGAAGGTGGCGCACGCGCAGTGACTAATGGCGAGTAAAATACATATGCTTTGACAGTTCTCAAGATGTAAACAAACTGTCAAACTGACAAACTACTTAATTTGTTTTGCGTTACAAAGTTAATAAATTTGAATATATCTTTTGTTGTGAATGATCATAGAAAAAATCGTGTATACAATTTGCATTTAGTTATCATTATGAAGCTCGTACTCTATAGGAAACTCGCCGCTAGGCGGCTGGTTTCATATCCGTCATACTCGCTTCATAATGACCATCATTAAATACTCGTTGCATAAATACTATTTTTTAACTCTAACAACAATATTACAATTCTTTGAACTTTTACAACTTGAACAAACTTCTTCTTCTTCTTCTGCCACTCCTAACGGAGATTGGAAATCATCAAAACTACCCTGACCTTGTTTACAGCTGACCTAAAAAGTTCATTAGTGGTGCAGCCAAACCACTCTCTCAAATTCTGCAACCATGGTATTCTTCTACGGCCTGGATTCCGTTTTTCTTCTATTTTTCCTTGCATTATATTTTGAAGTAATGCGTATTTATGACCTCTCATTAGGTGACCCAAATACTCGAGTTTTCTTCGTTTTATCGTTAACAAAATTTCTGGGTCTCTTCCTATCCTTCGTATTACTTCAAGGTTTGTGATTATTTCAACCCAACTTATCTTCAGCATTCGACGGTAGCACCACATCTCGAAACTTTCAATATTTTTTATGTTGTTCTGTTTGAGAGTCCAGGCCTCTACACCGTATAATAGCATGTTAAATACGTAGCCTCTTAGCATTCTTTAACAAACTGACGACTATCAACTTCTAAATTCAAACACACATGTTTTTATAGATTTTCTGACGATCTAGAAGTCACCAGATTTTTCTGGGTTATTCCATGACGTCTAGAACATTCTCGTACGTGACAACTTCTTCTTCCACGTCAAGGGCCTTTTCCTATGTAGGATCAATCTACGGAACTGTCATAACAATATTTTTTAAAGTATTTGCAAAAAACCGTCCGTGTCATGTTTCAATTAAAACGGCCAATTTTCAACCATGAATAATTCAGAAAATACCTATTGAGTTTTAAAAAAAAATATTTAACAGTTTTTGCTTTAAATTAGGTTCTCTAGTCACTTCCGTGGTTATTTTGAGCAAAAAATTGTCCGCCCCTTGAAGGGGTGGGAACCGCCTCCAAGATAAATGCGCCATAGTATATAGGCTAGACTCTGAATTAGGAGATAAGTAAAAACTATTCCCAAAATTTTATTAAAGTACATTCAGTAGGATAGAATTCGGAGGTAATAACCTGTTCTTGCTGTCATTGACTGGCGTAGAAAAGGGTTTTTAAAAATGTACTTATTAATAACCGGATTTTTATTTGATTACTAACGGTATACACGCTTATTGTGTTTTAGATATATATTACAATTTATTAAAACTTAATTAAATATAAATAATACAAAGTATTTCTCTTATGTACAGTTTCTTAACACTAATAGGTACTATTGCGGTTTGCATTGCGGTTTAGAATTATATTTCTTTAGCAGATTGGTGAGTATTTTTTTGTATTCGTCAGAATTTTGCTTTACGAAAGGTTTTCTCCACGAGTCGTCCTCCTTCTGTTTTTTCATTCCCGGCCAATGTACCAAAAACGCTCCGTCCAATATGATAAATTTATATTCCATAAGGCACATTTCCAGCATCTACAATTAATTAAATAGGTATTATTAGCTATAATAATTCAGTGATGAGCGTGCTAATAACCGGCAAAATAGCACAAAAGATGGAATACATAATACATTACGAAACAAAAAGAGATGAAACTAGTGGAGATGGAGATGATCATTATAAACTTATAAATTAACATTACATTACATAGTTTCCCAACTTTAGACGTATCAGCGGAGTATGACAACTCTTACTGTGACAGTAGAATTTTATAAAATACTCCTGTCACAGACGTCTAAAGGTGGGAAACTATGTAATCTAATGTTATTTTATACGTTTATAACGATCATTTCCACCTCCACTAGTTTCATCTCTTTTTTTTTGACGCAATTTATTATGTTTTCCATGTTTTGCGCTATTTTTCCGGTTATTAGCGCGCTCATCACTGTATACTAAATATATACAGGGTGTCCAGAAACTCTCCTGACAAACGAAGACCGGAGATTCCTCAGAGAACTTTAAGACAATTTAACACAATTAATCTTATTCTAAAATGCTTCCTGAGGATTAAGGATATTAGTAATGGATATAATTAATTAAGATAAGTCTTGTAATTAGTTTTTTAAAAATACCTTCAGAACTCTTCCATTCAGAACAAAGATAAATCGATTCCATTAAGAGGATGGATACTTATTTTCGGCTGCAATGCTATTCAAATAGGGATTCATTTTTTTCGAGTCCTGAGAAAACTTATACGCATTTTTGAAAAATTTAAACGCAAAATGAAAGATTACGTTATTAGCGAGGGCCGAAAGCCCCTGAGAACTTCTATATTATTTATTTTAATAAGATAGAGAAGTGAAAAAATTTAAAATTTAGTGTGATTTTTAAGTTCAAATATCTCATTCAAACTAAACTTTTTATTTATTCTAAGGGACTTTCGGCCCTCGGTAATAATTTAGTCTTTCATTCTGCCTTTAAATTTTTTAAAAGTGTTTATTTAGTTTTTTCAGGATTCGAAAAAAATAGACACCATGTCCGTGGTAATATTTTCCAAATCTATATTTGTCTTATAACGTACTCAGTCGAATAGAATATTGTCAGCATATTGTCAGTCAGACTGTGACAATCAGTGACAATTTTAAATATTTGACATGGCATCGGGAATATTTTGAGTTGTGTATTAAATAATATTGAAATATTTGATAAATAATTGACTTAAGACGTGAACTTAATAAAAAGTTATTTATTGTGTATTATTTGTGGAAGATCCAAGCAGAGAATACATCAGGATAATATATTCTGTGATCCAAGTATTTTGTTGTTTAAGATGTTCAAAATTGTAAGAGTTCCATAGTAACAATATATTATTAAAAAATCACTTTAACACTCTTCCTCTTTTCTCGATTGATTATTAGTTTTTGTTGTACGTGTAAATTATTGCAATCACTGAATACATAGTTAGTGAAAAAATTATCACATTTATTAACTGAATTAATAATTCGCAATTACACAAAAAAGAGTTATCCAAGAACATTAAAAAGCCATCTCTTTAAGTTAATGATGACATTTTCAAGTAGAATGACATTCTAGTAATGTTTATATATCCATACCAGTGTGAATTTTGCTACAAGTAATTTGCCGTGTAAAGACAGAAAAAGTAAGGATAGCCGTAAAATATTTACGAATTATGTACCTATGGCCTTAATTGAGAATTTCTAGTACCGCTCATAGGCGTTCGTTTTGGGTAGGTCAACGTTTATAATATTGTTGCACAATGTTTTGTCTTTACGTTTTAAGTATATAATCAAAAAATATACAAAAATACTACATAATCTGTATTTTATCGAATTAAAGCAAGAGTATCTTTAAGTACTAGAATAACCCATAATTTAATAATCTTGTATCAAAAATGTTAAAAATTTAAAGACAAAAGCGATAAAATAACCGTTGATCTACAAAAACGAAAGCCTATAACCGGTACTAGAATTTCGCAATTGATGAAATCGATTCATCTCTGAAAGATAAAAAAACGTATCCTTTTACGTTTTTCTAGATAGTTTTCTTTTGAAAAAAATTTTCAAATTCAAAAAACGAAAAATTTTCAAATCGATTTTTCTAGAAAACAGTGTATCCTACCTTAAAGTAAGAGTGATTTTGTAAAAGAATACCTCATAATCTAATAATCTAGCATCAAAAATGCTTTAAAGTTAAAAAAGTTATGCGATAAAATAAACGTTGCCCTACCCAAAACGGAAGCCTGTGACCGGTAATAGAAATTCGCAATTGATGGAGTCGATTTATCTCTGAAAGATAATTAGGCGTACCAGTTTTGTTTTTATAAATAGAAGCGTTCTAGAGGTATTAAAAAAAACTAATTACAAGACACCATCTTTAAAGAGCTCTAGCTCCCTTAGGAATCATTCTCGGACTAGGTGAATTAGGTTAATTGTAAAATATAAAGGAAAAGATTCCTCTCATTGGCTGTATACCATAATAAAAAACTTACTAAGAAAGTAAAACTTCACTTGTAGGTAGATGGTATATAAATTTATTAAATTTTTTTTTCCAAAAAGATCCAAGTTGGATTAAAGTGGGTACATTACTAGTACAAAAAATAAAAACGTTTTCGGACTAATCAGTCCATCATCAAGTTGAATCTTCAGATCCAAAATAGTTGGAAATAACTATGTAGCTAGTTCCAACTACTTTGGATCTGAAGTTTCAGCCTGATGATGGACTGATTAGTCCGAAAACGTTTGTATTTTTTGTACTAGTGATGTACCCACTTTAATCCAACTTGGTCGTTTTGGAAAAAATAATTTTAATAAATTTATATACCATCTACCTACAAGTGAAGTTTTACGTCCTTAGTAAGTAAGTTAATTGTCTTAAAATTATATGAGGAATCTCAGGGCTTCGTTTGTCGGAAGAGTTTCGAGACACCCTGTATATTTACTCATTATAAGTTAGAGTCGTAGTTTTGGATCATTGATTTTTTTAACCATTAAAGTTTGTTTAAATTTAAATAAAAATTTACCGTGTTTTAGGCGGCAATAAACTCAATTATAAATTTTCTTTGATTATAGAGGGTGTCCCAAAAAGATTGGTCATAAATTATACCACACATTCTGGGGTCAAAGATAGTTCGATTGAACCTAACTTACCTTAGTACAAATGTGCTCATTAAAAAAGTTACAGCCCTGAAGTTACAAAATAAAAATCGATTTTTTTTCAATATATCCAAAACTATATTAGAGATTTTTTATTTAAAATGGACATGTACCATTCTTATGGCAGGAATATCTTAAAACTAAATTATAGTGAAATTTGTCCACCACATAAAAATGTTATGGGGGTTTTGTTCCTTTAAACCCCCCAAACTTTTGGGTACGTTCCAATTAATTCATTATTTATACCATTCGTACCATATTTATACCATAAACACAACGTTTTTAAACCAGTTTTGCCCCTTAGTATTTTTTCGATAATCCAGTTTTTATCGAGATGCGGCCTCTTTTTTAATATATTCACGTAAAAATTTTATGGGGATTTTGTTCCTTTAAACCCCCCAAATGTTTGTGTACCTTCCAATTAAACTATTATTGTGGTACCATTAGTTAAACATAGTGTTTTTATAACTTTTTTGCCTCTTGGTATTTTTTTCATAAGTCACCTTTTATCGAGATGCGGCTTCTTTTTCAAAATATACCTAAAAATGTAAATTATAAATAAATTTTCAGATTATTAACAGGTGTATAATCGTACTTAACCATATATGTATATGTACAAATATGTGGTGGATTCGACAAATATTCAAAATATCTCGACAAACACTGGCTTATCGAAAAAGTACTAAGAGACAAAAAAGTTTAAACATTATGTTTAACTAATGGTGCCACAATAATAATTTAATTGGAACGTACACAGAAGTTTGGGGGGTTGAAGGGAACAAAACCCCCGTAAAATTTTTATGGGGTGCACAAATTTCACTTTAATTCTTTTTTAACATGTTGCTGCCACAAGAATGCCACATGTCGATTTTCAATAAAAAATCTCTAAAAGTTTTCGATATATGAAAAAAAATCGATTTTCATTTTGTCACTTTAAAGGGCTGTAACTTTTTGAAATCAATCTATTGTAAATCAATCTATTTTTGACCCCAGAATCTGTGGTAAAACTTATGACTAATATTTTCGGGACACCTGGTATTATTACCAATAATATCCATTTAACAAAATAATTATACAACGTCGAATGAAGTAAAACAATTATAAACATTGGACAAAGGCTATTTTGTTTAGATTTACTTCTTTGATAATAAAATTTTCTATTTTATTTGGGAATAAAACCAAAATTGAAGAGCTCGGGGCAATACTGGACATGAGCAACATTTTTTGAAATTTGAAGATTTCAGTAAAATGGGCACTGTAACAATGGTCTTAAGCCACCAGCGAAATTTTACGGCTATTGGGCAATAGATGTGGCCACCAGGCTATAACGACCTTGTTGCCGACTTGCAAAATCATGGGAAATTTTGAAGCAAGAAAGTCATAAGCCACAGTAAAATCAACATGGCGATACGTGATTGAAGAGTTTTAAAAGAAAAACAATTATTTTATAAAGAAAAAGAAAGTAGTTCAGGTTCGAATTTTTACTCTGACGATTCTGTAAAGGATCGAGAATGTTCTCCGCACACGAGTTCCAGTGAAAGTGATGAATCTTCTCCGAAAAAGGTAAATAAACATTTTAGTGGCTTGAGACCTTCTTGCTGTAGGATATATGGCTTGTGTCTTACTAAGTTTTATGACTATGTTTTAGTAAAACGTAGTCATAAATAAACTGTTTTTAATTTTTTTATTGATAAAGATCCATTAACACTTATATTCTATTTAAATTCGTTTGTCAATAAAAAGTTTTAAGACCAAAAAAAGTAGTTTATTTAGTAGGTGGTTTGGTCTCTTCTTGGTTTGATAGCGAACACCCAAATTCCATATTTATTCAACACACCCTAAATGGAGCATTTGATGAAGTAAATGTTGGTAAGAGGAGTGTAAAATTAGTTTGGTAACAACATATTAACAACAAGAAATTAAAAAAAACATGGAGGCCAATAGTAGTTAACATAAAAAAAATTCAGGGTATAAAGAATCTCTTACAATATATTCATCACATAAACCAGCAGTTTTATCTCATAATTATTGGAAACAATTCAAGTAACATTGAACAAGACTATAACCAGGTTGATGAAGCAGAGGAAGTAGACAGAGATGATGAAACCGATTTTTATTAATAAAAAATTATATTGTAGGCATATTCTTGATTTTAGAATTAATATTCATTTTGTTATTTTCAAGGTCATAAGCCATATTTATTTGTAAGGAATTAAGATAAACACTTTAAAACATAAAAAGATGATTTCAGGATTTTGTCAAAAACTTTAAACGTAATTTACTCAAAACTTTTCAAATGAGGCTTAGATCCCTTATTGCCCCGACCTCTTCAATTTAGGTCCGAAATGATTTTATTTGACGTTTCGACCTTCACTTTGGAAGTCGTTATCAAAATACAAAACAATAATAAATTAAAGACATTTTAAACACATTTTTAATTTTTTTTTATATTTTGAGTAGGTACGCGGAATTAACTTGCGTTGGGGTTCGTTTTTCCTAGACGAATAGACGGGATGTGAGATGTGACTGCATGTTGTAGAGTCCTTTTCGTCCTTTATTTTTTTATCCTTGCCTTATAAATTGTAAAAGGCAGAGATTAAGGATGTTACCAGAAAGTGGTTCTATGAGAAATTTCAGATTTATTGTTTAGATCTGGGACTTCTGTCTCCCCAACATATTTTGTTTCTGTTGCTTGTATTTTATTTTATTACAATGTTTTATTATTTAGTAAGGCCTATAAATTACAAAATATAGTCCGTCTAGAAAGTATGCGGAATTTTATATTTTTCCTAATTTTAATAGATTTCCTTTTTCTAACATTTTAAGACAAAAGTAATGCATCAAGTAGGTTGTGCCGATAGTAGGTTATAGACAAAATCGCATGTCAACACCATCTGTCAAATATTGTTGTTTGTAAACAGACTTAAGGGAATGAGAAGACGGGGTAGACCAAAGCTGAGGTGGATGGACGGGGTAACACAGGATGCCGAGAAGATCGGAGTCGGCAACTGGAAAATGCAAGCAAGGGACAGAACAGAATGGCGTAGAAAGCTTGAGAAGGTCGAGGCCCTCTAAGGGCTGTAGCACCAAGATGATGATGATGAAACAGACTTAAGATTTGTGAAATAATGTCGCAAGTAGAAAAAAGAAAAGTGGTGGAATATTTGTATAGAAAGGGTGTCCGAAACGTTAAAAAATTAGTGCAATTGACTGAACTCGGAAAAAATGCAGTGTATGAGACAATAGAGAGGATAAAAATGGCATAGATATGAGACATAGACCAGTTCCGGGTAGACCGCGTAAGATTCGCGGAAACAATTTAAATGCTTTAGTGACTTTAGCACGACAAAATCCGCGCCTAGGGTTTCGAAAATTAGCGAACAGATTTGAAAATCAACGAAGAATAAAAGTGTACCCAGAAACTGTCCGCATGTCACTGAAAAAGCAAGGCTACATATCAAGGAATCCAAAAAGAATCCCTACAATGACACCTCTGCAAAGGCAACGAAGAATAGATTTTTGTCAACGTTTTCGAGAAGATAATTTTAATAATGTCTTTATATCTGATGAAAGTTGTTTCCAGCTTGGTGCAAATCATCTAAAAGTCCTATCAAGAGAAAATGTTACCGTTCAAATTTCCAAATTTCCCACTAAAATAATGGTTTATGGAGCAATATCTCAGCGTTGTGCTACACCTCTCTGTATAGTTAATGCCACTGTTGATAGTGCGAAATATTGTCACATCCTAAATGGTTTTCTTCTTGAAACCGCCCATGTTTTATATCCAGAGGGGTGGCGTTTTCAGCAAAATAATGCAAGATGCCATATTTCTGCTAATACTCAAGCATTGATTCAAGAACACGAATTGGCAACAATTCCGTGTCCAGCAGCATTTCCAGATCTTAGCCCCATTGAAAACATATGGGGACTGATGAAGATTGAAGTGGAACGAGCAGCGCCACGAGATAAAGAAGGTTTTATTCGGTCAGTTTTACAGGCCTGGAATACCATTACCGAAAATTATGGCCTTGACCTAGTTTCGGGTGTACCTGGACGTTTAGTTAAGTGTTTAGATTTAAAGGGAGGTTGTATAAATAAATGGGATGATTTATTTGTTAAGATTTTATATTTTAAGTGATAGAAATAAATACCGTAAAATTATAATTCTACTTTCTTTTTTCGGGATACTTTCTAGATGGACTATATTTTACTACAGCCTGTATTTTATTACAGGAGAAAAATAAAAGACGTAATACTGCGCATGCTTTGTATATCAAAATAAAAAGTAAAATAAAAGGTCTTTTATTACAGGACGACGTAAAATACGGTTGCAATAACCTAATAACTCAGAATAGGGTAACATCGTTCGATAATAAAAAGGGTATATTATGTACCTGTAACATTTTATCTTGAAGTCCTTCCCAAGACAGCTTTTCATTATACAATGGTTCAGCTTTCGTTCCAATGTATATAGGCTCCCATCTGTGATAAGGCACTTCTCTACGTGCAGTAAGTAATGGCTAAAAATTACCAAAAATATTCATTAATATTTCAATCCCACCTCCATTAATTGGAAGATATACATATATGCAAAACCTTAACAAACTGATAACTTGGTCACCTAATGCAGAAAATAATGTTTTTCTACGAGCGTGCAAAAATGTCTACTTTAGCGCACGCATTTTAGTTTAGAAAGTTTCACTTCTCCGCACGCGTTTTTTTACTTTTCCGCACACGTGTAGATTTTTTGTGGCTTTTTTCTGAACGTACGGCTTTAGAAAAAATATTGTTCCTAACTCATGCGGAAAGTGTCTTCCCCGCACTCGACTGCTTGTCCGAACTCCGCTATCGCGTCATTCGTGTCAACGGCAGTCTCGTGTGTAATAGTATCCCTTTCCGCAATAGTTAGGAAAATAACTGTTTTCTACGAGCGTGCAAAAATGTCTACTTTCGCTCACGCGTTTTAGTTGAGAAAGTTTCACTTTTCCGCACGCGTTTTACTTTTCCGCGCGCGTTTTACTTTTCCGCACACGTGTAGATATTTTAATATGGCCTTAAAATAATTATAATACATTCAATAAACTAATATTTAGATATTATTTATTATTTTATTTCAAATGTATCTTATTGTGTTCCTGTTTTAATTAAATTAACGCGACAATTCGCGTTAAAATTAAATTAACATCGAACAGAAGAGATTAACCTGGTACGGACATGTCAGAAGAGCAGACCAAAATCGGTGGATAAACTGAATAACAGAGTGGAGCCCGATAGGAAAGAGGAAGAGAGGCAGACCCCGAAGATCCTTCAGAGATGAAGTAGACGAAGCAATGGAGAAAAGAAATCTACAGGAAGGGGACTGGCAAGACAGAAAGAGCTGGAGAGAACGGTTGAGTGAAGGAATACAGTGAAAACTGTGGAAATCCTCAGTATATACAGGGTGTTTCATTAATAATTGTCCATATAATAACTGGAGAGACCTTAGCACAAAATACGAAGATTTAACCTAAAACACTTAAATAAAATATGGTTCCTTACCGAGTTACAGGGTGTTTTATCTAAAAATTTAAAAACTATTTTTGCTCAGCATTTTAAAACAATTTGACGTATCCTTTTCATACTTGGCAGAAAGTGCGACTACTATACACCCTACTAAATTATGATAAACAAACGTTTCTAGCTACTACCAGTGGCGTACGACAAGGGATGGTGAATGGTTGAAGCTTCTCAAATTCCACGCCACTGGAGAAATTACTATTTTAGTGCCATTTTTAGATTCTCCAATACTTTCTACGTAAATAACATACTCTTAATTGGTAACGATAAAGTCATTAGTTTTCGAGATATTTGAAGTTAAATATGAAATGGCACAGTTATTTTGATTAATTTATGATATGATTCATATGATTAAAATTTAAAAATTATTTGTACCCAGTATTTTAAAACTATTTGGCGTATCCTTATCATACTTGGAAGAAGAGTATATTATTTTGATAGAAAGTATTGGAGAATCCAAAAATTGAACTAAAATAACAATTCCGCCAGTGGCGTAGAATTTGGAAAGGGTAAACCATTCACTTTCCCCCGTCGTACGCCTCTGGTAATAGCCAGAAACGTTTGTTTAACATAATTTAGTAGTTTGTACAGTACCTATACTTCCTGTTAAGTATGAAAAGGATACGTCGAATAGTTTTAAAATGCTGAGCCAAAATAATTTTTAAATTTTTAGATAAAACACCCTGTAACTCAGTAAATAACCACATTTTATTTAAGTGCTTTAGGTTAAATCTTCGTATTTTGTGCTAAGGTTTCTCCAGTTACTATATGGACAATTATTATTAATGAAACACCCTGTATAGAGGTGGCATTCGGATTTTTGCAGATAAAGTTAGGTGACACCTTCAGTAATAATACTTGACTTATGCTCCTTCCCAAATATGCCCGGAACATTAATAAAAAAATTAAAATATTTAAAAATTTCGAAAAACATCGATTTTTTTCTGCTTTCTGTGCTTATAACTTTAAAACGGTTCGTTTTGGAACAAACTAGTAGAGAAATAAAATAAGTCAATTAATCATAATGCATATATTCATAATACTCTAATTATAACAAGGTAGACTGAAAGACACAATGTATAAAGATAGAATTCAAAGTAATATGTTTATATCCCTGCCATTTTCGTTCGTTGCAATCCGTAACTGCACGCCGGGGATTTTCCTGGTTGGGTCATGTAACGGTCCACCCGTTATAAAATCATTTTTAGCGCTTTAATTATTTTTAAAATTATTTTCTTTTGACCTCCCATTTAAATTCTTTAATTTCTCGTAAAGGACTTCTCATGTGACGTCACACTGTACGGAACATAGTTGAACCGTTCCTTGTCATTTAATTCGTGTTCCGTGAGAGTTTGACGTCTTCCTCGCTGAATGAGAGAGGAATGCTCTTTACTTGACTGTGAGCTGTGGTTCGAATCGGTTATACCAATGGCGGGTTGATAATTTCAACAATTTAAATCATTTTTGTTATTTTCCAAGTGAAAAGTTATCTGGAGCCTGGAGTATGGAAACATATGTGTAACTCAACACCTTATGGAATCTGGATAAGAATCAACCCGGTAAAATATTTAGTTTTTCATAATAATTTTTTTTATATAGCCTGGTTTTTTGGTGATGGAACATTTGATATATTAGGTTCATTGTTAAATTTCTTAATCAACTCATTATTTGGATTTTATGTAGATTATTTCGATTATTGAATATTCATTCAAGGAAAATTATATATTAATATATTTTTTGGTTAGACATAACCAAACATATGCAATTCTCTATTAATATTGGAAATAATTATCATTTCTCTGTAGGTTTTAAATTTATTGAACATCCAATATTTTTATAAATTCTATATATTTTTACAGATATTCCCTCAGATAAATCATATTCAAATTTCACATTCATCATTATTTGTTCATGTTTTCACATTCAAAATAGTTCAAGGTTACCTGAGATTAGTTTTTGTTCCATTTTAATGATCGGTTTTTCTATGTTAATGCTTCTAAAAAGTTTCCTCAATTATCTCTTCTTCCCTTTACTTTTTGCTAATGTCTAAAATGGGAAATAAAACTGGGAATGTTTTTAGCCATTTGGGAGAAACCATAAGATGAAGTCATAGCCCCTTCTTTGACCACCTAGGGAAACCACCACAGCCACAGTCAAGTCACCATTGGGAGTAAGTCATTTTTGGGAACAAGCTTTTTGGGCGCATTCCAGCTCCTTTTCGTCCTGCCACCTGGGCCTACGGAGGGCATGGGACCGCATCATCTTGATGCTCATTTCTGAGGATGCAGCAGCAACCTCGTTAGGAGTCGTTTGGGAACATTTAGTGTTGTGTTTTAAGTAACTATGGTTTTTATATATCAGACATTTATTTGATACATTATGTTTTTTAATTATTTTTTTTTCAGATTTAGCATACCTTTGTTTTTATATGACATATTTGTATACTATTGTATTTGGTTCCCAAACTTTGTATCTACGGTAACTTCTTGTGCACAGGAATAAGCCTAGAGAAAATTAGGTTTTTAATACTTTATTATTGCTTTGATACTGGTTTATGTAATTCGGGTAAATTTATTTTGTAATATTACTTGCTTGTTTCCCAAATATTTTCTTGTTATTCGCTTTATTTCGATTGTTCGGTTAATTCGTCGTTACTTTATTTCATTGCATTTTCTCGGTTAATTTAGGTCATCGTTTCGGTATTAATTACTTCATTACTATCACTTTATTCATTTGTATATTTAACTTTATTTATTCATTATGGTATTTTCTCTTAGTGAGGCTTGGGCCTATTTATTTGTAGTATTTTCATCTTTGTCAGTTTCCTTTAGTTGTACGTAGCAGGCGTACTATAACCATTTGGTAGAAGACTTATGTAATTTTGTACCCTATATGTTAGTGAGAGGTACTTATACCTGTAATTTTGTCACAGATAACATTATTGTTGTTATCTTAGATATAACTTTTGTATAACTTATGTCATTTTAGAGTCACATGATATGCACTTTATGTAACTCAGAGATTGTCAAAGATCTAGCAGTTATTTTTAATAAATATTTACTTATTTTTGTATATCAATTATTTTATTATTCCTTTATGTTCATTATTACAGGTTTGATATATTTAATATTTGAAAGCAGTGTAAGATACCTGGGAAAATTATCGAAGATCATTTTCATGGCGCCCATGATTAGTTAGTTTTATTTATTTTGTTCGTTTTTAGTCATTATTCATCTCCATTCATTTTCAGTACATTATTCTTATTTTATTATTTCATCTTTTAGTCATCATTACTATCTATATAGAGCTACTGTTCTTCGACAGGCATGCAAACGAGCCGTATCCATCCTTGAGTGTCAAGTTGCTCTCTTGCATCTATAGCTAGCCAACTCTATTCAGTTTGCCTCTGTCTCTTCCCACTTCTGCTTCTATCCCTTCTAATCCCCCTTTCTTCAGTACTACTGCAAAGTAGTATTTTTTTTATTTTTCTTACTTCGGCTTCTCAACATAGAAGTCACTTCACCCTTTTCTTTACACACCCCACTCTCTCTTCATTTTTATTCATATCTAGTACTATTTTTTTTCCTTACTTCTGTTGGAGTACCTATATCTTTCTTTTTACTTTCACTCCAACAGAAGTTTTCTTATTTTTGTTACAGTCAGAGAGAGCTGCATATGTCCCTTTTGATGAGAGACTAATTAGTTTCGAAACCGGTAGAGTATTTCTGAGTGTTTCTGATTGGATTAGAGTATGATGCGGCTGTAGTCTCGTGTTGCAACGAATTTGAAAATGGTTATTCATTTTTGATTTACATGTTTAGGTTTACTCTGATTGGAGTACGAAGGGAACCATTCTCGTTTGAGCTTTACCGCGCTGAGCAGATGGGACGTGAATTATAAATTGTAAAATTCCCTCATCTTCTTTAGTCTCAGCATCCGTTATGGCTTGCAAATTTTAGAAGCTTCGGAGGTATAATTAGAGAAGGTTCCCATTATTTTCAATCTGGTGGGATATAGAATAATATTTTTGATATTGTTTTATGTGCTATTAGATTAAAAACTTAGTCTCTCAAAGCTCTATATTTGTAGAATATGTGGTAAAAATTGTATGCTTCTATTAGATCGGGAGATATTATATGGAAGTTCAGCCACGATTTTCTAAGTCCTGCCTTTTGCAATACTGAAAGGGTAGACGATGTACTTACAATCTGTGGAAACATCCACAAATTTCCTGTGACTTTTCCTGTAAAAATTATATTTTTCCAAAATATAAAAATAGGGTTTTGCGATGAATTTTTAAGTCCTGCCATATCCGTAGATAGACAGGATACTATCGATTTTATGAAGAACATTTTTTGGGCAGGAGGGTTGGCATGACTTCTCCTAATGTTTAAGTATACTTGTCCCTTGGAAAATTCTGCGGAAAATTTTCAACCTGATTCCGTGATTTTCTTAGTCCTGCCTTTAAAAAGTTATAATACTCAAATACAATCAATACCTTTTCGGTACTCGGCAGGAAGGTTAAACGGTTCTTGTAAGACGGCAGGAGTCCTAGATTTGTAAGAAAATTCGTGAAAAAGTCAACGATTTTCTGAGTCATGCCATTTTGCACATGTTGCAAGAATCTTAATATAAGTCTATTTACAAAGAGGCAGGATGGTTTTATGGTTATTTTGTATAAAGGGTGGGGCATTAGTGTGACAAAGTCCAATTACTCGTTTGTCGTAAGATATACGAAAAAAGTTATTTAGGTAAAACATGGGCCACAGATAGGACTATGATTTAACAATATTTTCTACAGGGCTACCCGTTTTCACAGGGTGACACAAATTTATGTTTTTTTAAATGGAATACCCTGTATATTTTTACATTTTGGATTCTATTCGATGTTCTGTTTAATAAAATATAGTCTTTTGAAATATTATACGAGGTAGTTTAAAATATAATTACGTTTTTTTGTTAATTTTGTAGGAACATTCACACCCTATACATATTGTTAGTGATTTGATATCCAAACTTCTATTAATTTATGTTTAAACGACTTTTAAGATAGTCTACTATTGTCAGTTATTAATAGTATACCAAAATGTTTAATTTTCAAATGGGGTAGTGAAGCGCAATACATGATGCTGTTTCCAGTTAGCATCTCTAGCCTCTCCTACTCAATTCCTATCCTCACCTCCACGAAGTGTGGTTTAGGCTGCACGGGTGAACCCCGGAGAACCTGGGCAACCCTGTTGGAGATTGGGTAACCAACCCCAGTGGAAGGCAGGGTCAGGGCTGACGAGGAAGGGAGAAATGGTCCTCCGAAAAGGGGGTTTTGCTATGAACCAGCAACCCATACAAGGAAAAAGAAAGACGCTACGAATCGAATACTATTGCCTCGGAATAGACATGAAACACGGATTAGACCCAAGCTACGAAATAAGGACATTCTTTTAGGCACATGGAACGTGCTAAGCTGGTTCAGGCCCGGAATTGCAACACATGCCATAAAACAGCTTCAAAAATATAAGATGGACGTAACAGCGATCCAGGAAATGAGATGGACAGGATCGGGAAGCCTGCAAATGGAAAATTCCCTGGTTTTCTGGTCAGGAGAAGAGGAAAGGCACTAATTTGGATGTGGGTTTGTAGTTAACGGAAAACTCAAGTCTGCCATAATTGATTTCAAACCAATCAACAAGCGCATGTGTTCTCTAAGGCTTAAAGGAAAATGGTTTAACCTAACCCTCTTCTCAACCCACGCACCAACTGAAGAAGCAAATGAAGTCGACAAGGAGGAATTTTATGAAATTCTAGAACAAAAGTACAGACTGGCACCCAGACACGACGTCAAAATCATACTGGGAGACTTCAATGCCAAACTAGGTAAAGAGGGCCATCTTAGAGCGGTGATCGGTACACATAGCTTACACGATAACACGAATCATACGAAACCAGATAGACCACGTGCTCATCGACGGAAGACACTCTAGCAATATCATCGGCGCACACAGTTTAAGGGGAGCAGAAAGTGACTCTGACCACTTCCTGGTCAGAATAAAAATGAGAACAAGGCTAAACACGAGACATCCAAAGCAACGCCAACAAGGAAACAGATGGGACATTTCAAGGCTCGATCTACCTGATAATGAACGCCAATATCAGTCGCTGATCCAAAATAAATTGCAGACAATGGAAGAAGAAGAGACATCAACACCAGAATTGACCATAGACCAGAAATTGCAAAATATAACAAACGCCATACAAAGCGCCGCAGCGGAAACGATAGGGAAACAAAAGAATAACAAGAAGAAAAACCAGTGGTTTGACCAGGAGTGCGAACGAAGCTTACAGCAGAAAGCAATCAAGAGGCTGGAGCTACTAACGCGACCTACAGAAGAGAACAGGGAAGACTACAACAGAGTAAGGACTCAAACGAGAAGACTTTTGAGAAGAAAAAAGAAACAGTACCTAGAAGCACGAATACAGCAACTCGAGGAGGAACATAGAACCGGTCAGTCTAGACAGTTTTATAGGGACATAAAAACAATGACGGGCAACACGATCAACAGCCCAAGATTTATAAAAGACGATGCAGGACAATTGCTCACTGACGACGAAGAGATAAGCCGCCAATGGAGAAAGTATTTTGAGCAACTCTTAAATACAGAAAACCCCACAACGACAGGGCAACAAAGACAGTACCAGTTAGCCGAACCTGAAATACCAGGGCCCACACTAGCTGAAGTAAAGTCCGCAATTTCGTCCCTAAAAAACCATAAAGCCCCAGGCCCAGACGGCATACAGGCGGAACTACTAAAAAAAAGGGGGAGACAAACTACATCTTGAGATATATCATCTTATAAGAGAAGTCTGGGAAAGAGAAGAAATATCGAAACACTGGCATGAAAGCCATATAATACCTATTCACAAGAAGGGAGACAAACAAATATGTCGGAACTATAGAGGAATATCGTTAATTAATACAACATACAAGATTATATCCATAATACTGTTTAGAAGATTAACTCCATACGCAGAGGAAATAATAGGCGACTACCAAAGCGGATTCAGACCGGGAAGGTCGACTATAGACCAGATCTTCGTCCTACGCCATGTGTTGGAAAAAAACTGGGAACTCAACCGCGATGTACACCAAATCTTCGTGGACTTCAAACAAGCTTACGATTCTGTTAGCAGAGAAGCATTGTGGGAGACTATGGTAGAAATGGGAGTACCTGGAAAACTGGTACGATTAGCAAAGGTGAGCACGGAGAACGCTTCCGCACGAATCAGAGTTGGCAGCAACACGTCGGAGGAATTCCTCATTGATCAAGGATCAAAAATACTATTAGCCTTTGCGGATGACGTGGACACAATTGCACAATCCACCAGAGATGCAAAAGAAGTTTTCACCCTATTCGAGAACGGAGCCAAGGAAGTTGGTCTTAAGGTCAACGAGGACAAGACCAAGTACATGGTGGTTACTAAGAACCCAAGACCAAGGGTTAGACAAAACGTAACAATTAATGAATACAATTTTGAAGTCGTCAAAGAATTTAAGTACTTGGGAGCGATCATAACATCTGAAAATAACTATGAAAAGGACGTGGCAGCCAGGATTATTGCAGGAAACAGGGCATATTACTCGTTAAGGACCCTACTTAAATCAAAAATACTCTCAAGACCAGCAAAAATAAGAGTATATAAGACAATAATTCGTCCCACAATAACGTACGGAAGCGAAACCTGGACTCTGAATCAGCGGGAAACAACAAAATTACTGGTACTTGAAAGAAAGATACTGCGGACTATCTATGGGCCTTGCAGAGAAGAGACAACAGGAGAATGGAGAAGAAGACACAATGATGAACTCCAAACAATATACGGAGATGAAAACATAGTACGCTACATTAAATCAAACAGAATACGATGGGCGGGTCACGTACTAAGATCAAGTGACGAAAGACTTCTAAACGCCACATTCTGGGAAAGGCCCGATGGAAAAAGGTCAGTTGGTCGCCCAATAAAGAGATGGAAGGACGCAGTAGCCAGCGATCTACGCAAAATGGGAGTACAGCAATGGGAAATAGCTGCTCAGGACCGACAACAATGGAGGGAAATAGTAAACGCGGCCAAGACTCACATAGAGTTGTAGAGCCAAATGATGATGATGAAAATGTTTAATTTTAGTACACGGGGTTGGTTGAAACTCGGAATGAGTATTTTCTGAGTTTTCTTAAATAGGACACCCTGTATTTTAGTATTATAATAAAATGATATTTTATGGTACCTTTTTATTTGTTAAGCATTTTCTATACCATACTTATATATTAATTTCGGCAGTAAATTGATACAGAAAAATTACTCAGGTGGTTTTTGGGGTTTCTGAACAAGAATGTCACATTAGAACAGATCTTTACCTAGTGCTCGGGGTGACTAGTATACACGCCATATTCTTAAATTTTGAGGCTTTCAGACAAACTGGTCCGCCTTTTTTTCTTCCAGAGATAAATCGATTCCATCAATTGCGAATCTCTAGTACCGGTCATAGGAATCTTTTTGTCTTTCCCTTTTTTTGACACTAGATTATTAAATTGTGAGGTATTCTAGTACTAAAAGGTACTCCTGCTTTAAGTCAGTAGGATGCACGGTTTTCTGTAAAAATCCATTTTAAAATTTTTCGTTTGTTGAATTTGAAAAAAATTTTAAAAAAATAAAAAAAAAACGGTGCATTTGCCGACTTAAAGCAAGAGTAACTGTTAGTACTAGAATACCTCATAATTTAATACTCTACTCTCAAAAATGTCTAAAAATTTAAAGACCAATAAGTTATGAAATAAAATATCCGTTGATCTACCCAAGACGGATGCTTATGACCAGTACTAGAAATTCACAATTGATAAAATCGATTCATCTCTGGAAGAGAAATAAACGTAGCAGTTTTCGTTTTCCTAAATAGAATTTTTCTAAATTCTTTTAAACTCAAAAAACCAAAAAACGAAAAATTTTTCAAATCGATTTTTCTAAAACACTGCGTATTCTTCTGAGTTAAAGCAAAAGTACCTTTTAGTACAAAACTATCCCAGAATTTAATAATCCTGTGTCAGAAATGCTTAAAAGTTAGACAGAAAAGTTATTCGATAAAATATCCGTTTCCGTACCCAAAACGGACCCCTATAACGGGTACTAAAAATTGACAATTGATAATTGACATTGGACAATTGACCTCTGGAAGATAAATAAGTGTACCAGTTTTCGTTTTTCCAAATAAAAGCGTTCTGCAGCTATTTTAAAGAAACTAATTACAAGACTTCGATAAGCTTCTTCTAGACGAAGCATATCGAAGTAGAGGTCGTCCGCCAACCAGATGGTCTGATGATATCAAACGGATCGACAGAAACTTGATGCAGACAGCACAGGACAGAAATGCATGGAGAAGACTGAGGGACACCTATATCCAGCATTGGATAGATCCGAGTTGAATTATGACGATGATGAATTACAAGACGCCATCTTTAAAGAGCTCTAGCTTTCCACGGAAGCATTTTTGAACTAGGTGAATTGAGTTAAATTTTATTAAAATTATCTGAGGAATTTACGATTTTCGTTTGTTATGAGAGCTTCTGGACACCCTGTATAATAAATATAATGGGTAGGTAAATTTTCTACTATAACCAATAAATTTTAAAAATTGTTTATTTACTTTTATTGCGTTTACTTAGATAAAAAAATGATCTAATCACTTAAAATAAATATGTTACAGTTTGCTATTAGATTTGAAAAGTGTGTAAAAATTCCGACACATTATTCAGGAAAATAATATTTAATAGGATACGATTGTTTTAATGATATACAAATTAATTTTTTTTATTATTCATCTTTGCGGTTATCCTGCCAAGTTGTAAACGGTTTTAGATTAGTGTTTTTTAAGCATACTCGACATGGTATGACTCAGAAAATTGTGGTGATATGAATATGTTTGTATAACACCCTGAAATAATTTTACAGACACACAATTTAATTCTTTTATACGAAATAACTATACAACCATCCTGCCTCTTTGAAAATAGATTTATATTAACCTTCTTGAGATATTTGCGAAATGGCATGACTTAGAAAATCGTGTGATTTTCCACGAATTTTCTTACAAATTTTTTAACTATATATAGTAAAAAAGGTGTAACTAAACATCCTGCCATTTTGAGTAATGTCTACTGAAATTATTTATTTTATAATAAAATTTATTTTATGACTTTATGACTTAGAAAATCACGGAACCAGAGTGAAAATTTTATACAGAATTTTCCAAGAAACAAGTGCAGTTAAACATTAGGTGACGTCATGCCAACATTTTTTTTGGCCATTTTGAAATAAATATGATTAATTTATTAAGTTGGCAGGACTTAGAAAGTTATGAAAATTTCATTATTTTCATTACATGTTTGTATATCTGTATACTCCCTTAGTCCTTTTGCAACCGTCCTGCCCAAAAAATTTTCTTCATAAAATAGATAGTATTCTGTTATTCTATGGATATGGCAGGACTTAAAAATTCATCGCAACTCCCAATTTTTTTTTTCATGGAAAATCTAATTTTCACAGGAAAATGTCACAGGAAACCCGTGGATTTTTCCACAAAAGAAGTACCTTCTCTAACCTTCCAATATTGCAAAGGGCAGGACTTAGAAGATCGTGGTTGAACTTCTATTAATATCTCCCGGTTTATATAATTAACTGCACAATTCTTATAATATTTGCACGAACCTGCAGCACTAATAAGAAAACCTGTGAAGGTACGTCATGTATTTATTAAATAGTAATTAGCATAACTAAAAAGTTTAAAATATTTCCTAAAAATATTTTTACCCTCTTTTTAATGGCAGTATTACCTTTTTGAAAAACTATTATATACAGAGTGAAAAATTTGAATAAAAAAACATATTTTTACATAAAAACCAAGAAAAACACAACTTCTGGTAAACCGATTCTTCTGGTTTACCACATCGATATTATAAATCAAAAAAAGAGCCTATGTACTAAATTTGATTGAATCCGGAGTTTTTGTTCAAAAGTTATCGTACTATTAATCACATATGTACAACCCCCATTTTGAATGCCCGCCTTTTGTAAACAGCAAAATCTAAGATGGCCTCATATCTAAATTTAAAGCTTTATATGTGTATTATATGTGATCCAAATTATATGCTTGTATCATTAATCGCCCAATCGTTTCACAAATCGGCCACACTATTCTGGGTATATTTGACTCCATAATTTCGTTTATCTTCTCATCATTATCGCAACCAAATAACTGTGACATGTTGAATTTATATTAATTTATGTGAAACGTCAAAATTGACATTCATGCGTATCTGTAGCAACGAAGTGAAAACAGCCCATGGGATCTAGTGTAACGTTGCTATAATTGGTAATTTTTATTCAAATGACCTCAAATATATTTTCATTGGATTTCTAAGTAAGCAAAAAATTTTCTCAGAGACTGTTCGAGTCGAGATATGGAAATGCCGTTTCCAGATTTGGATTCAGGATACAAAATTACATATCAATGCATCGGTATATCTGCTCCAAGTATTGCATGGGCGGCAACGCACAAACGAATAAACTTATACAGGGTGTCCCGAAAAGATTGGTCATAAATTGTACCACAGATTCTGGGGTCAAAAATAGGTTGATGAACCTAACTTACCTTAGTACAAATGTGCACATAAAAAAGGTATAGCTCTTTGAAGTTACAAAATGAAAATCAATTAACTGGTCAAAAAAAAACTGGTTTATCGAAAAAAGACTAAGAGGCAAAAAAGTTTTAAAAATATTGTGTCTAACTATTGGTACCACAATAATAATTTATTTGGAACGTACACAAAAGTTTGGGAGGGGTTTAAGGGAACAAATCCCCATAAAATTTCTATGTAGTGCACAAATTTTACTATAATTTTTTGTTAATATGCTTCTGCCATAAGAATGCCACATGCCTATTTTCAATAAAAAATCTCTAATAGTTTTCAAAATATTGGAAAAAATTGATTTTCATTTTGTAACTTTAAAGGGCTATAACTTTTTTTATGCGCACATTTGTACTAAAGTAAGTTAGGTTCAATCAATGTATTTTTGACCCCAGAATCTATAGTATAATTTATGACCAATCTTTTCGGGACACCCTGTATATTATAAAAAAATAATGTGACTTTTGACAACATCCTAAACTCTCTAATCAATATTAATATGTATAGCAAAATATTCTAATCGTGAATGCCATTAGAATCTGAAACTACGATGTCGATCTCTGAATTGACTTCTCTATATTAAAAAATGCTTAAACATCAAGGTTCTTTAAAGTAAGACACTTTTATGCAGATATTCTTTGGTCTTTACCAGCTAGGATTAGATTCATCTGTCAGTGCTAATCGAGAAGTGTTTGTGTATGTCTTTGTTGAATTTAAGTATCGGAAAAAATAAAAACTTACTTTAACATTATCCTTTGGATCCGTTCTCATCCAAGATTCTATTCCCGGGAACTTTTGACAATGGCGACATACTAATTTATGAAAATAAACTGCTTTTTTCTCGTTAATCAATTCAAGGATTTGACTCTTTGTTCTCGGTACATTTTCTGTCGCTTCAACCTCAAATATTGGAAGAACGTATACTCTTCGTTCGCAATCGTGTAACTTGTAACGGTCCATCATCTCCAAAAACTTATAAGCAAGTCCTAGAAATCAGTAATAAAATAATAATACAACGAAATCATATTATTATGAACAAAGTTAAATTACAATATCACAGAGATTAAGATAAAAGGATCACGAATTGGATCTTTTTGTATAAAAAATCCATTCTTGTTCACAGGAATAATATTGCGCATTGACACATTCGAAGGAAAGCTATTTATTCTATCTCTAAAAAAATATCATGGTTGTTTGTTTAAGGATTCCGTTTCTATAAATTCGCCGAAAGCAGGTGGACATTTGTTTATAATATAATCGAGAGAGAAAGAGATAGAGAGAGAGAGAGAGAGAGAGAGAGAGAGAGAGAGAGAGAGAGAGAGAGAGAGACAGAGAGAGGAAATTGGCGGAATAAATCTTTTGATGAGAATTGTCTTGTTGTGTCCGTATTCGATTGGCTCGGAAGAGAGAGAGATTGGCGGAATAAATCTTTTGATGAGAATTGTCTTGTAGAGCTGGTTTACCGGGAAAGTAAGATTTAATGAAATGACTCGACCCTTTATCCGATATCTGAATTAGACATAGACAGTGATATTACATACGGATCTGTCGTCTCTAGGCGGATGGCTTTTATATGAATAAAATATTTTATTTCATTGGTACATTCGAACATTGTAGAGTATACTTTGATTTTATATTTATTTAGATTCACATTGAAATATTTCAATATACAGGGTGTTTCATTAATAATTGTCCATATAATACTGGAGAAACCTTAGCACAAAATAAGAAGATTTTAACCTAAAACACTTAATAAAATGTGGTTGCTTACTGAATTACAGGGTGTTTTATCTAAAAATTTAAAAACTATTTTTGCTCAGCATTTTAAAGCTATTCGACGTATCCTTTTCATACTTAACAGACTACTAGACACCCTACTAAATTGGGATAAACAAACGTTTCTAGCTACTATCAGAGGCGTACGACAGGGGATGGTTGATGGTTGACCCTTCTCAAATTCTACGCCACTGGAGGAGTTGCCATTTTAGTGCTATTTTTAGATTCCCCAATACTTTCTACGTAAATAATATACTCTTCGTTGATAACGATAAAGTCATTAGTTTTCGAGATATTTGAAGTTAAATATGAAACGGCACAGTTATTTTGATTAATTTATGATATAATTCATATTATGATTCAAATTTAAAAAATTTCTGTACCCAGTACTTTAAAACTATTTGGCGTATCCTTATCATACTTGGCAGAAAGTGTAGGTACTGTACACCCTACTAAATTAAGATAAATAAACGTTTCTAGCTACTACCAGAGCCGTACGACAGGGGATCGTGTCTGGTTCACCCTTCCCAAATTCTACGCCACTGGCGAAATTGCTATTTTAGTGTAATTTTTTTATTTTACAATACTTTTTATGTAGATAATATACTTTTCATTCGTAACGATAAAATGGTTAGTTTTCGAGATAATTGAAATTAAAAATGAAGCAACACAATACACTGATTAAAATAACCGTGTCGTTTCATTTTTAACTTCAAAGATCTCGAAAACTAATGACTTTATCGTGACGAATGAGGAGTATAATATTTTCATAGAAAGTATTGGAGAATCCAAAAATGGAACTAAAATATTAATTTCGCCAGTGGCGTAGAATTTGGAAAGTGCCAACCATTCACTTTCCCCCGTTTTACGCCTCTGGTAATAGCCAGAAACGTTTGTTCAATATAATTTAGTAGTTTGTACAGTAGCTATACTTCCTGCCAAGTATGGAAAGAATACGTCGAATAGTTTTAAAATGCTGAGCGAAAATAATTTTTAAATTTTTAGATGTAACACCCTGTAACTCAGTAAGGAACCACATTTTATTTAAGTGTTTAGGTTAAATCTTCGTATTTTGTGCTAAGGCTTCTCCAGTTACTATATGGACAATTCTTTTTTTCAGTCTACATCGAATAGCCGAAAGAAGAGGGTCACTGTGCTCACACTCTCTCAAGAGTAGGCTAGTAGAAGACAAAAGCTATAGAAGATAGTCGAAGACAGCGAAAATAGCCATACCAAAAAGCCATCTAGCCAGAAGAGGCTAACAACACCTGAATAAACCAATAACGAATCCACCTACAAAAATACCACTAGAGGTGGCCGTTGCCTGGAACTGTTACATTGTAACTGTTGGAAGTAACGGTCGCTGACAAGTAAATAGGAGGCATTTCAAAGCAAACTGGTGAGTTCTGGGTGTACGTCTGGTCAGCTTCTTGGGTAGTGGTCTGGGGGCAGCTTGCTGCTTCTAGACGTCCCTCGAGGGTGTCCATAGATAGGTCGCGTGGGTCGTAGGCGCCTAGCGAGCGCTAAATCTCATCCTGCGAAGGACAAGACTTCTTCGAGCCTGACGAGGTTCTCTCGTCGCCGGTATTAGGTGAGTCTGCCACCGGCTAGCAGGAAAAGATAAAAAAATATCCGCTCTTCTTAACTATTCTCCCCCCATATAGGCGCAAGCCTCACGAGATAATCCAGGCCCCTGAGATGGAGACTCCATCGTCTCAGGGGGCTACCCCGTCTCAAGAGACCGTGAAATCAGAAAGCGAACCAGTCGACGAGGAGGAAAAATTCCTCCAAAACCTCTCACAAACTTTGTGTTCGGCATATGAAAAATATCCGAATGCACTACCACGCATTTTTAAAATGCTCCATGAAAAAGTTCCAACACCATCGGAGGTTGGAACCAGTTCACGCGCATCTTCTCCACTCATTGATCTAGATTTTGATTTCAAGTACAATGATGTGTTTCCTACTCTCCCTCCCATTCAAGAGGAATCTTCATCAGGAGATGCCGCAACCTCTAGGAGGAAATCCAAGGAAACAAAATCTCCTAAGAAGTCACCTTCTAAACCTTCTAGGCCCAGAACTCGTTCTGGGTCAAAAACACCTACTAGTTTGCCTAAGCAAGCTAAATCCAAACCAAGTAAATCCTCCAAGAAAGCCAAGAAAAGCACTCGGACGCACTCTGGCGATTCTCAAATACCTTCAACTTCTTCTTCAACAAACCTTCCTGCCACTACTGTCAATGAGGTCCCTCAGACCTCGACAAATGCGAAGGAAGTCAGTCTGCCTGAAAAACGTTTTTACTACAAAATTATCAATATTCCAGTAACCTATGACACCCAGAGGAAGCTCTTTCTGCTGGTTAATACCCACGAGCTTCTGAGGGGTGTCATGGTCAACATTAGACTTGTCTTTAAAGACAAGATCGCGTACCTTGAGACCAACCAATCGGTTGACCTCAAGGAAGTAACCAGAAGGTTACAAGCACGCACTGGCGACCCAAGCATTGCTATAGAGTTGAAAAACTCACCTCCTACTCGGTCCCACAATACCAAATCAAATTCGTCCACTAAATTATCCGACTTTCAATTAGTCATCACAGACATCGACCTAGATATCACAGAAGAGGATTTAAGCCAAAGCCTCAAAGAAATTAATTTCCCTTTCAATAAACTTCGTCGAATTGTCTCCAGACAATTCGACAAACCTACGAGGCTAGTCCGGCTATTCCTCGATTCCGAGGTGCACTTCAAGAGTGCTCTGTCCAGTGGCATCGTCATCGACGGGCTGGTCAGACCTTGCGAGGCACCGAGGAATCCTAATTTCGTCCGCCCAGTAACCAAATATTGCAGCCGCTGCTGTAAAAGCGGCCATGAAATCGCGGAGTGCACCAAAAGACAAGTGACTTGCCCTTATTGCGGCAGTGGCGAGCACAAGTCCACCGAGTGCCCTACTCAATCCAACCCGACATGCCCGAATTGCAAGGGCAAACACCCTGCCTGGCATCCGAGTTGCCCCAAACGGCAGGAACCTGCTGCTTCTTATAAGGAGCTAAAACCGATTGTTGCTGAGAGAAAGATTCCCTCAGCCAACCTAACAGAGGATGCGAAAATGGTGATGGAAATCATCACCATGCTATTGCTCAATGTCCTTCCTGACAGAAGAGACTCCATTGGCAAGTTCGCATCTCAACTCTGTGAACCTTACTTTGGTCACCGTATGGTACCTCATCCTAAGAACAAAGGGTTAGAAATAACCTTTGTTCCCATCCGCTAAATAAAATAAGTCACATTCAACTGTGTATTGGGTACAGTCAACTGTCAGGGTATTGGTAGAAAGAGAGCTTTAATTAAGCAAATGCTCTTTGACAATAACATACAAATCCTATCCCTCACCGATACCCTGTCCAAAACCACGCCTAACTTTACAGGCTATACTTCATATCACCTACACAAAAGCCAGGTCAGCCGTGGAAACGGCTTGCTGATACATAACAGCATACCTACCTCCCCACACATCCTTCCCCCCCACATCCAATTTCCAGACCTGGATTTCCTGGCAGTTGACATATACGTACAAAATAACATCAAAATTACGATAATCTCCTATTACAAGCATCCAAATCAACCCCTTTCCAACCTGCTGTTAGAGTATTTTTCCACACTCAACTTAGCAGTGTTAATGGGCGATCTTAATTGCAGGCATACCCAATTCGGTGATAGTACAATAAATCCAGCTGGCAGAATGCTCTCAAACTTACTTCTTGATCTGCCAATATCCAGAATCACCAACTCCGAAGTCACGTTTTTTGGGCCGGCTGGAATGTCCATCGTCGACCATATCCTCTGCACAGATAATGTGCTGGGCATGTTCGATGATGAATGCTTCATTGCTGACTCAATAAGCTCTGACCACCTTCCTTTGTTAGTTAAAACTAACTTCACAGAACCTCCGCAAATAAGACCTGTCATATATAGGGAAGATTATCGTAAAGCTAATTGGGAACTATTCCAAGACTATATCGATCATAACATTCCTCAGTTAGGTAATATGTCAACCATCAACGAAGTTGACACAGGAATCTCTAAAATCGAGAGCCTTCTACGGGAGGCCTCATCCTTAGCAATTCCAGTAACTCGATACAATCTTTTTACTCCAACTCTACCTCCCAGAATAATCGCTAACATCAAAACAAAGCGACGACTAATCAGAGAGTATAAAAGATATCGAGACCCCCTCATCAAAACAGAATACAACCGACTCTCAGCGTCCATCAGGCTGGAGGTCAACAGGCTGAAACAAGCTCAGTGGAGGCATGTTACTTCTCAGCTGGACTATAGAGAAGGGAGTAAATTCTGGAACAAGTTCAAAATCCTAACGAAACAAAAATCTAAACATCATTCACATCTTGTAGTCAATAACGTCATCCTTAATAATCCACTAGATAAGGCCGAAGCTTTTAAAAGCTCTCTCCAAACAGCCTTCATCTCACCCAACAACCCAAACTTCAACGAGCGACACAGACGCAATGTCGAAAGGAGAGTGGAAGAAATACTCCAAAACCCCCAACACATGGCAGCCTACCCTCATCCGATGGTGGCTCCTGTGGAGGAGGAAACCGTCAGGCAGATGTGTAACATAGGAAAAAACACATCTCCTGGCCCAGATGGTATCCACAGAAGGTGCCTCAAAAAACTTTCAGAGAGTATTATACCCCTGCTTACAAACACAATCAATGCATGTCTCAGGTTGTGCTATTTTCCAACTTCATGGAAAGTAGCCAACACAGTCATGATTCCTAAACCTAGGAAACCACCTACCAGCACAGAATCCTACAGACCTATTTCTCTTCTTAACACTCTAGGTAAAGTCTACGAGAGAATCCTCAAGGAGAGACTCGTAGAATTCCTAGAGACAAACCACATTCTCCCCAGTTTTCAATTTGGATTCAGAGCTGAACATTCCACACGTAACGCATTGATTGAAGCAGCTACTTTCATTTCCCAAACCATTAATGAGCATAGAAAATATGCAATAGGCATCTTCCTAGACGTCCAAAAGGCCTTCGACCAGGTCTGGCACCCAGGCCTGATCGAAAAACTCCACCGATTTGGACTGCCTATAACATTTATCAAACTTATTCATTCCTACCTCTCAAATCGAACAATTCGCGTCAAAGTCGCTAACCAATTATCCACCCCATTTACTCCTCAAGCAGGAGTGCCACAAGGATCCATATTAGCTCCTATACTATACACAGCGTACAACACTGACATTCCCCATCCCATTAATCGAACCGAGTCAATCCTACTTTACGCCGACGATACTGCACTGCTCACTGCAGGCACTGCGCGAGGCACGCTAGGACGGCCCTCTGCATTCGATAGGGCCCAAACTCTATTAGACAAGGTAGTGAGGTGGTGCAATAAATGGAGAGTCACCCTCAACCCAGCCAAAACACAAATGATTGCCTTCAGACACCCTCGTAGTGCTAGGTACGAAACAACCAGAATAACCCTTCAAGGAGAAGCTCTTGAATATCGTCCGTCGGTGGTCTACTTGGGAGTCCACTTCAGCAGGACACTCAATTGGAACATCGACATCCAACACACCCTAAACAGGGTAAGAAACAGAGCTAAACTCCTTGGTGCGTTATCTGGAACGTTTGGAGGCACATCTAGCAAGACTCTCCTGCACACCTATAAAACCTTCATAAGGCCCATTATCGACTACAGAGCGCTCCTTTATGCTTCGCTAAATCAACAATATACTAATAAAATCCTCGGATGCGAGCGTAGAATTCTCAGAAAGTGCCTCAGGAAACACTGGAGATATCCGTCGGTATTGGTACATCCACTTGCTAAACTACCCCCCATAAATGAGAGAATCCGTTCTCTCAGCAACAAATATGTCATACGAACGATTAATGGTAACAACCAAAGGGCTCAAAATGTCCTAATTACCCCTTGCAATCGGCGAGGGCATATACTCACCGGGACTCCCAAAAACAAAGTTCCATTCCCTCCGGCCAATCTTCTACAATTGGCCAGAAACGAACTTCCCGATGAGTACTACGAAATACTTGAACAAACTCCCTTAATGTATCGCAGATAAACAACTGCATCCCCACACGCTGATCTAAGAGCCGTTCCTCTAAGGTGACAGATTTGGAACCCCCTCACTGACTGGTCGCTTGCTGAGCATGGCAATTTCTTTCTTTCGCTTCTACAGCTTCTGCGCTAAAACCACCTTCTTAACCCAATCCACTAGCAATTTTGCTTCTCCACATACCATCGACGCAATCTCCCACACTCCTGAAAAGGAGGATCCTTCACCCTGAAGAGGCTTAAGCCTAAACGGGGTATAAACGACGAGTTTTCAAAATATGGACAATTATTAATGAAACAAATTATTAGTATTGATAAAAATGAAATATGAATAAAAAACCGCTAAACGCCGTAAAAATGAGTGGCGCATACAATATTTCAGCTACAAAAAAGATCTGATATGAATATTACGTGGCGCGAAAATGTTTTGAAACGCGCGCCACAAAAGAGTGTAAACAATGTAAAACGCGCCACAAAAGAGTAACTTTGATACAGTTTGAATTTTGAAACTCATTTGTGGCGCGTTTACTTCAAATTTAGCAAATATTATGGAAAAAATTTTAAAATAAAACTAGAATTTCGTTTTGCATCAAAATAAAAATACATTTTCGCGCCACGTAATATTCATATCAGATCTTTTGTAGCTGGAATATTGTATGCGCCACTCATTTTTACGGCGTTTAGCGGTTTTTAATTCTTGTATCAGGAGTTTTTCAAAATTATTTATAAATTAAATGTATGAAATTGAATGCAATATTTCTCGATTACACGTTAAGCTTTATAAATGGTCGCCTTTGTCGCATTATCTCCCAAATGATCTAGTGTTTATCGAATGTACACTAGATTTTTTTTTATTCGAAATAGATTGAAAAAAATATTGGGATGGTCGATAAATATACTCGGATATCCCGTTGCCAGATCAAATTAAGCGTCGTAACCACTACAACTACATAAACCATTTCGGGAATAATGGTTAATTGATTATACTTTTGTAGCTTAATAACTTCTAAACGGCTTAACCGATTTTGATCACTAAACATGAGTTTGAAACGTATTGACAAGTAGTATCTGACTCGCCTAAGGTCAAGTATGAGAACTAAAGCTATTACAGGAATTATTGAGCTTGAAAAACCGTTTTTTCTCATAGGAAATAGATTTGATCATACTTATTATGAAGCCTATAACTTTAAAATTTGAATTTTCCCGAATATGAGGTATATACCGTTAGATTCGTCTAGAGTCCTTCTACAAACGCTTAGTTATTGGCGCAATTCGTAGGTTGAAATTTTGAGTAATTGTCGAAAAACCAAAATTTTCAAAGTTTGTTTTTCAGTTTTTCAGCTATACTGAGCCATGTGATCCTGACGCCTTAGACACCATTTGAAAGCATAACTCAGCACTATTGATTTGGTGTATTTGCGGTTCTGCTGTCTCTTCTTGAATCGAAGATATATACCCCCAAAAAATATGCCATATTGTACCTACCAAGTACTATAGCTGGCTTATGGTTGGTTAAAATTTAAAGACTACACCGGTTCTGAATCAGCCCTTACCCCTTCTTCGAACACAGAAGAAAATTCAAATGGGTTTAACTTTTCCACATACATACATATCTACAAACATTTCCCCTTTTTTAAATAGAAACTGAATTCAAATTCTTAGCTCGGAAACTTTTGAATGGTATAACCGATTTTCAAAATTAGACACGTGTTGGAAAGATAATGATCAGTACTATTAGAAGCCGCAAAGGTCGGACTTAAATTTTCGAAGTTTTTGGGAGTTCTGGGGACGAGAACGAAAAACAGACTCTAAATACGAAGGGCCGTAAAATCCACACCTTTTGACCAAAATGGATGGTTGACATATGCGAGGGTGAGTCTTTTCCTGAAGTTTAAGATAGGAGTTGGCCCAATTTTCAATTCAGTCATATTTAGAAAATCGAAAATTTCGTGTATATATAGTGTCGCGTGTAGGGGGTTGTGTGTGCGCCACTGGTGAGAACTGCGGTTCTCTGGTAATATAAATATTCTGACAACTGTCAGATTTACCTAAAATGTCATGTAATGATTTCCGATATTCTTAAAATCCTATATGACGTCAAAATTAATGACGCACTGAAAAAAGGGTTTGGGATGAACTGTACTGCTATCATTTGAACACATAATTGCTTTGAAGTAAGTTTTAAATAAAGCGATATGTCATTCCAACAATTCAATAATTTATGCCGTGGTACCTTATATTTACGCGCAAATGTTAAAAATGGAAAAACCTGCTCGTTTAATAAATAGTTACTAAATTTGTTCTTGCAATTTCTCCTACTAAGTGTGACGGTAATAAACGATCATGAAACATATCAAGAACAGCCACTTCGAGAAATCCCAGATATGCAGACATGCCTGGGAGAAGGAGCACAGAATACAATGGAAATATGCATCAATAAT
Source organism: Diabrotica virgifera virgifera (assembly GCF_917563875.1). NCBI lineage: Eukaryota > Metazoa > Arthropoda > Insecta > Coleoptera > Chrysomelidae > Diabrotica > Diabrotica virgifera. The sequence continues at coordinate 108,170,136 of NC_065447.1, read as the reverse complement.
TATGAAATAAACATACATAAAAAAAACAAAGTCCAGGAAACAGCCCTCATCTTAGTTATTGAAGAAAAATGTAGCCAACCTATCAGCACAATGCTGCAGGCTTTGGTTGCCAATAAATAGCGGAATAAAGGTATCAAAGAAAAAAAATCATATCATACATGCAACATACAACACTACCATAGACAAAATAAAAAAAAATAATTTTCAACAATATTCTCTACGACACAGATTGCACAAATAAATTAACACAAAATAACGTACAAAAATAGTCAGAATTTGATAACCCTAGATCAATAACCTAATTACAAACATTCGGTACTGAGTACCTCGGTTAACAGATTACTTGATTGGTTGTCGACATTCATTTCACTGATTTCATCGTTCCCCGTTAGATGTCAGTCTAACGATACTCCGGTGTAAATATTTTAATATCTATAGCCTAATAAAATAAAAAAAAGTCAAGATGTAAATTCGTACAGGTCAAAACAAATTTTATATCAAAGTTTAGGTGGGTACAAAAGATCTTTTCAAGAAAGTATCCAAATCATACAAGGGGATCATTGTTTAAATAATTAAAAAGGGGTCATTTTTGCAAAAAAATACTTTTTTAACTGCTAAGGTAATTCACTTATTGATGAAGGTCTATGGGATTTTTTCTGCAAAGTTGAAGAGTAAGTCTTTCACATAAGACTTTCTAAATTAAATTTGACCCCCTATTTATTTAAATAATTGTATACAAATCTTTAAAAACAAATTTTCAAAAGATTATTTTTAGCGTTTTAAATAAGCAATATAAAATATCTTATTTTATAGACTGAATTGCGCTATGTTATCAGTATTAAGCAAAAAAAAATTGGTCGAAAAATATTTAATATTTTTTGAGATATTGAATTTGTTTGGTAAATGTTACTATATTTTAAATTGCAAAAACGCGGTTGTTGCCAAAGAAATATTCACCTGCTTAAGATGTCATTATTTTTATTTTTATGTATGTTTTCGATAAATATATTGATAAATTCACATTTCAATTAAAATCCCCCCTAAAATGGCATTTGAAAATTATTCAAATTTGTTTATAATTTGTTTTTTTAATACCGTCGCGGGGATTAAGTATTTTGAAATGTCGTTTCGATAATTGGGTTCCTGGGAATTTTCTAATAATTAACAAAATTTTTTTGTCGTTTTTTCTTCTTCTTTTTTTTTCTTGGAGTTACATTACTACGGGCCCTTTTAGGGTTAAATTTTATTAAGAATGTCGAATCTCTGAGTTGTAGATTCTAGACCTAAAAATATTAAGATTTAACTAAAATCTCTTAATTAAATGTGGCTACTTACTGAATTACAGGGTGTTTTATTTAAAAACTTAAAAATTATTGTTACCAAGTACTTTAAAACTATTTGACGTATCCTTATCATACTTGGCAGAAAGTGTGGGTATTATACACCCTACTAAATTGTGATTAATAAACGTTTCTAGCTGGTGCCAGAGGCGTACGACAGGGGATAGTGAATGATTGACCCTTCCAAAATTCTACGCCACTGAGTGAATTACTATTTTAGCGAAATTTTTCGATTCTCCAATACTTTGTATGTAAATAACTTTATTGGTATTGATAAAGTCATCAGTTTGAGAGATATTGGAAGTTTAAAATGAATGAATGAATGAATCAAAATAACTATGCCGTTTCATTTTTAACGCCCAATATCTCGAAAACTAATGACTTAATCTTTACCAGTAAAGAGTATATTATTTACATAGAAAGTATTGGAGAATCGATAAATTTCGCTAAAATAGTAATTCCCTCTGTGGCGTAGAATTTGGAAAGAGTCAACCATTAACTTTCCCCTGTCGTACGCCTCTGGTAGTAGCTAGAAACTTTTATTTATCACAATTTAGTAGACTGTATAGTACACACACTTTCTGCCAAGCATGATAAAGATACGTCAAATAGTTTGAAAGTAATTTGTAAAAATTTTTTAAAATTTTTAAATAAAACACCCTGTAACTCAGTAAGTAGTCACATTTTATTTAAGTGATTTTAGACCAATCTTAATATTTTTATGTCTACAATCTACAACTTAGAGATTCAACATTATTAATGAAACTTAACCCTAAAAGGGCCCGTAATAATATAACTCCAAGAAAAAAAAAGAAGAGGAAAAAAAGACAAAAAAATTTTTTAATTAGTGAAAAATTCCCAGGAACTTAATTATCGAAACGGCATTTCAAAATATTTAATCCCCGTGACGTTATTAAAAAAGCAAATTATAAACAAATTTGAATAATCTTCAAATGCCATTTTAGGGGGAAGTTTAATTGAAATTTGAATTTATCAATACATTTATCGAAAATATACATAAAAATAAAAATAATAAGATTTAATACAGGTGAATATTTCTTTGGCAACAACCGCGTTTTTGCAATAGAAAATAGAGTAACATTTAATAAACAAATTCAATATCTCAAAAAATATTATATATTTTTGAACCAATTTTTTTTTGCTTAATACTGATAACATAGCACAACTTAGTGTGTAAAACAAGATATTTTATAGTGCTTATTTAAAACGCTAAAAATATTTTTTTGCAAATTTGTTTTTAAAAATTTATATACAATTATTTAAATAAATAGGGGGTCAAATTTAATTTAGTAAGTCTTATGTGAAAGAATTACCCTTCAGCTTTGCAGAAAAAAATCTCATAGACCTTCATTAGTAATTGAATGACTTCAGCAGTAAAAAAAGTAATTTTTTTGCAAAAATGACCCCTTTTTAATTATTTAAACAATGATCCCCTTGTATGATTTGGATACTTTCTTGAAAATTTTTTTTGTACCCACCTAAACTTTGATATAAAATTTGTTTCAACCTGTACGAAATTACATTTTGATTTACATGTAGTTTACTTTTATTTTACTAGACTACTATACCATCTTCTCGTTTCGATTTGATGCAAATCAGTCTTCTTGCAAAGCCTCTTTGAAAAAGGATATATCCTGAAACACGGTATCAGAGGATGGCAACAGACTCGAATTGAATCAAAAAGAAACCGATCATTTTTATTTTTCTTAATGACATAATTATAAACAATTTTTCTAGCCACATATTTTTATAATCTAAGAAGCCACATTTTTCATAATTTAAAAAGAAATACATTAGTTAAAAATATAAGTATTAAGAGGAAAACGAAAAGCCCTAGATACAAAGTTTACTACCTTTTAAACAATTATAATAATTGAAATAAAATACAGTAAACAATATTTTAAATCCAAAACTTTTCGTTAATAAACTGCTTTCTGGCTGCATCCCGTATCTCCTTATTTTACAATATATAATCACAGAGACGACGGAAATAGGAGAAAGCAAAAAGGATACTTAGGCCACGCATTTGCCTTCTCTTTGTCTAGGAAAAGAACCGAAAGACAGTTTCTATTCTATATACTCAGAACTGAGTAAAAATGGAAAAGATAAATGCAGATTTTTGTTTATATTCGGTTCAGATTTGGACCACCATCTCCATCTAGCCATTTCAGCATCTTCATGCCTTATCAGTGAAGTTATGCAGTCACAAATCTTAAGGAATACAAACAATCTGACTATTTTAAGGGAAACCATCGCGAAAACAATGGTTCCACCTCTTGAGACGCATTCTAGCGACATCTCTCGTATTAAGAGGAAAACGAAAAGCCCTAGATAAAATAGTCAGATTGTTTGTATTCCTTCAGATTTGTGACTGCATAGCTTCACTGATGAGGCATGAGGATGCTGAAATGGCTATATGGAGATGGTGGTCCAAATCTGAACCGAATATAAACAAAAATCTGCATTTATCTTTTCCATTTCTACTCAGTTCTGAGTATTTAGAAACTGTTTTTCGGTCCTTTTCCTAGACGAAAAGAAGGTAAATGCGTGGCCTAAGTGTCCTTTTTGCTTTCTCTTATTTTCGTCGTCTCTGTGATTATATATTGTAAAATCCGGAGATACGTGATGCAGCCAGAAAGCAGTTTATTAACGAAAAGTCTTGGATTTAAAATATTGTTTACTGTATTTTATTTCAATTCTTCTAATTGTTTAAAAGGTAGTAAACTTTGTATCTAGGGCTTTTCGTTTTCCTCTTAATACGAGAGATGTCGCTAGAATGCGTCTCAAGAGGTGGAACCATTGTTTTCGCGATGGTTTCCCTTAAAATAGTCAGATTGTTTGTATTCCTTCAGATTTGTGACTGCTTAGCTTCACTGATGAGGCATGAGGATGCTGAAATGGCTATAATGGTGGTCCAAATCTGAACCGAATATAAACAAAAATCTGCATTTATCTTTTAAAAATATAAGGTTATAAAATCTTCCCAGAATTAAAAAAAATTTATCTTTTTTGAGAACGGTTTCTGCAGTGGAAATCGAAACATCAAACATTCTAAGCCAATCACGTCTAGCCATTCACGTCCACATCTGAACATAAGCCTCTTCAAGTCATCCTTTATTTTTTGTTGTACGCTTCTTGTAGTGCTGAATGGTGCCCATGCTAAATTTCTTCTTCGTTTTATTTCTTCCGTTTGAATTTTCCTATTTAGTATTATTATTTGTCCCAAGTATATACATATATTCTTCAACTTTTTCTATAACTTTGTCGTTTATTATTGTCACGGTTTCTTCGGAGTGCATGACTTTTTTTTTGTTTAAATTCATTTTCAATCCTGTTTTAGAAGATTCGGTATGTATTTCTGAATCAGAAATGTATCAGGATTATGTCATCCACAAATCGTAGATTAATGAGGTAGCGTCCATTGATGTTTATTCCCTTATATTTCCAATTTAGGTTCTTGAAAACGTCCTCCAAAACTAAGGTGAATAGTTTGGGAGATAGAGTGTCTCCCTGTGTGGCTCCCCATTAAACAAACATTAGTTAATTATCTCAATATCTAATAATAGTAATTGTGGCTTAAAATCATATAAACGTAAGACTTACTTTAATTTAAGTTTAACCTCTTAAAAGTTATTATTATGGTTAACATTTTTCTTTTTCTTCCTCTTTATAAACAATAATTCTGCTTGTTCATTGGCGGAATAATACCTCTATGGAAGGTTGTCTTGTTCTTAATATTGTTTTGTACTGATTAATATTTTGGCTATAGAAAATTGTAAAAGATATGACTACAGTAAAAACTCATAAACACTATTTTAGAATCAAAAATTAAGACGGTGTTCTATTCTGGTTAAGGAGTTTAATTAGCAAACTTTTTGTTTATAGCGTATTACAGAACTTTTCTTTTAAGTCGTTTAGAAATAACTTGAACTTTCACCAAAGGAATTTTATTTTGATCTAATTACTTGACAATTCTTGACAACTAAATGCTTGACAACTCAATGCTCAAGAATATATATTTAATGTCTGGTTTCACCAACAGATCTTAAGCTTAAATCAAGAATATCATAAGAATTATAACATATTTATTACAATAAGAATACCACAATATAATAATCGATATAATTGACAACAAGGTAAGAATCTAAAATTATGGTGCAACGTAAGTGAAACTCAAGGAGGCCCTATCTATAAGTAGAGCTAAGCTAAGCTGGAGCTTAAGATCTGTTGGTGCAACCAGGCATAAAATATGTTAAAATATAAAAAAATTAAACTAATCGAGCTGCGAAATTTAGCGATATTAACCTATAAATTTACATTATATTATTGATTGTTTCCCACCTTTAGACGTATCGGACGAGTTTGGCAATTACCACTGACACCGTGACAGTTTTTTTTGACATACTCCTCTGATACGTGTAAAGATGGGAAACAATCAATATAATGTAAATTTATAGGTTAATATCGCTAAATTTCCCAGCTCGACTAGTTTCATTTCTTTTTATCTCACAACTTAATTTGGTGTTCTATTCTGGTTAAGAATTAAGACGGTGTTCTATTCTGGTTAAGGATTTTAATTAGCAAACTCTTTGTTTATAGCGTATTACAGAACTTTTCGCTTAAGTCGTTTAGAAATAACTTGAACTTTCACCAAAGGAATTTTATTTTGTTCTAATTACTTGACAATTCCTGACAACTCAATGCTCAAGAATATATATTTAAAATATGTTAAAATATAAAAAAATGAAACTAGTCGAGCTGGGAAATTTAGCGATATTAACCTATAAATTTACATTATATTATTGATTGTTTCCCACCTTTAGACGTATCGGACGAGTTAGGTAATTACCACTGACACAGTGACAGCTTTAGTTGGCATACACCTCTGATACGTGTAAAGATGGGAAACAATCAATATAATGTAAATTTATAGGTTAATATCGCTAAATTTCCCAGCTCGACTAGTTTCATTTCTTTTTATCTCACAACTTAATACGTTTTCCATATTTTACGCTATTTTGCCGGATATTGTATATTTTAAGTTTTTAACGTACACCATACAAAAAGTACAGCTAACTTAGATACATTATTATGCTTCTAACTGGATTTATCAATTTTTTTTTCACAAAAGATATTGGTTTTTTAAGAGTAACTTCTTTATTTTTATCTTACAAAGTTTTATAAAAACGAGTTTTTTAGGTTTTCACAAGGTCTATAAGGCTATTAATATTAACGCCTTTTACAGTAATAAGGTCGATGACTAATTTTAATTAGGGTGGTAATTAGGGAGTTACTTCCGATCACTTTTTGACTGAAAAAAATAGGGACCGACATTCTTTTCATTATAAAAAACTTAATTTTTGACGTACAGACTTTTTTATTTTTGAAGATATACCTTTTTAAATACTTAAAATTAGATTCTATAAGTTATCCTTCAGGAATGTATAGTTTTCCCGTCTTTTGACTTTGAAACTGTAATATTTAGCATTTGACGAAGGAGAGCTATATAATAAAGTATATATATATATATATATATATATATATATATATATATATATATATATATATATATTATTATATATTTTTTTTTAATGATAATTTATTTATTTATTATTTATTATATATTCCACGTTGGTTGAGCCAATTATTATATATTTTTAATATTTATACAACAATAGGCAATTATATATTTTACTATTTAATTAAATATTTTAAATATTTTATTTTTATAATATTTATTATTATTTATTATAATTAAACACTTTTTGTTATATCATTATTGAAATTTTTATTTATTGATTTGTATCGAATCTATTGGGCGCCATCTATTGAGAAATTATTGTACCTACCAGCTCAGTCAATGTCCGAATCCATATATTGCAGGAAACTCTTTTCTTTAGAGGTGTGGGTTGAAATTAATTCTATAAGAGGCATTAAGGACAAAACTGTAAAAAATATGTAACCAAAAACAATTGAAGACCACACTATGATGAAAAATTTCGTAAATATATTTAAATGAAAGAAAAATACGCTTAATGCAACATCAATCTCGATAAATACATAGAATAGTGTTAAATGTTTAATATTATAACATGTATATGATACATACTCTGGTTTATATATTTTTAATTCGCCACATGAAAGGATATGAAAACAAAATGGAAGTTCAATGACTCTAAAAATTTGTGTGATTATGGAATATAAACCAATTTATGTAAGAAAGGAATATTTCTCTCTTAAATTTATTTTACCAAAGCGGTAAATGATACTAAACTTAATAAATTTTTATTTTTATTATGCATGCTTTTCTCTTTAAATTTTTGTTAATCATGATATCATGTTAAAGTTTTGTAATGTCACCTGATTATTGTCCATCGAAGATGTTCGAACTGTTTCAACACTCCCATATGCTGCTATACGTTGAAATTCCGGATCTCCCCAGGTCCATTCAGCTTACAATCTTATTTTTAGTAACTTTCTAAAGTCAAATCTGCTTGGAAACACTTTCCATACGAAAAATAACTCTTAATGTTTGTTTTTCACTACTTTTTGATTACATTTTCCGAAAATTTATATTTTAAAATCCAAATCTTTTGGGAATAGCTTCACAAAGCGTCTGTTCCCTCTGAAAATCTCGAAACTTCTCCTGAATTCAATTTTTTGAGCTTGGCGTCGTTTTTACAGCCAATCATATTTAAATAAATTAATAATTCATGCTTTGGAAATTTAAATGAACCAATAAGATAATTTTACAAATTATGACATTTAGTCAAAATGGTATTTTTCATCTAAAATTTGGAAATATATGCCTAAATGGTGATTTTATTCTCTTATTTGAGTAAAATTGAATTAAAGAATTGAATTCATTGAACTTTATAGATTCTTTTCATATATTTTGCATATCTGAGGATACTCCCAATAAGTTTTTATAGCTACTTTAAGCGAACACTGTCCGTACACTTTCTATACCTTTAATCACTACCTCTACAAATTAAAGTCCAAATATTTTCACTATTAATACATATAAAGTACTGAAATAACTTTCATATTATTCAGAAATAAATTACCAATCGATAGTGCATTAGCCCTATCTCAGAAAATCATTTTTCTTTGTTAAAATTGATATCGAATTCTGACATTTCCCAAACCTACAACTTTAATGAGCTATTTTCAACATTTTGATCAAATTAACATTAATAAAATCTAAAATTGATCTAACTATTATTCTAAATTTTTAGATTGGAGCCTCTTCTAAGATACTTTCATAAATTTACAAACTTAACCAAATCATGGAGACCGTAGTACATCAATGAACATTTTCTCCAAATGATCTTTAAAAAAAAATAAATTTTTATGATTATTCAACAGAAACAAAGTCATCATGGAACAAATTTGTAAGTTATTCTTTTGGTAAGACTAAATTTCAAACTATTGCATGTTTAGCAACAAATTCATACATTCTATGCCTTTTAAATAGCTTCCTTTATATAGTACGGTCTATTTCAAACTTTCTTGTTACTTAAACTGTATAACTCTAAATAAATTCATTCTATAACTATTAAATCAATTAAAATGCAACTTTAACTTCAATTCCCTTTAGTACTCTCATTCTATTCAACTCTCCAAACCAATCACGTCTCTCGAACAAAACCTATATCAAAATACTTACTTAACTGCTTTGGCAGTGCAAAATCATTAAATTTTTTTATTATTTAACTTATTCTATCAATTTGGTATCTTAAAATCATGACAACTTGCCCTAAATGAAAAATTTACAATTTTTTCTAAATCAAATTTAAATTTTTCATTTAAAATTTTAAACTATTCACTAATCATATTTAAAAAATTATACTACATCTTATGATCTGTAACCTATCTATGGTAATATTTATACAAATCATTTATATTAAAAATGCCCCTAGATCTCCCTTCATCTATATATTCTAATTCATATGAATTTTGTCCGTTATTATTCTTTACTCTATATGGACCTTCGAAAATTGGCATAAGCTTTGCACACATATTTTCCCTAATGTTAGATATTCTATGTGCCCTTAACAAAACTAGATCTCCTGCTTCAAAATTGATTTTTCTGCCTTTCATCTTCTTAACCATTCTATTCAAATATTTTTCTCCACTCCGTTGTATTTTCCTATTGACTTGTTCCATTATTTGCCTATATGTCAAGTCATTTTGTACTATCCATGGTCTGTCTGGTTGCTGTCCCGTCATTAAATAATATGGAGATTGTTCAGTGACTGTATTAGGTAGAAAATTCATATTATTTTCTATAACTGGTAAATGTTGTGCCCAATCTGTATGTTCTTGTACATAAATTCTTAAGAATTTTATAATCTCCTGTATATATCTCTCTGATGGATTTGATTGAGGATGTCTAATGCTTGTAAAATTAAGTTGGATGTTATTCCGTTGACAAAATTGTTTGAATCTTACACTTTGAAAATACGTAGCATTGTCTGCTATTACTGTTCTGGGTTTACCTACATTATGAAAATAATCTGAAAATGCTGACTTTATTACCTCAACATTAGTCCTGTTGGTTGGATATAATTTTATGAATTTTGAAAAAATATCAACTACAATAAAAACATGTTTCTCATCTGCTTCTGTTGGTATCAACTCTGTCAAAAAATCTATTGCAACAATTTCTAATGGTTCAGTAGCCAAAATGTTCTTAGGTGTGTTAAAATTAATGATATTTCGATGCTTATTTCTTTGACATATGTCACATTGCTTAGTAATATTTTTAATTATTATTTTGTCCTGTTTACTAATGTAATTCTCCCTAAACATCAACCAAATTTTCCTACTACCTGCATGTCCATTATTTACATGCAAATTTAATAAAATCTCCTGTGCCAGGTTTTGTGAAATGACATAACATTCCTGTTGTTTTATTTTCTTTATGTAAAAGTTATTTATGAACAATTTCCTTCTTTTGTCATGTTCTGTTAAAGTCAGTTGATCTTGTCTAATTGTCTCTATTGAAAATAATCCATCTATTTCATTCATCACATTAATTCCAATGTATATCCTGTTTCCATCCTCATGTCGAATTTCATTATCTCTTGACAATGCATCTGCGACTATATTCAATTTGCCTGAGATATACTTTATTTCAAAATCATACTCTTGAAGTAACAACGCCCCCCTATGTATGCGATTATTTAATAAGCGATTATTCATGACATTAATTAATGATAAATGATCTGTCTCTATAAAGAATTTACCACCTAATAAATAAAAACGTAACTTATTAACACAAAACACTATACTAGCAAATTCTAACTCTCCTACACTATAACCTTGTTCGTATGATCTAGTCAAACGGGATATAAAACAAATAGGTACTTCACATTCATTTTGATATTGTAATAATACTCCTGACAACTTATGCATAGATGCATCTGTTCGTAAAGTAAATGGCAAGCTGTAATCTGGATGGTATATCTTTAAATTTTGACAAAATTGATTTTTTATGTTATCAAATGCAAATTGTTGTTCCATACCCCAATACCATTTTACTCCTTTCTTGAGCAAATGATTCAAAGGTACTATCTTTTGGCTCAAATCAGGCACAAGCCTTTTAAAATAATTGATTAAACCAAGAAAACCACGCAAATTTTTAATATTTTTAGGGGTAGGATATTCTTTTATTCTTTCCACTCTCTCCTCATCCATTGAAACTCCTAAATTATCTAATTTATACCCCAGAAAGGTAACACTATCTTGGAAAAATTGACATTTCTTTATATTGATTTTAAGACCCGCTAAATCTAATTCTTTTAATAGTATCTCAATATGTTTTAGGTGTGAATGTTCGTCTTTTGACAGTATTAGAATATCATCAATGTAGTGAAGGATAAAATCATCATACTTATTTAAAATATTATGGAGAGCGCGAACTAAAGCACTACAGGAACTCTGCAAACCATAAGGCACAACACAAAATCTGTAAAGAACACCATCAATCATAAAAGCAGTATAATCCCTGGATTCATGGGCTAAAGGAATCAACCAAAAACTATGTCTCAAATCTACTTTGCTAAAATATTTTGCCCCCGTTATTCTCCCGAAAATAGTTTCTGTTGTAGCAGGTGCTTCGTATTGTGGTATGGTATGATTATTTAAATTTCTTGCATCAAGACAAAGTCTTAATTCTCCACTACTCTTTTTAACTACAACTACTGGATTTATTATTCTTGAATTACATTTTTCTATTATTCCATTTTCTAACATCTTTTCTACTTCTCTATTCACCTCACTTCGGTATCTATATGGTATCGGATATGTTTTTGGTCTAAAATCTTGAATGTTTCTAACTTCTATGTTGTGAACATAATCTTTAGCGAATCTGTTTTCCTCATTTATGAGTCCATCATACTTTAATAATATTTTCTTCACTTCTCCTATCCACTCTTTCTTACATATTAATTCCTCCTCCATTATATTCATACTACCTTTACATACATCACCTTCAATATCTTCATATAATACATTATTAATATACATCAATTCCTTGTCCTCTTCTGGACATAATTCATTAAATATTTCATTATCTTCCATATACATTCTCCTCATATTCATCAATTCCTTGCCCTTTTCTGGACATAATTCTTCCTCAAATTTCACACACTCCTCCTTTACTTGTACCAATCCTTTCTCATAATTGATCACCATACCCATTTTATCTAGCACATCCGATCCAATCATAATATCATATTTCATCTTATCAATTACAATCAGTTGTATTATATAAGCTTCTTTAATTAATTTAATATTACTAACAATACTTTTATTAACATGAGTAATCACTTTATTATTTGCACCTACTAAACTTAACTTAGGAATCTTAAAACATGAATCTTCTAAATTTAACCTTTTTATAACTTCTTGACTAATTAAGGAAATCTCTGATCCTGTATCTAATAAAACTTTAAAATATATACCCCAAAATTGAATTCTAATAAAAATTAATCCCCTGAATTTTTTAGATACTACATGAGCTCCCATGTCCAAAAATTCCCTATGATGTTCATACAGTTTGGTTGCAATATTGCCTAGCAGGTGCGATCTACAAAACCCGGTTCAAATGTTTCCATCTGTCCGGATGACATTGATGGTTGATCTGAATCATTACCATCCATCACTACATTATTGACTTCAAACCGTGCCCTCCTATCATTATTACCACGACTATTTGGAGGTTGATCAGAATTCGAGTTGTCGTAATCTTGTCTTAATTTGTTATTGCCATTGTTATTGGAATTATTATAATTGTTATTTTGGTTATTTTGATTATTAAAAGAATTGTTATCTGTGTTATTGTTATTATTAAATCTATTATAGTTGTTATTTCTATTATTATTATAACCTCTATTATTGTTATTATTATAGTACCCTCTATTGTTATTAGAACTATAATTTCTATTGTTGTTATAATTTCCCCTATTATTATATTGATTATTAAAACCCCCACGTTCATTATTATTATTATTATTTGATCTATTGTTATTTTGACTTCTCTGGTTATTATTATTAAAATTACTATCATTAAAGTTTTGTGAATTATTGTAATTATTATTTCTTTGCCTGTAGTTTTGTAAAGCTCTTTCTTTTTCTATTAAAAAATTACAAAGCATGTTAAAGTCTATAAAATTAAAATTTAGTCTAATATTTTCTATTTGATCTTCAAAATGACCTATTATATGGCTAATCAATTCTTTCTCTGTCAATTTGCCATCTAAATATTGGGCAGCACTAAATAATCTCATAGCATATAAATGCATACTTGTTCGCGAGTTAGAGTTATATTTTCCTCCGAACAATTCAGATCTTACTACTTGTTGTCGAGATAGTCCCCAGAAAAATTCTAAAAATTTTGTTTTAAATTGCTCAAAATTTTCTAATTCATTTTCCACATTAGTATACCAAATTAATGCTTCTCCTCTTAATTGGTTTCTTATAACTTCCCTAAATTCATCAAATTCATTATACTGCAAATATTTGGTCATGAGAATCTTTATGAATGGTACTGGATGTTGTGATTTATAATCCCCATTGAAATATATTCTGTTATCTGAGGTTTCAATTGTGTGTATTATTGTTCCTTTTGTTGTATTTCTTATTTTCTTCTCCATTTTTTCTATTTCTTGTTTCACTTCTTTTACTTCAATCTTCCATTTATTTTCCAATTGATCCTCCTTTTCTTTAGATGTTTTCTGTTCTTTCTTTATTTCACTTATATTTTCATCTACCATCGTAAATCTCTTATTCGTCCATTCTGCTTCTTTTTCTATTTCTTCTTCTACCATATTTATTCTTTCTTTATGCTGTTGTATTTGAACTACTATTTCTTGATTTTCAGAAGTTAATTTTGTTTCTAATGTTTCATGTTTATTCATCATTTCTTCATATAACATTTTTACTTCTCCAATACTCTTATTTATTCTTTGTTCAATTTGATCCTCTAATCTCTTGGAGGTCTGTTCAAGTTTTTTCTGCAACCTCTGACTATTTTCTTCTAATTTGTCTTCCATCTTCTCTAATGTTATTTCTAATTTTTCCCCCAGTCTTTGTTCTAATGATTGATTATTTTCTTCTGTTTTTTGACTATTTTCTTCTAATTTTTGTTCTACTTTTTGGCTATTTTCTTCTAATTTTTGTTCTACTTTTTGGCTATTTTCTTCTAATTTTTGTTCTAATGATTTACTATTTCCTTCTGCTTTTTGACTAGTCTCATCTAGTTTTATTCTCATTTTCTTGTTATTTTCATGCAAGTGAATTAATTTTCTTTCTATTTTATTATTATTTTCTTCCATTTTTGTTAGTATTAATTCCATAAATTTTTCAAGGTCAGATTTCTCTTCCTTCTGTTCCTCTCCCTGTGTCGTCTTCGAAACAGATCTACGTCCATCCGCCATTTTGTATTTTTTTTTTTTTTTTTTTTATATCAAACTCTAACTTTTATTTATCTTACAATTTTGCCCTATATATTTATTCGTGCCACAACGTTGGGATTGCCAATTATTATATATATTTTTTTTAATGATAATTTATTTATTTATTATTTATTATATATTCCACGTTGGTTGAGCCAATTATTATATATTTTTAATATTTATACAACAATAGGCAATTATATATTTTACTATTTAATTAAATATTTTAAATATTTTATTTTTATAATATTTATTATTATTTATTATAATTAAACACTTTTTGTTATATCATTATTGAAATTTTTATTTATTGATTTGTATCGAATCTATTGGGCGCCATCTATTGAGAAATTATTGTACCTACCAGCTCAGTCAATGTCCGAATCCATATATTGCAGGAAACTCTTTTCTTTAGAGGTGTGGGTTGAAATTAATTCTATAAGAGGCATTAAGGACAAAACTGTAAAAAATATGTAACCAAAAACAATTGAAGACCACACTATGATGAAAAATTTCGTAAATATATTTAAATGAAAGAAAAATACGCTTAATGCAACATCAATCTCGATAAATACATAGAATAGTGTTAAATGTTTAATATTATAACATGTATATGATACATACTCTGGTTTATATATTTTTAATTCGCCACATGAAAGGATATGAAAACAAAATGGAAGTTCAATGACTCTAAAAATTTGTGTGATTATTGAATATAAACCAATTTATGTAAGTAAGGAATATTTCTCTCTTAAATTTATTTTACCAAAGCGGTAAATGATACTAAACTTATTAAATTTTTATTTTTATTATGCATGCTTTTCTCTTTAAATTTTTGTTAATCATGATATCATGTTAAAGTTTTGTAATGTCACCTGATTATTGTCCATCGAAGATGTTCGAACTGTTTCAACACTCCCAGATGCTGCTATACGTTGAAATTCCGGATCTCCCCAGGTCCATTCAGCTTACAATCTTATTTTTAGTAACTTTCTAAAGTCAAATCTGCTTGGAAACACTTTCCATACGAAAAATAACTCTTAATGTTTGTTTTTCACTACTTTTTGATTACATTTTCCGAAAATTTATATTTTAAAATCCAAATCTTTTGGGAATAGCTTCACAAAGCGTCTGTTCCCTCTGAAAATCTCGAACCTTCTCCTGAATTCAATTTTTTGAGCTTGGCGTCGTTTTTACAGCCAATCATATTTAAATAAATTAATAATTCATGCTTTGGAAATTTAAATGAACCAATAAGATAATTTTACAAATTATGACATTTAGTCAAAATGGTATTTTTCATCTAAAATTTGGAAATATATGCCTAAATGGTGATTTTATTCTCTTATTTGAGTAAAATTGAATTAAAGAATTGAATTCATTGAACTTTATAGATCCTTTTCATATATTTTGTATATCTGAGGATACTCTCAATAAGTTTTTATAGCTACTTTAAGCGAACACTGTCCGTACACTTTCTATACCTTTAATCACTACCTCTACAAATTAAAGTCGAAATATTTTCACTATTAATACATATAAAGTACTGAAATAACTTTCATATTATTCAGAAATAAATTACCAATCGATAGTGCATTAGCTCTATCTCAGAAAATCATTTTTCTTTGTTAAAATTGATATCGAATTCTGACATTTCCCAAACCTACAACTTTAATGAGCTATTTTCAACATTTTGGTCAAATTAACATTAATAAAATCTAAAATTGATCTAACTATTATTCTAAATTTTTAGATTGGAGCCTCTTCTAAGATACTTTCATAAATTTACAAACTTAACCAAATCATGGAGACCGTAGTACATCAATGAACATTTTCTCCAAATGATCTTTAGAAAAAAAAAATTTTATGATTATTCAACAGAAACAAAGTCATCATGGAACAAATTTGTAAGTTATTCTTTTGGTAAGACTAAATTTCAAACTATTGCATGTTTAGCAACAAATTCATACATTCTATGCCTTTTAAATAGCTTCCTTTATATAGTACGGTCTATTTCAAACTTTCTTGTTACTTAAACTGTATAACTCTAAATAAATTCATTCTATAACTATTAAATCAATTAAAATGCAACTTTAACTTCAATTCCCTTTAGTACTCTCATTCTATTCAACTCTCCAAACCAATCACGTCTCTCGAACAAAACATATATCAAAATACTTACTTAACTGCTTTGGCAGTGCAAAATCATTAAATTTTTTTATTATTTAACTTATTCTATCAATTTGGTATCTTAAAATCATGACAATATATATATATATATATATATATATATATATATATATATATATATATATATATATATATATATATATATATATATATATATATATATATATATATACATTCATTTATAGTACAATCCTGAGCCTTCGATAGTAAAACTTAAACACAAACCTGAACCACGTTAACCATCCTGAACCTGTATATTGGTTCAGGATAGTTTTCCTTTTATAACTGACATATATTTTGAAACTTACAATATAAATAATTTTTTTAAACTAGTGGTGTCATCAGCGGACAAAACTGATTAACTTTCAATTCAATATGCCATTTGGAATCCGAGAGAAACCTGTTTGTAGTATGGTTCAGCATTGTATCTTTTAGTTCAGACATTTGCCACTTTGGCGCTGGAAACAATTTCACGAATATACATGATCTTTATGTATATATCACAATTAATACCATCCTGATCCATACCATGTGGCAACATTGCTTTGTCGTAATTTTGTGTAAAGATTCGGCGAATTCTATTTTTAGCCTGACAGATTTGTTAATAGGTATATATTATATTCTTTAGTTTTGTAACTTTGCAACAGTCGTTTGTTTTGGTTCAGGAACGTCGCTGTGTGCGCTCGATTTAAAAGTGAATATGAATAATAAAGGACGTTGTAAATTCATGGTTGATATGTGTTTATATTCACAATATGTGAGCACAAATTCAAATAATTGACAGCATCTCAGACAGGGTTACATACATGATTTTAAAACTAAATCCAAAAACCAAATTAAAGATTGTGCAAGTTTATGCTCCAACTGAAAAGGCAACTGATGAAGAAATAAATACTTTTTACGAAGATCTTAAAAAAGCTATAGACACCAACAGAGAATCCAAAATAATAATAATGGGAGATTTTAACGCCAAAATTGGAAGTAAGATTGAAGACTCTGAAAGCAAGATTGGAAATTTTGGATTCGGCACAAGAAACACAAGGGGAGAAAAACTTATGGAATTTCTGGAACAAGAAAACATGTATATTATGAATACCTTCTACAAAAAGAAACCTAACAGAAAGTGGACATGGGTTGCACCTAACGGAACCACCAAAAATGAAATAGACTATTTTCTCTCAAACAACAAAAGAATATTCGAAGACGTAACAACAATAAACAACGTAACAACGGGTAGTGACCATCGTATAGTTAGAGCAAAAATAAATATTAACATGAAAGAAGAGAGGAAAAGAATATTTAAAAAAACAACGCGAATAGATGCCTTTAAAGTAAAAACAAATGAAGAGCAATTCCGAGAGGTCTTAGCGGATAAGTTCAAATATGATCCTTCACATAATAAAGATGAAATTGACGAAATTAACAAAAACATCAATAAGAACCTTCTCGAAGCCGGACTACAGGTCGCAAAGAAAACAAGTACTAAAGAAGACAAAATAAGCAACGAAACTAAACAACTGATGACGGAAAGACGACAACTACTAACGCAAAACAAACGCCATACTCAAGAATACATAGAACTTAATAAAACAATTAGAAAAGAACTAAAACGCGACTTACAAAAATGGAACGAGAACTTAATACAGCGAGTCATTGAAAACAACAGAGGCTTAAAATGTCTAAGACCCGCATTGGGTGTTCAAAAAATCATTAAAATTAAAGACGCCAATAGTAAGGAAGAGAAGGACAAATATAAAATAACAAAAATAGTCGAAGACTTCTACAAAAGCTTGTACAGCTCGCAAAGCCAGCCTAATGAATCAACAAAGGAGAACGTCAAAAGAAAAATAAAAAACGTGGGATCAGAAGTACTACCAAATATAAAGGGATTCGAAATAGAAAGAGCTTTAAAAGAACTAAAAAATAATAAAGCTCCAGGACAGGACGGTATAATTGCCGAGCTCTTGAAAACAAGCAAGACAGTAACAATCCCTATACTAACAGAGCTATTTAATAAATGTCTCCATAATAGCAAGATCCCTAAAGACTGGAACGAAAGTCTAGTAATACTTTTACACAAAAAAGGGGACAAATGTGACCTACAGAATTACAGACCGATATCGTTGCTCAGTCAAGTATACAAACTATTCATGAGAATTATTAACAACCGGTTGACCTACAAAATGGACAATTACCAACCAGTGGAACAGGCTGGCTTCCGCAAAGGATATAGTACATCAGACCATCTGCTGACAATGAGAACATTGATAGAGAAGGCAAATGAATACCAACTACCCGTATTTCTTGCCTTCGTAGACTATGAAAAGGCGTTTGATAGTATCGAGATGTGGGCCATAGAACAAGCTATTAATAATTGTAGAATAGATTCGAGATATAGACAACTAATACATAATATATATTAAAATGCAACTATGATAGTACAACTAGACGAAAATACAAATCCCATCCCTATTAAGAGAGGCGTGAGACAAGGAGACGTAATATCGCCAAAGCTTTTCAACCTAGCACTAGAAGACGTCTTCAAAACGACAAATTGGTCAACCTATGGCATTAACGTTAATGGCAAGAAGCTAAATCACCTCAGATTCGCTGACGACATTGTGATTATAGCGAGCTCATTCGAGGAACTGCAAATTATGATAGAGGAACTCGCAGGCAGCTCCCAATACGTCGGTCTAAAAATGAACATGAAGAAAACAAAAATAATGACAAACACAGATGACCCCAGACGCATAACTATAAATGGCAGTGAGATAGAAAAAGTCCAGGAATATATCTACCTAGGCCAAATCCTGAAACTTGACAAAGAAAACCAAAGTGCGGAAATTAATAGGAGAGCAAGACTAGCATGGGCAGGATTTGGAAAACTTGGTTGGATACTTAAGAACCGCAAAATACATCAATATTTGAGGACCAAAGTGTTCAACCAGTGCATCCTTCCTATCATGACATATGGGTGTCAAACCTGGACCCTAACCAAGGCAAATATGAATAAACTAGCTACAACAGAAAGAGCTATGGAAAGAGCAATGTTAGGTATACGACTGTCAGATAAAAAGAGGAGCGACTGGGTAAGATCAAAAACAAAAGTCGAGGACATAACAACAAAAGTTGCCAAACTTAAATGGAGCTTTGCAGGCCACACTGTTAGACAAAAAGACCAACGTTGGAATGCCACGATACAACATTGGAGACCTTACCAAAGTAAACGACCGAGAGGAAGACCACAGATGAGATGGGTTGATGATATTAAAAGAGTAGCCGGAACGAATTGGAAATATGTTGCTCAGGATAGAGACCGATGGAAGGAGTTGGGAGAGGCCTATGTCCAAACGTGGACGATAGAAGGCTAAGAAGAAGAAGAAATGTGTTTATAAGTTAGGTAAAGTTAAGTTATACAGAAGGGATTAAAATAAATTCTCACTTTGAGAAAAAGGGTTTAAGGATTAAATGTATATTAAATTTCTAGAGAAAACATAACAGAAAATTTAAATCTTATTTAACAAAACAAAAACAACTTTGACATTTATTAATGTCAAAGGAACAAAATTGAGAACAAAAAAAATTGAAGAAAATTGCTCCATGGGAAGCCGAGAAAATGCATCTTTTTTAACGTATACCGATTTTGAACGTTGACATTCCATTTTCTCCAACCTGATGTTTTATTGAAATTTTGGTATTTTTGGTATTTTTCACTCGTAATACCGATAGTTTTTATTATTATAATATATGTTATGAGTCTTTTGACGATATGAAAATTTGTGCGGAGAAAGAGAACCGAAATAGAAAGGTGATGATTCGAAAATTTACCATCCTATTATGTATATCTTCGCCGTACATGCCGGTCAACTACATACCGGTTGTATCTGAGGAACCACTCATTGCAATTAAACAGTTTTTCTTTTAAAAGAAGCGTCCTGCCGCTTTCTTTCCAAGACCGTTTTCATAATTTAATTTAATTTAATATTTTCCGAGATATTATATTTGTTTATAAGGCAAAAAATTGTTTATAATTTTAAAATATTCCTAAGGCCGCTCAAATAGTCCAATTTCAATTCTGTAAAGTACATTAGATAGGTATAGTGCCATTTTATACAAAAATCATAGTTATTCTTATGCATCATAATTATTGTGGTTATTATGGCGACCCGAATCGGCTTCTGGAAATAAAATCGATACCAAAAGAGCTTTTATATCACTAAGTTATTTAATTATTGATAAATAATTACTAACCTAAAATTTTAGTTGAAAATTAAAATTTTTTTTGAAAAAAACCCGCATTTACCGAAAAAAAATTTCGTCGAAGTAAATCGAGAAAAATCTGTCTCTATGCAGAATTTCATTAGGGTGAATTTTTATTTGGGTGTTTTTGGTGTAAAGTTAAAATCTTTGGAGTTGTAGTGCAAAGATTGAAAAAACACGATTTTCGGGCGCCATTTTGTTTATAGAAAAGTAGCACACTATCTGTGGACTTTGCGTACCTATATTATTAATATATAGGATCATAAGATTCGATTCCAGCAATAAAATTGCTGGTAAATAACTTTTCCCAAAAATTGCTTATTCTCCGATAATCTGCCCAGACTATTCTTGCAGTTCTCAAATTTAAGTATTCTACTAAGAAAGAGCCATCCACAAATATGTGAAGAATTGGTTGACAGCAAGCAGCGTGAGAACGATTCGTTAATACTTGAAGAAGTGGTTGATGGAGCGGATCACGCGAATAACGTTTCTTCAATACCATTTAAAAAAACCGGTTGAAAGAGAGAAGCGCGAGAAGGACGAATCCCTAATAATACAGAAACTCTTAAATTTTGGTAGTAAACAAAAAAGTGAACATCAAGTGGAGAAGGAAAGTGAAAAGGGGCAACAGACAAGCAGCAGTTCTGTAGCTAAAAGGATATCATCTCTTGCTCTAGAAGAGAAGGTAATAACTCAATTAAATTACGATCATGATCATCATTCAACCCGGATCTATCCACTGTTGGATATAGGTCTCCCTCAGTATTTTCCATGCATTTCTGTTTTGTGCTGTTTGCATCCAATTTTTGTCGATCCGTTTTATTTCTTCAGACCATCTGGTTGGCGGACGACCTCTACTTCGATATGCTTCTTGTCTTGGTCTCCAGTGTATTATTTGCTGTGTCCATCTGTTATCCGACATTCTAGCTATGTGTCCAGCCCAGTTCCACTTTAGTATGGTATCCGTCACTCCTCTTCTCCGTCTTATCTCCCTGTTCGTAATTCGATTCCTACGAGAAATGCCTAACATTGAGGCTCTATTCCATGGCTTTAAATTACGATATAAGCAGTATAATATGGCATACAAAACAATTTGGTACTTTACGCTTTCCTAAACTCCAATAATTGTCAAACTAACAATCTGTGAGAAAGCCTATAACGTAAGGAAAGAAGCAGAATTGATTTTAATCCATTAGACATGACATACTCTGGTAAGTTTGTTTTGTCGTTTACGGCTCGTAAGACGGTTTTTTGTGTCCAACAAAACAAACCAAACTCAGCTACATGTATAAAAAGCCTATCTGACAAGTCGTAAATGACGAAATAACTTGATCACAAGATTTTGTGTCTAATAAAGTTAAAATCAACTATGATTGTTTTTTTAATGTTACTTTACTTAAATCTTTCCTATTTCTTTTAACGTGTTTGATTCATTGTACATTTTTTTAGCCATTTGTTGAAAAAACGTTGAGAAAAAATTACAAAGATCCAAGGGATTTTTGCTTCTATTGCAAAAAGGATGTACAATCTCATTTTGCTAGACATATTTCTAAATGGCACTCAAAAGAAATTGAGGTACTTAAATATTATGTCATAAAGTTAATTTGAAAGACGATTGGCTTTGTCAAACTTAAGAAGGTAAATTTTATCGGAAATCGGGCAGACGCCGCATTAAGACCTGTTAAAGGACAAACCTTACTGATAAGTCGTCAAGTGCAGATAAATATCTACCGTGCAAATATTGTTTGGGATACTATAAGAAAAAATGTTTACTTAGGCATACCAAAATTTGTCCGTCTAATAATTATGATAAGGATAATAATAGAAGACGAACGACCCAAAGCGACGGACAAACTACTTTGTTTCTACACCATTTTCTTAAACATGACGATTTATTAAAATCAAAAAAAAATTTCAGGATGCACGCAGATGACAAAAATATTATTGCCAAAAAAGATCCCTTAATTTGTCAGTATACATATTCGTACATAAAAGGCCGTCAAAGTAAAGGCAATATGGATTTGGTAAGAAAGAATATGCGAAGACTTGCAAAACTCTTACACTTTGCAAGACTAAAAAATCCAGAGATTAAGAAACTTATAGGTATTCTTCGCCTAAAGCATTTTCAACTAATAATTTCTGGAGTTAATAAACTGGCAAAATATAATCCAGAAACAGAAAATTATGAGTCACCAACGTTGGCCATAAATTTTGGGACATTTATAAAAAAATCTTGCGACTTAGCAGATATTAATCTTGTTCAGATTGAGGACACAAGCGATGAGAGAAAAGACCTTAAAATATTGAAAAATCTTATAGAATCCCAATGGTGCAATTAAGTTTCTGCACAAGCATGTACCAATTTCAATCAGAATAAATGGAACAAGGAAGAACTTTTGCCGCTTACTAACGACCTCAAGAAACTTAACATTTTTTTGCAAACAACTGCAGAAGAATTATTTGACAAATTGAAATCAGATGAGTATGATTTTAAGACCTATAATTCATTAAAAGACACACTGTATGCGCAAGTCATTCTTCTTAACAGACGAAGACCAGCAGAGGTGGCTCAGCTAAAGATCCAAACGTTTAAATATATTAATTTAGGGGGTGAAAATGATACCGAATTCGAAAAATGTTTTAACTCAAGCTGAAAAATGTTTATTAGAAACTTACAGTCGTTTTGTTATAAGAGGTAAGCGTGGAAGAGTAATACCCATGTTGTTATCACTATCAATGAAAATTCATTTCGATTATATTTTACACTGTAGAAATAACTTTGTAATTGAAAGTGACTTTGTATTTCACACCACTGGAAGAGGATTTGTTGATGGAACTAAAATTATTCATAAATATGCCAACAAATGTCAGTTGGAGAGACCTGCGAGTATAACAGCAACAAAACTTCGAAAGCATTTGACCACCATTACTCAACTTCTCCAATTTTACAATAATGATATGGAGCAATTAAGCAAATTCATGGGACACACATTACAAACGCATTGCAATTATTATCCTTTGTCTGAAAAAGTATATAAAACTGCTAAAATTTCTAAACTTTTACTTTTAATGATGGAAGGAGCTGAAAAATACAAAGGTAAAACTTTAGACGAAATTGACATTAACTTACCTCCTCTCTCTGACGCGCAAGGTGAAGAAATGGAAAATATATATTGGATGATAATCTAAACGCCGATTACCAGATTCCATCTACTTCAGCTAACTTAGATAATAATAAAGAACCACCAAAAAAGGGCCATTTAAAAAAGAAAATCTTTATTGATAGGAGACAACCATGGACAAAGCAACAAAAAAGCATTATCGCAGATTATTTTTCCGACCATATTAAAAACAGAAAGCCTCCCGTTGAGGTAGAAGTGCATCAACTTATATGAGTCTCGAGGTATTTATAGAAAGAAAATGCACAAGTATCAAAGCTGTCTTTTATAATATATGTATAAAGGAAAACTTAAATATTAAACACTATTTTTCAAATATTTTTTAGTTGATGTTTAATTTTTTTTCACTATTTTGAAAGACATTATTGTTTTATTTTTGATCTGTATCACATTATTCTTACGCTTGCAGGCAATTGAAATTGCCATTACTTAAGCTATAATAAATAATAAAATCAAGTAATGTACAAATGTACCTACTTTTGATAATAAATTATTGTACCGAATACTTTCCTGATTTATTCCTTTTTTGTTAATTTGCATAAATTGCTGTCAACATAGGTACGTCATATTTTTGACATTCATTATAAGAACTTGAACCTGGAACGTATAGTTTATAGTAGTATGATGCCATCGCATATTAATTCGGTGGGACATAATATCGTTTTGCAATATTATGATGGGTTCGCCTTCTTTATGATATTCATTATGTGGGACGGATCTTTTGCAGTAATGTGATACCTTCGCCGACAAGTTTGTTACTGTTTAAAACCCTTTTTTAACTAATGAGTTTTATATTAGGTATTATTTTTAAATACTATGTAACGTTACTGTGCAATCCACTATGTATTTCATTTTTGCATTTTTAAACACTTGTTGTTGTTGAGATACAATCAAAACTTACGCCAACGAGTTTATCATTGTGTTTGATAAAAGAGGTTGCTTTAATTTCTTATATATAATACTTTATTACAATCAGTTTAATAGTTTGTTTTTGAGATATTTATAATTTGTAATTTTTTAAAGCC
Source organism: Diabrotica virgifera virgifera (assembly GCF_917563875.1). Classification (NCBI taxonomy): domain Eukaryota; kingdom Metazoa; phylum Arthropoda; class Insecta; order Coleoptera; family Chrysomelidae; genus Diabrotica; species Diabrotica virgifera. Next base: position 108,145,156 of record NC_065447.1, on the reverse strand, counting down.
TGTATGTTTATTATTTTGAAAAATAAACTAACTAACTAAATAACTGCTGTCATTACTCCACAGGCGAGTGTTCTTGTAATCTGAGATCCCAATCCCAGGGACCACCATTATAAGAGACTAACATTATAAGAGTTTTATTCAATTTATTCTTCTCCGGAAAATAAATAAACAGAAGGGTTTGTCTATTTGTTCACTTAATGAACAATACAAATAATTTACTAGATAAATTGTAACTATCCAAAAAGGTGTAAACTTATGCATATGTAAAAGACAATTCTTGCTTTTCTTTGGTTAATTTTTATTTTGACTACTTACTGAAGCCATACGAAAATTTCCTTAAGAATCCCATTTCACTTAAAACTGGCAACATCTATTAGGCTCAGGTTTGTATATATACATATATGTTTGGGTTCAGAATTGACTGAAATAACAAGGGGATCAGGATTATGTCAATATTATGTAAAATCCCTATTTATATATCTTTAAAAATATTAAAAATTTCTTTTGTATATATACATTTTTGAAATCCCCGCTAGAATTAATGAATATAAGCGTGCCGTGGGCAACTCTAAATACTCTAGATATAGGAGGTTCAGGATTGTACGGTTTTCCAGATGGTTCAGGTATGATATAAAGATGTATATATATATATATATATATATATATATATATATACATACAGGGGGTCATGCAGCTCTGGCTGCTTCCCGCACTTCAATCTCCAATTTTGTCTATCCTGCCAATCCTCTTCTTCTATTTCTCTTTTTCGCATGGCATCCATTATTTCTTGTTTCCAAGATTTACGAGGTCTGCCTCGTCTTTGTTTAGTTGTTGGAGTACAGTCTAAGATCTTTCTTAGCCATCGTTCATTGTTCATGCGTTTTACGTGTCCATACCAAATCAGTTGCCGGAATTCAATTCTGTTGTCAATGTTACTCTTGACCTTTACTCGTTCTTTAACTACTTCGTTTCTTATGTGGTCTAATCGAGAGATTCTGCACGAGCTTCGTAGAAAGTCCATTTCTACTGCTTTCAGTTTGTCTCTGTTTCTTTGTGTTATCTGCCAACATTCTGCGCCGTATGTTGTGATTGGTTCTATTATACTGTGATAGAGATTTATTTTTGTTTTCATCCTCATATATTTTTTGACCATAAAATAGAATTTAATTTTTGGATAGCTGTTCGTCCTTGAAATATTCTTTTATGGATATCCTTTTCTGTGCTACCATCTTCGGCAATAATAGTTCCTAAATATTAATATTCTTTACAGCTGTTGATAATACCGTCTTCAACTGGAATATATATTTTCTGGTTTTCCTCCAACAACAAGATGTTCCGTTTTATTTATGTTTCTTTTAAATCCCCATTTAGTGTATTCTTCGATTAGCTTTCTTGTCATGAATGTTATGTTTTCTGCATCATTTGCCACTAGCACTTGGTCATCTGCAAATAGCAAAGTATACAGGCAGTCCTCTCCAATTTCTATTCCCATTCTTGAGCACTTTTTCATCCATACTTTTAGCGCTTTTTGGATGTAAATTTTGAATAGCGTAGGAGAGAGGCAACATCCCTCTCTTAGACATTTAGATGTTTTAAAGTGTTTTAATAAATTGTCTCCTATTTTTATTCTACTAACCGAATTTTTGTAAATGTTATCAAGAGCTTTTACATACGTGTTATCTAAACCAGATTCTTGAAGCACTTTAAACATCCTGTTTATTGGCACACTGTCGTAAGCCTTTTCCAAATCGACAAACATTAGATGAGTTGTCAAATTTCTTTCCATTCTCTTTTCTACTAATTGCTGTAATACAAATGTATTGTCCAAACAGGATCGTCCGGCGCGAAATCCGCTTTGCTCTTCGATTTCTGGGAAAAACTTCTCGATTCTTATTTTTAAAACTCTATAAAGCCTACACACAGAACTGGTTACACTAATACCCCTATAATTACTACATGTTCTTTTACATCCCTTCTTATGTACTAAGCTTATAAAAGCCATTTCCCAATTTTTCGGGATAGTATCTTCCTTTATAAGACACTTATTGAAAATATCTGTAATTTTCTCAATTAGCAAATCTGAGCCATATTTCACCAGTTCTATAGATGTGCCTCCAGGTCCCGCTGCTTTCCCATTTTTCATGTGTTTCCTAGCTTTCTTAACTTCTTCTTTAGTGATCATTTCTATAGTTGTTGTTATTTCTTCTTGATCAGACTCAGTGTTTTCTATAAATTCCGGTCTATCCTCTGTTAGTAACATTTTATAATGCTCTTCCCATTGTTCGTTTCGTCCGTTCTTAAATCTTTAAGGGTTTGCCAATCTTCAGATACATTCGTTTCTCCCATATATCTATCCAATTCAGCGCATTTCCTTTCCCACATTTCGTTCTTTCTTTCTGCAACTTTCCTTTTCACTTCTCTGTTTAACCGGGCATATATCTTTCAATCTTCGCCGTCTTGTGAAACTAACCATGTCTGGTAAGCTTTCTTTTTGTTTTCTATCAAAGATTCTCGATTTTGTGACCACCATTCTGGGTATTCTCTTTTTATGTTCATGAATGGCTTTCTTTACCTCCATGTATAACGCTTCTGCATTTATATCTATACCCTATTCCACGAACATACGCCTGTTTTGGATTACTTCGATAACGAATATTTTACTGTGCAAAATAAGAAGAACGAAAGTAAATTGCAAATTACATTGTTGTTTATTGGAATAATTATTAGCGCCATTTACTTTCGTACTTCTTCTGTTGCACAGTAAAATATTCGTTGTTGAAATAATCCAAAACAGGCGTATGTTCGTGGAATGGCCCATACTGTGTTGTTTAGTTTTGCAGCTAGTCTCCATTTATACAGAAATTGTACTGATTCTTGTCTCACACTTTGCAGATTGTATTTAGGTGTTATCAATTTTTCTTCGGTTTGTTCTTGATACTCTTTGCTTTGTTGCTTTCGATATGGAATATAGACATTAGCCCCCTATTCACCCTTACGTCATTAATTATCAGCTGTGATCTTTGCATTTGAATCACATAATCTATTATACTTTTCAGATTTCTATGTGGCTGACACCACGTATATTTGTGATTATGTTTATGTGGGAAAAATCCACTCATTATTTTTAACGACAAACCCTTACATAAATCTATCAATCTTTGACCACTGTCATTTCTAGTATCTTCTCCGTATTTTCCTAGGATATTACTGTTTTCAGATTTTCCTGTTCGTGCATTGAAGTCTCCTAGAACGAGTATAAAATAATAAAGTACAGTTCGATTACTATTGTTCTTAAAGAAAATTTAAAAAAAAACGTTTTGTTTATTTTTTAAAAGGTACATTTTTGTTAAGTAAAGTATTTTTGATAAAACAAAAAGTATTTGAGTTATTAGCAGAAAACTGATTAAAAACATTGTTTTATTTTATATAAAACTAACACTTTCGATAACGAATAAATCGAAAACTATTAATTTTATCAAAAAAATGTATAATCCATTTTTTGCTTCGATTTAATGTTTTTCCCAACTTTTGCGGTCAAAATATAATAAAAAATTTCCACCCCCGAGATTGGGTGGCAACCACCCCCATGGTAAAATTCCTATCGGCATCATATAGATTTTGATCCTTGGACTATCGACTATACTACTTATTATCAAATTTTCAAGCAAATCGATCCAGTCTGTAAAAATTGTGAGTAGAAAAGCTTCGGTTCCTGAACTAATTATACTTTTGGAGCTCTAATATACTATATAAAATTATACTCTATAACTTCTGAACAGCTTAACCGATTTTGATCATTAAACATGAGTTTGAAATGTATTGACAAGCAGTATTTAATTCATCTAAGATCAAGTATGATAACTAAAGGTATTACAGGAATTATTGAGCTGAAAGAATCGGGTTTCCCATAAAAAATAGATTTGATCATAATTATGAAGCTTATAACTTAAAAATTAGAATTTTCCCAGATATGAGATATACGTCGCTAGACGCGTCTGGTGTCCTCCTACAAACGCTTAGTTATTGGCGCAATTCGTAGGTTGAAATTTTGAGTAATTGTCGAAAAATCAAAATTTTCAAAGTTTAATTCTTCAGTTTTTCGGCTATACTGAGCCGTGTGTATGTTCGAGCTTGATCGCTTAGGCACCAGTTGAAAGAAACACTCAACCCTATTGATTTTGTGTGTCTGGAGTTTTCCTGTCTCTCCTTAAACCAAAGATATATACGCCCAAAAAATATGCCATTTTGTATCTACCTAGCCCTATAGCTGCCTTATAGGTAGTCAGAAGCCACACATTACACCGGTTCGGAATCAGCCCTGACACCCTCTTGAAACACAGAAAAAATGTATAAACATTTTCTATATAACAGAAAAAAAATTCAGATCGGTGTAGCTTTTCCACACACATACATCCCAAGAGAACGGCAGTTCTCGCCAGTGGCACAACCCCCCTAATATGCGACAATATATTTTCGATTTTCTAAATGTGACTGAATTAAAAATTGGGCCAAATCCTACCCTAAAGTTCAGGAAAAGACTCACCCATATGTCAACCATCCATTTGGTCCAAGGTTGTGAATTTTACGGCCCTTCCTATTTAGGGTCTGTTTTTCGTTATCGTCCCCAAAACTCCCAAAAATTTCAAAAATTTAAGTACGACCTTTGCGGCTTGTGATACTACTGATCATTACCTTTCCAACGCTGCCTAATCTTGAAAATCGATTATACCATTCAAAAGTTACGAAGCTCAGAAATATGAATCAATTTCTATTTAAAAAAGGAAAAATGTTTGTGGATATGTATGTATGTATGTATGTATGTATGTATGTATGTATGTATGTATTGTTATATTTCTATTTGATATGAAAATTTCTTCTTCTTCTTCTTCTTCCTTCTTGTATGTAGGCTTTAAAGCCTGTTTCTTCTTCAATATTATCCTCCTAAATTGTTTAGGTTATCGCACCACCTTTTTCTTGGTCTGCCAATACTTCTTCGTCCATTTGGTGACTTATCTCGTGCTATTCGTACTATCCTATCCTCTGCCATTCTACTAATGTGTTCGTTCCACTCCTGTTTCCGTTTTGTCACCCATCCATTTATGTCTTCTATATTGCATGATCTTCTTATGTTTTCGCTCCTCTCCCTATCCAACAGACTTTTCCCTGATATTCGTCGGAGTATTTTCATCTCTGTTGTTTCTAGTAGTCGTCTCGTTTTAGATGTGTCAGGCCTTGTCTCCGCCGTGTATGTTAATATAGGTCTAATTGCTGCTTTATAGATTCTTGCTTTTGTGTCTTGTCTTAAGTGTTTGTTCTTCCAGATTGTGTCATTAAGAGATCCCGCCGCTTTACTTGCTTTTAAGCTTTGTTGTCGTACTTCCTCTTCAACATCTCCGTAACTGGTTATATCAATTCCCAGATATCTAAACCTTGCTTCCTGCTTTATTATTTTCCCATCAATTTCGATTTTACATCGTAGTGGGTATTTAGATGTTGTCATACATTTGGTTTTTTCTGCTGATATTATCATATTGTATTTCTTGGCTGTTGTATTAAAGATGTGTGTTAATCTTTGGAGATCGTCTTCTGTCTCGGCGATTAATGCGGCGTCGTCTGCATAACACAATACTTTGATTTCTTTATTCCCCATTCTGTAACCACGACCTTTACGTACTGCTTCTATTATTTCGTCCATTATTATATTAAAGAGCAGTGGGCTTAATGAGTCACCTTGTCTGACTCCACTTTGTACTGGTATAAACTGCGTTAGTTTTCCATTTATCTTTGCCTGTATTCGATTATGAAAGTAGATGTTTTCGATGGTTTGTATAATATTGATTGGTATGTTTCTTCCATACAGTAAATGTAAGACGTCTTCGACTTGGATGCGATCGAAAGCCTTTGTCAGGTCTATAAAACATAGATATGCTGGTTTATTGTACTCAATGGCCTTTTCTGTGATTTGTCTCAGTACAAATACGGCGTCTACGCAGGATCTTCCGGATCTGAATCCTTGTTGTTCATCTGATAAAGTTGTTAGTTTATTGATTTTGTTGGTTAGGACTTTTGTGGTTAGCTTAAGTGCGGTGTTTAGTAGATTTATACCTGTATAATTGTTGGGGTCTTCTTTGTCTCCTTTTTTGAACATTGGTATCATTATGCTGTTTCTCCATGCGTCTGGTATCTTGCAGTGCAATATTAGTTTTTGTATAAGTTTTGTCATCTCTAGGGTTATACTTTCTCCTCCGTATTTTAGAAGCTCGTTGGTTATTCCGTCTGGTCCTGGTGACTTCCTATTTTTGAGTGAATTTATGGCTACCCCTACTTCCTGAAAACTGATTTCAATTTCGTGTCTTAATTCAGGTAGGTTATTATTTTGATTATGATTTTCCTTTCCTTTAAACAGTTCCGTCAAGTATCTTTCCCATTCGTTTGCTGGTATGTTATTGTATTCCTTCAATTCTGCCATTTCTTTCCGTTGGTTTCTTATGAATCTCCATATTTGTTTTTGTGTTCCGTAGAAGTCGCTTTCCATCCTTTTTGTAAACTGTTCCCAGTGTTCATTTTTTGTTCTTCGTACCAATTGCTTTGTTTCATTTCGTATTCTTCTATAGGTGTCTCTGGATTCTGGAGTGTTTGATGTTTTATACTTCATGTAGGCGTCTCTCTTCTCTTTACATTTGTCTTTTATTTCTTTTCTGAACCATGGTGTATTGTTGTTGTTTCTTTTGTTCAGTATGACTTTGCGTTTTCCTAGAGCTTCTGTTGCTGCCTCTTCAATATTGTTTTTAATTTTCTCCCAGCTCGCGTTTATATCTTCGATGTCGTCTATCTGCTTCAGCTGTATCTTCTGTGCTAGCCTCCTTTGGTACATTTCTTTGGTAGAATCGTTCCACAGTGATTCTACATTGAATTTTTCCTCGGTGATTTCCTGTGGAAAATGTTTTGGTGTTAGTTTCATTCTTATTTTTGCTAGGACTAATTTGTGTTCACTCCCTGCGTCTGCCGAGTTTAAAGTTCGAATATGAAAATTTAATTTTGATAATTATAAACAGAATTCAATTTAATATAAAATATTTTCAATTTTCTCAACCACGGGCATATAAATTTAGAACAACCTGTATACAACAAATTGTCATATGTAATTTTAAGAAGTGATTAGAAGAAGCTTACGAAACTCGGACAATGCGACTAGAATAAACAAAGTGAATGGCGCGTACCATCATCGTTGTTCGCGGAAGGTTCGATCATTAGCCTATGCTAAATAAGACTCAGTTGAAATCGATAATAGGTCATTATCGTTGTTCGCGGAAGGTTCGATCATTAGCCTATGGTAAATAAGACTCAGTTGAAGTAGATAATAGGTCATTAAATTTTGTAAATAGTAGAAAGTAATTTTAGAATGGGAATTAACTATTTTTTTTTTTGAAATCCATTAAGCATATTTAGAAAGATTAAAAATTGGTTTTGAGGAATACTGCGAATGAGAGTTGGTGGTGGAAGGTTGATTTGTGAATCTGGAAGGGATATTTAGAAAGTAGGGGAATGAATGAAAAAGATAGATCAGAATGTTTTGAGCTGTCGAGAAGTGAAGTCCAGTAGTAGACGGGAGTGTACGGAGAGTGAGAAAGCCGGTGTAGTTCCGTGAGTGTGGAGATCTATCGTGGAACGAGAGGTAGGCCAGGTTGAGAGTAAAGAACCTCCTTGAGCCAAGAGTGTCCCGGTAGCTGATTGCAGTTTCGAAAAAGGTAGAACACAGTATCACGACAGAAGCAGGAACGAGAGCTATACGAGCTAATCTTCAAAGGAGAACATTACTGAAAGCCAGGACGAGGTTTTGATCGCAGCCAAGGATAGCAGGAAACGGGTCTTGTGTGAAGACATTCTCAGTTCACCAGAAAAAGGTCAGTCTCATTTGTTTGGACATGAATGTATGGGTTTTTCGTATTAAATACCACATTATAAATTGAAGAACATAATCAATAATATCAGAAAAGCTTCATCAAACTTAAATAGAATTGTTGCTAATAAATCCTAATAGTTAAATGTTAATAAAAACTTTCAATTGGAAACCAAAAGGAAATAAGATTCCCATTTGTAAATGTTATGTTTAAGAATAATAAGATCTAGCACATATTAAGCAGTGATTGCCATTTAAATAAAATAAACAATATTTTGATTATAATTGTAACCCATATGTGTGTATTATTTTACTCTTTTCTTTCCTATCCCGATTAGGAACCATTGAGAAATACTGAGAAGCCACGTAAGTAAGTAATTAATTTTATAATTCGCCCTGAGATTGAAAACATATTGATATGTGATCTGGTTAATTAATTAAATTATTATTAATGCATTGATTAAATTAAATGACAAATAAGAATATTATCTCATATCAATAATCAAGATCACATCAACTGGCGCCCAACGTGGGGCATTGAAAAGTATTTCTAGTGGCAAATTTGAAGGATAGAAAGAGTAAAGCCGGTATTTGAAAATTTATATGCCTGTGGTAAAAAGTGAGATACTTACATTTGATAACATAAAATTTTAGATCTCTTTAGGTATAAATTTTACATAACTGATTTAATATTTTATTTTTACGATATTTACATTTGATATATTTATTGACAATTTATAATATTTGGGTGAGAAAAAGTCGTCTTGGTAACATACTAGTAAAATTTCATATTTGGCGGGGACAGTACTTCTTGAAAACAAATGTCTGTGACAAGAAGCCAAAGCAAAGACAATAAAAAACAAAAAGAACATTCAAATCAAGAGGAAAATTCAGACCAAGAAGATATTTTAGACACAACAATCATGGAAACAGGAAAAAAAGAATTGTCAGAATTTGTGACGTTCCGCCCCTTATAGAATCGATTATTGATGGGAAGATATTATTAATTATCGAAAATATTATTTAATTATTCTCAGAATTATTTTCTTTCAATGTTTATTAAAATACAACTAAAACCCATCACAGAATTTTAAAATGCTTGCTGACGTCACATTTAAACGTGGCAACATTGGTTTCCCCACTTTGACAGCTAGGGATTTTGAGAATTGCCACGAGGTTCTTGGGCCGTTGAACTGAACACGATTGTGCTTTGAGGAGTAAGTCTACGTAGATGCGGGGTTATTGAACTAAGATTTACCTATAATTCTAAGTTCCAAAGTTATTAAATAGTTATATTGTAGTCATCCAGGATCAGTGAACAGTGAATTTGAAGAATTGTACCGCATAATGGAGTTCCACCCCGGTAAAAAAAAACAATTATTACTTTTATTCAGCCATGTTGAATGTCCTTGACTAATTTGCTAATTAAATTTTATGTAGGCTATTTTCATGGTTCGATCAAACTCATCTTGAGAAAATGATGTATTCTTTGTGGATTTTGCTTTTACTTGGAAAATAGAGCTCATTTAAATTAATTTTTTTATACTCCTTTCAAGTTCAGATCTCCTATCTTTTGAAAGATGATTAAATAAGTACCCATTGCATAGTCATACTATTTCAGCCTAATATAATATGTCTGTATACCTGTATATTAATGAAATATTATTTCACAGCAATTATATCTTGTATTCAAATCGAAAATTACATGTGTTATTTGACCAAGGTCATCCGATAACAACTTGATAAAGAGTCGAACTGTCTAGTCATTCAAGTTTTTGGTCTTAATGACCTATTTCTTCTTATTCCCATAGGAATAAAAACACCTCCTCGTATTTCTTGCTTCTTTTTTTTTTGACATTGGTAGATTGGTAGTAACACCATACTGTGTTTTTTAGCATCTACTATGAAATCTTAAAAAACAAAAACCACCTAACACCACCAGGGACAGACCACTCCTCGAGCAACAATCACTGGACAACCAGCCTGGATCATTTCCAGTTGTTCTTCCTTTAAGTACCTCCAGCTGTTTCCACCAGCCTTCCTGTACCTCCAGCAGGACCGCTGCAAGCGAAAGTTAGCACCACTGGGTGCTCATTACATCAGCCAGACGATTGTGTAAAAGGGGTTTGTTTGGGGACATTTGGTGCGTTTTTAGTAAAGACAGACTGTTTTTTGTGATATTCAGGACATATTTTTTTTTATAGTTAATTGCACACAAATTTTTCCTGCTTCATATTTTTATAGTATTTTTTTTTAACATAATATTTAATTGATAGCGTTCCCCATACTGCATAATCCCTAAGGTAAAGATCTCTGAGCTCAGATATTTTCCCCTGCAAAAGTTGTTGGTACTCTTATTTTGATTATTTTTATGCTGGTTTTCCTTTCTATATAACAATTTAACATTATTTTAGTCTACTTTAAAGTAAATTCTTCAAGTTAACTTCAACTATTAGTAAAAATTTCAATCATTCACATTATTTAACTTTAAATTAAATTCATATAAACTTCTGGGCTCTATTCCCTCAGAATAGAGTTTGGTTTCACTTGTTGTGTCATTATTATAATATACGAGTTAGAAAATGATCTGTTGTATCCAACCGTAGGATTATTTAGTAGATAAAGGCTTGTGCCTGTCCAACTCACATTGAGTTATTTATATATTATATATAATATCAGGTAGTATTTATAGTAGTGTATATTTTCCCCTACAAAAATTGTTGGTACTCTTAGTTTGATTATATTTATGCTGGTTTCTATTTCTATATAACTATTTAAACTTATTTCATTATTTTAGTCTACTTTAAATTAAATTCTTCAAATTAACTTCAAATATTATTCAAAATTTCAATTATTAACTTTATTTAACTTTAACTTATTAAATTCATATACACTTCTGGGCTCTATTCCCTCAGAATAGAGTTTGGTTTCACTTGTTGAGTCATTATTGTAAACTACGAGTTATAAAAAGGATCTGTTATATCCAACCGTAGATTTATTTATTAGGTAAAGGCTTGTGCCTGTCTAACTCACCTTGAGTTACTTATATATTATTTATCGTATCAGGTAATATTTAATTAAGGTGTACGTATTATAAACGTACAATTATTATTTGGTGAAGGTTCTACTAACCTAGGTGTAAGTTGTACTTTCTGTATTAGAGGTACCCTTATTCAGATTTTCTAACCTTATTAAGATTATTCTTAGATCACATTTGTGTGATAATTTTGTAATTGACTTTCACTAGTATCATTTTTTGTCATGTTAGAGTCACATACTAGTTACTTGTCTTAACTCGTAGATTGTGAACATCTAGTAGTTAAATTTAATAAAAATATATTTATTGTGCATATTTTTTTTTCTCATATTACTCCTTTATATTTGTAGATTTAATATACTTTTATTACAAATTTAATATACTCTATATCAGCGTAGAATACCTGGAAGAGGGTTAACCCAGTTATCCTTCTTCTGGCGCCCAAAAATTTATTCTATTTTCATTATATTATTATATTTACCCTATCTACTTTGTGAACATTGTCTTAATATCTTCTTTTCTAGCCATCATTGTCATTTCCTTTAATTTATTGTCCAGCCAGAAATAGCCGTGCAAATTGGCCGAATCCTTCCTTGAGTGTCAAGTGGCCATTCTCTAGCATATTGAGCTAGCTATTCAAGTTACATCTATCTATTCATAATTTTCATCTTCAGTCCTATATCAATTCTATACTCTTCGTCTTAGCATCTTTCCATACAAGTACTACTGCAAAGTAGTATTTGAGACTTCAGCTTCTTCAACGCAGAAGCCACATTGTGGTTCCTTTGGCTCCATTAAGTAGATCTCCTTTTTCCTACTTCTGTTGGAGTTTACCACTCTCTTTTCATTCACTCCAACAGAAAATCATCTTCTTTCTGTTACAAATTAGAAAAGATATTACAACTTATGCTACTCCAGTCACAAAAAATGGATGAAGCAAAACGAACAATGGATAAAAATCAGGAGGAAACAAAACAAGCAATGGATAAAAATCAGGAAGAAACATCAAAGAAAATGGATAAAGTGGATCAAAAAATGGATGAAACACAACAAAAAATGGATGAAACACAACAAAAAATGGATGAAACACAACAAAAATTGGATCAAAAAATGGATGAAACAAAAAGAATAATGCAAGAAAATCAGAAGGAAACAAAACAAGCCATAGAAGAGAACAACAAGAAAATGGAGGAACGCATAGAAAAGTATGAAATGAAAATTCAAGATAAAATAAAGGAGTTAACGAATGGCCAGAAAAAGGAACTAGAAAATTTGGAAAACAAGTTGCAAAACGCTATTCAAGCAGACATAGAAGAAGTGGAAAGAAAGATTGCGGAAATCAATACGCAACAGAATGTCGGAGAAAGAAGAGAAATGGTTATACATAGCACAGATGACGTGAAGATAAGGTTTGGCGGGGATGTAAGAAGATTACACCCAGTGCCGTTCATAAATAGCCTGAAAAAGAAAATACAGCACATCGGAAATTTCGAAACAGCAAAAGAAACTATCAGAAACCATCTAAAATATGAAGCAAGCCTATGGTTCGATTGCAAAGAAGAAGAATTTGACAGTTGGCAACAATTTGAACAAAAATTTTTGAATTATTTCTGGGGAAATGTCCAACAATTGGAAATTAACAAGGAATTGCAAAATGGGAAATACAATGATAGGATGGGTGTATCAGAAAGGACATATGCTTTGCAAATTTACAATAATGCAAAACATTTACAATATAATTACTCATCGGAACAATTAGTCGAACTGATTGCAAGACATTTCGAGGAAACGCTGGAAGACCATATCACATTGCAAAATTACAAAGACATAGATAGTTTATTCCAATTCCTACAAATAAGAGAATCACGTCTAAGAGAAAGAAAATCAAGAAGATCGCGAGAAGATTACAGGTCCCGAGAAACACAAGATTACAGAGATAGAAATCAAAATAGGAGGGACTATGAGATTTTAATCCCAGAAGGGAAACCGAAAATAGAGACAACGGAAGAGGAAATTATGAACAAAGAAATAGGCAATGGAATGAGGACAGAAATCGAGAATACCAGAATAGAAACACCACACGCTCAAATCAAGAAAACAGAAATAATGGTAGACAAAATGAACAGGGATATCGAGAAAACCGAAACAGATCCGACAGACCAAGAGAAAATAGAAGAGAAGTAAATAATACCCAGACAGATGAATATGACGGAGAGAGACATTATGACGAAAATATAAACAACGATGAGCAACCGGCGTCTTTTCACGACGGCGCTCACTAAAAACCAAAAATCAAACAGGAATCTTTTGTCACCCCAAGGAGTTTATTAAATTGGCAGGAAACAACGAAAAGAAAAATGGAGTTAATTTAAAATTTGTGGATAGATTTATCAACGAGAAACCAATTAAAATTATGATAGACACTGGATCTGAAATAACATTGGTCAACAGAAAACAAATAGAAGAAGTTAACTTAACAAATTTAATTTACAAAATACCTAGGGTAAATTTAGTGGGCGCAAACAAACGGACATTGGCAACTATAAATGAAGGCATACGAGTAATAGTACGACTGGGTAAGAAGATGTATGCACTACAATGTGTAATAATGCGAAACATGTCACATGACATGATAGTAGGAGTTGACGAATTGGCAGAAAAACATGTAGTGATAGATTTTAAAATTAATACGATGAATCTAACAGAAGAAAAAGAAGAAGAACAGGACAAGGAACAGGAGAAACAAAATACGGACGAATCAGGTAAAGAACAAACAGTGGAAATGAATTTGGCAACGAAGCAAGGACAAAGAAGAAAAGGGAGAAAAAGTCAGAAAAAGACAAAAGAAAATGAAACCTGTGGCTCCTCAAAAGAAGAGTTGAGCCCAGAACAAGAAAAATTGAGAGTATCAAAAGCAAAAGAAAACTGGGATTCCTCAAAAGAAGAGATGAGCTCAGGAGAAGAAGAAATAAAGCTAACAAATGAGAGCGAAAAAGATATGATCGAAACAGTGGCATTTGAAGAGGAGGCATATGAAAACGAGGATGCAGAATACACGGTAAAAGTATGTGAAAAATCTGAGGAAAAAGACAGAAGATTGATATGGGAAAAAGGGAAAGACAACATAATAGCCGACACTCTAACACAGGATGAGGACACTGAAAATAAGGAAACAATTACTCTACAGGTGGGACTAATTAGAGTAATACAAGAAGAAGGGGTATAAGACGTAGATTAAAGTAAGGAGATATACAGGGAGTTGGTTTTGCCTCGAGAAAATTTATTTAAAATTGCAGATAAATTTTATCGAATACAAGGCGGGGATTTGTTATATTTCTATTTGATATGAAAATTAAATTTTGATAATTATAAACAGAATTCAATTTAATATAAAATATTTTCAATTTTCTCAACCACGGGCATATAAATTTAGAACAACCTGTATACAACAAATTGTTATATTTAATTTTAAGAAGTGATTAGAAGAAGCTTACGAAACTCGGGACAATGCGCCGAGAATAAACAAAGTGAATGGCGCGTGCCATTATCGTTGTTCGCGGAAGGTTCGATCATTAGCCTATGCTAAATAAGACTCAGTTGAAATAGATAATAGGTCATTATCGTTGTTCGCGGAAGGTTCGATCATTAGCCTATGCTAAATAAGACTCAGTGGAAGTAGATAATAGGTCATTAAATTTTGTAAATAGTAGAAAGTAATTTTAGAATGGGAATTAACTATTTTTTTTAAATCCATTAAGCATATTTAGAAAGATTAAAAATTGGTTTTGAGGAATACTGCGAATGAGAGTTGGTGGTGGAAGGTTGATTTGTGAATCTGGAAGGGATATTTAGAAAGTAGGTGAATGACTGAAAAGAGAGATCAGAATGTTTTGAGCTGTCGAGAAGTGAAGTCCAGTAGTAGACGGTAGTGTACGGAGAGTGAGAAAGCCGGTGTAGTTCCGTGAGTGTGGAGACCTATCGTGGAACGAGAGGTAGGCCAGGTTGAGAGTAAAGAACCTCCTTGAGCCAAGAGTGTCCCGGTAGCTGATTGCAGTTTCGAAAAAGGTAGAACACAGCATCACGACAGAAGCAGGAACGAGAGCTATACGAGCTAATCTTCAAAGGAGAACATTACTGAAAGCCAGGACGAGGTTTTGATCGCAGCCAAGGATAGCAGGAAACGGGTCTTGTGTGAAGACATTCTCAGTTCACCAGAAAAAGGTCAGTCTCATTTGTTTGGACATGAATGTATGGGTTTTTCGTATTAAATACCACATTATAAATTGAAGAACATAATCAATAATATCAGAAAAGCTTCATCAAACTTAAATAGAATTGTTGCTAATAAATCCTAATAGTTAAATGTTAATAAAAACTTTCAATTGGAAACCAAAAGGAAATAAGATTCCCATTTGTAAATGTTATGTTTAAGAATAATAAGATCTAGCACATATTAAGCAGTGATTGCCATTTAAATAAAATAAACAATATTTTGATTATAATTGTAACCCATATGTGTGTATTATTTTACTCTTTTCTTTCCTATCCCGATTAGGAACCATTGAGAAATACTGAGAAGCCACGTAAGTAAGTAATTAATTTTATAATTCGCCCTGAGATTGAGAACATATTGATATGTGATCTGGTTAATTAATTAAATTATTATTAATGCATTGATTAAATTAAATGACAAATAAGAATATTATCTCATATCAATAATCAAGATCACATCAGTATGTATGTATGTATGTATGTATATATTTATGTATGTATGTGGAAAAGTTAAACCGATCTGAATTTTTTTTCTGTGTTTGAAGAGGGGGTCAGGTCCGATTCAGAACCGGTGTAGTTTGTGACTTTTGACCACCCCTAAGCCAGCTATAAAACTTGGTAGGTACAAAGAAGCATATTTTTTTGTTTGTATATATCTTATAACCGAAAAACTGAAAAGCTAAACTTCGAAAATTTTGGTTTTTCGACAATTACTCAAAACTTCAACCTAAGAATTGCTCCAATAACTAAGTGTTTGTAGAAGGGCTCTAGACTCATCTAACGGTGTATACCTCATATCCGGGAAAATTCGAATTTTTAAGTTATAGACTTCATAAATATGATCAAATCTATTTCCTATGGGAAAAACAGTTTTTCAAGCTCATTAATTCCTGTAATACCTTTAGTTATCATACTTGACCTTAGATGCATCAAGTACTACTTATCAGTACGTTTCAAACTCAGGTATAATGATCAAAATCGGTTAAGCCGTTTAGCAGTTATTAAGCTACAAATTTATAATCCAATTAACCATTATCCCCGAAATGGTTAATGTAGTTGTAGTGGTTACGACGCTAAATTTTATCGAGCAACGTGCAATCCGAGTTCATTTGTACATTCGATATACTTACACTAGATCATTTTTTGGGAGGTAATGCGACAAAGGCGACCATTTATAAACTTGACGTGTAATCAAGAAACACTCCATTCAACTTCATACATTTTATTTATAAATAACTGTAAAAAAACTCCTGATACAATAATAAAAAACCGCTAAACCCCGTAAAAATGAGTGGCGCATACAATATTCCAGCTACAAATGATCTGATATGAATATTACGTGGCGCGAAAATGTATTCTCATTTTGTTGCAAAATAAAATTCTAATTTTATTTTAATATATTTTTTATAATATTTGCTAAATTTGAAGTAAACGCGCCACAAAAGAGCTTCAAAATTTAAACTGTATCAAATTTACTCTTTTGTGGCGCGTTTTACTTCAAATTTAGCAAATATTATGAAATAATCTTTTAAAATAAAACTAGAATTTTATTTTGCAACAAAATGAAAATACATTTTCGCGCCACGTAATATTCATATCAGATCTTTTGTAGCTGGAATATTGTATGCGCCACTCATTTTTACGGTGTTTAACGGTTTTTTATTCTTGTACATACATACCTACATACATATTCACAAATATTTTCCCCTTTTTAAATAAAAATTGTGTCATATTTCTGAGCTCGGTAACTTTTGAATGGTATAACCGATTTTCAAAATTGATCATGCGTTGGAAAGATAATGATCAGTGCTATCAGAAGCCGCAAAGATCGGACTTATTTTTTTTTTGAAATTTTTGGGAGTTTTTGGGACGAGAACGAAAAACAGACCCTAAATGGGAAGGGCCGTAAAATCCACACCCTTAGACCAAAATGGAGAGGTGACATATGGATGGGCGAGTCCTTTCCTAAACTTTGAGATGAAAGATGGCCCAATTTTCAATTCAGTCAGATTTAGAAAATCGAAAATTTCGTGTATTTATTGTGTCGCATATGTATTGTGCGCCACTGGCGAGAACTGCCGTTCTCTGGTAATATTTAAAAGAAATATGAACTATTCCAAACTCCCCGAAAATAGCATTGCGTTGTTAGGAATTGTCAAGTAATTAGATCAGAACAAAGTTCCTTTGGTAAAAGTTTAAGTTATTTTTAAACGACTTAAGAGAAAAGTTATGTGATGCGCTATAAACAACGAGTTTGCTATTTAAAGTCCTTAACCAGAATATAATACCGTCTTTATTCTTGATTCTAATATAGTGTTTATGAGTTTTTACTGTAGTCATATCTTTTAGAATTTTCTGTAGCCAAAATATTTTTACTACTTTTAGTTTTTCCTAAAATCTTACCTTCACTAGGCATAAGCTCAATATCTGAAACCATAACTAGTTCTGTTACTGCAGCAGTTCTCGCTGCATTGCGACACACGTTAATGGGATACATTACACTGTCGTCTGCATGCCTAAAAAAATAATAGGGACTGTTTAGATTTAAATTATATATACACGATTTAAATGACAACACTGTGCCATAAACGTAGACATTAGCAAGTTGTATTATAATGCGGCAGATTCGTGCAAATATTATAAGAATTGCACATTTAATGATACAAGCATATAATTTGGTCCACATATACTGCACATATAAAGGTTTAAATTTAGATAAGAGGCCATCTCAGATTTTGCCTTTTACAAAAATGGCGGTCATTCAAAATGGACGACTATACATATGTGACTAATAGCACGATATCTTTTGAATGAAAAGTCCGATGTCAACCAAATTTTTTACATAGGTTCTTTTTGTGATTTTCAAGATCGATGTCGTGAACTGGAAGAATCGGTTTACCAGAAGTTGTATTTTTTCTGGTTTTTTATGTAAAACTATTTTATATTATGTAAATAATTTATTTTCAATTTTTTCACCATGTACATATTAATTTTTCAAAATGGTAATACCACCATTGAAAAGAGCGTAAGAATATGTTTTAGGAAATATTTTGAACTTTTTAGTTATGTTAATTACCATTTAAGAAACTCATAACGTATCTTCACATGTAAGTAACTATTAATTTGTGGCAGATTCGTGCAAATATTATAAGAATGACTACACATATGTGAATAATAGCACGATAACTTTTGAACGAAAAGTCCGATTTAAGCCAAATTTGGCATCAAGGTTTTTTTTTTTTGATAAATAAGATCGAGGTCTTGAACCGGAAGAATCGGTTTACCAGAAGCTGTGTTTTTACTGTTTTTTGTGTAAAAATATGTTGTTTTTTTTCAATTCTTTCACCCTGTATATATCAAGTTTTCGAAAAGGTAATACCGCCATTGAAGAGAATGTGAAAATATTTTTTAGGAAAGATTTTGAAATTTTTAGTTCTCTTAATTACCATTTAATAAATGCTTATCGTATCTTCACATGTACCTATGTGCGGCAAATTCATTTTGAATGACTGCCATTTTTGTATAAGACAAAATCTGAGATGGCCTCATATCTAAATTTGAATCTTTGTATGTGTAGTGTGTTTGGTCCATATTATATGCTTTTACCATTAAATGCACAATAATTCTTATATTATTTGCACGAATAATTCTTATATTGGTAATTAACATAACTAAATAGTTAAAAATATTTCCTAAAAAATACTTTTACACTCTTCTCAACGCCGATACTAACTTTTTGAAAAATTAAGACATACAGGGTAAAAGAATTAGCAAAAAAACAACATGTTTTTACATAAAAATCAGGAAAAACACAACTTCTTGTAAATCGATTCTTCTGGTTCAAGACCTTGGTCTTACATATCAAAAAAAGAACCTATATACCAAATTTAGTTGTCGTCGGACTTTTCGTTCAAAAGTTATAGTGCTATTAGTCACATATGTACAGTCGCCATTTTGAACGCCCGCCACTTTTGTAAAAGGTACTATCTGAGATGGAGTTTTATCTAAATTTGAACCTTGATGGGTGTAGTATACGTGGTCTAAATTATGTGCTTCTACCATTAAATGCACAATAATTCTTATAATATTTGCACGCATCTGCCACACATAGGTACATGTGAAGATACGTTATGCATTTATTAAATGGTAATTAACATAACTAAAAAGTTCAAAATATTTTTTACAAAATATGTTTACGCTCTTTTCAATTGCGGTATTACCATTTTGAAAAATTAATATATACAGAGGGAAAAAATTTAAAAAAAAAAATATTTTTACATAAACAACCAGTAAAAACACAACTTCTGGTAAACCGATTCTTCTGGTTCACCATATCCATCTTATAAATCAAAAAGAGAACCTATATACCAAATTTGGTTGAAATCGGACGTTTCGTTCAAAAGTTATGGTACTATTAAACACATATGTATAGGGGCCATTTTGAATGCCCGCCATTTTTGTACAAGGCAAAATCTGAGATGGCCTCATATCTTAATTTGAACCTTTATATGTGTAGTATATGTGGTCCAAATTATATGCTTGTATCATTAAATGTGCAATTGTTTCACATATCGGCCGCACTATTAACAATACATTATAAATAATTAATTTTTATAAGCAAAAATTTTGTTGGTAAATATATTCACTCGAGTCATTGGTCGCCACTAAAAAATCTCGATCGGACCGATTGCCACTGTACGATCTGGTAGGGCATTTCTCCACCAAATGCTTAACCGTTTATCTTTCGGCACCGCAATAGCAATTTGGAGAAGGTATTTTTCCTCATCTAAAAAGTGAGTCAGAGCACCTACCACAATGGCAGCTAATCTAATAAGCTCAACGTAGGTGGCGCTTGTGTAGTTGGAGGTCAAGTCAACTTATGTCAACTCTTCAAATCAATCCATTTCTAAGTAAATATTGCATACCTACTATATTTGTTTCATGTTGTGATGTTGTGATTTGTTTTATGTAATGATACCAATGTTCAAGAAAGGAGACAAAGAAGACCTCAATAATTAAAGAGGTGTAAATCTACTGAGCACCGTACTAAAGCTAACCACAAAAGTCCTAACCAACAAAATCAATAAACTAACAACTTTATCAGGTGAACAGCAATGATTCAGATCCAGAAGATCCTTTGTAGACACCGTATTTGTACTAAAACAAATCACAGAAAAGGCCATCGAGTACAATAAACCAGCATATCCGTGTTTTATTGACCTGATAAAGGCTTTCGATCGCATCCAAGTGGAAGACATCTTACACTTACTGTATAGAAGAAACATACCAATAAATATTATACTTCCATAATCGAATACACATTCTACCGCATACTTTTAAGCCATACGGACGTGTCTAGTAGTAATCGTATTTGGTTTAATAGCTTGTTAATTAGTTCTAGTTTTTTCTTTTTGTTTTGGTGATCGTTTAAAAATAACAATATAAATTGTGTGTTTTTAAATAAATAGACCCCGTAATGGGGGATAAAAATTTAAAGACGTCCTCTTTGACGAAATAAATTGATATGGACGTGTCTAGTGGAAATAGTGTATTGGAAAATAGTCGTGAAACAACTCAGGAAAAAGATGATTTACAGTCCAAGGAAAAGGAGATAAAACATTTTAATTTGCAGTCAGATAAGTACAATTTAAATAATATCTGGGTATATATTGAAAGAATTGGTGATTTAAGTAATTTATCAAGATTACACCCCATGGTTTTAGGGGATTTATTATTTAAAAGTTAAAATTTACTCACATACAGCAAATACGCAGTATTAAGACGAATAGGATAAAAATCTTATTAAATTCTCGTTTATATGCTAACAACTTAGTAAATAATAAGTCTCTAAAAGAACATAATTTGCGAGCTTATATACCAAATCACTTGTTAGAAGTGAAAGGGTTGGTAAGAGACGTGGATACGACGTTTGATGTTAATTATCTTTTAGGGAATATTGAATGCACGTCAAAAGTTTTAAATATATATAGAACCAAACGTAGGATTCAAAAAGAAAATATAATAGAATATGTAGATAAGAAAACTGTAGTCATTACTTTTGAGGGAAATATTCTACCCAGTTTCGTTGCCTTCAATGGTGTTTATTTTCCTGTTGAGCATTTTGTTGGTAGGGTTGTTCAATGTTACCGGTGCCTGAAATTTGGGCACGTCTCTAAGCAGTGTAAAAGCTCACAGGAATCCTGTATACAGTGTGGTGAAATAAAAAATCCAGATCATAAATGTGAGAAAAGTATGTTTTGCATTCACTGTAAAGATTGTAACCATGTAACAATATCTAAAAACTGCCCTTTTTATGAAAAGCAGAAGAAAATCAAGACCATTATGATAGAGCAAAAAACTACCTTTTTAGAAGCAAAATTATATTGCGAAAATTCATTATCCGGCCAAATCAGTCACAATCCTTTTTCTGTTCTTTCAAGTTATGATAAGGAATTTCCCACACTCCCTGTAAATAACAATAACGTTTCTTTAAATCGGCCTAATATAAGTATGAAACAAACCCAATTTTCAACACACCGTCAAACTATTTCTAGTAGTGAAACCCTTCCTACAGCAAAGAAAAGAAAAGCCAACACCCTCCTATGCAATCACCAGCACATCAACCACATTTTTCATTTACATTTGGACCCTCACAACCCTTACCTCCTAACCCATACAAACCAAACTATGGAAAAACTGACAACAAAAATGAATTAGCTAAATGTGTGTCATCTTTTATAATCAATCTTTTAAGTAACATTCGTACATTGGAAGACATAAAAACAATAGACGATAAAACAATAATTTCAGGTTTAGAACAAGTATTGGATAAAGTAGATAATAGTAAATTTTAATGTCCCTTAAAAATACTTTTAAAATAAGTCAATGGAATGCTAGATCTGCGGTTGCCAATAAAGGTAGCTTAATGAATTATTTAAACAAAGAAAAAATAGATATTCTCCTCTTAAGTGAAACATGGTTTAAAAGAAATTTGCAGTATCGATTTAATGGTTACAATCTTATCAGAAATGATCGCCAAGATGGTTTTGGCGGTGTGGGTATATTAATTCATAATTCAATTTCCTTTAGTGAATTAAACTTAAATTGTAATTTTAATAAGGATATTCAAGTTTGTGGTACAAAGATTAAATATGGAAAAAGTGAATTAAGCATATTATCTATATACAGATCACCTAAAAGTAAGAGCACAGTAGATGATTGGAAAAATATTTTTTCGGAAGTCAGTAAACCAGCAATTACAGGTGGAGACTTCAACGCACATCATGCAATCTGGGGATCGACTTTTAATGACGCAGTTGGAAAACAACATATAACAGTTGCAGATGACTTGGATTATATAGTAATGAATAATGGTCAACCAACTATTTTTACCCGACCTGACCAAAATACTTCAGCCATTGATGTAACTTTTGTTTCGCCTGAACTAACTAGTAAAATAAACTGGTCCGTCTATCCTAACACTTTAGGTTCAAACCATTTTATCACCAACATGGCAATAAATTGCCAGAATAAAAATGAGGAAATTAATCCTGCGAGCAAGTGGAACGTAAAAAAGGCCAACTGGTATTTATATACATCTTGTGTAGAACAATTTTTTGATACGCAATACCAAATGGAAAATATATCAGAAAAATACAATTTCTTAATATATGGGATCAACCAGGCAGCAGAAATTTCAATTCCACGGTACAAACCTTTTAATAACAAAATTCGAACCCCTCCCCCCTGGTGGAATAGAGATTGTGACAAAATTATCAGTGAGAGACAAGAATCACTTTCCAATTATAAACACAATTCGAATTTTGAGAACTATTTGAAATGCCAAGAGACCATAGCAAACGGTAAGAAAAAACTGAAAGCAATCACAAAACAAAGTTGGAAAAATTTTGTCTCCACCCTTAACAAAAATACTCCATCATCATTCTTATGGAATCAAGCCAGGAAAATAAACAGAAAACCAATATCGAATACAAAATGCTTTGACAGTACATTAGAGGAAGAATTTTTTGACCAGATAGCACCACCATCTGTTAAACCACGAGAAATTATAATACCTACTACAAAAAATAATAAAAAGGAATTTTTACTAGAACCATTTAAAATCGCTGAGTTGTAATATGCACTCAAAAACAGATGCAACACAAGCCCAGGATTAGACAATATTAAATATCCTATGATTCAATTTCTTCCTAAAATTGCTAAACTCTTTTTATTAGATATATTTAACGACATAATTATTAATAATTCAGTTATTTATGAATTTAAAGAAGTAATTATTATTCCTATTCTCAAACCAGGTAAAAATTCCAACTTAGCAGATTCGTATAGACTATAGACCCATTTCCCTTATGTCTTGTTTACTAAAAACATTAGAACGAATGATCAAACATAGACTAGAATGGTGGTTAGATAGGAATAACTTACTTCCAGAATTTCAATTTGGATACAAAAAAGGATGTGGTTCTATAGACGCTATTGCTACATTAGTAACATACATTCAGGATACATTTACCAATAATACATATCTACCTACAATATGTTTAGATATAGAAGGTGCATATAATAGTGTGTGTCTGACATCCTAATGGAAAGAATGATTAGACATTTTCACATACCAGCTGCATTAGCGAAAACCATACTCAACTTTTACACTTGCAGAAAAATTTATCTGAGATCTAATGATAAAATAATAGACTGATAGGTCCTCGATATAATAACCTAGGACTTCCACAGGGGTCAGTTTTAAGCCCTCTATTATTTAATCTGTATACAGCTGACTTACACAATATTTCAATGGTAAATAACAGCTTTAATATAATACAATATGCTGATGATTTTCTGATATACTCATCTTCCAAATCATAAGAAAAGTGTTTACAGATTTTAGGAATGGACGACTTCTCTAATAGCTGGTTCAAAGAAAATGGATTTGAAATAGCACCAAGCAAATCCAGTATATGTATTTTCACGAGACATAATCTCCCAAAAATAGACAAAATAACAGTAAGCAGTCGTGAGTATAATTTCTGTGCCTCAATTAAATATTTAGGGATGATTCTTGACCGTAAATTAACTTGGAAGCTACACATCGAATTCATGTTAAACAGATGCAACAAGGGATTAAATTTCCTTAAAGCAATTTCTAAAACTTGGTGGGGAGCCGATGTAGAAACGGCATTGCTTTTTTATCGATCGTACATAAGATCAATCATCGATTATGGATGTGTTTTGTATGGTTCAGCAGCTAAGTATATATTGGGAAAAATAGATGTGTTTCAAAATACAATATTACGTATTTGCCTGGGTACTATGAAGTCAACTCCAACCAATTCGTTATATGTTGAATCTCTTGAATTTCCATTGAGATATAGAAGACAATATCTTAGTCAAAAATTTCTGATTAATATTTTTCATAGAAACTCCTTTCTCTCTATTCCAATATTAGCAAACTTAATAATGCAGATTTAATAAATAAATATTGGATCCACAAGAACTCCCCTCCACTTTGTGAGGCTTTTAGGAATCTCTCATATTGCGATTACACCAACTCACATACATATAACAGCTCAAACTTTGAAGATTTTTATGCTTTTTTGGAAACTATTACGGTAATTAAACCAAGGTACCATGTAAATACTGCAATTAGCTTCAATATTTTAAGAAATTTATTAGAAAACTGGCCAGAATCAACAGTTACTTACACAGATGCATCAAAGTCTTCTTTTGGCACTGGATGCGCTTTTTATATCCCCTCAAAAAGTATAGAAAACATGTTTACACTGGATCATAATTTTTCAATTTTTACTGCTGAAGCCATAGCAATTTATGAAGCATTAAAGCATTTTAAGAGTTCCAGTGACAGCTCCGCAACAATTGCGTCTGATTCTTTGTCGGTTCTTTTAGCCATTGAGACTATGTTTTTACCCAGTAAAAACACAAATATTTACATTCTTCTAATTAAAAAAATAATTTTTGAATTGCACCATGAGCAAAGAACAGTTAGATTTTTGTGGATTAAAGCTCACATAGGGCTCGAGTATAATGAGCATGTAGATATATTAGCTAAGAAAGCCATTGCTTCTGGTGTGAAAACAGATTATAAGCTCTGCATCCCAGATGTATTTATAAAAATCAAGAATGATCTAAACAAACAGTGGAAACAAGAATATTATGAATATAGTCAACACTCCAAGTCACAATATGCACTGATACAACCCACAATCCCGAGTGAATTTTGGTTTAAAAATTACTCTGTTCCACGTAGATACATTACATCTATTATCAGAATGAGATCTGGACACGCGTGCTGTCCAGCCCATCTAGCAAAACTTAGAATTTTAAGTTCCAATTTATGTGAAGATTGTCAAAAAGAAGCAGATTTAAACCATATTTTCTTTGACTGTACAAAATATATACAACAAACTGATGACTTAATAAACAATTTAATCAATCATAAAATCCTTCCTCCCTATAACATTTGCTACCTTTTGTCATTAAATAATAAAACCGTATATGACTATTTAACAGAATGTATTTCAAAAAGTAACCTTAAATTGTGAGCACAGTTAAACTAGTAACCTTTGTTTTACCCCATTTGTTTAAAACCTTCTTTCCGTGACCCAGTCTAGTTTGTGTATTAATTTAATGTCTTGATGGGTCCCTAGACGAGAAGCGAGTAACCATGTTATTTCTTACTGATAATCAAATAGGTATTGTGATAATTACTTTCTTTTCTTTGCTTTAGGAAGAACTTAAAAAAGTTGTGACTGGCTGAATGGCAAAAGCCTATGCCAAAAAAAAATAATCGAATACAGGCAAAATAAATGGAAAACTAACACAGTTTATACCAGTACAAAGCGGAGTCAGACAAGGTTACTCGTTAAGCCCACTGCTCTTTAATATAATAATGGACGAAATAATAGAAGCCGTACGTAAAAGTCATGGTGATAGAATGGGGAACAAATAAATGCAAATATTATGTTATGCAGACGACGCCGCATTAATCGCCGAGACAGAATATGATCTCCAAAGATTAACACACATCTTCAATACAACAGCCAAGAAATACAATATGATAATATCAGCAGGAAAAACCAAATGTATGGCATCTAACATCTAAATACCCATTACGATGTAAAATCGAAATTGATGGGAAAATAATAAAGCAGGAAGCAAAGTTTAGATATTTGGGAATAGATATAACCAGTTACGAATAGGTTAAAGAGGAAGTGTAACGGTTTGACGTTACGAAATCAGTTTTGAACTTTTTAATTATTTTTTGAATAACAAGAATATTGAGGAAATCCAGCTCCTGGATACTACTGGGCAAACTAGAAGATTGAAGAGGACAAAGCCTTTTGAACTAGTTTGAGTGATAGTGAAAATCAGAGCATAATGCTTGTGTGCATGTGTATGTTAGAATAGTGCGGTTAGGAAAAGCAGAGCATAGTGCTTGTGTGCCTGTTAGATTAGATAAGAGACGCTATGGGTAAGCTCTTCATTTTAAGGAACAGTATTAATTTAGGTTAAATTAAAATTGCTCATTGGTCAGAGTTATGACCAGATTGTAATTCTAATGAACAATTCAATACAATGAATCGTCATCGTAGTGATGATTATGGAAAAAATATATGACAAGATTTTGTGCAATAAAAATGTTTATATTTATCAAGGATGTATTATTTGGTATGGCTACATATACAGTCGGAAAAATGAAAGAATACCCATGAATGAACATATAAAACAGGCTGTATTTTCCTGTCACCGTGTCACAAAGAAAATTGTCCAGTGCAAGTAACAATAATTATTACATGTACTTGTGCTGACCAGTTTTTTGTGTGACACGGTGACAGGAAAATACAGCGTGTTTTATATGTTCGTTCATGGGTATTCTTTCATTTTTCCTACTGTACTTCTGGTATATCGTCGGTGATGTGATAATACCTCCTATCTGCTTTTTCATAAATTTTGTAGGAGATGAAAAACTTGTTTGGGTCACCTCGTGTTTTCATATATTTTTTGATTTGGTTTGTAGTAAATTCAACTATCTATTTACTACAAAACAAGTAAAAACTTACGTATGAAAACAGGAGGTGACCGTAAAAAATGTTTTTCGTCTCCTGCAAAACTCATGAAAAAACATATAGGAGGTATTGTCACATCACTGATGATATATTTCAGAGAATGTCTAAAAAATATACTTTGAATGTCCTAAGAACATTCATGGAATGTTTCAACAAGACATTCAGTCTAAACAATATACTGTGAATGTTCAAAGAACATTCGTAGACATTCATGGAATGTTCCAACGAGACATTCAAGGAATGTTTAAAATGCTGACACAGCACTTTCCTGGGACTTTCCAGGGACGTTCGTGTGCTTTTGGGGACATTCCAGGAATGTTTTCAATGTCCTGTGTGTACCTTCTAGGAACATTCCTGGAATGTTTTGTGTTATTAGGGTAACCAACATCACTTTCCTAGCAACGGTACTAAATACCTACTGCGATACAATATTACTTCTAAATATAAAATAAAATTAAAACTTTAATTGATGCAATGAACCAGTATGACATAAAGCTTTGTATGCACCACGTGCATTATTAGATGTTTATACCCTCGGGCGACATAGAAACTCTCGGGCCAGAGGCCCTTGAGTTTATAACATTGTCGCCCTTAGGGTATAAACATCTATTTAACTCCCTTGCTATATAAATAACTATTATATATTTGTAAAAACATAGCCCTTAATATGATAGAGTTGATTATTAATACCTGTAAGTTTTTATTTTTGAAGAATCTATTAATTCACAATTATTTGGTTTGGTAAAATACACATCCTTCCTAGAAGGCGATACAAATCTATCAAAGACAAAATGCAGTGACACCCGTGACATTCCTGGAAGACAGTAGCAGTATTGGTTTACTTGCTCTATTACATGGCTAACATCTAAATCGGGAACAAAAGCAGTAATACTAATAAAGCCATCCCAATATCTGAAACATAATATTTTCAAATGAGCTATTTTCGTTACCTATTAAAATATTTAACCTACATAGAAGTAAAATACTTCGGTTTGTACAATGGTATCTAATTTTTATTAAAAAACTTTTAAAAAGTGATCCAAATGGATTATATAAAAACATCAGAACGTTTTCGATCTAGTCAGATCATCTTCAGTGATATTCTGAGTAGTAATTGAAACTAGCCCATTAGTTGATATAGTCTTCAAAGTTACATAATTATTTCTTAAATTCTACTATTGTATTGCGACACAATATCAATGTTAATAGATTTTAATATTAATACTCAAAAGCAGCATGGCTTCCCTGCTCGAAAAAAATAAAGGGGGTACAGGACACACATGGTTTTCGAGCAGGGAAGCCATGCTACTTTTGAGTGGTAATATTAAAATCTATTAACATCGACATTGTGTCGCAGTACAATAGTACAGTTTAAGAAATAATTATGCTATTTTGAAAACTATTATATCAACTACATATAGTCCGTGTCACCTTGACTTTACATAGGCAGAGAGTTATGAGAGAGTTTAGCAAAAAATAATTTGTAATCAAACATTAGAGAGATTAAATTAAAACTTTTTTAGAAAGGCAGTCTACTTTCAGATTCATATGCGTTTAAGTTTATGAGATATACTATAGTTATTACGCATATAGGCAATCTACAATTTTAGGATTCATATGCGTAATAACTATAGTATGTATATGAAATAATCTTAAATGCATATGAATCCTAAAATTGTAGATTGCCTTTCTAAAACAGTTTTAATTTAATCTCTCTAATATTCGGTTACAAATTCCTTTTGATAAAATCGGAATCACCGCGCTAAAAACTTTCAAAAAGACTACATTGCCTATGTTCCTTTTATTGTAAAGTCAAGGTGAGACGGACTATAGTGAGCTGTTTCAATTACTACACAGAATGTCACTGAAGATGATCTGACTAGATCGAAAACTTTCTGATGTTTTTATTTTGGATGACTTTTTAAAAGTTTTTTAATAAAAATTATATACAATTATACAAACCGAAGTTTTTATTTCTACAGTCTGTTCCAACAAAAATTTGATCCCCTCAGAAATTCAGAAACAAATAGCTTCTCCAAAATTTAAAAAAATACGTCAATTTTTAATGGAAGGGGGATGAACTTTCATACAAAATTCATGCCCTTATATGTAACCCCCTACTGTCCCGCATCGACCACTACTTTTTTTAAAATCGCAAGTGTGGTCGTGTGGCACATCATTTGAAAGGTAATTTTTTTCTCTAAACGACGCTCTATTTTATTTTAAGTTACGTAATAAGTTTGAAAATAATTTTGGACTTTACAAATTTATTATAAATTAGTTAGGTACATCAAAAATTATCTAAGGTTATTCCGCAAATTAAAAAAAAATTAGAGGGTCCTGCGGAGAAAACAAATACCTTTTAAATGATGTGCACTCGACTACACTTGCTATTAAAAAAAAACTGGGGGCTGATGGGGGTAGGGAAATTAGGATGAATTTTGCATGAAAATTCCTCCTCCTCTCAATATAAATTGACATGTTTTTTTAATTCTGAAAAAACTCGTGGTTTCTGAGTTACTGGGGTGGGGGTGAAATTTTCGTTGGAGCACTCTGTATATAACTTTTTTAACTATGGTATATAGCAAATCACTGGGACTTTCCCTGTAAAAATATTTTTGTTTTCGTTACTTTTATTCGTCAATTTATCAAAATACAATGGGCAGTTATGTACTTAAATGAAAAAACAATGTAGTTATACGTATTACAAAATGAATGAATTAATGACACTTTAAAAATATAGACTGCAATGTGAATTGCTTTTATTTTCTGCTTAGATAGGGTCAACTTTGATAAAACAAGTAAAGGATGGTCCAATGCAGATATTCATATACGGAGTGTATTGAATGTACCTATATAAACAGAATATCTGAAGATTACTTGTGTTTATAAAAATACGGATATTTCATTTTCTTACGGTACCTGTACCTTATCATCTGTCGAAGGTTATATAGTTATTTCGAAGGCTATAAATTATATTACTTCGATACTCCTTACTGCTCTTAACGGCATATGAGCAAAATGTCGCCTGTCAAAATGTTCAATGTGTTTTAGAGGTATTCATTTTTTTCGAATCCTGAGAAAACTAGTAAATATCTTTGAAAAATATGAACGCAGAACGCATATTACGTTATTACCGAGGGTCTAAAGTCCGTGAAAACTTCTATAATGTTTATTACTTCTATAATCTCTAAGTTACAGGGGTGAAAGGAAAAGAGATAACAGTCTGACTTTATTTCAAATATCTCATTCAAAATAAACTTTTTGGTTTTTCTAAAGAACTTTCGGCCCTCGATAATGATGCAATATTTCATTCTGCGTTTAAATTTTCTAAAAATACTTATTGGTTTTCTCAGGATTCGAAAAAAAAATGAATATATTTAAAACACATTGAACATTTCGACAGGCTATATTTTCCGCCGATGCCCTTAAGTTAGATGATCAACTATTGCATTTGTAGACTGTATAGTCTATATAGACTATACAGCTCTCCGTCTTGCTCCATCATCATCATCATTTGGCTCTACAACTCTATGTGAGTCTTGGCTGCGTTTACTACTTTCCTCCATTGTTGTCGGTCCTGAGCAGCTATTTCCCATTGTTGTACTCCCATTTTGCGTAGATCACTAGCTACTGCGTCCTTCTATCTCTTTCTTGGGCGACCAACTGACCTTTTTCTATCGGGCCTTTCCCAGAATGTGGCGTTCAGAAGTCTTTCCTCACTTGATCTTAGCACGTGACCCGCCCATCTTATTCTGTTTGCTTTAATGTAGCGTACTATGTTTTCATCTCCATATATTGTCTGGAGTTCATCGTTGTGTCTTCTTCTCCATTCTCCTGTTGTCTCTTCTCTTCAAGGCCCATAGATAGTCCGCAGTATCTTTCTTTCAATTACCAGTAATTTTGTCGTTTCCCGCTGGTTCAGAGTCCATGTTTCGCTTCCATACGTTATTGTGGGACGACTTATTGTCTTATATATTCTTATTTTTGCTGATCTTGCGAGTATTTTTGATTAGAGTAGGGTCCTTAATGAGTAATATGACCCGTTTCCTGCAATGATCCTGGCTGCCACGTCCTTTTCATATTTATTTTCAGATGTTATAAACGCTCCCAGGTACTTAAATTCTTTGACGACTTCAAAATTGTATTCATTAATTGTTACGTTTTGTCTAACCCTTGGTCTTGTCCTCGCTGACCTTAAGACCAACTTCCTTGGCTCCATTCTCGAATAGGGTGAAAACTCCTTTTGCATCTCTGGTGGATTGTGCAATTGTGTCCACGTCATCCGCAAAGGCCAATAGTATTTTTGATCCTTGGGCGGCAAATCCGTTTTTCAGTTGTGGCTGAGCTTTCCTTACTGCATGTTCCAGTGCGAAGTTAAACAGCAGGGGGGCGAGAGGATCTCCCTGTCTAAGCCCGGTATCAATGAGGAATTCCTTTGACGTGATGCTGCCAATTCTGATTCGTGCGGAAGAGTTCTCCGTGCTCAACTTCGCTAATCGTACCAGCTTTCCAGGTACTCTCATTTCTACCATAGTCTCCCACAATGCTTCTCTGCTAACAGCATCGTAAGCCTGTTTGAAGTCCACGAAGATTTGGTGTACATCGCGGTTGAATTCCCAGTTTTTTCCAACACCTAGCGTAGGACGAAGATCTGATCTATGGTCGACCTTCCCGGTCTGAATCCTCTTTGGCAGTCGCCTATTATTTCCTCTGCGTATGGAGTTAGTCTTCTAAATAGTATTATGGATATAATCTTATATGTTGTATTAATTAACGATATTCCTCTATAGTTTCGACATATTTGTTTGTATCCCTTTTTGTGAATAGGTACTATATGGCTTTCATGCCAGTGTTTCGATATTTCTTCTCTTTCCCAAACTTCTTTTTGATCCTTGGGCGGCAAATCCGTTTTTCAGTTGTGGCTGAGCTTTCCTTACTGCATGTTCCAGTGCGAAGTTAAACAGCAGGGGGGCGAGAGGATCTCCTTGTCTAAGCCCGGTATCAATGAGGAATTCGTTTGACGTGATGCTGCCAATTCTGATTCGTGCGGAAGAGTTCTCCGTGCTCAACTTCGCTAATCGTACCAGCTTTCCAGGTACTCCCATTTCTACCATAGTCTCCCACAATGCTTCTCTGCTAACAGAATCGTAAGCCTGTTTGAAGTCCACGAAGATTTGGTGTACATCGCGGTTGAATTCCCAGTTTTTTCCAACACCTAGCGTAGGACGAAGATCTGATCTATGGTCGACCTTCCCGGTCTGAATCCGCTTTGGCAGTCGCCTATTATTTCCTCTGCGTATGGAGTTAGTCTTCTAAATAGTATTATGGATATAATCTTATATGTTGTATTAATTAACGATATTCCTCTATAGTTTCGACATATTTGTTTGTATCCCTTTTTGTGAATAGGTACTATATGGCTTTCATGCCAGTGTTTCGATATTTCTTCTCTTTCCCAGACTTCTTTTATAAGATGATATATCTCAAGATGTAGTTTTTCTCCCCCTTTTTTAGTAGTTCCGACTGTATGCTGTCTGGGCCTGGGGCTTTATGGTTTTTTACTGACGAAATTGCGGACTTTACTTCAGCTAGTGTGGGCCTGGTATTTCAAGTTCGGCTAACTGGTACTGTCTTTGTTGCCCTGTCTTTGTGGGGTTTTCTGTATTTAAGAGTTGCTCAAAATACTTTCTCCATTGGCGGCTTATCTCTTCGTCGTCTGTGAGTAATTGTCCTGCATCGTCTTTATAAATCCGTTTTGCTCCAGTTCTACCTTTGTGTCATAATAAAATATTCGGCGGTAATAGTCATCTCACTATGTATTTCTATATGCTCCTATCTATAGAGCAGCGGTTCCCAACCTTTTTTAGCTTGAGGCACACTAACTTAAAAACTCGTTCAGCCACGGCACACTTGGGTAAATATTCTCTATCATGAGTACATATCTGTATGCTGGAGGTAAAGTCTCTAAAGGCACTATGTCACAAATTTGTAATTTTACAGGAGAAGCGTTTTAAGTTTATTTTTGTGTTTCTTTCTTCACAGGATGTACGTTAATACACATTATGTCACAATCCCTTGTCTAATTTATTCTTCAGATTATTAACTTTCAAAATTGTATTATTTAAAACACATATATTGTGATAATAAACTTGATTTATTTTTAATAAAAAAAAATTAAAACACAATGTAGTGGACATAGTGCTGTTTACCTCTTCAAGATCTTTTGGGTCATTGTACTAGATGTTTACCAAAAATGCATTATAGAATGTTAAACTTTAATTTGTTTCTCTTTCATGACAAACATTACAGGGTAAAGTGTAATACCGTAATACTTTACCATGCTTGTTTAATACCGGATTTACAAAGCAATGTCCACAGAGGTATAGGGTTTCATGTCCACATACTTTTTATAAAGTGCTTATCTTTGTTATTTTATAAAGTAGGACATAGTGTCCTTTACCTCCGGCATACAGATATAATCATAATATATTGTTATGTGATTTTTTACAATGTTACTTTCTCTAAAAACAATAATTTAAAACAATGCATTATGCTGTGCTCATTATGGAAACTAATTAGGAAAATTAAAGAAACAAAATTTTAATGCACTTACAAACATATATTTTATAAAAAAACCTTATCTTTAAAAGGTATATTTAAAAATTCCTAAAAAGGGTTATATTACAACAGAACGTTTTTGGAATCAATATTCCATCATCAGTGTTATCACAGGTTTACATGCTTTAAGCCACCAAAATATACGGGTAAAAACCCTTAAGTCATTATAAATTGTGAAGGTTACATTATAGTATCAAAAAAAAATTGTATAGGATGTTAAAAATATTTTCAGATTAACTCCTGGCATAACATGACATCAACCATCATCATCATCATGGCTTATTCGCTCCTGGCGGAGTGTTTGCCGCCCTTTTGGACTCTCTCTCACAGGTCTCATTATTCGTCGAATTATCTTTCTAAGATTTTTAACCTCATTTCATCTTTTTCTGTTAGGCATATCGTCTCTGCACCATAGGTAATCACTGGTCTGATTGCAGTCTTGTAAATTTTTAATTTG
Source organism: Diabrotica virgifera virgifera (assembly GCF_917563875.1). NCBI lineage: Eukaryota > Metazoa > Arthropoda > Insecta > Coleoptera > Chrysomelidae > Diabrotica > Diabrotica virgifera. The sequence goes on along the minus strand of NC_065447.1, from coordinate 108,110,765 downwards.
GTTGTCTTTGTCTTATTAATGTGCTTTTCTTTCAACAATTTTTGGTAGTTTCAGTAGGTTTTATTACCCAGTAGGTTGCGTTTATTTATTTCATCCGTTCTATAATTTCTGCCATGCACCATCACTCCCAAGTATTTGAAACGGTGTGCTCTTTCAAATGTATATGCAGCAAGCTTAATTTCTTTCTCGATGTTCGTATTCTCTCTTGAGCACTTGGGGTATTTCCTTTTGCTTTGGTTTATTACTAGCCCTCTCTTCTTTACTTCTTTAACTAGTATTAATATTATATTCTGCATGGTTTTTAAATCTAAAGTAACCAGTGCAATATCGTCTGCATACGCTATGAGTTGGGCTGAAGATTAGATAATAGTTCCCATAATTTTGGCTGCTGTTACTGCTCCCTCTATGGCAATGTTAAATAATATTGTTGACAGGGAGTCTCCTGTCTGACACCTACCTCCATTTGTACTTCATCTGTCGGGCCTTCCCTTGTTAAGATTCGTGCCTTGGATTCCTTCATCGTCATTTTCGTGAGACTTACTAGTTTTTCTTGAATGCCTAGTTGATTTATATCATTCATTAGCTCCTCCCTTATTACACTATAAAAAGCTTGTTTGTAGTCAATAAACAGTATATGTAGATCTATTCCGTGCTCGTAACTTTTTTCGACGATTTGCGTTACAATGTGTATTGCATCTATTGTTGACTTACCTTCTCTGAATCCATGTTGGTATTCACCTATTTTTGTTCTCTTTTCTTTTTCTATTCTTTTTCTCATCAAATTAATTAATATTTTGTACATTGTATTTAATAGCGTGATTCCCCTGTAGTTAGTGCATTTCGTCTTGTCGCCTTTTTTAGGGATTGGTGTTATCAGACCGCAATTCCAGTCGTTCGGCATGCGTTTTTCTTCCCATATTCGTTCTATCAGCTTGTGGATTCTGTGGGCTAGTTCCTCTCCCCCTTTCTTGAGTAACTCATTTATAATTTCGTCTGGTCCTGCTGCTTTCCTTGTCTTTAATCTGTTTATGGTCGCCTTTATGTAACACTTCTCTGTATGAGGGAGGCTCTGATTGTTCTTCATTCCTTTTTTTGTTTGTTCTTCATTTTCTGCATTTTCAGTATCGTTTTTCTTTTTAAAAATTTCTCTATAGTGTGTTTCCCATTCCTTTTTTCCAATATTTGTTGGTATCTTTTTCTTATTTTGTGCTTTTATGTGTTTATATAGTCTTGCATTATCGTTACTATTAGCTTCGAGTTCCAGCAGTAAGTCTTCAATCCATTTCTTCTTTTTAGTTCTGCAACATTTGTCTGACTTTTTTCTTCTCTTTATAGTGTAGGAGATCTTCTTGTTTCCCTGTGGCCAACCACATGTGCCTTGCTTTGTCCTTGTCTTTACTAGCTTGCTCCTTCATCGTACCAATCCTTTCTTTTATTGTCTTCCATTAGTCCTATCGTCTGCTGTTGTTAAGACACTATATTTTATGTCTTCCCATGTTTCATCTATGTTCGATGGTTTTAGGACTAGTAGTTTTTCTTCCAACTTAGTGCAAAATTTTCTGTTTGCATTATCTGTATTTAGTTTTGACCGATTCCACCTCTTTCTTTTCTTTCTGTCGTTTTTGTCTTTAAGTATCTTCAATTTCATGTCGCCTGTCACCAAAATGTGATCCGAAATGTGAGATTAGGATGTGGTCTATTTGGTTTCCGTCTGTTGTTCCAGGTATTAGCCACGTTACTTTGTGCTCCTTTTTGTGCTTGAATTGGGTGCTAATAATAAAAGTATTGGTTTCTGCTGCTAGATTACATATTCTCCTGACATTGTTATTCGTATTTTGATGGATCCTTTCTTTTCCTTGCGATTTTTCTGTTCGTGTCTTCTTTCACTCTCTTTGCGTTGAAGTCTCCTAACAGGATTAGTATGTCGTTCTTTGGTATTTCTTCGTACAATTCCTTAAGTTTCTCATAGAATTCACTATTTTCTTCTTCGGGAGCATTCTCTGTAGGGGCATATATATTAACAAATGTTAAATTTGCTTGTTTATTTTTCATTCTTATATATGATATTATTCCATCAACCGTTTTAAAGTTAATAATTTTGTCTCTTGCGCTATTACTAACTAGAAAGGCGGTTCCATTGCGACCCTGTTTACTTTCTCCTGCGTAGTACATTACGTAGTTTCTTCAAGCAATCATCCCTTCTCCTGCCCACCTTATTTCTTGTAGCGCTAGTATTCCCATCTTGTATTTTGTCATTTCTTTTGCCAACTCTTCCATTTTGCCTGGTCTTAGAAGTGTTTTGATATTCCACGTTCCTATTCTTATTTTTCTGTTTTTGTTTTTAATTTTATTTTTTTTTGTTTTTGCGTCTTTTTTACAAAACATTTTCATATCCGTATTCATTGCCAACTCCGTTATACTGTCGCCGTCTTTTGTTATATTTTCTGTTAGTTTTGTTGACGCCATTTTCATCAATTTTCCTCTTGGATCTATATTATCAGATAGAGCAGATCTGTCGTTTATTGTCCTAGCGTTGCCTTTCTTCTCTTCAGGTTTCTTCCAGTAATTTATATCCATGTCTTCTAGTTGCTCCAGTGAGAACAGTTCACCATTTATACATAATTTGTTGTATTTTAATGCGGCTATGTGTCCTTCCTGGCGTACCATTTTCATGAGGATACTTCCTTTGTTGTAGTATTTTTTTCGGGAAGTCCTCATTGATATATATTTTAATTCGTCTTAAGTTTTTAGCAGCCTTCAGAATTTCCATTTTCGTAGCTTTCTTTTTCATTTCTAATATGATGGGTCTGGGTACATTTTGGGGATCACCTTGTCTGCCTATTCTTCTCATCTCTACCCGTTCTTCATCTAAGTTTGTTTGTACTCCGATTTTTTCCATTATTCCCTTTATCGTATTTATCGTTTTTTGTTCGCTTTCTGTATGGTTTTATCCGACCCCCTGTATTACTACGTTTTTTCTTCTAGCTTGTCTTTCCAGTATTTCGATTCTAACTTCTTGTTCCGTGATTTTAATTCTCATTGCTTTGTTATCTGCCTTCAACTGCTCGTTTTCTTTATTTCATTTATCCAGGTCTACTTGCATTTTATCTATTTTCCTTTCGATTCTTACATTTATTTCATCCATTTTCTCTAATTATTCTAATATCCTCTCCATTTTACCGCGGTAAGGGTGTCCGCCCATCCACTTGTCGGAGCTTCAACCCTTCTCAGCACTTTGGAGTTTTCCTCAGATATGGATTTTCGTAATAATGATTCGGCTTTACTGCAGCAATTTTTCAATAGCCGGCAACGTCGCTTTTATTTCAGACAGCACTTCAGCTCTGATAGGGATGTTTTTGTCTGTTGTTTATTAATTGATTAAAGAGGTTATTGTGCTTTTTGCAATGCTTACTCATTAATATCTGCTGAATTTTGAGGAAATATTTTTATCGGAAGAACTGTAGTCAGTATAAATTCACTGTAGTTTAGTTGTATTAGTTTGTTTTTTTACTTTGCTACACTAAATTTATATTTTAATACTTAGCGTATTTTGACAGTATCGTTCGGATTCAAGCCTCGATGCTCGACATCAACCATATTGGTTGGAATATTTGAAGGTAGGATCTGACATGGCAGAGTTTAGAAGACAACTGAGTTGTCATATGGTCAATATGGTTGATGTCATGTGATGCCAGGAGTTAATCTAGAAATATTTTTAACATCCTATACAAATTTTTTCATATAATGTAACCTTCACAATTTTAGACAACTTAAGGGTTTTTACCCGTATATTTTGGTGCCTTAAAGCATGTGATAACACTGATGATGGAATATTGATTCCGAAAACGTTCTGTTGTTATATAACCTTTTTTGGGAATTTTAAATATACCTATTACAACACAGGGTTTTTATTTTTTGTGATTTATGGTATACAGCCAGTTACAGGAATTTTTCCTTGTGATATATTGTTTGATTTATTGTTATATATTTTGTGTTAAAAGAGACGAGTTGATAATAGAACTGAATATAGTATAAAACAGAATGTCCGTCTAATTAAAAATATTACACTAATTGGTACTACTACAGTATGCGGTCTACCAATCCCTATCTGTTATAGTGTGCAAAAAACACAAATTTTGTGGCTTCTTCCACAATATTATTAAAATATTTATTATTAAAATAGTTTTATATCACAAAGTATACCTATCTGTGTGGCTAAACAATACTATAATTGACAAGCGCAGAACAGAAGTTTTATTCAATGAACAATAGTCGGTAAAATTTATTAGCACGGAGAATTAAAAAAGTAAATAAATGTACTACAGTAAACTCTCTCTTAACGGACACCTCCCTTCGCCGGACACCCCCTTTATACGGACGATTTTTAAAACAAAAATTATTCTGCCATATATGAACCTGTACCCTTTAACTCCCTTCGGCGGACACTCTTAACAACGGACGCGGACAGTAAATGATGTGTAAATGCGGACAGTAAATGAAAAAATTAACATTTTTTTCAAAATATTTTACAATATAAAACTATATGTATATGTTACAGTTCAAGTTGATTATCCAGTTGGAGTTGACTCCAACTAGTTGGAGTCAACTCTAACGGCTGGTTTCAGTAAAAGTTGATTATAAATATAAAATGAAGATTTATATTCAACATTTACTAGTAAAAGTAGACTCCAACTAGGAAAAGTATACTCTTCCCAATGCCATTTAGTAAAAGTTGATTCTGATTCACACAAACAGCCGATTCTAGAAATTAAATGTTACTGAATATGTTCAAATTAGTCTAGGCTGTATCGTCGCCCCCGTTAGGTAAATTACTCCGATTCGAATTTTTTGCACAAACTTACTCAAAAAGAGGTCCTTATAACAAATCTACTGGGTACCAGGCAGTACCTTGATCGATAAATTGTTTAAACAATTTTTTTAGACAAATTCACAAAAATAATTTTTTCACTTCACAAAATAATTTTCCTAACAAGTGCAGAAAGTCATATTTTTCCGCACGCGACTGCAGTTTGCCGAACGACGCGGAGTTCGGCAAGCAGTCGAGTGCGGAAAAGAGACTTTCTGCAAGCGTTAGGAAAAATATTTTTTCTACGAGTCTTTAAAAAATGACCAAATCTTAATCAATTAATTTAATTAATATAAAAATACATACACAAATTAATTCTTTGACAAGGTTGTCAAAACCAAACTTTCAGCATAATTGGTTAGCATGACGACGATCTTGGTTTCCATGACGACGATTCAAAACAACTCTTATTGTCTACTGATTTGACTTTCGAATACTATGTCAAAATTATTTTATTTCATCGAATTCTCGCGTTAATTTCATTAAAACATGAACACAATAAGATATATTTGAAATAAATTAGTAAATAATATCTAAATATTAGTTTATTGTATGTATTATAATTACTTAAAGCCATATTAACATATCTAAATTAACACGCGTGAGGAAAAGTAAAACGCGTGCGGAAAAGTAAAACGCGTGCGGAAAAGTAACACGCGTGCGGAAAAGTAAAACTTTCTAAACTAAAACGCGTTCGCGAAAGTAGACATTTTTGCACGCTCGTAGAAAAAAGGTATTTTGTGATTTTTCTCTAAAATTGATTGTTGTCGAGTTATACGCGATTTAAAATTTGAAAAATGCGAAAATAGCCATTTTCAAGGCTTAATAACTCGGTTAAAATCCATTATTATGAAGGTCAGAAAGTGACCAAGTTTATAGCCCCCTCTACAAGATCCAGCAGAAATTTTTGTCACTATTTTATTACTAAGCTTTATATTTAATTATTAACAATGAGCGCTAAGTGCGTATTAGGCGGCCGTCAATGGTGAGTGCTAAAGAGATGCACCATTCTAGCCGTCCAATGGTGAATCTCACTCGCACTCACATTGACGGCCGCCTCAATACACGGTTAGCGCTCATTGTTGATAATTAAAAATAATATCTTATTAATGAAATAATGACAAAAATTTCTTCAGGATCTTATAGAGGTAGCTTTAATCTTTGATTTTTTTTTAGTTTCTGACTTTCATAATATATAATATCGTATGGCATTTTTGCCTTTCGGACAGTTCCGGCGCCAATTACACCTTTAACCCTGTTTCAAGTAACTAGTGGCGATGTACACTAGCCCAGGGGGACCTACGGCTTAACGTGCTCTCACGGTGAGACGGCTCGTGTCATTATTGGAAATGAAAATGGTTTGTCTTTGGCAGGGCTCGAACCCACGTGCAATGGCGTATGAGGCCAGCGATTATGCCGTTACTCCACGGCCGCTCGCTCGACTTTCACAATAATTATCTTTAACCGAGTTATTAAACATTGAAAATGGTTATTTTGGCGATTTTCAAATTTTAAGTCGCTAATAACTCGACAACAGTCAATTTTAGAGAAAAAAAGGCCCAAAGGATCTAAAAAAAATTTGTACGAAGTGAAAAAATTATTTTTGCGAACTTGTTTAAAATCATTGTTTATCACTGTTTATAAACATTGTTTATATAAACATTGTTTAAACACTGTTTATCATTCTTTATAAAGTATCACTTTGTTGTATTGAAAGAAGAATGTTACTTTACCTGCCGCGATTATTAATCAAATTAACCGAGATTGAATGTAAGTGGTCAATGGCAGCAATCGATTATTTATTTGAGTGAAATTAAAATTTATTTACTTTAATTATTAAAAATATTGTTCAAAATTTATCTTATTATTAATAAAATTTATGTCAAAAAGTAAAATTCTGTAGTGTTTCGCAATTATATTCATACAAAATAAATCAAAACTTTACAGATTTATTAATTAGGTAGGTATAAAATATTGATAACTATCGATTAAACATCAAAACCGGCCATCGTGCAAAAGGCATCTGTCATTACTGTCATACTAATTTTTTATTTCGTCTCAAATTAAAAAAATTTCCTCAAAGTTGTAAGTAAGTGTTAATGTTTTTTATGATTGACGATACAATTTTGTACGCACCACCTCAATACTCTATCGAACGCGTCTGTTGCTCGCTTCGCTTCCTCTGCTCGTAATATCAGACTCGTTCGATAAAGAGCCACTTTACTGACTTGGTACATAAATAACTATTAAACAATTTTTCGACCACGGTACTGCCTAGTACCATCTGTCCGACAGCGAGTATAACTCCTCGTTAATTATAACAGGTAGAATGACAAATGAGGTGTCAAAGGAAAGATTAATATCCAAGGATGGTACTAAAGGTGACAAATTTAACCTAGGCTGTCTATCCGTCCGTCCGCGAATATAACTCCTCCGTCATTATAACAGGTAGAATGACAAATCTTCTTCTTCTTCTTCGTTTTGTATAGACATTACTTTGTCTGTTTTTTCAATGTGCCTCTAGTAAGTTGTCGTTCCATCGTTTTCGTGATCTTCCCACTGAACGTCCTCCTATTGGGGAACCGTCTCTCGCTGTCCTGACTACATTCTATTCTATTCTTCTGTCTCTTACCCAGTTATTAATGTTATCCACCTTGCATCTCCGTCGTATATCTGTACTTCTAGCTCTGTCCCATAGAGTCTTACTATCGATTTTTCGAAGGGTTTTCATCTCGGCTGTTTCGAGCAATCTTTTTCTCCTCTCTGTGTCGGGTTGTGTTTCTGCCGCGTATGTCATTATTGGTCTGATGACTGATTTGTAAATTCTGCCTTTCATTTCTTTTCCGATATGACAAATGATGTGTCAAATGAAAGCTTATAATCCAAGAATGGTAATATTCATTTTCTTCTTTCATCCATTAAATCCAATATTTCCTCTGTCATTCATCTTTGCTTCCGTGGTCGCTGTTTTGTGAGCATTTCAGTTGTCGTTGCAAGGGCGTGTCTGATTTCCTCCCGAAGGCGAAAGTTAAGGATGTTTAATTATATGACAGTGTGCTAAAAAACAGTGCGAAAAAGTAAAACCCATTTAAAATACAGTGTTACTTCAAACACACTTTAAACCCTTCATGTACTGCTATCTATATTTACAATTTTTACACAATAAAACCTTTACATCAGCGGTTCTCAATCTTTATGAGTCATGTACCATCTAAAGTTTATTTTATTGTATTTCTATATTTTTAGATTGTATAATCAAGATTTACTATGTACTACTATTTTAAGTTTTTGTGTGTTTTGTGTACCACCGCAAATAATTATATGTACCACCAGTGGTACATGTACCACATATTGAGAACCGCTGCTTTACATAATATGAGATAGAGTAGGTAAAAATTGTTTTTGTGAATTTGGTTAACAAAAATTGGTTAAACAATTTTTCGACCACGGTACCGCGTGACACCCTGTGTATTTGTTATAAGGATTATTATACGGATGTACATATTTCTTTGAGTAAGTTTGTGCAAAAAATCGAATCAGAATAGTTTACCTAACGGGGGCGACGTTGCAGACTATACTAATAAGTAGTTGAAACGGTCAAAACAAAGAAACGCACACTCATCAAAAATGCACTTGAGATTCTCGTATAATCAACATTTACTGAATCGATCCAGTAAGAGTCAACTCCAACTAGTAAAAGTTTATTTAAATTTTTAAAATCAACTTTTACTGCTCGTTTCAGTTGGAGTTGACTTTAACTAGTTGGAGTCAACTCTAACTGAGAATCAACTTGAACTGTAACATATGTAATACATTTATTATTTCAAATCAATACAGATGTCCACGACCTGATATTTGATAGATACTGTTCACGTTATCAACACTACATAAGTAATAAAAATTTAATGTTTTTGTTGGTCGAAAGAAATGCGACACCAGGAAATTGTTAATTGTGTTTTGACTGGAACCACGATTTAAGAATTTTAACCGGAATGTCTGATTAAGCATATCTAATAAATGTCCTTCTATTTTTATGAGTGTTTTCTTAAAAACATTATTTTCGGATTAAATTTCATAATAAATTTTGTGTCTATTACATTTTTTTAAGTTTGAAAGAAAAAGTCGATGTGATTCATTATGGAGAGAAGCATAAGTTAAGTGTTAGACAGTTAGCTGAAAAAGTTGGAATTGGAAAACCTGAAGCCAGTGAAATTTTGAAACATAAAAGTGATTTAATCAATCAGTTTTCTGAGAACGGAAACCTGGAAGCAAAAAGAAAATTTTTGAAAACCGATGGTACTGCATTAGACCTATAAATAATGGTTTTCGATTGGTTTTGTGAAGTGCGGTCTAAAAATATTTCTGTTTCTGGTAAAATTATTCAAAGAAAGGCATTAAAAGTTGCAAGGGAACTAAGCGTTGATATGAAAGCTTCTGGTGGACGGCTCGAGAAATTTTATAAGCGGCACAATATTTCCTTCAAATCTGTATGTGGCGAAGCACCTGCTGTAGATTTATTAGTAGTTTTTAACTGGAAGGAAAAACTGCCCATTTTAATGACAATAAGTATAGGTAGGTACGTACTCTCCGCAAGACATTATTAACGCAAATGAGACGGGATTATTTTTTAGAGTTTAGAGCATTACCCAAGAAAACTTATACCCTGAAAGGAGAAAGGTGCATTGGAGGCAAGGCTTCTAAAGATAGGATCGCAATTCTATTTTGTACCAATATGATATTTTGATAGAAGAGTGCAGAGATAAAATCGAAAAGTTCAATAATCAATGTTCATAGGCAATGCTGCGTGGTTATCCACAACTTGTGTAATGTAATATTAAAAACTAGTATCTCTTTTTATATATATATACATACATGCACTTATTTTAAAAAAATTTAAGTTGACATATTTTTTCTCTTCAACGGACACCTCCTTTAAACGGACACTTCATGAGGAACGACTACTGTCCGTTTAAGGGAGAGTTCAGTGTAATAAAAATACGCTAAAATTTCGCGGCACACTTACAGGGACTTCAGGGCACACTGGTTGGGAACCTCTGGCATAGAGTGTTTGTATAGTTCTCCGCGCTATCTTTTCCCATGCATGAAATTATTCATAATAATTCATAATAATAATTTATAATATCCATGTAATAACATATAAAGAATGTGTAAATACCTCACCTAACTAGTTCTGGCAAAAAATACATAAAATCAGCGGATACGTGAGTAGCGTAAGTCACCTCTGGAATTCCGTCCGCCATCTGAGCCATAAGTACATTGTAGACAATTCTGTAGGAAGTTTCTTTTCCCAATTCCGGTCCAAAGTCTACGTCGGCATTTCCATAATTAAAATCCTTGGGGACGTTGTAATTGAAGGTGCAGTAACTTTCGTTAGATGGCTCTGGATAAAGATAGTTGACAAAGTCTCCTATTAAAGATATAAGTTTAGTAGTGGTAAACATATATAGTTATTTAAAGTATACATACAGCTAAGAAACATACAATTATTTTTTCAGACTTATAAAACTGACACTACAACTTAAGAAGCTAAGAGTAGTAATATCAAAATATTGGAAAAGAGAAGAAAATAAAACATTGTATATACATTAGGGTGGGTCGTTTTTATACTTTTTTTTTTATTTCAAGACGCCTGTAGTTGAAAAAGTTGCTATTGGTAAAATTATCTTGTACACATTTTTTAAATATTTTTCGTCACTATTTGAGCCCTCCGCCAGCCCCCTCAAAAAACAAAAAAAATTAAATCAACAAATTAATTTCCCTGTATTATGAAATAATGCAATATGGTTCTTTTATTACCTAAAAAAAATATTTTTAATTTTTAGATATATTTAGGCCCCCGCCAGCCCTTAAAGCTTCTTGTTACGCACGGGGAGCTACACTACAATATAATAGTATATTATGTCATATCGCTCTCATAATAATGAGTGAGGCTGCATACATGGAACTAATGCTTCCGTGTGTGCAGGCTCACTCATTACTATAGTCAGCGATATGATATACTATAATATATGTACATTATACTATAGCTCCCCGTACGTGACAAGCTTTGGCTAAAAACAATCAAGTACTTTTCCACTTTGGAGCAGCTCTTCGCTTATTTTGTGGTTTAAAATATACAAATTAACCTAGAACTCACCACGGGGAGGTAGCTGCTATCGAGCTCCATCCCTGCCCACCCATCCACCCAACCATATAAGCAATTTTTAATTTCCTACCTCATAGTCTGTTTTGCTATTAAACTTTGGCATGTTGCTTCTAGATGCTATAGTTATACGTATCCAACCATCCCTATTAGTAAGCCCACATACGGCCAAAGATGCTTCCATCACTAATTTGACACCTCTTTGACCAGCCTGTGGATGGCAGGATAACTTCCATAAATCTCCTTCTGGATAACTACCAGTTTGAATAAATTCTTGAGTGTCTTCATCAGCCAGATTTTTCGTCATTAGCGGCTCAAATTATCTGCACTTTTTCCAATTTATTCAATGAATCTAGGATTCCGCTTCAAAATTATTGTACTTGGGAATTTCCAATTTTATCGCAGTGTTATTCAAATTTTAAGATTTTATTTCGCTTTGGATCTGCACTTTAATATCCTTTTGTATCCTACTTTTCTTATATGACTACGTGAGTCAAAGATCATCGTTAGTAAAATATTTTCAGGATGGCCATAAAAGCCATTTCGTTGGATCACAGTGTCAACTACAGCTTTTAGATCGTCGTCACTTAAACATCTGGAATATTCAATTAGCTTCCAAAGGTGAAGAGTTCCAAATGTACACACTGGTACAGTTTTTATTAAAAATTAAACCTTAGCATATACTCGCAGAATATACTGTTTTAAACATTTTAAACTAGACGGCGGATTCTTTACTGCAATATAAGCCCTTAAGATACGATTCGCCGTAGTTAGCCCTCTTCCATGAGATAATTTGCCAGGAGGGTTATTCGCTAAATTATTTGAATAGTTTTCGGAAGATATGGCAGTGCACATCTGGTATAAATATTTTTGATTGCTGCTTATTTCTTTTAAATTTACCTTAGGCAACTTAACTTTGAATTTTTCGTAGCACACAACAGGTAATCGCTCATAAATTTCAATAAGTTTGCCGATAGAACACGAGAATGATAGAGGTCCTGTGGTATTTCCATCCAGATATCTAACCAAATGTCGCAGTGACAATTCGTTTGTATGTAGTTGACATACTTTCCATTTGCAAGGGTCATTTATGACTTACTCGCAATTCCATAAAATTTATTACACCACCGTGGGGCCCAGTGTTAATGACAGCACCACCGCAGCCAACAGAAGTCAACTCGCTAATTGACACCTGATTTTCTGTTAAATAGTTAAAAATCGTTGATGCTGTGGTCTTTGCAGTACCATTTTGAGGTGTTACGTGCCCTATATAGTCGCTAGCAGGTTTTTTCAATAACACTGTATGTTCTTCGACAGTGGTTTTTCTAGATGACGATTCTCGCTGTTCGTGAATGTGAAGGGTTTGATTTTTGCAACCATCAAAATAGAGAACTTGCAGACTGGCATCATCCTTTATGTTTTTTTTTTTGTAAATCAAGTCGTTGCCTTTTTGTTTGTCGATCTAATGTAGACTTTTCTATTACATAGACTTGTCATTTTTGGATATCAATCCTATATCTTCAAGAACTGCACTAGCGATCATTTCTACTTTTCTACTCGATAATCCAGTTCGGTCTATTGCAGTCAAAGGTAGGCGGTGTAGGCGTAGAGTGCTTAGGGGTATTAGGGGTCCTTCTGGACCTGGACAAATTTACCTGGCGGTGAGGTTTAAGGTTGTGTAAATTAAATAATTATTTTTTTAAGTGCATTTGAAGCTACTTTTAGTCGTTTGAAGCATCAGGTTTCATTGATTTAAGAATTTAATTTTAAATTTTTTTAGGGGCCGGGCGGGGGCTACATATTAAAATAAAAAAAATAAAAATATCACTATTCATTCTAGACCATTTGGCAACTTTCTTCACTACAGGCATAAAAAACTAGAGAACCGACCCACCCTAATATACATTGTGTACCAAAAGTAGCGAGACGGTCGAATAGTTTGCGAAATGAACATGGGATCGAAAATCTGAATAATATTTTTTGTTTCATATTTTTTAAAATCTATCGAATGATACCAGACACGACCCTAACTTCACCCCCTGTAAGTTGGGTGGGCGTAACTCTAAAATCTTAAATTTTTTGAGCAAACCTAGCGAATGACTAAACTTCACTTTCATCCCTTGGGGTGGGACGGGAGTAACTTTTAAGTCTTAAATAGGGACCCCCATTTTTTATTACAGATTTTGATTCCTCTTGGAAAAATAAGTAACATTTATTCGAGACCTTTTTTTAAATTAATGATAAATGGCGCTATAATGGGAAAAATACGATTTAAAATCACGAAAACTATTTTTTTTTGTCGATTATACCGCCATTTACCAATAAAAAAATTTTCTTAAATAAATGTTACCTACTTACTTTTTCATAAGGAATAAAAATCTACAGTAAAAATGGGGTCCTCCATTTGGAAGTGGGTAGTGTTATGTGTCATTCGATAGGCTTCTGATAAATATTAAAAACGCGTTTTTGGTTTTTCAGTTGGAACTATATTTTTCCAGATATTAAACCGTTTCCTAGGGTATCACGACAAATCGTTTTTTCCTATTATAGCGCCATCTATCTACAATTCGAAAATGTCTCAAATAAAATTTGCTTATTGTTACGTCAATAATCCAAATCTGCAGTAAAAAATGTGTGTCCTATTTAAGATTTTAACGTTACTTCCCACCCCACCTCCAAGGAGTGTAGTGGGGTCATGGCTGATGTCGTTAGATAGATTTTGGAAAAATATCGAACACGTTTTTCTCAGTCTTTCAATCCAATGTTCATTTCGCGAAATATTCGACCGACCCACTACTTTTGGGGCACCCTATATAATCACACCGGTTAAAACGAGCTAAATGGGGTTAAAGTAAATAATAAAGAAACTATGGAATAGCATCAGATCAATTATTAACAATATGAGATACGCAGATGATACCGCCATAATGGCAGAGAGTCTAGAAGAACTTCAAACTATGCTGAACGCTGTAAACAACGAATAAAGTTATAAGGGCTTAACAATCAACTCAAATAAAACAAAATGGATAGTGGAAAAATTAATATCAAAGACTCTGTACTTACTAAAATTAGATAACAAAATTCTGAAAGTGTGAAACACTTTAGATATCTGGGTAGCCGGATTGATTGCAGGGTTGAAAACAACGAGGAAATTTCGACCAGAATAGAACGTACATTGGAAGTACACATTGTACACACACATTGAATTGTCATGTTACCGTCATATCCCGTGAATAGCACATAGCACACATATCTAACGAAAGTGTGCTGAAGACCTTGCAAAAAAAAACGAGAGTTGATCAACATCATCAAAATGAGAAAGGTCCAACACTTCGGTCATATAATGGTAGGGGAACCCAAGTGAGGATTTTTGCAGTTACTCGAGCGCATCAGATTATCACATGGGGAGAAACCTTGTACCCTGTAATTGTACCCCCAACATAATATATTGGATCTGAATACAGGGGAGTTCGTTTAGGCGGGCTCGAAAAAAATCTATCCTTAAAAAAACTCGAAATCGTCAGATTAAGATAAGGTTAAAGTTTCACAAAATAAAAGTGAATATTTTGAGAAATAAACGTCAGATCGAAAAACTAAAATATGCCATATATTTGTTGTCTCTTGTGCTTCTATATTGTAAAAGCCGGAGATACAGGATGCAGCCAGAAAGCAGTTTCTTAACGAAAAGTCTTGGATTTAAAATATTGCTTATTATTTTTATTTCAATTATTATAATCGTATAAAAGTAGCAAACTTTGTATCTAGGGCTTTTCGTCTTCCTCGTATTACGAGAGATGCCGCTGTTTTGCGTCTCAAAAGGTGGAAACATTGCATCGCGATGTTTTCCCTTAAATAGGCAGGATTGTTGATATTTGTTTCAGAGTTGTGACTACATAGCTTCACTGAGGTTACACAGATGCTGAAATAGCTATATGGAGATGATAGTCCAACTCTGAGTCAAATAAAAACAAAAACTGCCTTTATCTAAAATATAATTGTTCAATATTTATCAAAACTCTATCGAATGATACCAATCACGACCCTCCACGGGAGGGGGCGGGGTAAATTTAAAATTTTAAATAGGAACCCCGCAATATTTCGCGAAATGAACATCAGATCGAAAAACTGCAACATACACGTATTCAATATTTTTGAAAAAACTATCGAATGACACCAAACACGACCCACTACGGAGGGGGGGTAGGAGGTTACTTTAAAATCTTAAATAGGAGCCCCCATTTTTTATTGCAGATTTGGATTCCTTACGAAATAATAATAAGTCACTTTTATTCGAGACATTTTTTCGAATTATGGATAGATGGCGCCATAATCGAAAAAAACGATTGTTAGAAATGGAAAATTATAATAAAAAATGGAAAGTCCCCACTTAAACGGAAAATTTGACTTAACATTTTTGGTTTTAAGACCTACTCTTCAAAAACCGATAGGTCCCAAAAGCGCTCGAGTAATTGCAAATTTAACATACTTTCCTCCCCTACTATAATAAGAGGATATAAGTATCGCTCTATTGTCCTAAGATAGTGCGATTTTACTACTTGAAAGTAAGTTTTGTACTAACATGTCACTCTAATTTTGTACTAACATGTAACTTTAAAATTGTATCCTCACACTCTGCAACCACCTTCTAAATTCAAAATGTATAGAATAATTGTTGTTGACGATTAAAACTCTATATTTTTATTTCGACTTGTCAGTTATCCCTATGTTAACTTTGAAGCACTTGATTTCGGAAAATTTAGTAGGTTTATAATGGAGCCGACAGTATTCAACATATTTATTATTTTAGTAAAGAGGTCAATCCTTTTTGAATTATCCTCTTAGGAGCAGGGAGTGCCCTGTGGCTTAAATCTGATCATAACGCATAATAAACAGCCATTTTCCCGTGAAATTTTGAGAACTAGGGTTGATTTCCTTGAAAATTTGGATTTTGGTAGTAATTATAACCTTTGTCAAAATCTACACTATGCCGAAATGCGCTTTTGCCCTGGGGGTGAAAACAACCCCATCTAGTGAATGAAAATTTTTTAATCAAAATAACAATGGAAATCGATAGAGTGGACAATGTTGAGTAAATTTTGTTTAATAATTTTTTTTTACAAAATTGACACTTTCCAAGTTTTTTGTGATTGAAACTATGCATTTTTCATTGAAAAAACTCACGTTTTATAACCGTTTTTCATCAATAACTTAAAAAAAAATTATTTTATAGCAAAAATTATTAAAAATGATATCGTAGCTAATAAAAAAACAAAGAGATTTGCGTCTGAAAGACATATCTAAACCCAATACCGACTGAGTTATTGCTCTTTAAATGATGGTAATTTTCGAAGAAGATCGAAATGGTGAACATTTAATCTCAAATAACTCGAATGGGGTGTAATTTTTTGGGAAAACTTACAATATTTTAAGGTTCATTAAAATACCTTTCAAATAAGCTCTTATAAAAGTTTTTTGCATAAGAACTACTGACTAATTTATGACGAAAATAAAGTCGCTCTCTGCTTTTTTCTTTTTGAAATGTAAAAATTAAACCCTTATCGTTACAATCCTAACAAAAATGAATATTTTCTCACTTGAAATTAACTTTATTTATGTATAATTGATGCGATCCATATGATTTGACCGGTTTGGAATACTTAGTTTAAAAAAAAAGTTGATTAAATCGAAAATGACATTTTTTAAATTAAAAAAAAGCGCATTTTTTTTAAATAAATCTAAAAGTATTCATAATATGAAAAAATCTTTCAAATATTAATTGTAGAATTTTTTTTACTGAAAATTTTGACTATTTTTGTTTTTGTATCATCAATACTTTTAGGTTTATTTAAGAAAAATAAACTTTTTTTTAATGGTAATAATATCATTTTCGATTTAATCAACTCTTCTTTCTAAACTTATCACTCCAAACCGGTCGAATCTTATGGGTCGTATCAACTATACCTAAATAAAGTTAATTTCAAATGGGAAGCTATTCATTTCTGTTAGGATTGTAACGACGAGGGTTTAATTTTTACATTTCAAAAAGAAAAAAGCAGAAAGCGACTTTATATTCGTCATAACTCAGTCATTTCTTATGCAAAAACTTTTTTCAGGGTTCATTTGAAAGACTCTCTAATGAGCTTTAAAAGATGTCTCGTAAGTTTTCCTAAAAAATTGCACCTGATTGGAGTTATTTAAGATTGAAGTTTCTCCATTTCGAGGTTCTTCGAAAATAACCTTCCTCTAAAGAGCATTATCTCAGTTTTTATTGGGTTAACCTAGGTCTTTATGACGCGAATTTCTTTCTTTTTTTTTATTAGCCACAATTTTGTTTTTAATGATTTTTTTCTATAAAATTAAATTTTTTTAAGTTACTCATGAAAAACGGTTATAAATCGTGAGTTTTTTCAATGGAAAATGCATAGTTTTGTAGCGTTTGAAAAAACTCCAACATTAATTTGATATCCAATTCCCAAAAAGTACATCTATTTTTCCAATTTGTTAATGTTATATACCACATAAAATATTTTAAAGCCGTCCCTGTTTGAAGATTTCCAAAAGTTAAGAGATATTACGTAAGTTGAGATTTTTACCCCTACTCCCCTTCAAAAAATGATTGAACTCGTCCAAAATGCTAACCCCCCTTTGAAAAAATGGTTCAGTCCAACTGAAAGTAACTGAGTTTTTGTCAAGTAAGCATCCCTAAGGATCAAAATCGCTCAGTACCTTCGTCGTACTTTTCCTGTTTGTGGCTTCAGAGCGAAGCGCAATGGAGTCCAGTTTTAAGATCTGAGAGAGTAACATCTGCTCCTCGCTGGTACTCGCTTAAAAAGGGCGTAGCCCCTTGTGCCCCTTAGCCGGTAATGTGTAGAATGGCCGTGTTGTGAAGCTACGTAGATCTGAATCTGTAGTGAGTGCTCTAGGAAGATTTTTTACCCATTAAAATGGATTTATATGGAAAATCGACTACTCCTATGAGTTAATGACGTAGTTCTATAAGCCGGCATTGTGTAGAAGTCTTTTGTCCTGTTCCTGTTTTATGATGTCCAGTTCCTGTCGTAGAAGTTCCCATTGATGTCTGACTAGGCCCCAAACTTCGCCAAGTTCCATTGTCCTGAAATTTAAGATTGAAGCCATGTCCTCCCCTGCCTCAGGTCGATGACCCCGTTTGTTTTTGTTTTGTGTACCCCCTGTGACATTGAAATAAGGTATGATACATTTGCTAATTTTGCTAAATTTCAAGAGGATAATATACTAAAGTTTATTGGTAAAGAGTTTAAAAATGTAATAGTCGCTTTCAAAATGGAAAAGTTTCTTGTAATAACTTTTGTTGTTAGTTTGATATCTAAAAATCCCGTTATATAATATTTTAAAGTCCTGTTTTGCTATGATAGATGTTTAAAATTGTCTTGTTTGAATATAAAATTGCACATCATGTAAATAAAATGACAGTGACATTTGACACGACATCTGTCAAATTTAGTATTTGATTTGATCTTGTTTTGATACACTGTAAAAAAGTTTTGTATTAAAAATCATAAAGATTTGTAGATATTTTACCATTGATTTTACCCATAGTAAAGTCAGTCACGTCAATCATTTCTTGTTTTTTTTTGTTTAAAGATGTTTAAAAATACAGATTTTTTTGTTTAAAGGAAATTTAAAGTTTGAGGTTTTAAATAAATGTTTGTGAAAGTGTACCTATTTTATTTCTCTTGTATAACCCTTTGGAGAAAATTATTAACCAAATGTCTAATGCAACTGTGTAAGTTTTAGTACAGAAGAAAAGAATATGGCATAGAAGCCAGTATTGAGAAAAGATGTTGCCCAGTATAACCCCAAAGAGGAATCAAAGATGAATGTCTCCCCATTTGGTACCCGTAAGTAAGGAAAAATGTCCTGTAAGTACCCATATGTGAATCAGAGGATTTGTTTCGAACGGCGTCCTTTTTGTTAAATAGTAGAAAAATCCTCTAGTCTGAGTAACTACCCTTTTGTATTTGGTTATGGTAGTTTAGTCATCTTAACACCCTCCTACCCCCCTTAACGAATCTACGACCCAGCCACCGCACAACAAATGAGCTGTCGTTCGCATGAAGGTTTGCGTGTCTGTTCCTTCTACTAGCCCCATTTAGACCACCAGTATTTTTATGGTTAGTTCTTTCCTTGTCCCCATATGAGCAGACATGAAAAACGCTTCAAATGGCGCCCAACGTGGGGCTCGACTCATTTTTTTGCCTCCTTCAGTATCCAGTTGTTGTCTTGTCCAGTTGAATGCTTCAACTGGCACCCAACGTGTCGAGCCCGTATTTTTTTGCCTCCCTTAGACCCCATTTGCATGTTCCCACTACCATGTCCATTTGGCCTCCTTTCGGTCTCATTTGTACTACAACTGTTGGGGTAGAGCCTGTACCCTTGGGCAGCCCGATCTCAGTTTGTGGTGCAAGTGTTTCCGACAACATGGAAGCTCGACTTTTGTCATATTTTGTGTATGCCCATTGTTACAAGTCTAGCTTGTAGACATGTTCAACTAGTAGTTAGCCTATCTACTAGTCCCCAATGTCTTTAGCCACCCCCCCACTTAGTGTTACATTTTTAACGTACACCCTGAAGTTTGACCCGAGTAAATATCACCCCAGTCTTCCCAAGTAGTTTAGCCCAGATTCCTCTTGTCTTGCCCCCAGAAACTGTTTCATGTCTTTTAGTGCCCCCGAAACTGTTTCAGTCTGTTAGTCCCCATGAAAGAGCCTATTTTTGTAGTTTTTGTTGCAGAATGTTAATAATTTTTCCAAAGAGGTGTAAGTATGTACACATTTTGTTGTGGTGTTGATTTGGTCATGCTGTTGATTGTATAAGCATGTACCATTTCATACATCATAGTGTATTTAACTTGTAACCCCATATGTATACTGGTATTGTATGTATCGTAGAACAGAATTGTATGTTATTGTAGCGTACTAACTGTATTGTATCGATATTGTACCCATGATGAAAGCATTGATTTGAATTTTTTGAAAATATTGATGAAATATATAGACAAACAGTTGAATAAAAAGTAACGTAAAATTTTTTTTGAAAATTTTGGTAAAAAGTAACGTTAAATATTTTGAATATTGAATCCACTTATGAAGTATAACAGTATGTTGTATTTTTTGCATGTATTCCTATAGAACAACAGTTTTTTACAGAATAATCGTTTTTTGTGATTTATTGATTTGGTCGTTTGAGTAGATGTGTAATGTTGTTGGTATGGTCCGTGTATGAGCTTAGTCCCGTATTGTCTGTGAGAGTAGTCCCTTGTTTTTCCAGCGAAGCCTATCTCTGTTGGTGTATGTCATGCCATAGGTTAGTTGGAGAAGTCATCCCCTTGAGAAGTCACCCCTTGTAGAAGTAACCCCATGAAGAAGTGAAGAGGGAAACCGTGGAGAGGCCCCCCACTTATTCAAGAAGAAGTAGAGCCCCTTGTTTTTTTCAAGCAGCCAGGAGAAAAGCTGTCGCTGTTCGAAGATAGCGTTCTCTGTCGACACTGTTTGGAAATAACTGTTTTGATGAAGTGTAGAGTTTAGCCCGTGAAGAGGCCCCCCTTGTCTGTGTTGCCCCTTGTTTTTTTTTTGACTAATCTTTCTTTGTAGGTGTCAAAAGGATGCCAGAGGTTAGTCGAAAAGAGCCCGTGAAGTGAAGTAGTAGAAGTCCCCCTGTGAATGAAGTATGTCTTTTGTATCTGACATGTCACAAGTGTAATACTCGTGATGAAGGAAGTGTTGTTCAGCTATCTGTGAACACTTTCATTAGTAGTCGGAGCAAGAAATGTCTTATCCCGTGTAAGCTCATATAGGAACCAAGTTTCAATATTGTTTGTGTTTGTAAGCCCCTGAGTATATCTAAAAGTCATTGAGTATGTTGTTGCCTGTTTGTTTGTCTATCCCTGTTTTGTCTGGAAATTTTAGAGCCCGTTGTCCCGTGTTGTCTGTTAGCCCGTGTTGTCTGTTAGCCCGTGTCCGTGCTGGAGTTTGATTTTTTTTTGCGAATAGTTAGTTGACCTCTCTTCTGTTTGTTGATTGAAAGTAGGCCAAGAGCAGAAGCTGTGACAAGGCTGGTGAGGTTAGGATCTGGCCGCGTTGAGTACAGGTGAAGCTTGCTTTCGATCGATAAATGGAGGCGGTTGTTCGTCAGAACTGTCATACTTTCTACATGTCCCTTTGGTCTTCCCCTTGCGTGTTGCTTTCATCCCCTGTTTTGAAAAAGTAGCCCCCCCGTTTTGAAAAATAAAGTCCACCCCCAGTCTTGAGAAATGAAATACCCCCAGTTTTGAAAAGTAAGTCTACCCCCAGTTTTGAAAAGTAAGGTCCCAACCCCTGATTTGAAAAGTGAAGGATTTCCCCAGCTTGTGATTTGAAAATGAGTTGTCTTGTGAACTTTCATGAAAGGTTCTTATGTCCTAGATTGGACTGTTGATTGAAAAGTAATGATGTAGTGTTCTCTATATCATGTGTTGCGTTCATTTCCCTTAGTCTTGTTTAAAAGTTCGATATCCCGTTTGAACCCAGTATACTAGTCTTTTTGGTCTTTTGTTGTTGTCACACGTATCCCCCCTCCCCCCTTGTTAATCTTGTCTTGATTTTAGTCCTTGTTGTTGTCATATACCCCTTTGTCTAGCCCTGTCTTGTTTGAATGAGTTGTTGAAGTAAGTTGTTGGTGAGATTTTGTCTCACTGAGGTATTTAGACTGGATTGTCTAAATCCTCATTTTGCAGAACCGTTGCCGAATTGTCCCGTGAAACTCGCTAGGTGTTAGCTGAGTTTGTGCAGATGTATATCTGTCATATTTTTTTAGTTTTTGAGAACCGCTCGCGGTTAGGCAACGGGGTGATAAGGCTGTGTCTGCCCTGGTATGTCACTTGTGTTACTGCTGTGGATGTCAGCGAGGTCCACACAGGGCACAAGTTTAGTTTCTTTCCCAAGACACAGAAACTCTTGTCACCTACAGTCCTTAGTAGAGTCAATAAACATTTCAGTCTACTCGACTTTAAAGAGTCTGGCGATTGATGGCACGCTAGCCCAATCCCTAACGACTTTTTTGTTTTGTTTAATCCCCACTGGCCATTATCTAAATATTTTGATATTGTTGTCCTGTCACACCTAAGATGTCCATGTTGGATTTTTTTCTGTTTGTTATCGAAAACTGGATAATCTTATCCAGGTTTCTCTTTTGCGCGGAGGCTTTGTAGCGTTTGAAAAAACTCCAACATTAATTTGATATCCAATTCCCAAAAAGTACATTTATTTTTCCAATTTGTTAATGTTATATCCCACATAAAATATTTTAAAGCCGTCCCTGTTTGAAGATTTCCAAAAGTTAAGAGATATTACGTAAGTTGAGATTTTTACCCCTACTCCTCTTCAAAAAATGATTGAACTCGTCCAAAATGCTAACCCCCCTTTGAAAAAATGGTTCAGTCCAACTGAAAGTAACTGAGTTTTTGTCAAGTAAGCATCCCTAAGGATCAAAATCGCTCGGTACTTTCGTCGTACTTTTCCTGTTTGTGGCTTCAGAGCGAAGCGCAATGGAGTCCAGTTTTAAGATCTGAGAGAGTAACATCTGCTCCTCGCTGGTACTCGCTTAAAAAGGGCGTAGCCCCTTGTGCCCCTTAGCCGGTAATGTGTCGAATGGCAGTGTTGTGAAGCTACGTAGATCTGAATCTGTAGTGAGTGCTCTAGGAAGATTTTTTACCCATTATAATGGATTTATATGGAAAATCGACTACTCCTATGAGTTAATGACGTAGTTCTATAAGCCGGCATTGTGTAGAAGTCTTTTGTCCTGTTCCTGTTTTATGATGTCCAGTTCCTGTCGTAGAAGTTCCCATTGATGTCTGACTAGGACCCAAACTTCGCCAAGTTTCATTGTCCTGAAATTTAAGATTGAAGCCGTGTCCTCCCCTGCCTCAGGTCGATGACCCCGTTTGTTTTTGTTTTGTGTACCCCCTGTGACATTGAAATAAGGTATGATACATTTCCTAATTTTGCTAAATTTCAAGAGGATAATATACTAAAGTTTATTGGTAAAGAGTTTAAAAATGTAATAGTCGCTTTCAAAATGGAAAAGTTTCTTGTAATAACTTTTGTTGTTAGGTTGATATCTAAAAATCCCATTATATAATATTTTAAAGTCCTGTTTTGCTATGATAGATGTTTAAAATTGTCTGGTTTGAATATAAAATTGCACATTATGTAAATAAAATGACAGTGACATTTGACACGACATCTGTCAAATTTAGTATTTGTTTTGATCTTGTTTTGATACACTGTAAAAAAGTTTTGTATTAAAAATCATAAAGATTTGTAGATATTTTACCATTGATTTTACCCATAGTAAAGTCAGTCACGTCAATCATTTCTTGTTTTTTTTTTGTTTAAAGATGTTTAAAAATACAGATTTTTTTGTTTAAAGGAAATTTAAAGTTTGAGGTTTTACTAAATGTTTGTGAAAGTGTACCTATTTTATTTCTCTTGTATAACCCTTTGGAGAAAATTATTAACCAAATGTCTAATGCAACTGTGTAAGTTTTAGTACAGAAGAAAAGAATATGGCATAGAAGCCAGTATTGAGAAAAGATGTTGCCCAGTATAACCCCAAAGAGGAATCAAAGATGAATGTCTCCCCATTTGGTACCCGTAAGTAAGGAAAAATATCCTGTAAGTACCCGTATGTGAATCAGAGGATTTGTTTCGAACGGCGTCCGTTTTGTTAAATAGTAGAAAAATCCTCTAGTCTGAGTAAGTACCCTTTTGTATTTGGTTATGGTAGTTTAGTCATCTTAACACCCTCCTACCCCCTTAACGAATCTACGACCCAGCCACCGCACAACAAATGAGCTGTCGTTCGCATGAAGGTTTGCATGTCTGTTCCTTCTACTAGCCCCATTTAGACCCCCCAGTATTTTTATGGTTAGTTCTTTCCTTGTCCCCATATGAGCAGACATGAAAAACGCTTCAGTTTCAATCGTAAATAACTTGGAAAGTGTTAATTTTGCAAAAATATTTTAAAAAACAAAATTTACTCAGAATTGGTAACTCTACCGATTTCCATAGTTATTTTGATTAAAAAAAATTTCATCCCCTAGATGGGGTTGTTTTTACCGAGGCAAAAGCGCAGTTCGGTATAGGATAGATTTTGAAGAAGAGTGTCAAGAGAGATTAAACCCAAATTTTCATTAAAATCGGTGTTGATTCTCAAAATTCCACGGTTTTATAGTTTTTTACCGCTGATTATAAGGCTATATTTTCATTTTCCACGTAAATAAACAAGACTAGCACTAGAGAAAGCGCTGGAATATAATAAACCTGCATTTATGTGCTTTATAGATCTGACTAAAGCCTTCAATTGTGTAAGATTAGAAGATGTGCTAAGATTGCTAAAGGAAAAAAATCAGCCCCCAACGAGATGAAAAGGATAATTAAAGACATTAATACGAAAAACAAAACCAGAATAAAAGTCGAGAATGAACTAACATCGGAAGTAGAAATCAACTCGGGAATCAGACAAGGGGATAGCTTGAGCCCATTGCTTTTTAATTTAGTAATGGACAAAATCATAGAAAGCATTAAAAGTACTGGAAAAGGATGTAAGATGGCAGAAAAACGAATAAAAATCCTTTGTTATGCTGACGACTCAATCTTAATCTCCGATAACGAGGATAACCTACAACGAATGGCACAGACTTTCAATACAGTGGCGAAAAAGTACAGCATGAAAATATCAACAGGTAAGACAAAATATCTGGTAGTGTCAAGCAAAACTCATAAACCTGCCAGACTATTGAATTAAAAAACCAATTAATTGAACACGTTGACTCGTATATATACCTTGTAACAGTCGTAAACTGGAAATGCGACCATACAACCGAAATACGATCTAGAATTGAAAAGGCCAGAGCAACATTTAACAACATGAAAAATATATTCACCCATTCCGACATATCTCTCCCATTAAAAATACGGCTGCTAAAGTGCTATTTATTTCCAGTCTTGCTGTATGGAGCAGAGGAATTGACACTGACGCAAACATTAATGAGAAAGCTGGAGACATTCGAAATGTGGGTATATCGACGTATCCTCAAAATATCCTGGACGACTCACACCACCAACGTAGAGGTACTGCGCCGAATGGGATAACGAAAAGAAATCTCTTTCACACTTAAGAAACGGAAACTTGAATACCTGGGTATGATACCATTATGAGACATGATAAATATCACAAACTCCAACTGATACTGCAGGGCAAAATAGAAAGCAAGCGCGGACCCGGAAGAAGAAGACACTCATGTCTTCAAAACTTACGCCAATGGTTTAGACTAACATCGATCGAGTTATTCAGAAACGCCGAAAACATAATTACAATTGCTATGATGATAGCCAACGTCCACAACGGACAAGAAACATGAAGAAGTGTTAAAGGATCTCGAGACTCGAATATCTCGGAGTCGCATCATGGAGATGTTAAAGAGAGCGTTCGAAAGCAAGCAAATAAAGCAAATTACGTGGCAGGATGTCTGAGGGATGTTATCTGGAGAAATAAAGAGATGAGGCTGGAATTGAAAATACGTATGTATATATAAATTATATGTAAGACCAATCACGACGTACGCGATAGAAACAAGATTTAACAGAGCAGAGACCAAGAGGATATTGAGAACATCAGAAATGAGAACGTTAAGATCAATAACTGGGAAAATACTGAGAGACAGAATACCGTACGACAGAATAAGAGATCTCTGTAACATACAAAACATAGTACGGTGGGAAAGACAGAGCAGACGAGAGTGGAATCAGCATATGACAAAAATGGAGAGCGAGAGAATAGCCCTTATAGCTAGAGATTCGAAGCCAACAGACAAAAGACAAATAGGAAGGCCCTTTAAAAAGGTGGCCAGATAGCTGGCAGTCAACATCACAGCTACGAATACAAGCTCAATATCGGTTAACAACAGGCCAAGAGGCCTAGTATAAGAAGAAGAAGCAGAAGAAGAAACTAGGCTACCTACATATCAGTAAATTCTCGTACCTAATATTTAGTTACGTTATAATTAGATACATTACCTGGTGTGTAGTTTCTGCCTGGTTTGATTTCATTGTTAAAGATTCTCCCAGGTGATATTACTTCGCTTGTACTATCGTTTGAAGAAGAGATAAAGAGTAACACTACTACTAAACTTGTTAAAGTAATTGATAATAAACATCTGGAAGGAGTGAACTTTGGGTAGATCATAGTCCTTCATAGCATGGTTTTCTCATTTAGTGGAATGGCGATCAGTCTAAAATAAACCAAAGAATTAAATAGTTTAGGAAAAGTTTAATTATTATTTGTAATACTTTTTCTTATAAATTAGGGTTTATTTATAAACAGCTATTCTGAGTAACACTTTTTTAATGGCATAGAGATTCATCATTCAGCCAGTCGCATTCAAGTTATAGCTTATCACTAACTCAGGGAAGTAATGTGTAGAGTGTATGTACGTTTAGTAAATAACGTCTTGGTACTTATAGTCTAGTCGCAACATAGGAGGTCCCGTGGGAAAATCTAGCTCGCCGTGATTTGATGGTGGTATTATAGGATTTTGGATCGCTGGATCCAATAGAAGTGGTCTGGAAGCCCAAATATGATGCGTTTAATTGTTATTAACAAATTATGGCAAAATTAGGTATTTTTCAGGTATTATTAGAAGCTCTGTAAAGAAATTGATAGTGTTAAGGTCTTCTCTGGTGTATTTTTGGTCGCTGAATCGAATGTGACTAGTCGCGATTACTCAAAACATGTTCTTATTTTGTAAATAAAAATAATAATTGTTTATTCGCCAAAAAGCTCGAAATAATGCGCTATCTACAGCAAGTTTGTAGTCTTTTTCTAGTATTTTATACAATAAATAGATTGTTACTAGTTGTGATAGCTTAAACCAGGTTCGGACTTTGTAATTGATAAATGATTGCAAAAATAACGGTTTATAGTACGTTTACTCACGGTTTTTGCTATAAATTTTACAAAACCACTTGGATTGACATGAAATTTGGCATACACGTAGCTAAAATGTCAAACAAAACAAGTGATATTGTGCCGATTTGTGCTTTTACCCTGGGTGCGAGTTACATCCCTTTTCGGCGGTGAAAAAAGACACATTTAAAATAAGTCCGGAAGTGGACAAACTGATTAATTCTAGGCAACTTTTGCTCTACACAGTTTTCACACTAAGTCAATATTTTTCGAGATATTTGGGAGTGAATATTATGTTCACTTTTCAATAAAAAACGACGTTTTTTGTGATTTTATAAGCACTTTCGAACTGATGAAATTTATAGATCATATAAATACATTATAAGTAGAGCAACTTGTGAAGCGGTAACGATTAATTTCATTTGAAATGCTAGTTAGGGGTGATTTTTCCGTTTTTTTACCAAAACAAAAGGGACTAACTTTATTTTGAGCGTAACTTGCTTATTTTTGATATTAGAGACTTTTTCAAAAAACAAGAATATAGTATATTGTACAAGTGAGAAAAAAGACATATTTCTCACGAGTGCAGAAGTTTGTTGGCACCAGCCGAGGCACGAGGCGAGTGCCGCAAATCAAGCAAGGGAGTATACGCTGTGAGCTCGTACGTAGGGGGGATATTTACAAATTCGCGAGCGCCAGTAGTGACAAGTCTGTAAAGCTTTACCGGAAATTTGACATAAATGTCAAAGTGGTTAATTTAAAATTAAAATTAAAAACATTAATTATAAAAAATATTAGTTGATCAAAGCTGTGGTATATATTTTTACCTTAAATATACTTACGTTTTAAATACTGAATTTAAGTTTTTTTAATGTTCTATTAATCTATTAATCTATTAATCTTAGCGCCATCTACACGATAATTGTAAAAGTATCCGAAGTAAGAAATTCATATTTTGTCAATAGAACGTCCAAATGATTAGCAAGATCTTAAAAAAATCGATTACAATTTAATTACTTTTTTGCGTTGTAAATATTAAGCGATAACAATTAAATAATAAATTTAAAAATTACCGGTGAAAGTTGAATTAGTAGTCCGCTAGGAGCGACACCAACGAAGCTCACAGCGTATACTGTACTTTTTCTATGGATGCAGTTTTGTCAAGGGTTCAAACTTCAAAATTAAATAATTTAGGTGCTTTTAGGTATATTGTATACATAAATTGAAATAAAATATACATGTAGGTATTTTATATTCTTAAAATTTATAATTTATGTACTTACGTTATTTATTTAAAATTGTAATAAACAGTTATTTTCGAGCAGTTTTGAAAGGTAATTCCTGGTAAGTTTTGTCTCAACGTTTCAACACATTTTATTTGACAACATTAATCGTGTTTGTATTATGCATGTTACCATGGAAACGGCGTAGGAGAACCCGGGAGGAAAAATATTTCTCACGGCAATGGTCCACTTTTCTCACTGCATGAGAAATTGTTCGTTTTGAATGTATGTAAGTAGTGAGAGAAGTTGTCCATTGTATAGCATCCATAGAAAAAAAAACTTTTAAGTTTGAAAAAAGTTGTAATTAGTTTTTCTCAAAAAGTGCTTCATCTTTTGCTTTTTTATGTTGACGAATGTTTTATGAATGTTTTAATTTGACGAATATGAACCTGTTGTTCATTAGCTACATCTCCGCTTCTACTGAAATTTTTATTGAAAAAATACTTAATTTTTGAGGTATTTGTGAAAAATCGTCTAAAAATGTGGGTTTTTTGTTAAAAAATGAACATATTTACACGAAAATAACTCGAAAAGTATTGACTTAGTGAAAAAAACTATAGAACAAAAGTTGCTTAGAATTAATCAGTTTATCTACTTCCGGGCCTATTTTAAAGGTTTCTTTTTTCAATCCCAAAAAGGGGTGAAACTCACCCCCAGGGTAAAAGCATCATTTGTTTTGCTTAACATATTAGCTACGTGTATGCCAAATTTTATATCAATCCAAGTGTTTTTTTTTAATTTAGAGCAAAAACCGTGAGTAAACGAACTATAAACTGTTATTTTTGCAATAATTTATTAATAACAAAGTCGGACCGTGGTTTAAGCTATCACGACTAGTGGTAATTGATTTACCGTATAGAAATACTATGAAAAAGACTATAAAATTGCTGGAGTGCATTATTTCGAGCTTTTCGGCGAATAAACAATTATTTTGTTATTATATAAAATAAGAACATATTTTGAGTAATTGCAATTAGTCGCGTTCAATTCAGCGACCAAAAATACACCAGAGAAGACCTTAACACTATCAATTTATTTACAGGGCTTTTAATAATTCCTGAAAAATACCTAATTTTACCATAATTTGTTAATAACAATTAAACGCATCATATTTGGGCTTCCAGACCACTTCCATTGGATTTAGCGACCCAGAAAACCTATAACACCACCATCAAATCATGGCGATCTAGAATTTCCCACGGGACCCCCTATGTTGCAAGTAGACTACATATTAGTAAATTCGAATTCATTTTCTACAAAGAGACGCTAATTTTATCCGAACGTCTGCAGTCGCTCCGTAAGTACCGATCATACAAGGATAGAAATTATTTAGATTTATTAAATTTTTACTGAGGAAAACTTTAAATTTTTCAAAAACTATTCAAACTAATCCAAAAAATTTACACAAACACAAAACACAAAAACATCAGAATGGAGATCAAGCACCCTTATACATTTTTTTAAAATAGGGGACCAAATCAGATCCGTAAAACTACAGAGGAATCCACCTATTATGTAAATGCATTAATAAAATTAACAACCATACGGATAACAAATAAAATAAATGAAGTTATAACACCAGCAGAAGAACAACATGGCTTTAGTTCGAGACGGTAATGCACCAAAGGCCATAAAAAATAAATAAATGGAATTCAACACACCAAATACTGAAGAAGACAGTTGGCAGGAGACAAACTAAAGGATGATATCGACCTATTGTATGCATGAGACATACCTCTAGGAACGATCAAAATGATCACAGAAAATATATACCAGAATAATACAATAAAATTAAAAATAAAACAAGAAAAATAATCGACCCAATTGGGGCTGGCATTGGGATAACAGAGGGAGATTCTCTGTACCCTCTATTGTTTAACCTGACCATGTATGTAATAATAAAAATTAAGAACGAAAAAATGATACCACATGGGATAAAAACAACTTAAAATAACCTGTACCAGACGCAAAACTATTCTCTCAAAATAAAGATAATTTACAATGTATTATATGTAATATATTGTGTGTGTTTTGTGTTTTATTGGCACTGGTTTTCACAACCAACTGGCCAGTCAATCTCATATTTGTTTTTTAGACTATAACTTATCACTAACTCAGGGGACTAATGTGTAGTGTGTGTGTTGGGTAAGTGTCTTGTTACTTTGCAAAGTCGACGTCATTGTCTTTGCAAAGAGACTTTAATTGTATCCGAACGTCTGCGGTCCCTCCGGTGAATACCGATCCCACAAGGACAGAAACTATTTTCATTTATTAATTTATAATAAACGAAAAATGTCTGACCCTGGTGAGATTCGAACTCACGACCTTTTCGGATTTTTCGATCCATAGGCAGGCGCTCTTACCACTGAGCCACGGAGGGGGTATTATTATATGTATATTGAAGGGACAGATATTGTTCGTCTGCTATAACTTTTCCCATGCGTCACGATTGATTTTGAAACAAATTAAGTCAAAACATAAAGTGAAACGTACGCCGATATGTGTAGTATATATTATACGGTATACAAAATGTATATACACATCGACGTTAGTTTCACTTTATGTTTTGACTTAATTTGTTTGAAAATGAGTCGTGACGCATGGGAAAAGTTATAGAGGACGAACAATAATAGAACAATTGGTGGCGTTTCACACTGTCTAGTTACGAAATCTAGGAACAAAAGTAAGAGATAAAGTGACTAGAGCTCACAGTGCCGCAGGATGTCTGAACCGAAAAATATGGAGGAATTAAAATATCAAGCAAGAAACAAAATGTAGAATTTACTAAGTAGGCCAGGGTAATAAGACAAAAATATACCTTGTTCGTGACACTTCAGCAGCCAGGGTAGTGAAGCGTTTTTTCGACAGGTAATACCTATAGGAACAAATTATAACTATTTCCTGCGTAGGATCTGGCGGCCATTTTTATTTATAAACAATTAACTGTCAAAAAATGGCATTTTCCCCTTTTTTCAAATCAACGGAAAACAGTGAAACTTATGATTTTTTTAGTTCAAATATCTTGGAGATTATGGAAAAAGCTTTAAAATGACGTATTACAAAGTTTGATATACTCATTTATTGTTAATATAATAGCGAAAAAAGGTCGGAATTGCAAAAAAATTGCAGAAGAAATTACTGAGAAAATAATGTACTTGCGTTTTGACTCACCGTGTATTTGATATAAAAAAATTAGCAATATCAACCATTCCTGAAAATTTTAAGAATAAGAAAAAAATATGGCATTAACCCGGCACCTGCCACGTGGGGTGCTACCAGCACCCCATAACATATTTTCATCAAATATTTGGTATTTCAAGTTTGTTAACCGTGCTGTGCGTCATAGTAGCTTTCTGTAATATAGCATAGATCTGTTCGCGTTTGAAGTGGTTATTTAGTGTCATTCTGAACTTGTAGCTCTAAAGTCGAATTGGGGTGTCATCATCTGGCAGTTTAAGTTTTAATTTTTTTTTTTTGTGTTTTTGATATACAGGTCAGATTTACATTTTCTATTGTAGTAACTGATTTAAATTATTAATAATATAGTCTCTATTCTCAATAAATCTTAACTTTTTTAGATATTTTACTTCACTTTATTTATTATGGGTTGATACTTGCTAATTTGCTTATAACACCTATTTAATTTTATTTTTTACCTTTTATAATAGACTACTAGCTAATAAGTTAATAAAACATGTTTTTTTATACTATTGTGCAACTCAACACATTATTTTGTTTATAAACACTAGATCACAGAAAATTTTTAAGGCGTGCTGTGGCTGTGAGCACCCCACGTGGCAGTTGACGGCTTGCAAAGCCACGTGGCATGTGCCGGGTTAATACACCATTGCTGTTTTGCTTATTTTTATTGATACAGGGAGTTGAACTTGTTACGATTTTCATATAAAATTGGTTATACCTTTGTAAATACCCTGTATAACATAATCAACTTTTATATTTTTGTGATGGAAAAGTTAACAGGATTTAGAATTTAAAATAAAATATAGGGTGTTCCATTTAAAAAAACTAAGTTTGGTCTGCCACTGTGTTATCGAACACCCTGTAATATTCTAACTAATTTTGTAATGTGAAGCTCAAAGGTGACTAAAATTTTTGTTATTAACTTTTATTGCTATCTATCACTACAGCGGATCTATTGAGCTTTACCCCACTAATCAATCACCCTGTATAGAAATTACATTCAAATTAAAAAATAAAGATCAAAATACATTGAGTAGATCCGGAGATATAGAAATATTTATTAGTTTGAAATTGCATATTCGGTATTTGAACTCGGTGGATTTGTAGGTTCCACCTAGTCACCACTTGAACTACATTTTTGAAAATTCGTAGAAGGTACTGTAAAGGTATAATGATGTGCAATTTTTTTGACAAAAAATACATATTCCATTCTTTAAAATGGCATGCATTAGGTTCCTTAATTTATCATCAACAAATTAGCTATGAATAAAAAAAACATGACTAACTTTGGCCGAAATTTACATAGGCCAAATTGTGGGTTAAAAAATTCGTACTAAAATGTACATGTATATGTAAAGAAATGTAAAGAATTTTTCTATCGACTATATCTTTAAAGTTATTCTAAATGTTTATAAACTACAAAATTTCAAAAATTAGCCATAAGGATTTTTGACTACAATAAGTAGTTTTTATATCTTTTTCTAATACATATTGATCGAATAAGTCCTCTACTTTAACTTGACATGAACAGAATTGCCATATCTTCATTATTTTCTGTCTTATGTTTCTGCAAAAAATAAGTCTCCGGGAACAAATGTGATAATGTTTATCTAACTAATTGATCTGTCTCAAATTTTAAGGGTTTGTTAACTACCCCAATATACAACTTTGAGTGAAACACCAAAGGTGACCAAAGTTTTACGTTAGGTTGAATAAAAGTTATTAAGAGGAAACAGTAGCGATCAACAGGTAGAGAAAACGCGTTCCAAGATTGCGGCTGTAATTTTGAATATTTTTTCGAGATATTTGGCACACGTATTCATAATATAATAAAAAATGCCGGTACAGAGCCTGATTTGAAAAATATATTAATGTGGAAATTACTCTGTAATTAATTACAATATTAAAAAACGAGCCTGTACACCGAGAGAACAATTTCTTTTCTCCTAAAACACCGATTTCTTTGAGCAATATTTCTTAAAAGTGAACATATCCTATTAACTTAAACACACCGGTTCACATATAAAGAAACGAGTTTTTTAAACACAACTCAATAATTTCTTACAGATAATTTCTTCAATACTAAGAAATGCATTAATGGTTATATTTAATTTTCTTATCCTAAAGTTTTTATTTCTTAAATTGAAAACTACAAATAATTTGCAGTATAAGAAATATAATGTTAAGTTAATCCATATTTATATTTGTGAACAAGAAATTTTCTTGCAATCAAATAAATATTTTAAACCACAAGAAATAATCCTTCAGAAATACCCTCTGTAGTAACTGTGGTTATAAAATAAAAACTTTGTCATTAATGCCGAAATTTTACTTGCAAAGAGATTTTCTTCCACAAAAGAATTGCGCAGATTAACTATTTATGATTTAGTCGTCAGTGTTTGTCAAGATGGCGTGATATGTTTATGTTCATATAGATGGATGTTGGATTTATTAGTGTTCTTTAAAAACGGATATTTTGAAGGTACGTACATAGGTATTAAATAAAAATAAATTGGGTAATTTCAGATGTAATAATAATATTGTTGCGTATCCGAATGGTTAAAAAAGAGACATAATAGTATCTTTATATGCTTTTTAGGTATAATGATGGACGACTCAGAAATAAAGGAGCTTATTATTCTAACTGGGAAATATGCCACAATTTAAAGCTGGGACAGAATGATATAATATGTGTATAGCTTCAGAACAATATTAAGAAAGGAGTTATTAACCAACTGCGGGGCCTTCCAGAAATGGTAGAACTTCATATATGTAAGTACCTTTTTAAAAATGTGTATACTTATGTAGGTATCAACTAAGTATAATAGGTTTCTTGAATGTATCGTCTTCTATAAAATATACGATACAACGTTATATCAAACATGGCGGTTGAAACGCTGAGGATGTTTTCTGTTAATTTATTTGAGATAAAGAAATCAGTTAGTCTAAAAGAAATATATGTTTATGGTTAAGAAATGTTATTGCCGAAAACCGTGAATTAGTTAATATGTATTAAATGACTTAGATGTAAACTAATAATACTTTCCCGTAATAAAATTTGTTAGTGATTAGGTATGCTGTCTCTTTTAGATTATAAGAAAATTACATATTATTATGTCTGCTTCAATGTTTTACATTGGTTGTATTTTCCCTTTTATTTTAGTTAAACAATGTTTATTGTGTGAGTTAATATTATACAGATAAATAATTAATATCTCATTAACAAAAAGGAAAAAATAAACAAAGATGTGTAGGTTAAGTAATGCCATGTTTGAACTAAATATGATTGATTATTATTAGTATTAATAGTTCTTATGTGGGGCCGTGTATTTGTTTTTTTTTGTATTTCCTAAATTTGTCAAAATTAATATCTATAGATATCTTTATAAAAAAATTTTTATTAAAGTAAGTTTACTCTTTCTACATAACAATTTTGTTTTAGTGAATTGCTGATATACAAAGTGCTATTAACAAAAGAAAGACAATTTGAGGAAGTTGGATTTGCCTCTCCATGCTTTTATTGTTGTGTAGAAGCCAGTGGTTTTAAGAGTGGAGAAAATATTTGTATGTAATAATAACATTTTATATCTTGTTTTACTAATAAATAATGATTTTACCTTAACACAATAACACAATGATTTATTTCGCCGTATGTACCTAATATCACTATATTTTCAAGAAATATTAACTTAACTCTAAATATACGTTTATCTCTGCGAAATATATTTCTTAACATTAAATACATTAATTATTAATAGTAAAATAATAATATTCCCTACTAAGAAATATTATTGCTCAGAAAGAATAGTTTTGTAATGTGTAGAAAATATATTTTTATGACTAATAAAATTAATTAACATCAAGTGTAATTTCTTTCTGATAAATGGGTTTGAAGTTTGCCAGAAAGTGATGGTTCAATCATGTTTAAGATATATTTCTTTGGCTATAGTAGAATTTATTTGAAATATTTTAGAAAATTATATCTTACATGCAAAGATATATTTCTTAGGCAATATGCCAAGTCGATTTTTCTTAAATATTAATAAAGTTTCTTTATGTCAAGAATTTTTTTCTCTCGGTGTACCGCCATTAAGAAGAACAAAAAAATACACTTTCTTCAAATAAATGTTTTTATCCCATGCCTAGATTTTGTGTCATTTTGGAATTACTAATGAAATAAAAAATTTTAGTAGTTCCGAAATGAAACAAAATCTAGGCATCGGATAAAAAAGTTTATTTAAAGAAAGTGTATTTTTTGTTCTTCTTAATGGCGGTACAGGCTCGGTTTTTTAATATTGTATTTAATTACAGAGTAATTTCCACATATTATTATATTTTTCAAATTGGGCTCTGTACCGCCATTCTTTATTTTATTACGAATACGTGTGCCAAATATCTCGACAAAATATTCAAAATTACAGACGCAATCTTGGAACGCGTTTTTGCTACCTGTTGATCGCTACCGTTTCCTCTTAACAAATAATCATTTGCACTTATTTTGCAGTATGCTAAGCAACAAATTGACTTTTATATTTAAAAAAATCGGCATTAAATAGTTGTTTATGAAACAGTTCGTGAAGTATGCTTTTTGCGAACGCACGCGATATTTAGAGCACGAGCGACAGCGGAGCGAGTGATATACATCGCGTAAGTTCGCAAAAAGGACTTCACGCACAGTTTCATACAATATTTTATCTACTATACCATAAACAAATAAAAAAACTGTAACTCTTCGTCACTGGAATTCATTCCTATTCTACAATTTTTAGAACTTTGACATTTAAAAATTCTAATTTCTTTCAAACCACAAATCTTTTGTCGTAATTTATTGCTCATTATGTCATCACCATGACAATGCGAAAGTTAAGGATATTTGATTATATGAAAGTGTGTCAAAAACTGTTCGAAAAAGTAAGTCCCATTTAAAATATATTGTTACTTCACGCACACTTAAACACTTCATGCACTGCTATCTATAATGACAGTTTTCACAAACTAAAAACTTATACATAATATGACATAGAGTAGATAAAATCTTTTTCAATGCACCAAAAAATCAAATTTTGTAATTTTTTGTCAATTGTTTTGCTTTTTAAAGGGGTGCAAAAAAATCGAAAAAGTCGCGTTTTGTGCACTAATATGTTAATAATTAAAAAAGCGTCCCCGAACTCTAGACAGGAGACAGGTAGGTTTCCTTCTATATGTAGGTCTACAATAACTAAAAAGTTATCAGCTACCTGGATAATTCAGTGTCATGAGAAAAACCGTATCTCTATGAACTATGAATTTATTATTTCCGTCACTCAAACTTTATTTCAACAATATATTTCATATTAATTTGTATTTCTCACATGTTTCAGTTAAAATTTGTTTAAAAAAAATTAATTCAATTTCTGATCAAAGAAAATTGCATCAAATAGTGTTTCTTCAGTTTACCCTCTCATCTTAAGGATATTTGGCTAGGTTTGTTAGAAAAGTTTCATGTGTCAAAATATTCTCCAATATAATATTAGCTGAAAACGAAGTGATATAAATAATGAAAACTTCTCAAGGACTAAGTGAATTACAACTTACATGCTACTCACAAGTCATAACGTCATAACACACCTCTAAGCACCACCTTCGAAGCACTTTGCATTTTTTAACGCCACTTCAAATCCATTAACAACATTTCTAATCAGCTGATGTACTTCTTTGGATGACAGGTGGCGGTTACTAGTGGTGGGAAATCAAACGTCCTCTACAGAATGCGGGAAAGCTAAAGGGAAAATCAATATTGCGCAGAGTTGTTACGGAGTAGGACGGTATTGGATAATTTTGAGCAATTACTGTCTTGTAAAGTTTTTTTGTTTCAACTTTCTTTGATCAGTAAAATATGTTAATTATTGCGGATATTTGAAATGGTTTGAATTTTGTAAATATACGTCATGTGTTGAGCGGTTCTCCTTCCAAAATTTATTCCAATACCACAATAGAATTGTCTCACCCATGCCTGCATTTGTTTAAATTTGATTCTTGTACCTAAACATATTTTTTACCAGAGTTTTTTCGGTTTGTATTCATAAAAAAGATTGTCTAATGATGTTATGACATTTTTGTTGACATTTTTGTCGAAGTTTCGGAAGGATATTAATGTCTTTTTCAAGAATGATTATTGAGTAAACCATTTTATTAAAAGATATAATAGGCTAAGATCCAATATAGGTGAAATTTGCTAATCATTTTAGACTTGATAATAGCCTATAACTTAAATAGTAGAACCTAAAAGAAAACGTATGAACACTGTGCCGTCACTTTTAGTGACACATGCGTCTACAGTGGCGCAATAAACTTTCTACTTATGGACGAGGTAAATAAATTAAAAGGTACCCAACCTCACTACCAGAATTCAGTTTTGTTAGATACTTTTTTAAAGTTCTATGCGATTAAAGAATAAGACTCAGCGAAATTTGAACCCACCCTCCTTTCCCCCTTCCTCCACTATCAAAAACAAAAACTTCAGTTTGCTTTTTTATTTTTTTATGTGGGATGGTATCAAATTTAAAATTTTAAAATTTTCACATGCAAAGTTGAGACTACAAAACACGCCTATTACACAGCCCAACAAAAAAAAATTTGTCTTGCTGCCGAAAAAAAATCAACTGATTTTAGTTAATTCGTCTGTGCTGATTCCAAAAATACAAACCTTTTCTTTGTATCAGCTCTAGTTTTCGAGATATAACATACTTATCAAATACTTAAATATTCTTACATTTCTGTATATTCCACCACTATAATTGCAATATGTTTATAAACAAAATTAACAAATTCTAAGACAAATGGGCAAATGAACAAAAGGGCCTATTTTGGTGTTCATGTAGGAGATCAAGATAAATCCTGAGCTCCACATGTAGTGTACAAAACTTGTATTAAAAACTTGCGACAGTGGACGAAAGGACAACGAAAATGTTTAAATTTAGTTTTCACTGGTATGGAGGGAACCAAAAAATCATTTTGACGATTGCTATTTCTGTCTTGTGAATATAAAGGGCATTAATCGTAACAATCGACATACGTGAACATATCCTAACCTGGATTCAGCAATAAGACCAATTCCACATCAGCTTGAACAGATTCCCATTCCAATATTTAGCAGTCTACCTATGTTACCAGAGGATAATGCCGAAACGTTATTTGACGAACTGTAGACTAATAGATTTGAGGAAGACGACAGTGATTTTGAAGGGGATTCAACACGTCCTGAGTGCATTACTCAGGAAGAGCTAAGCGATATTATCAGATATTTGAACCTTCCAAAGGATTCTTCCGAGTTGCTTACCTCCAGACTAAAAGAAAAGAATGTTCTTCACCCATACACCAAAATAAGATACTACCGTAATAGAGATAAAAGATATTTTGCCTTTTTTTCTCAGTAAAATGATATGGTTTTTTAAAGAACTGTTAGAAAAAATGGGTGTATCGGAGTATACACCAGATCACTGGCGTCTTTTTATCGACAGTTCCAAACGAAGTTTAAGGTGTGTCCTTCTACATAATGGCAACAAATATGGAAGTATACCAATTGGGCATTAGAGTGAAATAAATGCTCAACAATTTTAACACACACGGTTGTCATATGAGTATTAAAATTCATTACCTCCACAGCCACCTAGACCGTTTCCCAGAAAATTTTCACCAAGATATCAAAACGATGGAAGAGGAGTATCAGGGAGATGGGGCTATCACATGATGGCGGATTACTGCTGGAGTCTTCAAAGGGACCGTCCTTTTAAAGCATTTGCAAGAAAATCATATAAAAGGAAGTTTTTAGGTGACACCGAATAACACATTGTTGTTGCGACGCTGCCGGTTAGGTTAGATGAAAAGTTAAGTTTTTTTGGCAGATATGTGTGACGATTTTTGTAAGTACATTATTGTACAATAAATATTTTACTTTTTATTCGTATTTGGTTTATTTCATGGGTAGCAGCACTACATATGTAGGTGGTGCTGCGTTAAATTACCCTATATGTTAGAAATGTGATCTGTTGTCGTATTTTCTGAAAACGATCTGATGGAACAAATCTGGTGGCATTTTTGGATTCAGCAGACCCAAATTACCTAGAAACAGTAAAAAAATTTCCGGCAGCAAACTGTGTGTTTACCAGTGTTATAGACCCGTAGGTTGCTTGTACAAAACATCAATTTTTTTTCGGAAAAAAGGGTCTAACTTTTTTTTGGGGATGGCTGCAGGTCTAATTTTTTTTAGTCTTGTGTATTTTATCAAACACTATAATTATAATCTTTTTCAGATTGTTTCCTAATATTTGCTACCTTCAAAAATCTTGAAAAAAAATCTGTTTCTTGGGAATTTTTTGGGCGCTTGATCGTATTCCTCCTATTTTTAAATATTCTAAAGGGCTCAGTTACTTCAATTTACATTTATTTTAAAGTATATAAAATAGGGAAAATCACCAAAAACCCCCTAAAAACAGTTTTTCAGGATTTTTGAATGTAGCGAACCTTACGGAAAACTCTGAAAAAAAATTAGAAGTATAGTGTTTGATAAAATACACAAGATTAAAAATTAGACATGCAGCCATTCCCAAAAACGATAATGCGCTTTTTTCAAAAAAAAAAAATTATATATAAACATTTTTTTAGGCTATGTGCCTATACATTCAATTTACATGTCTTGTAAAAGCTTCAACTATGCGTCTATGCGTGTGCATTTTTTGAAATTTTAAAATTGATTGCATCTCGCCTAAAAAAATAAAAACGAAAACTGAAAATTTTGATGGTGTGGGAAGGGGGAAGGGGTGGTGGGATAAATTATACCGAGTCTTATTTTTTAATCACATATGACTTAAAAAATAA
Organism: Diabrotica virgifera virgifera; assembly: GCF_917563875.1. NCBI lineage: Eukaryota > Metazoa > Arthropoda > Insecta > Coleoptera > Chrysomelidae > Diabrotica > Diabrotica virgifera. Next base: position 108,070,408 of record NC_065447.1, on the reverse strand, counting down.
ACAAAATTGAATTCTGGGAGTGAGGAAGGGTAACTTTTAATTTATTTATTTCGTAAATAAGTGGAAACTTTGATGCGCCACTTTCGACAGATGTCGACACGAAAATGTGACGACACAATGTTCTTTCTTTTAGGTTCTATTATAAGTTTTATAGGCTAGGAGCCGGTATAGGTGAAATTTATTATAATGCCTATAATAATAATTTAATATAGTGCCTATAACTTAAATAGTAAAACCTAAAATAAAACGTATGAACACTGTGCCGTGATTTTTTAGTGGCACATGCGTCGAACATGTGGAACGCGCATCAAACTTTCCACTTATGACGAGAAAAATAAATTAGAAGATACCCGCCCTCACTTCCAGAATTCAATTGTTTTTATTTTTTGGTCCGATGTGATTAAAATATAAGACTCAGCGTAATTTTAACCCACCACCCCTTCCCCTTCCCCCACCATCAAAAACTTAATTTTTCGTTTTTATTTTTTTTAGGTTTGATGCAATCAGTTTTAAAATTTCAAAAGATTTATAGGCTTAGGCTTTTACAAAAAATGTCTATTTTTTAAAGATCCGTAGGTGGAGGTGGATAAAAAAAAATTTTTGGAAAAAAGCGTATAACTTTTTTTTGGAAGTAGCTGGAGGTCGAATTTTTGTTCTATCTTGTATATTTTATCAAATATTAAGTTTTACTTTTTCATGTTTTTCCGTAAGGTTCGCCAGTTTCGAAAATCAAGAAAAACTGTTTTTTATGGGAATTTTGGGGGTTTGAACGTGTTTCTCTCATTTTTGAAGTTATACTCCTTTAGGCGCGATTGAGAGTAAAATTTCATAATACTGCGCGCATGCGCACACAGACAGTATGCCGTTTAGTTGCTGAATCTTTCAAGTTATGTATAAATATATCAGTGCAAGAAAAGGTGTGAAAAGGATTTATTAGTGTTCTTAGTAAATGTATTATTTATTATAATTTTTGTGTCTTTGGATTTGTCTTCCTCGGGAATATAGGCTATTGATTATATTCAAAATAAGATAGCTAAAAGGAACTACAACGTTAACGGGGTTTTATTATTTCATATGGTCAATGGACATCTATATATGAAAAATCCGCGGAGTGCTACCATTTAAAGGGGTGCGTTTTTGAGAAATGGGTAAATTAGTCCCTGGGCACAGGTTACATTAAGGTGAGTTCTATGCACTTTTGGTACAAACATATCTGCATAAAAATTATTCCTGGTTAAATTTTCTATCTAAATATCACTTTTAAAAGTCAATGGTACTTTTTTTTACAAAAATATATTCAAAAGAAGAAGCACAAAGAAACCCACAAGAAAGAAATTTTGTTTTTTGTCCCATAACTTTGATCCACGAGGATATAGGTATAGGCATTGCTTTACTGAAAAAAAACCTACTTTCTTTCTAATCTTTCTTCTTTAAAACGTTGTTTAGTAGAAGTAAATTAGGATTTATAGTTTTCGAAATATGATTTTTCAAAGTTCGCCACTCACAGCAATTTTGGGCAATTTTCCTTGTTATTTCACAAATATTGTTCTGTAATTTTTTTCTACGTAACTTTAGGTATATGCAATGGGACACGTAATAGGAATAGAAATCAATTACCTTTAAAATGGTCTACTGTATAACGTTGTACGACTTTTTTAAAGAGATTATGGTTTTTAAAGGTTTTACACTTTCAACGATTTTTTATAATATAATATAAAAATAAAATAATATTATTATATAATATATTATATAATACGTAATATAAAAAATATTATTTTTTAGATTTTTTACGATTATTTTTGAAATTTCTCATAACTTTTTTCCTTGTACATGAATATACATACTATGAATTGCTCAATAAAAAGGGCTTACTTTCTGTTCTTTAAAATGGTGTATCATCTATATTTAAATATGTAATGGAAACCTAGTGATTCTTTGATATTTTTTTACCTGCATTATTTAAAATTATTTATTTTACAAAAATTACATAAACAGTAGTCAAACATCACTTTAGTTAAAATTATTTAAACGTTAACATTTAAAAAAATTTCAAAATCGAAGTTCATCTCTTCGTTAGAATTAGCTTCAATATCTTCCTCTGACACCTCAGTTATCTTCGAGTTCCCACAATTAGTACCCATGCACATGCACCCTTTGCAGAATATTGAACAACTAATTCCTATCTTCCTACAACCGCAGTTTTTTGTACATCCTTTGGTACATTTAAATGCTATTTTTTCAAGCAAAGCTTTGTGGTGCAGGTACTTTAACAGTAAATATTGGAATTAATCCATATTTTGAAGTTTGCCCGGCCGAGTCAAGTGGATCCAAAGTATTACCTATAAGAAGTAAGATTCAATCATATCACACAATCACATAAAAAAGTTATAATGAGGAATTTAAAAAATAATCCTAAAATCAAAAATCGTTGCAAGTACTTATTACATTCTGAAAAGTATATATTATTCAAAAATAATCCTAGAATTTTTTATAATACACCATTTTAAAATAAACAGATTAAGCTTTCTTTTTTATTATATAATACCTTATTATACTTTATTATACCTTATTATATAATAATAACTAATATACCTTAATGTAGAAAAAAAAAGTTATAATGGGAAATTTAAAAAATGTTCGTAAAAAATATAAAAGCTCGTTAAAAGTATAAAGTCTTGCAAAAGATAACCTCTTTAAAAGAAGTCGTACAACATTATAAAGTAGAACATTTTAAAGATAATTGATTTCTATTCCTCTTACATGTACCATCGCATATGCCTAAAGTTACGTAGAAAAAAGTTACAGAACAATATTTGCGAAATAACAAGGAAAATTACCCAAAATGCCTGTGAGTGGTAAATTTTGAAAAATCATATTTCGAAAACTGTAAATCCTAATGACCTCTGCCAAATATCATTTTAAAGACAAAATATGTAAGTTTTTTTTCTGTGAAGCAATGTCTATACCTATATCCCCGTGGACAAAAGTTATGGGACAAAAAACAAAATATCTTTCTTTTGGGTTTCTTTGTGCTTTTTCTTTTGAATATATTTTCGTAAAAAAAGTATCTTTGACTTTAAAAAGTTATATTTAGATAAGAAATTTAACCAGAAACAATTTTTATGTAGACGTGTTTGTACCAAACGTGCATAGAACTCACCCTAGTGTAACCTGTGCCCAGGGACTAATTCACTTATTTCTCAAAAACTCACCCCTTTAAATGGTAACACTCCGCGGTTTTTTCATACAAAGAGATTCATTGACCATATGAAATAATAAAACCCCGTTAACGTTGTAGTTCCTTTCTATAGTACATAATCAATAGCCTAATAAGATATTTTAAAGGAATAGTAAGTGTATTTAAAGTATTTTTGTATTAAATTTCCCAGTATATATGAGAAATCTTGTAACCTGTCAAATCAAAAGGGATATAGCTCAGTGGTAGAGCTTGTGACCGGAGATCAAGAGGTCCCGGGTTCAAATCCCGGCCGATTCATATTTTTTTTTATATTTTTGGTATCGTTTTAATAAAATTTTTTTAAAAGTGGTAGGTAAAGAAAGTTAGTTTAATATTTAAATAAAATACAAATAACCTGTTAAGTATGTATATTAATTTCGTTGAAATCATAATAATAGAAATATAACTCCTTGCGTGCGTAGAAAGTACACACACATTCTTTTTTAAAAGTTATAAAAGACTCAGTTACTTCAATTTACTCAATAAGCTACAAAACACATTAATTTGATCTATTTTAAAGTCTACAAACTAGGGAAAATCCCCAAAAAACAGTTTTTTGGATTTTTGAAGGTGGCGATCGTTACCGAAAAATCTGAAAAAAATTAAAAATAATAGTGTAAATAGTAAGTAATATTTAGTAAAATACACAAAATAGAAAAAAACTAGACCTCCAGCCATTTAAAAAAAAAGTTATACGCTTATTTCCAAATAAAAATAAAAATTTTTTTGAGGTTATGTATACTTAACCTACGGATCTATATTAAACTAGGCATGTTTTGTAAAAGCCTCAACTATGCCTATGAATTTTTTGAAACTTAAAATTGATTGCATCCCACCTAATAAAAAATAAAAAACAAAAAATTAAGTTTTTAATGGTGGTGGAAGGGGGAAGGGCTGGTGGCTTAAAACTACGATGTGTCTCATTTTTAATCACATAAAACTTAAATAAATGAAAAACATTGAATTCTGGGAGTAAGGGAGGGTACCGTATAATTTATTTATCCCGTCCATAAGTGATAAGTTTGATGCGCCACTGTCGACGCATGTGCCAGTAAAAAGTGACGGTACAGTGTTCTCATGTTTTCTTTTAGGTTCTATTATTTAAGTTATAGGGTTTATAGGGTCTTATCGTGTCTAAAATGATTATAGCCCATTCTTTCACGGTTTTTGCTCTAAATTTTGAAGGCTTGGATTGACATGAAATTTGGCATGCATATAGCTTACATGTCAAAGAAAAAAAGTGATATTGTGCCAATGTGTGCTTTTGCCATGGGGGTGACTTTCACCCCATCTTGTTGGTGAAAAAATATATGTCCAAAATAAGTCCGGAAATGGGTAAACTGACTAATTTTAAGTAACTTTTCTTCTATAGAGCTTTATCGCCAGGTCAACATTTTCTAGTTATTTGCGAGTGAATATGTTCATTTTTCAACAAAATAACCACATTTTTAGACGATTTTTCACAAATAACTCAAAAAGTAAGTATTTTGTCGAAAAAAACGTTCTTAGTAAAAATATCGCTTATAAAAAAGTAAAAAAAATGGTGTACGCGTTAGGTATCTGGATCTCGTAGAACCAGAGTTATAGCCAATGAAAACTAGATTCATATTCACCAAATTTCAAATAGAATATTTCGACGTGAAATATCCAAAAAATTGAGCACTTTTTGGGGAAAACTCATTATCACTTTTTTAAAATTTTTTAAAAAAGCTTTCTTTTTGTTTTTACAAAAAGTTTCTAGCATTAAATTTAAGCAAGTTACGCTCAAAATAAAGTTGGTCCCTTTTGTTTTTGCAAAAAAAAACTCGGGAAGACCAACCCCTAATTAGCAACTTAAATGAAATTAATCGTTACCGCTCCACAAACTATTTTACTTATGTTGTGTTTATATGATCTGTATGTTTCATCGGTTCAAAGTGCTTATTTTAAAAAAATTTTGTTTCAAAGTAAAATTTTTAAAAATTTAAATTTTGAAAAATATGCTTTTTTTCAAAATAACTTAAAAATTGTTAGAGATACCAAAAATCTCGAAAAACAAAAAAGTCAGATTTGCTTTTCTGAATACAATGTATTTTTTTGTTTTTCTGTTAGAAAAAAATTGATTAAGATTTGGTGTTTCTAAATTTGCATACGTTCGTGATCAGTGACTCGTTCAACCCCTTTTAAGTACAGCCCTTTCAATAATAAGGACTTTGAACCGATGAAACTTACAGATCATATAAACAATATATACACGAGTCAAGAAACTTTTGAAGTCGTAACGATTAAGTTCATTTAAGATACTAATTAGGGGGTGATTTTCTCGATTTTTTTACCAAAACCAAAAGGAGACTAACTTTATTTCGAGCGTAACTTGTTTAATTTTGATGCTAGAAATTTTTTTTATAAAAGAAAAATGAAGCTTTTTTTAAACACTTTAAATAAGTTGTAATGAGTTTTCCCCGAAATGTGCTTCATTTTTGGTTATTTCACGTTAAATTGTTCCATTTGGAATTTGACGAATATGAACCTATTTTTCATTAGCTATATCTCTGCTTCTACTAGGTGTAAAGACGTGACGTATACACCATTTTTTTAAATTTTTTACAGGCTATATTTTTGTTAAGCACATTTTTTCGACAAAATACTTACTATTTGAGTTATTTGCGAAAAACCGTATAAAAGCGTGGTTATTTTGTTGAAAAATGAACATATTCACTGCCAAATAACTCGAAAAGTATTGACTTAGTGAAAAAACTCTATAGAACAAAAGTTACTTAAAATTAGCCAGTTTATCCATTTCCTGACTTTCTGTGGACGAATATTTTTTCACCCAAAAGAGGGGGTGAAAACCACCCCCAGGGCAAAAGCACATATCGGCACAAGATCACTTTTTTCTTTGACTTGTTAGCTATGTGTATGCCAAATTTCATGTCAATTCAAGCGGTTCTTTAGAACTTAGAGGTTTTGCAATATTTTACCCTTAAAGAACGGACTAATAGCAAATTTCACCTATAGCGTCGCTCATGACAGAAAAAATACTATTACTAATGGATGAACGACGACAACACAAGAATGACCCAGATGGCAGAAATATGTATAAAAATATTAGCAGGCAAATAAAATCAAAGATAAGAATAGAAAAAAATGTACGACCGTAATTTATATAAAAAGTTTAAGGAGACTGCTGGAATATACAAAAAACGAAGACCAACTACCATAGTTAATCAGTATAACCATATAGTGCTGAGTGATAAGGAGAAAGTTCATATATGGGAAAACTATATCCAGGAGATTTTTTATGACGAAAGACCCATGAGTCAAGTTTATACAGACGACCAGCTGACTGGCCCTTCAATCACTAAAGAGGAGATAGAGAAGGCAATATTAAATTAAAAAAAAAAATAAGGCACCTGGACCAGATGAAATCCCTTCAGAAATACTTAAAGTACTAGATGAAAAGGGAATTTCAGCACTACATAAAATATTTAATACTATTTTTGAAACTGGTTGCTATCCTAAACAGTGGTTGCGCTCTACATTTATTCCCCTACCCAAGAAAGTCAATGCAAAAAGATGTGAGGATCACAGACTAATTAGCCTGATGAGTTACACTTTAAAGATATTCTTAAAAATACCACATCAAAGATTATACAAAAATGTGAATGGGAGATCAGTGATTCTCAGTTTGGGTTTATACCCCAGGCTGTGGGTGAAAAAACGTGATATAATTCAGGAATTTTTGAAACCTATCAGGTGTTGTAAATGACGATGCCAGGAATAACTTCTACTAAAGTGTAACCAAAAATATTGTGCGCTTTTTTTTTATTGCGATTTTCATTTGTTAAATTTGCAATTTTTAATGATTTTTAATTTTGCAGCTTAGGATATTGTATTTAGAGAAAAACTTTTTAATAAAAAGTTGTAGTAAATTAAAAAACCTACAATTTGAGGTACGGTAAGTTTAATTTGGTTAATTGGTTATTGCAAAACAACCTACGAAAATCCAAAATGGCCGTTTTTTACAATTGCATTATTTATTGTACAAATAATTTTTTTTATTTTTTAAAGCTTTAAAATGAAGATATTTCGATTCCAAACATAAAAAAAAATTGTGGAGCCAGATTAACGAATTTGTTGCTTAGATATTATAAATTGTTTATCCCAAGAGGTCAAATGTCGAGAGCTATAACTTTTTGAAAAAAAATCGTAGAAAGTTGGTGAAACATCCAATCTCCTTCGAAAGAGTTATATTTTTATATTCTGATGTAAATAAATTCGTAAAACATTTTTAAACCTATAATTTTTGGATTTGAAAATACGGGGGCAAATTTGGTTATAAACATTTAGAGCTGAAGCGGCCCTGTACATCCTATGAGTTTTTAACTTACATATTATTGTTCCTGAAGATGAAACTAAGATTTATAAAAAAATAAAAAATTTCTACGACGAACTCAAGCCGAGATAATTTTTGGGTTTGAAAATAAGGGGGCAAATTTCGTTATAAACATTTAGAGCTGAAGCGGCCCTGTATATTCTATGAGTTTCTAACTTACAGATTATTATTGCTAAAGACAAAACGAAGATTTATAAAAAAATTAAAATTTTCTACAACCAACTAAAGCCGAGATAATTGTTTTTTTTTTCTTAAATCATAGTGCCTTTATTTATAACAATTAAGAAATTATTTTACAGTAGTAAGAAGTAAAATTATTATTATTATATTTATATAACAATGAAAAAATTAAAAATATTGTTATATATTTCATATATATGTATAATTTTTGTAATATTATTTCTTCAGAAATGAAATTTCACATAAAAAAGTTTATCAAGAAAAACAAATACAGTGGAAAATAGACTGTATATTATAATGGTAATATTATTAAATTGTTTTCTGTCAAAATTTAATACAAGTTAAAAATTTTCCGACCGCGCGGATTTGAAGCGAGCCGGGCAATTTGCAAAATTCGGCCGCTCGCAAAAGCACCGATTTTAAAAATAATTTTTAATAATTAAGTGTAATTATATTTTATAATAATTCTTATTTTAAGATAATATAAGTCTTTCTTTATTCAATGACTGTAAAATTATTTCTTAATTTTTATAAATAAAGGCACTACGACTTAACAAAAAAAAAACAATTATCTCGGTTCCAGTTGGTTGTAAAAATTTTTAATTTTTTTATAAATCTTCGTTTTATCTTCAGCAACAATAATCTGTAAGTTAGAAACTCATAGGATGTACAGGGCCGCTTCAGCTCTAAATGTCTTCAACGAAATTTGCCCCCTTATTTTCAAACCTAAACATTATCTCGGCTTCAGTTGGTCGTAGAAATTTTTTATTTTTTTATAAATCTTTGTTTCATCTTTAGCAACAATAATCTGTAAGTTAAAAACTCATAGGATGTACAGGACCGCTTCAGCTCTAAATGTTTATAACGAAATTTGCCCCCTTATTTTCAAACCCAAAAATTAGAGGTTTAAAAATGTTTTTCACATTTATTTACATCAGAATATGAAAATAAAACTCTTTAGAAGGAGATTAGATGTTTCACCAACTCTCGACGATTTTTTTTTAAGTTATAGCCTTCGACATTTGACCTCTTGGGATAAACAATTTATGATATCTAAGCAACAAATTCGTTAATCTGGCTTTACAATTTTTTTTTATGTTTGAAATTGAAAGATCTTCATTTTAAAGCTTTAAAAAATAAAAAAATTATTTGTACAATAAATAATGCAATTGTAAAAACGGCCATTTTGGACTTTTCGCAGGATGTTTTGCAATAAACAATTAACCAAATTAAACTTACCGTACCTCAAATTGTAGGTTTTTTAATCTACTACAACTTTTTATTAAAAAGTTTTTCTCTAAATATAATATCCTAAGCTGCAAAATTAAAAATCAATAAAAATTTCAAATTTAACAAATGAAAATCGCAATAAAAAAAAGGGCACAATATTTTTGGTTACATTTTAGTAGAAGTTATTCCTGGCATCGTCCTTTACAACACCTGATAGGTTTCAAAAATTCCTGAATTATATCCCGAAATCGACCTATTTTTTACCCACAGCGTGGAGTATTAGGCAATGTTTAGGAACAAGAGAAGCAATAGTAGCAACACAGGTGTTGGTCCAAAACTGTTAAGATCAGAGGAATGTTATTCTTTTTAGATTCTTAAAAAGCGTTTGATCGATAGTTTCCAACATCACAAGTTAATGTAGATCCTCAAGAAACTTGATATACACCAAAAAGACATAAGGTGCATTAAAAACTTGTACTGGTATTAAACAGCACCATTAAAAATAGACAATTCTATATCCAAACCCATATCTATAAGAAGGGGTGTTCGACAGGGATGTGTGCTCTCCCCTCTTTTATCTAACATTTATTCGGAAGCCATATTGCAAGAGTCTTTGGAAGACGCAGAGATGGGAACCAAAGTGAATGGAGTATTGATCAACAATATGCGATATGCTGATGATGCAGTCTTAATTTGTGACAATATAGCCCATCTTCAACAACTTGTCACTATAATCGGAGAGTCATCTCTAGAAACTTGGATGCACATGAAAACTCCACCATAACACTGAATACCAAGTCCATTGAAAGAGTGAGTAAATTTAAATACCTGGGAAGGGGGTTTTTGGAAGACTGGGCATCGAACAGGGAAGTAAAATGTCGCATTGAGCAAGACAAGATTTCGTAATATTCAGGAAGGTATTGACCTGTTCAGACTTCGATCTTACACTGAGACTAAGGTTTACTAAATGCTACGTGTGGTCGGTGCTGCTATATGGCATAGAGGGCTGGACACACAAAACAAGGGATATAAATAGATTAAAAGCCTTAGAAAGTCACAAATGTAGATGTCCTTTAAAGAATCAACCAAGAACGCGAACTTTTCGAAAAGATCAAGAAAAGGAAAACGGCGTATCTGAGTCACATATGCTAAACGAGTTCCTTCAACTTATAAATAATCGAGGGTATAATTGAAGGCGAGAGGGGAATAGCACGCAAGAAAATGTCCTGGCTCCGAGACATAAGGCCATGGACAGTAATTAACGACATACCATCTCTGATACACATTGCAAGAAACAGAGAGTTAATGGAAAATGTGATGGCTAATATCCATTAGTGGATTTGTATCTGAAGAAGAAGAAGAAGAAGAAGAAGAAGAAGAAGAAGAAGAAGCGGTTCTTAGTCTAGTAGACCCTTATCGTGCCTAAAATGGTTAGCAAAGTTCACCTATACCGGCTCTTAATATATAACAAAATATTTAAAAAAGGAAAATCCACTTACCAAGCATTCACAAATTTGATTGTGACAAAAATACACAAATACACGACACAACACAATAATGTTAAAAATATTGAAAGCACAGGCACAGACCCACTAAGTCATTATGTTCAGAATATAATAAAATACGTCAAAAATTATTGTAGTTTTTATTAATGTTTGATTTTATTTTAAAACAATTAACGTTTTACTTAAAGGTAACGTTTTTAATCTATTCCCGAAACAAACATTGGATTTACTCCTAGCAGATACCACTATTTCTTTAAAAGCTTTAGTCTTGGAACTTGAAAAGCTAGGAACAAAATTAATTGATTTATTACCAGTAGATATACCACATATATTTGAAGAAACATCCATAAAATACAGTGACCGTAGTTTTTGCCAAACACGAGATAGAAACAATAAAACATTAATAGGCTATTGTTAACATTCAATAAAAAAATCCATAAAAATACATTGAAGGATACTTGGTTAGAAAATTTAACACATGTAGAAATTCCCAGTGACGTACAAGTCGTTTTAAGTTTAGGAGATTATCTCATTCATAGAGATTCTGGCCTACAGAAATAAAAATTACAGCGATTATTTTTTAATGCTTTTAACTTCCAATTGTGTATTAAGATTTTTCATCACGTGTTTAATTCTGTCCAATCAGATTATTATTACAGCGGCAATTTTCTATTCTACGAGAGTGGGAATAATTTTAAGTAGATTGTTTCTGTTTAATTGCAACCAGTTTCCTAGTTTTGACCACTGCCACATTTAAGAAAATATCCACAATATGCTTTTAGTTCTGCATCTAATGTCAAATCGTCACGACCAGATCACAAATCGGCAATTTTAAGCGCTCGAGTTTACTTCGGTAAGACTATTTCATCAATAAAAGTGTATTTATAAATAATTAATATTTTATTAATATCTTCGTCTAAATATTTGCTAAGCTGTGATGTTCACTTTGACAAGTTGAAAAATGAGTGTCACATTAATTGGGATCAATGTCACTGAATGTTTTTACAGAAATACTTAAATTTTATATATAAGTATTAAAAAATAATATGTCGAATATCACACGGTAGTAGGGATGGTGGTTGTTGAAAAAACACCGGTTTTCGGTTATACCGGTTTTCTTTACCTACGGTTTAACTGTTCCAAAAACCGGTGTTCGGTTTTTTTAGTCATGGCCAATACCAAATAGGTTACATTTACATTGCGCTTTAGTTTGCGATAGGGATGGCGGCTTTTGACAAAACACCGGTTTTCGGTTATACCGTTTTTTTTGCTTACGGTTTAACCTGGCGGTTATAACCGGCCAAAAAAAACGGTTTTTCCAAAAACCGGTTTTTGGATTTTTTTAATCCAATAGGTTACAATGTTACATTTACAATTCACTTTAGTTTGTGATACTCCACCAGACTCGATACTCGATATCAATATGATCAAAATTAGTACTATCGAAAGAACATTAATATCAATATAAATGAAACACAATTTTTAATAAAACATATTGCAATACATATTGCAATAAAAGACAATTTAACCCAACCATTTCAACTTACAAAAAATTTCCCAGATTCTTTCAAATGGGATTTAGAAAAAATAATTACTTAATAATTTACTTAAAAATAAATTGGATAATGCAATTTATCTTTTATTTTTACTACCATCAAAAAAAATTTATCATGTATTTCTTTTAACACGTTTTTATATTTTTGTATAATAGGTACATTTTAACTCATTTAATACTTCCTGTATGGGTGTATCGTTTTGAAAACGTATGGAAATCCTTGGAGATTCGTATTCGTAATCGGTAATTCAATATTCATAGTCAGAACATTATTTTTGGTAATCAGAAAACGTCATTCACCCACTTTCAATGTCAAGAGTCAAGTGTGAAAAATAGATGATGTTTGCGTCTACTTCAACCAGATCACTTCTTATGTAAATAATATGATTTCAAATACTTTTTCAACGAAATATTATAATAAAACTTAATTGTTTGTGTCTGATGTGAGTTTGCACTTTCAGTTTGCTTCTGTATTTATAAAATAAAATTTGAATTATGGTCTTGTTTGGAATAATTACTTGAGAATAATAATTATGATTGGAATCCAAAATAATAGCTAACCTAATCTTAATCCCCGTAAAAACCTAATAACCGGTTTTTACTTTAAAATGAAAAAAACGGTTATAACCGGGACAAAAAAACAACCGGTAAAACCGGTTATTGCGAAGTAAAAAAACCGGTTTTTGCTTAAAACCGGTAGGTTTTTCCCATCCCTAGTTTGCGATACTCCATTCGAGTGAATATCAGTCCATATCAGTATAACAATCAGTCATCAGTGTTGCGAAATCGGTTTCAGTCAGCTTGAAATTTTTCATTTACGCTCGGGGACGAAAAATTTTCCCATTGTTTCTCTGAATTCAGTATTTTTTCACTTATCCGCTTTTTCACCGTTTCTTACTTTAAAAAGAAAAAACCGGTTATAACCGGGCCAAAAAAACAACCGCAAAAAACAGATTGTTGCTGAGGAAAAAATCGGTTTTAGGTTATAACCGGTAGGTTTTTCCCATCCCTACACGGTAGTAAGGATAAATACGAAAATAATGCTCCAATTTTCTTTTCTAAACTGGTTTCCAATAGGCAATAGTCACCCGAGCCCTACGGGCTCTCCTGTCTATTGCCAGGAAACAATTTTTCGAAAAATTGTCGCATTATTGTCAATTTATTCTCACTCTCTTCTGATTCCAACATCAGAAATTATCTGTTCAATTGAGAGTTTCATTTCTAACTTAAGTATCAATGTACATGATGATATTAGAACCAAATGTTGCAACATTTTGACTAATTTTAAAAACAAATACTCCTTTGAAGTAAAAAAATATTAAAATTAATACAATAAAATTAAAAAAACAAAAGGTTTTAAACGAAAACCATAATTGGATGGGATTCTGCAGAAATAAACCAAACCACAAATATGTATTTTTCATATTAACAGTCTCCTAAATTGTAAAATACCCCGTAGATACTTGTGCAAAAAAGAACCAAGTTACATACGATATATGTATACCGTCCTCCACGAGCAAAAGAACCAACCAACATTATCGTTGCAGCATGACAGCGTTCTGCAGAAAAGTTCCGTGTGGGTTGGTTCCTTTATGCAAATTCACAGTTATTTTGCAGAAGGGAACCAAGCTAAAAAAGTGGATTTTTTAATACAACTGTTTTCTTGAATTCACGGGACTTCCAGAAGAAATTATTAAATCTTATTAATTTCATATTAATATTTTTTTAGATTATATGCCTGATTATGTAACTCAGTAATGGAAAATAAATGTTTTTAACTTTGATTTCAATTAAGTTGTTTTGCAGAATCCAACCAAGTCAAAAAAGAGGATTTTTTTTAAATAACTGTTTTCTTCTTGAATTCACGGGACTTCCAAAATTTGAAATCGAACAAATTATTAAATCCCAGTAATTTCATATTAACATTTTTTTATATTTTACGCCTGATTATGTACCTCAATAATGGAAAATAAATGTTTGTTAACTTTGAATTCACTTAAGTTGGTTTGCAAAAGGGAACCAAGCCACAAAAGTGGAATTTTTTTAAAACAAATGTTTTCTTGAATCAAGCAGTATGATGTGTTAAATCAAATCAAATGCATATTTTGACGATTTTAATGTTAAACCATGATTATTTTTAATAGAGAATTTTAAATTTTATCGTAAAGTTTTTGGCTAATATCTCAGTTTTAACAAAGTATGGTTTGGATCCTTTCTGCAGACTCCCGTCCAATTTAAGTGTTCTGAAACCTGACAAAACAAACAAGACTGTTATTAAGGAGTAGAGAGCGGAATATATGCAAAGTGCATATAGATGCATATATTGCATATTTTCAGACAACAAACACAACATTGCATATTTAAGCTAAACACGATTTATTTTGCATATTTTAAAAATAAATTATATAAAAGTTTAAAATTTTCCTCTCTTAGTTGAAATTTTATAACTTCGATATGAACGAGCTCGTTATTTATCTATCTATCGCTCATCTGGACTTTCCCATTACTACCTGAATTTAACAATTATGGGTGTTCCCAGAAAAATATTATTTTATTAGCGTAGCAAGTTGTAGGTACCTACCTGATTTTAAGGGTCTAATATTTATTTTGTCAGTTTCCGGCCAACATTTGTTTAAAGTAAACGTTGTATCGTATTTAGTGTTTTTGAAGTGATTGGTATATATTAAATTTAAATATGTCTACCATTCAAAAAAGTGCTTGGATAAAGTGTTTTCCCGAGTTAAATCTAAGTGGAGACAAAGTATTTTGCAAGGCCTGTTCCAAAATCGTAAGTTACATTCATTTTCACATTTCATTTTTTAAATGAGGAAATGACAAACAAAATCATCATGTCCCACAAAAGAAATTTTTCTGGAAAGAGTGTTTTAATTCGACAAATTCGCTTTTACTTCTATACAGACGGACATAGAGGGAAGCATTAAAATACAAAAATCCATCAAATTGTAGACAATTCCGCTTTTGTTCTTCAGCTTCTCGTATGAAAATTGATTCCTTTTTGGTGCTTGAGCATTTTTTTCTTTTACAGATTTTCTGTGAGAAGAAGTTTCAAGTCGACCAACATTTAAAAACTGCTACTCATAAGTTGAAGCTAAGAAAGATTGCATTAGGACCCGTTCAGCAGTCCATTCATACATCTCTTCAAAATGTTCAAGATCAAGATGAATCAAAAAAAGAAAAACGTTTGTTTAATCAAGACCTGTGTAAAGCTTTGTTGGCAGCAAACATTCCGTTAAAAAATTACAAAATATACATTTTAGGCTATTCTTGCAAAAATATTGCAACATCAATATTACTAACGAGGCAACGCTAAGAAAGGGCAATGTGAATGCACTCTATGATGGAGTAATTGAGGAAATTAAAGTATCTTTAAGCGATAACACCTTTTACGTAATTGTCGATGAAAGTACCAATGCATGTGGTCGATATATGGTGCATCTTATAATCGGCGCCTTAAAAGAGGATGAACCAGGGAAACCTTATTTAATAGCTGCAAAACAACTGGAGAAAACCAATAATGTGACTGTAAGCCGTTTCATTCAGCAAACACTCTCTGCTTTCTTTTTGCCAACAGAAATGAAAAGTGAACATTTTTTAATATTTTTATCAGATGCCGCTCCGTATATGGTAAAGGAAGGACAAAATTTGAAAATATTTTACCCAAATATGGCACACGTCACTTGTCTTCTACATGGCATAAACAGAGTAGCAGAAGTTCTTAGAGGTGAATTTGATTTAGTCAATAAATTAATTTCAAACGTTAAAAAAGTATTTTTGAAAGCAACTTTACGTGTGCAAATGTATAAAGAAAAATTACCAGGTGTAAACTTGCCTCCAGAGCCCGTAATTACAAGATGGGGAACATGGATTAAAGCAGCAATTTTCTACGCAAATCATTTTGATGCCATAAAAGACGTTGTGTTAGATATTCAAAATGACTCGCAGTGTGTAACTGAAAGTCAAGAACTTTTAAGTAACGTACAAATTGCTAAAGAACTTATGTTCATAAAAGTTAATTTTAGTTTTTTACCAGATCTAATAAAGTCATTAGAACAAAGGAATTTACAATTAAGTGATTCGGTTAATCTTGTTAACACTTTTTCTGCTCATTGTCAAAAATTTCCCGTAAATACAGGGATTACAATTAGAAATAAATTAAAAAATGTTTTAGAA
Source organism: Diabrotica virgifera virgifera (assembly GCF_917563875.1). Lineage (NCBI taxonomy): Eukaryota > Metazoa > Arthropoda > Insecta > Coleoptera > Chrysomelidae > Diabrotica > Diabrotica virgifera. The sequence continues at coordinate 108,054,134 of NC_065447.1, read as the reverse complement.
AAAAATGAGGGCTCCGATTGTTTGAGGAAAGTTGTACGTATTTTTGAAGGCAACTTTTCTGAAGATCTTACGACTTGGCAGATTAGTTTACTGCCTAAATTAAAATATTGTCCTATAACATCAGTAGATGTAGAACGAACTTTTTCTGTGTCCAAACACGTTTTTAGTGATAGAAGGCAAAAGTTGATAGTTGAAAATTTTGAAAAATAGTTGATTATAAATTCATACTATAATTTAGATTCTAAATTTAATTATAATATCAGTTTTTGTGTGTCATTTGTTTTTATGTGAAAAATAAATATGTATTAAACGTAAATGTAGGTTGAATTTTTTAAACCTAAATGTTTATATTTAATATATTGTTTTATTTTTGAGTATTTTTAATATGCGTTTGCATATTTAGACAAATTTAGAAAAATACCCGCATATTTGTAGTAAAAGTAATGCATATATATGCACATATTTTGGTAATGTTGTGTTGCATATATTCCGCTCTCTATTAAGGAGTATAACGAATATGATATTAAAATGGATTTTCTGTTGAATGATAAAACAACATACGTGAAATGAAAAGTGACCCCAGGAACATCTTTCAAAAAAGATATAACGAATTAAATGATAGATGGGAAAAAATCTCACCAAATTCTATGAAATCTCTCAAGATACATAAATAATGTTGTAGCTCCAAAAATATATGGTCTATCCAAAATTCATAAAGAAGGAACGCCTCTGCGTTCTGTTGTCTCATGAATTCATTATCCTTTTAATAAACTTTCAAAATATTTGAAAAATATTATTTCTAATGTAATTAATACAAATCAACACTATTTAAAAGACGTTTCTGACCTGAAATATATAAACTCAAAAATATACATTTAACTACAAAGTGTAAATTACTGTCTCTCGATGTCCTATCTTTATACGCAAATATTCTATGTAATAGCTTTAGCGGAAGATATCATTAAAAAAATGGAATGAAATAAAAGTGTTTACACACATCCCTCTAAAAGAATTTATATTAGCAGTCGAAACAACATTAAAGTCAACATATTTTGTAAGTATGTAAAAACAAAATTTTCCAACAGACAGATAGATTATGTGCTATTATATGTGTGCTCGCATATCTAGTGCTTTCGCCCAATAAGTTTACCCAATAAGAGCACCCAGAAAAATTGTTATAAATAAAATAGATTTTAATATACCTACTTTCTATCGTTACATAGATAACTCTTTGAGTGCGCCACCCGAGGACAAAACGGATATTTTGTTAAATGAAGTCAATAACATCCATCAAACATTTAAAATCACATTAGAAGTTGAAAGAAAAATTGTCAAATCAATTTTCTGGACCTGATCTTACATCGAGAAAATAGCACCATAACTACTTAATGGTACATGAAAAAACCTGGTCTTCGAGATATCTGAACTTCAATTCTCATCATCCCTTGTCCCAAAATAAATCAGTAGTTTTCGGCGTCGCCGATAGAGCCATCGGATTGTCCGACCCCATAAATAGACCTCAAGCTATAAAAAAAAAGCAAAAACAGCACTAACATTAACTCATAGCCACACTACCTCATTGAAAATACTTATATATATATATATATATATATATATATATATATATATATATATATATATATAAACCGTTTTTTAGGCTCTATGGATATATAGGGATCTCTGGAGGAGTACCATCAAACCGCAAGCCCTGATCACTTGCCGTACCGCTCCTCCATAGGCCAATCAGACACCAGTTTATTTCAAACCAAGTCATAGATTCTATATATAACTTTATACTACGACGTTGACCTTTTATTTTTTATATGACTGGGCTGGGGCTCGAACCTCGATCGTATATCAGCTAGATTTGTCGATCGAGTGTGCCTCTACCTACTGAGCCGTCTGACCGATACACCACCTGATTGAAAATACTTTCAAGTCGCAATTACATCCTTTTTACAACAACAAGAATATCAACAAAAATAATAAGGCAAAGAAGAATTATATACCTCTTCCTTACCTAAAAGGGTTATCAGAACAACTCGCACATCTCCTGTCTAAACATAATTAATATTACAGTTGCTCATAAAGTTACAATCTGTTGAAAAGAAATTTTACTAAACTAAAAACGAAAAAACACACCATTGATACTTAAAATACGACCCTTCTTATTCTTTTTCCTCAAGTGCCGTCCCTCTTCCTTTCGCAACTAATATAGGTTTTCTGAACATTAAAGCTAACATCGGTGTCAGAGACCGACTTAAATGTTTCCATTGGCACACTTTCAAGCGTTTACTGTGTTTACCCCTTTTTAGCAGTCCGGTGCCAGACACCGGAGGAACAAGACGTTCCAGCGGAGCGGAATAGCAGCGAGAGCAGCCGACGAGGTGGGAGTGGCTTGACTGTGAAGTTTTCAGTTCAGTCGTGAATGTAAGCACGACAGCAGTTGAGCGCTTCTCACTCTCTTCTTCTTGAGGCGAGAAGTCGATAAGGAGCCGACGGAGAAGGGAGTCAGCTCGATTAGCAGGAATTTTTATTCCGACCACGAATGTAAGCGTGGTAGCGAGTCGGGCACTTCTAACTCCTTAGGCAAAAAGGAGAGGCAAAAGCCAATCTACTGGATGTGGTGAACTCAGGGAATTTTATTTTTATAGGTTCTCTGAGACGCTACAGCTAGAGATCGGCTAGCGGAAAAAGCAAAACGGGCTCGACGTGAGCCCGTTACGGGATACTACAGTGCCTCCGAAAGGGTATCGACACTGCAAGGTGTAGTTTTTTAGGATCTACATCGGGCAGCCCCGACCCCCAGGTCTGTAGGACGAGAACGTCAAGAGGATCCCGTACCTAGTTCTGTCTGGGTACGAGAACAACCGCGTTTGGTGCAGGGAGCCGAGATGGCGTCGGGCCAGTCGGCAGACAAAAAGGCTTCATCAAAATTAGGACAGCTCGTCCCCAACCCATGATGTCTCGAGTTAGATCTCGATCACCCCCCCCCCCCCGTTCCAAGGCACCTTCCCCGCCGACATATTATGAGGACTCTCGAAAAGAGGGTTCTAATCTTTTCCAGCAACTCGAAGAAAGCGACGGCAACGCGACCGTTGACGACCAGCCGGAGAATTCCAAATTCCCAAAAAATTTAAGAAGAAAAACAAGACGAAGAATAGAGAGGGAAAAAGCGAAAACAGTGAAGACAAACCGCAGAGTGAAGCAGAGGACATGGAAGAAGATGAGGTAGATGCGGCAGGCAGGGGCACTACCAAAAGACCCAGGTCAACAAAAGCCGAGAGCGACGAGGCAACAAACGCAAAAGAAGAGCTAGTAGCCCTAAAAGAGCTGCTAAATAAACTACAGGAAGACTGGAAGCTGCAACTAACGAAAAAGGATGAATAAATAGCCCGACAGAGAGCCGAATTAGCCCAGATGTCCGCAGAAGTGCGAGAACTAAAAGACGCTTTGGTAAAATCCCAAAAACAAGTGGTGGACCGGCTAGACGTGCTGATGGAAGCCAACAAACGACAGGGACCGTCAAGCTGAGAACGCAATGAGGGCTAAGTCACCCCCAATAGAGGAAACGTACATCCTACCAAAAGGACCAGTCCAACCGATCCACCCAGCTACGAGCACAGGTGGTGGTACGCCTGCCCCGCGACTTACCAGTGTTTCAGAGTCGGAAATAATGGAAAGGAATCAAGATGAACACACTGTCGTGTTGCCTGAACAACAGGTAACACATCAACGGAAACCGCCTGTAATAAAATTACAGAGCGTGGGTGAAACAGGGGCCATCCTAAGCATAGCCCAAAAACAAAAAATAATTACGGTAAACAAGATCTCCAGGAGCGGTAGGGAAACCCTCATCCAGGCAAAAAGCCCGGAAGATTACCGTAAAATGACGAACATTATTGAAGAATACGCGAAGACACTGAAGGATAAAAGGCCCATCCGATTAGAGGAAGAAATAAAACCCAAAGTGGTTATACGAGGACTGCCCACGAACACCACGGAGAAAGACATAAAAGAAGAAATGGCAGCACAAAACAATATTATCTGTCAAGCAGCAAAAATCATTTCAACCAGAGCCGGCCCAAGGAGACGTCGTCACCCAATGTTCGTCCCGACTCTGAACCACGGAGACGTCGAGGCGGCAAAGCGGATAACCAATCTGTGCCATATGAAGGTCGTGGTAGAGGACCTACGGAAGGCAACCAGACCAACGCAGTGTTGCAACTGCCAGGGATACCACCACGCCCAAAACGCGTGCCACAAAGACCCAAAGTGTGTTAAATGCGGCGAGGACCATCCTACAAAGCAGTGCAAACGTGCCAGAGAAGAAAGAGCAACATGCGCCAACTGCAAAGGAAGCCATCCAGCCAGTTACCGAGGATGCCCTAGGCGCCCAACATGGGGAAGACCACAACCAAGGAGGCCACAACAACAAACGCAACAAAGACGACCACAAGCAACCGGGGTTTCCTACGCCCAGGCCACGCAGAACAATACAGCGCTCCCTCAAGACGAAGACTACCTAGTCAGAATGGTCACCAACATAGTGACTAAGGTAGTCAAAGAAGTGATACTAGGCACCAGGGAGGCACAAAAGTAATGCTGGCAGACAGGGGATACTTGAGGATAGGTTCCTGGAATCCGGGCGGCATATCAACGAACCAAAACATTCCAGACGAACTCACCAACAGATATGAGATGGACATCGTAGCAATACAGGATACCAAGCTTACCAACAACTTTAACCTAAAGTTTCCTGGGTACGATGTATATAGGAACGATCACACAAGAAGATCAGGAGGAACGGCCATCCTAGTCCAGAAGGGAATTAAACACACAAGATTTACGACTCCACCACTAGTAAACATGGAGGCATAGAAGTGAAAATGAGGCAAGGCGCAGTCAGAATAACATCAGCCTACGTAAGACCGCAGGACCAATTAATGGATGAAGATCTAGATGCGTTCCTATATATCACCGAATCAACAATAATAATAGGAGACCTAAATGCGAGATCCCCCAACTGGAATGATAGAGCTACGAACCGAAACGGAAGACTACTAAACAGCTATATAGAAAACAACGAAGATGTAGTGGCAATGGGCCCAGAAGATCCAACACACTTCCCGGAAATGGACTTCCCACCCACATAGACATCGTTGTTGCTAAAAACCTAGGACTTCAAGCAGACCTAATCACACTAGACGAAGGAACCACAGATAAAAACCCCATTCTACTAGAACTTGGAATATGGCAAAAAACAAACCAGCCGAAAAGAACTAAAAATAAAATAAAGTGGACAAATTATAAAAGATTAGTTAGTGAAAGTATAAATATAGCGCCAATTATAAACGATCCAGAACAAATAGAAGAAAAAGTCCTAGAGCTGGAAAACATCATACAAGAAGCAATTAGAAAGAGCACAACGGAAGAAGAAGTCGTGATACATGCGGGAAGGTTCAAAGATATACCACAAGAATTAAAAGACCTTATAAGGAAAAAGAACAGACCTAAGCAAATAGCCAAAAGAACGAGAAACAGAGTAGATAAAACCTCGGCAAATACATTAAACAGAGAGGTGAAGACGGCTCTTCGACAACACCGCAGAGAAAAATGGGAAACTACGTACAAGAAATGGAAGAACTAGATTCAAACTTGAAAAATATCTGTAATCTCCAGAAAATATTAAGAAGCGACAGAAAACCCATTCCCCCATTACATGGAGGAAACGGCATGGTATACTCCATAGAAGAAAAAGCTGAGGCGATGAGGTCCACACTCGAAAGAGAATGCAGGCTAAACTTCCATGAAGATGAGGACGCAGACTTCATGGAAGAAGTCGAAGAGCAAGAAGAAAGATCAGAGGACCCGGAAGACATCATCCCCCAACATCACCGGAAGAAATAAACGAACACATAAGAAACAGTTCACCGAGAAAAGCGCCTGGTCTAGACGAAATATCAAATAGAGCCCTAAAATATCTCCCCAGAAGAGCTATAGTGTATTTAACAAACATAGTAAACGCGATATTAAGATACAAAATATTCCAAAACAGATGGAAAGAGGCCCATGTCATCATGATCCCAAAACCTGGCAAAAACCACACGTTCCCGCAGAACTACAGGCCAATCAGCTTACTCCCAGCGATCAGCAAGATAGTGGAAAGAATCACCCTCAGCAGACTGGAAGCGGAAACAAACATATTAGAGATAATCCCAGAATCTCAATTTGGATTCAGAGCAGAGCACTCCAGTGAGCTACAAGTACTCAGACTAACTGAGTACATAGCAGCTGGTTTCAACGATAAGCAGTACTCTGGAGCAGCATTCCTGGACGTAAGCAAAGCTTTCGACAGAGTATGGCATAATGGGCTCATATATAAAATGCGAGGCTATGGGTACAGCGGGACGATGACGAGGCTGATCTCTTCGTACTTGGGCGACCGGAGTTTCAGGGTTCGGATAGGACAAGTCCTGTCCGAGCTCGGGAGCCCGGAGGCTGGAGTACCACAGGGAGCAGTCCTGTCACCCCTGCTGTACACAATATACACCACAGACGTACCTAGAACTCCAGGTACTCTTATGAGCCTCTACGCAGACGACACAGCGATAGCGGCCAAACACAGAAACGTAGACATAGCAGTGACCAACCTGCAAACAGCGTTAGAAGACATCGAGGAATGGAGTATAAAGTGGAAGATAGCCATCAACTCCGAGAAGACGCAAGCGTTACTATAAAAGAAAATTAGACCACAGCCAGAAGAACAACTGACGGTGCAGAACACCCCCATCGAGTGGAAAAGCCAAATACCTAGTAGTCATCATGGACAAAGGATTAACGTTCAAGAAACATGCAGAAGCCACAGTCCAGAAAGCCAACATGGCAAGAGCAACACTAAGAAGACCAATAGGAAAGAAAAATAAAATAAGACTGAAAACTAAAATAAGGCTTATAAATACATAGTATAATACTTCCGATACTAACGTACGCATCTCTCACATGGGGACACGTGTGTGATACAACAAAAAGAAGATACAGGCTGTCCACAACAACAGCCTAAGAGAAGCAGCCAAAGTCCCAAAATACGTAGCCGAACGATTCCTCTTCAGAGAACTACAGCAAGTTAGAGTCACAGAGATGATGACAGACAAGGCCAGGAAAAAATTTGCAGAACTGGAGCACCATCCAAGCCCAATACTGCGAGAGATGCTAAGGTATGGGCCATTCCACGAACATAAGCCGGTTTTGGATTATTTCGACAACGAATATTTTACTGTGCAACGTAAGAAGTACGAAAGTAAATGGCGCTAATAATTACTCCAATAAACAACAATGTAATTTGCAATTTACTATCGTTCTTCTCATTTTTCACAGTAAAATATTCGTTGTCGAAGTAATCCAAAACAGGCGTATGTTCGTGGAATAGGGTATACGACACTTTTCACCGGTGGAAGCACAAACGTCCTAAACAAGGAATAGTTTAAAGTGGGATAAATAAGTAAATAGTGAAAACAGTGAATGGTTCGTAGCTCGAAAACAACAAGTGCCGAAGAAAAACGTAACACAAACGTAGGTACAATACCACGATCACCTTAAGGTAAGACAATTATAAAAAATATCTAAAAAAGGCGCAAGCCCCCCCAAAAAAAATATAAAAAACAAAAAAATACCTAAAAAAACTTGAGCAACAAGTCATTGGACAGAGCTCAGTGGGGCTTGGTAAAATGACTTTGGGCCCAAGCAAGCAATTTTAGTTCCGCGGATAAGCAATCAGAAGATAAAGGCATTTGGCTACGATAGTTGTGCCCCCATCGCGCATCAGAGTGCTATGGGGGGTGGGAAAGGGATGGCCTGGGGCATTGGAGCGAGGTGGGGTGATCCCTGTTTTACTCGGGTCAAAACACCTCGCCCCAATGAATTGTTACACCCGGATGTACTTTTTCGATAGGGTGAACATCTCCAACAGGTCGGTTTAAATCAAATTGCTTGCTTGCTGTGTTTACTCCTTGAGGGAGTGAAATTAAACAAGAATGATACCTATTTTAAAACGTTTTTGAATTTACTGCGCCTCTTAAACATTAGTAAAATACCAAAGAAAATAAAAACAATTATATTATATCATCTGATTTGTAAAAAACAAGCTAAATTTGTCGACTGCTGTTTTCTTGCCTACCTAGCTTCACCTTTTACTCCTAGCAATGGAGATACTAAATTGTCAGCACTTGTTCGCACGTTTTTCGTTATTTATAAATTTGCACGTATAAATTTGCTGATAATTCCATAATCACTTGACACCAAAGACTCAACACTAAAAACAGGCACCTGAATCAGGCAGCTATTGATGGCGGCGAAGATATATAACAAACAATTTGGATATATGTAATCGTAAAAACTCTAAGTGGTCCGTCTCACAATGTTAGTCACGGAAGTTTAACAAGTTTGGCCGTCATCACAACTACTTTCATACTTGACAGGGTGTATAATCTATAAACAGCTCAACAGAGTTAGAATAATTGTAACATTGTTCCAATTTTGTTTAGCCAGGATATACCTCATCGGGCTATGCTTCGTGTGTCGATATTATCTTTCCTTGTTATAGTTATATGTTATAGTAATTGTCAGTTTTCGCATCGTTAGTATGGGTCAAACAATGCATTTGTAAATTTTGATTTTTGATGTTCTTGTTAAGATGTTCAATTTCATAAGATTATCCAGTGACATACCGATCGGTATGTAGTCTGTATTCTGCTTTTTATTTCTTTAGTGTTGAAATTCTCAATGGTAATTACTGATGTCACCTTGTCCTCGATATTTGAAACGATCAACTCTTTCATTGACGTTATAGGTGTTGACGGCGATATTTTGTCCAATTGTGCCCCTTTGGCCTGTTTAGTTGTTGCACTTATATTTGGTTTTCTCTTCATTGGTTTTAAGTCCAAAATTTTCTGTTCCTCTCCGACCTGATTTAAAATCTTTTACGCACAGGATGGAGTTTTCCATAAGATTAATTTCGGCAATTTAATACGAGATTAAAAAGTAGCGGTGATAGGGCGTCACCTTGCTTCACTCCGGTGTTTATTTCACAAGTGCTAAATTCTATAATGTTCACTCGTACTTTAGGCACTTCACCCTCCATACAAGCTTTGGTCATCTGGATGAGTTTGTTGGGTATTGGGAACTCCGCTATCCCATTCCATACTTGATTTCCCTCCACGCTATCACATTATTACGTCTGCCGGAAGTTTATAAAGAGGCTATGTATGGTTATGTATCGGCAGCTTTATTAGTAAATATTCTAATTTGTTCCGGGATAAGTGAAAAAGGCATACATTCAGTGCCGGATTAACCATTAGGCGGACTAGGCGGCCGCCTAGGGCCCGGGCACTTGATGGGGCCCGCATCCCACACAAATGCATTAATTAATATTTAATTATTTAAGCAGTTATTTAAAAAAAAATTAAAATATTAAAAAAATCAAATAGGGCTAACTCCGACAAAAAAAAAAGAAAATCGTTAATTTATGATTTCCAATCAAACTCAGTTTTTTGCTTTGTCTTTTGTCAAATATCAGAAAAATACAACCGACTTCAAGACAAATTATGCAGTTATCTTCAAAGGCATTTTTATATTCCATGTTCTAATCATTCCCTCAATTTGGTAATCAATTTTGCAAGCAAATTTTGATAAAAGCTGGTAATTATTTTGGTATGGTACGTTTTTTTTCAATTTCTACCCACCGATGGGCCTTATAGTCCATTCACTCACGGTAAAATATTGCAAAACCTCCTGATTTTGAAGAAACTTTGGATTTGAAAAAAGAACTTGGATTGACATGAAATTTGGTATAAGCATAGCTAACATGTCAAATAAAAAAGTGATATTGTGCCAGTGTGTGTTTTTGCTCTACGGTTGAGTCCACCCCTTCTCGGGGGTGAAAAAATATTCCGTCAAAATACGTCCGGAAGTGGATAAACTGACTAATTCTAAGCAACTTTTGTTCAATAGAGTTTTTTTATCAAGTCAATACATTTCGAGTGATTTGCAAGTGAATATCTTCATTTTTCAACAAAAAATAACACGTTTTTAGACGGTTTTTCGCAAATAACTCAAAAAGTAAGTATTTTACCAAAAAATATTCTTAGCAAAAATATAGCTTTTAAAAAATTGAAAAAATGGTGTATGTGTGCAGTCTGTAGACCCAGTAGAAGCAGAGTTGTAGCTAATGAAAAGTAGGTTCTTATTCGTCAAATTCCAAATCAAATATTTCAACGTGAAATAATCAAAAAATTAAGCACTCTTCATGGAAAACTCATCATTACTTGTTTAAATGTTTTAAAAAAGCGTTATTCTTGTTTTTTAAAAAAATTTCTATTATAAAAAGTAAGCAAGATACGCTCAGAATAAAGTTGATCCCATTTTTTGTGTAAAAAAAAACTGGTGAAAATAACCCCCTAATCCCAAACGAAATTAATCCTTACCGCTTCACAAGCTACTTTACTTATGTATTGTTTATATGCTCTGTAAGTTTTATCGGTATAAAGAACTTATTTATAAAAGGGCTGTAGTAGTTGAACAAGTCACTAATCACGAGTGTATGCAATTTTTTTTATTTGGCTTATAATGCCTCGAAACTAATGGCCATTGGCATGGTACAGTGGATTTTTCCAATCAGGTACCTAGTGTAGTGGGTAGTGTATGTGTTGAGTAAATGTCTTGTTACTTAAAAAAGTCGTCATTGTTTTAGCAAAGAGACGCTAATTGTATCCGAACGTCTGCGGACCCTCCGGTGAGTACCGATCCCACAAGGATAGAAACTATTTTTTATTAATTTTTAATAAATGAAAAATTATCTACCAGGGGTATGCAAATTTTGAACAGTCACATCTTATCCAATTTTTATCTTCCAAAAAAGCAAAAATCTGAAATATTCAGAAAATCAAAACCTATATTTTTTACCCTTTAAGATATTTGGTACCACTAATAATAATTTTTAAGTTATTTTGAAAAAAAAAAGATATTTTTTTGAAAATTTCAAAAAATTTGTTTTACTTTATATCCCAATGTTTTGAAATATAAGCACTATGAACCGATGAAACTTATAGATCATATAAATAATATACTTGTAAGTTTTTTCAAGATTTTCATAAATTTTCGAGATTTTTTTGCCAAAAAAAGGAATCAACATTATTTTAAGCTTTACTTGCTTAATTTTGATACTTGAAACTTGTTTAAAAAAATAAAAGAAAAATAAAACTTTGTTAACACTTTAAAAAATTGTGATAATTTTTCACCGAAATGTGCTTCATTTTTTGGTAATTTACGTTGAAATATTTAATTTGGAATTTGTCCAATAAGAATCTACTTTTCATTAGCTCCAGTTCTGCTTATACTGGGTCTACATACTTCATACATACACCTTTTTTTTTAATTTTGTATACGCTATATTTTTTCTAAGAATATTTTTTCGATAAAATACTTAATTTTGTTATTTGCGAAAAACCGTCTAAAAAGGTGTTTTTTTTTTTGTTGAAAAATGAACATATTCACTCGCAAATAACTTTAGTGAAAAAACTCAATAGAACAAAAGTTACTTGGAATTAATCAGTTATCCATTATTTTGAATGTATGTTTTCTCACCCCCGAAGGGGTGGCACTCATACCCAGGGCAAAATCACATATCGATACAATATCCCTTTTCTTCTTTGGCATATCTATGGAATATTAATGAGAAGTTGTTGCAAAATGTAAAAAAAAAGAAAAATGATCTTGTTTACATTGTCGTAATTTATTTTTGGAGTCACTACTTCCCAAAACAACATAAATATGTATCTGTAAATATTTGTTTTAAGTAAATGGTCGATATAAAGGGCCCTACTTCTTAGGGCCGCCTAGGGCCCCATGATGCCTTAAACCGTCACTGCATACATTTTTAAAATCATACAGATTTTCTTTTTAAAGGCGGTGGTAGTTTGCCGTATTCTCCCTATGAATGTCAAGGCGTATTCTTAGCTAAGCTTTAAATATTAAGTAGAATCCCAAATAAATGTCGATACCTGGACCGCTTGTCTCACTTAATTGTATAAGACAGGCGAAGGTCAGACCTTACCAAAAACTCCAGAAATAACAACCGAAAATGTAATCGTCACAACGGAGGAAATTACTAATGCATTAGAACAATTGAAAAACCGCAAATCTCCAGGACCGGACAAGATTCCAAACGAAATTCTGAAATATGGTGGAAACACATTAACTAAACAACTAAGGATACTTGTACAAAAAATTATTTCGGGACACATAATACCTAACAGCTGGCGCACTAGCACAACGATCTTAATGTTTAAAAAGCGTGATAAAACGGTACCCGAAAACTACAGAGGAATAAACCTGCTTAGTACCGCTCTGAAATTGGCCATAAAAGTCATAACACCAAAATCATTAACTAAATAGATCTAGCAGATAAACAATAAGGCTTTAGATCCGGACGATTCTTTAACGATGTAGTTATTGTCGTCAGGCAAGTCATGGAAAAATCAATAGAAGGCAACGTCCCGGCTTACTGTTGTCCGTAGATCTACAAAAGGCATTCGACCGTGTAGTAGAGCTGAATGACATAATTCACCTGTTATTGTATAAACGGAACATACCATCAGGTATTATCAAGACTATCAATAGGATCTACAGCAGGAATAACATACAGGCCAGAATTAATAACAAACTAACACAGCCGATGCCAGTGGAAAGAAGAATATGTCAAGAAGACTCATTGAGCCCGCTGCTGTTTAACCTCATCGTGGATGAAATCTTATATATAAAAATTAATTGCTGTTCGTTAGTCTCGCTAAAACTCAGAAATGGCTTGACCGATTTGACTAATTTTGATGTTGAATTATTTGTGAAAGTTCAAAAAAGGTTTATACGGTTTTATATAGTCATTTTAGTAGAAACCAAAATATTTACATCTATATGTATAAAATTCTATTTTCACAGTATTAGTTGCCGTATTTCTCCGAAACGGTTTGACCGATTTTTATGAAATTTTCTAAGTGTATTCGGCAGGACTAAGAATAGGTTGTTATCAATTTTTCATACCCGTAGGTCATAAGGCGGTTTTCCCATGACACTTTTAACTTTTATACTCAAATTGCACAAAATATGAATTTCTTAATTTTTCGAAATTTGCAAAAAATATCTCTAAACGGAACTTTTCTGACGAACTGCAAGCAGGAGAAAAATTCTGAACACACAAAAAGAACAAGCAGCAAATTATAAAATTTTATTTAATATTAATTCATTTTAATCAATTTTATTTAATTAAATTAAACAAAAAAAATATATTTAATAATTTCAAATATATTAAAAAAAATTTAAGATTGTAACTCTTACACTACAAACTTTAGTTTGTTACTTCTAACTAAACTATATTACGTCACACATCATGTGTAAATTAATTGACAATAATAATAAAACATCATTCATATCGACCATGTTTTATTTAATAATTATGAATTCCTTTTGTTCATTTTAAATTTATTGTATACAAAAGTTTAGTTTTTTTATCTATTACTTGGACAAAATATGAATTTTTTAATTTTTCGAAATTTGCAAAACATATCTCTAAACGGAACTTTTCTGACGAACCGCAAGCAGGAGAAAAATTCTGAGCACACAAAAAGAACAAGCAGAAAATTATAAAATTTTATTTAATTTTAATTTATTTTAATTAATTTTATTTAATTAAATTAAACAAAAAAATATATTTAATAATTTCAAATATATTAAAAACAAATTTAAGATTGTAATTCTTACACTACAAACTTTATTTTGTTACTTCTAACTAAACTATATTACGTCAAACATTATGTGTAAATTAATTGATAATAATAATAAAACCTCATTCATATCGAACATTTTTTGTTTATTAATTTATGAATTCCTTTTGTTTATTCCAAGTTTATTGTATACAAAAGTTTAGCTTTTTTATCTACTGAGGCAGTACGAAGTCTGCGGGTCAGCTAGTTATTTATAAAGTCAAAAACCTGAGTATAGGGTACAGAATGGGTGAAGAAATTATCTCTACAGTATGCTATGCGGATGATGCCATACTTCTTGCAGAGAGTGAAGGTGATCTTCAGAGATCTTTATATCAATTTAATATAACAGCAAGAAAGTTCAACATGACGATATCAACAAATAAAACAAAAAGTATGGTAATCTCTAAAGATTTAATAAATTGCAAGCTGGAAGTTGACAGCAATATACTAAAGCAAGAAAAAAGTATCAGCTACCTGGGAGTTCTAATGCACAGTTGTGGAGACACAGAAGCGGAAGTTGCCCAGCAAGTAAACAAAGTCAACAGAATACCAGGATGTCTTAAACATACTAGTTGGCGCAACACACACCTGCGGACAGAAACAAAGGCCAAGATCTATACGACAGTAATTAGGCTAATTATGAATTACACTGCGGAAACAAGACCTGACACCACAAGGACAAAAATACTGATGGAAATGTGTGAAATGAAATTAAATTAACTTTTTTTAATGGTAAACAAGCCACAATTTTACTAACAAAAATATTTTTCCAAATCGGAAAAAATATTAATATTTTTTGTATTTTGACAACGGCATCCGATTTGGACGTCGAAGCGTTAATAAAATCATTTTTTAGTAAAATTGTCTCTTATTTACCATTAAAAATAGTTAGTTACAAAAATGCCACAAGAAAACAAGCTTCAGAACAACAAATGAAAATAGTCCGAGATATCACAGAAAAATCATTATGGGATAGACAACGTAGCACAAACCTCGGGCAAAGCTGTAAAATAGAGAATATAAATGACTGGACACTGAAAAGAATAAGAGAAAGGTATAGCTATATAAGCAGAATGGGAGACGTAAGACTGGTAAAGAAATGGACTGGAAGTACTGGAATGAGTATAGGAAGGCCAAGGAAGAGCTGGAGTGAAAACCTGGATATCTGATGAGGGGGCATCCGAAGATGGAACAAGCGCGAGCCTATTAACCCTACCACGAACAAGGAGGGTTAAAAAGTATCCACAACTTTGCATTACATCCGATTTTCTAAATACCTTTGTTCCTAAAAATTTCGAATAATTAGTAGTTGTCGGCGTACTACTGCCCTATTAGATGATATAATTAGCATTTCTATAATTTAATATATTTCCTTATACTTTTATAAAAACTTGACATTAAATTTAATAATCACCTTGAATACCTTCAACACCATCCCAAAATGGAAAGGGACGATATCATTTATGTATCAAATTAGCAAGATCTAAAAGAAAAAAGGACAATAAGCGGGCAAAAACAGCCAAAATTTGTTCAAAATGCAAGTATGTACGCGGTAAGCACAGCAAGAAGTCAAAAATGTTTCTGTATCCTACGATGATGCCAATTCCACTGAAGCCGAAGACTCCGGGTAAATTATAAATTCGTATCTTTTAACTGTTCCATTAACGACTAGGAATAATATTATAGAAGTGTTATTTTTAAATAGACTAGGACTATTATTATTAAATATTAAATATTTTTAAATAGACTTTTTAACGACTAGGAATAATAAAAGAGGGCCAGCGTAGCCGAGTGGTAGTGTGCTATGCTAGCGTGCCGGTGGTCCGGAGTTCAAATCCTACCGCTGGCAAGAACAACTAGACATTTTTAAAATGCTTATAGGCCCTAGGTCGACTCAGCCTGAATAAAATGACTACCTTGGGTAAAACCAGGGGTAATAATAGGCGGTTGAAGCGTAGCACTGGCCCTGTTACCTTCCTTGTATACGGAGGCCCTAGATATAGCAGACTAACCTGCTATACTCCCAAAGCCACGTGAGCGGTATAAAACGGGAGACTATTATTATTATTATTATTTTTAAATTTATAAAGGTCCGAAATTCGTTGTATTTTTTTGTTCCACCCTATATGCCCAATCCGTTAAAATTCATATTATATCGAAGAGTCGTAGTTCCTAACAGATCTTTCGCATGATGTGTGTTTTGTTGATTCTACGTTCCCACAATGTTAAATATTACGTATTTTATTTATCTGGCCGTTCTTTGAAATATGACGTGATTACCTTTGAGTGTCTTATTGATGCTTTATCGGAGCTCGCCGTCAAAGAATTTTAATGGTTTTTCCAGACCGAAGTCTGAATTTTGTTTATATTATCTCACAAGTGTTTGGCGATAATAGCTCAGTAAAACACACCTGCAGAAATGCTGAGTGCGTGAGAAACCAAAGACTTGCTTACGGAAAGTACGTATCCCTTATTGGTGGAGAAATTTTGCATGGCGTCAAATTGATGGTTTGGCGTAGTATGATTTAGGTTTTCTGATTGGTGAAGATCTGATTAATTAGGAATTAGAATCTGTAATTGGTCGATGGGATGAATCCTGTGATGATTTTGAGAGGGCGTTGATTTTTGGAGATTATAGTTTGAGGGGATCAAGAAGTCAGTTCCATTTGAGAGTGCTAGAGTAGAGTTCCATCTGAGAGTTCAGTGGTAGAAGTTATCGAGCGGTTGCCTCGGACCGCGAGATGTGGTTACCGGCAAATAGTTAGCACCTAGGGCAGTTTTGTTGGGTCCGTTGCTTGCAGCGGCACGTGAAAGGTGGAAGTTCCAGTTTAGTTTGTGTATTATTGTGCAATTTTATTACAGAAGTCTTAGTATTGGAGTAAAGTGTTCATTCCAGTATGGTCTAGCAAGCCGCAGGCCACCGCGTTCTTCGCTGTTTTTAAGCGAACGCCCCCATGTTATAAAAATGTTGGTATAATAATCTTTTCTTACATGCAAGCAGGAGTTTCCTTTTGTGTTACTAAGTTTAACATTACAGTTCAATCAGGAAGTTTGCTTATATATTTCATTTTGATCCCGTTTAATATTAACATTGTGAAGTGACTTTCGCGTAGTGAAATAGCGTCTTGGGCTTACAAACCAACCAAGAAGAAACCAGGACAATGATACGTAAAGGTATTATTTTTATGTATGTAGAACTTTTCTTTCATTCTTTTTTATTTGGTAATCTCGATCTCAATCTGTAATACCGAGAGATCAGAAATTCATTTTTTTTTTTTTCGTTTTTTAATAAATAATGTTTGATTTGCAAAATATAAATTTATTATTTCTTCCCTTCTCTCTTGAATCGTAAGAACAATAAAGAATTGGCTGGGTATAGAATATTGAGTATAGAGTAAATAAGATAAGTTACATTATAATATTTTGTATATTATGTATATTTTCTGTGAGACTATTTATTTTGTTTTATTTTGATTTATCGATCTATTTATTTTTCTTTCATATTTCTTTTTTGCGTAAAGTTTGGTTTCCTTTAGGTAACCAGTGGCGCCCAATATTCTATGTTTTTTATTTTACATGCTTATTTCGATTTTTCTATCTTTTTAAATTTTTCTAAGCTAATAAGAGTATACTATTAACACCCCTTAAGAATCCACCCCTTAAATCTCTGAGCCTGAGCGACCGTGGCCTTGAATTTTGTTGTGTAACTTCCCCTTATATGACATATTCAACATCTTGTCAAATTTCAATTCCCTTTGCATGTTATGCAAATAACACCCTCTTTTTGGGGCACGTTACAAATTAATTTAAATAAAGAAGCAAGATTTTGATTAATTTATGTGTGGACAATTATTGACCCTCCTTGGTCCTCGCTGTTTCTACTAAAAGGTTGGTCGTGCGAGGGTTAAGAAAGCAGGAAGAAGAAGAAGAGTAAGCCAAGAATAAAACTGGTTTGTAGTTTACACGTAATTTAGCAAACAGATCAGGGAATTTGGCACAAAATTAATCGACTACAACTTATCGAACAACCGAAATTACAACTTTTCCCATTATTCTCAAGTTAATGTCAAGAAAAAAGTCTAGTATAGAAAAATGCACTTTCATTCTAAAGTGCATACAATGCATCCAAAAGTGCATAAACATCTCGAAATAAGTATTTATTACTTGGGGGTTTTTGGGGTCGCTGAAAACAAATATGCCATCAAAACCGACCACCGGAGCACCTGGTGCCCAGCTTCATTGTTAAAGCACATCACATGGAGTTTCGAGGGTTTTCGACACTAAATTGATTGAAATATATTACTTGGGGGGATTTTGGGTTTGCTAAATAAGAATACGCCATCACAACCGACCTCCGGTTCCCCTGATGTCCAAAAACCCTCCAAATTCCAGATAATAACGTGGCTTAGCAGTGACCTTGCGCACCAGGTGGTCCAGGGTCAGTTTTGATAGCGTATTTGTATTCAGTGACCCCAAAAACCACTTAATAATATATTTGTATGCATTCAGTGCTGAACACCTTCGAAACTCCAGAACATGACGTGACCCTATTCACCAGGTGCTCCGGGTTCGTTCTGATGACACATTGGTTTTCAGCAATCCCAAAAACGACTCAAAAAATCTGTTTGCATCAAATTAATGCCGAAAGCACTCAAAACTTCAAAATATGATGTGTCTTAGCAGTTACCCTGTGCACCAGGTGCTTCGGGTGTTAGTGATGGTGTATTCATATTCAACGACTCCAAAAACCTCTAAGTAATCTGTTTGCATCAATTTAGTGCCGATAACCCTCGAACCTCCAGATGACATGCCTTAGCAGTGACCCTAGGTACTAGATGCTCCAGGGTCGGTTCTATAGAATAGAATAGAAATATGCTTTATTGTCATGGAAAATTTTACAATTTTATAGACAAAGCTTACAAAGAGTTAAAAATAAAAAAAAATAACAAACACAATTACTAAGATTATATAAATCTTCCATATAAATAAAAAATAATGAAGTAAAACAAAAAAACAATCTATTGAAAAATTAAAAAAATTGCAAATTGCATAATCTACATTAGCAAAAATTAATAAGTTAAGTTAATCTTCTGCATATGGCATTTCAATATAGATTAAAATTCCACTTATACATAAATGTATACAAACTCTGCTACTGAATAATATGGTCTTTTAGATAGATAGGCTTTTGTCATTTTACGGAACTTGGGGAAAGATGTTGCAGATTTAAGTTGTAGACGGAGATGTTTGTATAGTTTTGTAGGTATAGATGTCAAAGGTAGAAATACTGGTGGAGCAGTCATAACTAGGTCTCGCTGGAGAGACATGTAGATGCTTACGAATTAAGCAAACAGTTTCTAAAATACATGAAGAAAGTAGTTTTAAAATCCTGTAATCTTTGAAGTAGCTTCTGCAATGTGTTGTTCTTCTGAGGACAAACAGATATCTCATTGCTCTTTTTTGTCATTTAAAAATAACATCGGATTGGGTATCTGTACCAGAACCCCAAAGAGATATATGGAAGATGCGACTCGAACATAGAAAAATATGTTATTTTGGAAGAACCTAAATTGATTTTCTTCGAAACAGATCTTATTGCATAGCAATCTGAGGATAGTTTCTTGCTTAACACATCGATATGAAGGGACCATTTATAAGGTTGCTATCTAAAAAAATACCAAGAAATTTTACAAAATCAACGATACTGACCTGGCTTTGATTAAGAGGTAAGGGTTGAAGAGCTCCCTAATAGGATAATGCTGCTGTTTTATCTACGATAAAAGAGAGTAAATGAGAATAGGACCAGGTTTTTGTTGTGGGTAGATCAGAAGTTATAGTAGCAAAAAGAGGTGCGATCTTTGAGTTGCCCAAAGTGATACCTACTGGTATCATCAACAAAAATTTTCATCAGTTGTTCCATATAAAAAGAAAAAAATTTCCATCGATTTTTAAACCAGTGATGTCATTAATAAAGATAAGGAAAAGAAGAGGACCCAATACTGAACCTTACGATGCCCCATAAACAATATTTTTAAGACTAGACTCTCTCACTTACTCTAACCAGTTGTTTCCTATTATCCAAGTAAGATTAAAACCAAGTCAAAGAAATACGTCGAATTCCGTAGAAATTTAGTCTTTTTATCAAATTGTCGTGATTCACGCAATCAAAAGCTTTGTCATAATCAAGGAAAACAGTGGCAGTGTGCACATTATTGTTTAGTGCTTGATAAACCTTATGTAGTACAGAAAACATGGCATCAGTGGTACATTTATTATTTAAAAAGCCGAACTGATTTTGTGATAAAATATTGTTTTCAACGAAAAAGGACATAAGTCAGGCTTTTATGATTCTCTCAATAATTTTGGAGAGTACAGGTAGTAATGCAATAGGTGTATAATTGCAGGCATTAGATTTTTCACCACCTTTATGAAGAGGAATAACGATGGCTGTCTTTAGACACTCTGGAAATTTACCTTTCTCAAGAGAATCAATAATTAGTGAGATGAGGACTTCCAACACATTTTTTGGAAGATTTGAGAAAATTTTATGGATAGTCTATTAGTACTACAGGAAGATTTGCTTTTGATACTATTGATTGTTTGGATTAGTCCAAATTTATCAACTGGTCTTATAAAGAATGACTTCGAGACTTTCTTGAATTAGGGAGATATGAAATGGTGTCTTGTTGTGACAAAATTCTTGTTGATGTTATATTTTTACTCACATTAATAAAGTATCCATTTAGATTTTCTGGGTCTGAAGGGAAAATGTTTGAGCTGTGTGAGTTTCATTTTGAAGATCGTTTATTATAGACCAAGTTTCTTTTGCAACACTTTTAGAGCTTCTTAAGTGATTTTAACAGTGCAATTTTTTAGCTGATTTTATAAGTTTTAAATAGATTTCCCTATACTTGGTGATATATTCAGTAACAAAGACGTTGACAGTAAATTTCTTGATGTACAGAAGTGAACGCATATTCTTGGCTGATATGCGGACACCTTTGGTAGCCCAGGTTTTGCTATTTTATTGGTTTAAATTGTAATTAAAGGAAATGCTTTATTGTAGATACAGACCAGCTTGTTCAAAAAATGACTGAAATTATGATCGACGTCAATAGAAGGAAAGTGCCGCTCAGAGGTTAAGCCAATATTTTGGAATTTACGAAAGTTCCGAAAGGAAAAATTTATGCCTGATGCACAGTCGTGTTCAGGAACCCCAAAACCTCCCGAGTAACAAAAGCTAGCCCTAAATTTGCTTATTTTCATCTGTTTATGCATTTATAGATGCATTTTATGCACTTTAAAATGCAATTGTGAACAAAACTGCACTACATTGAAAAATCGATTTATACCGGTGTTTTTAGCGCTCCTTTCCCTGGTCTAAAAGCATACTCGAAGCCCTATTCGTTGCAGGATCAGTATGTGTTGTTATAATTAGTCTTTAAAATAAGGTAGTGACTTAGCTGCCTCTACAATTTCTAGCGATGCAAAAGTAAAAATCTCTTAAGTTTCGTCCATATCAATCATCATGATCTTAATTAGATATTATATATTATATAATAATACCTACACGAATATCAAATTCTACGCAACTGAGCCTGTTAGAATTTGTTTATTTTGTTTTCATAATAATATATTATTTGAGAAACATTGTCATTGGAGTATAAAGAATAAAAAATACATATAATACAAGTATAAAATTGACCTTATATAATAGGTAAAAACAGTTATTATTAGAATATAAAGAAAACTCACCCCTCCAAAACGTAATAACATTGTACTGAGTATATTAGAAAAGACCAACCGTATATTTGTAATCCTCTTTAGTTCGGTGTCAACCATAAGCTATTTTTATATAGACTAACATAACTGTTTTAGATTTTTTGTTGTTGTTGGTAGAAGGGTGTATTCCATTTCATTCTTTAAAGGATATTAAGCCACTCCTTCAATGTGTCACAACGCAAACATACGAATTAATCTTTCATCATAAAACTTTGATAATTTATTGGTGGCCAGAAATAAATATAATTAATTAAGGAAATGTTGGTTGAAATATAAATTCGATTCTGTAGTGACCAAACAGTATAAATTATATAAATATATAGGGTGTGTTAATGGGTATTGCAAAACTTAAAAAAACTCGCCCACAGGCACTTGTAGAACCCGGATCTAGGACAATTGCCCGAAAACAGTTTCCCGAAAGACAAATCCCCGAAAGCAATTCCCCGAAACACGAATGGACCGAATGGACAATTGGCCGAATAGACAATTGGCAAAAAAACAATTGCCCGAAAAGAGAATTGACCGAAAAATAATATATTTAAATAGTTATTGCTTTACATGTATTTCCTATATACTAATAGTCTAAGAGCTAGTGAACCCTCCGACTAACGGTCGTCCTGTAAGGCTAGAAATTTTTTTAGAAAAGTGCAAATTTAGGGGGTAAAATAAACTTTCTCCTGTAAGGTTTAAATTTAAGTATGTGTTTGAGTAGGTCATTTAGAAGAAATGTGTACAATGACAGGCGATTCTGAAGAGCATAAGACCTTGCCAGGCGAGGGGAAAGATTAGGGGTTTTTCCTAAAACTATTCTTTTTGCATCGAACAAATTTCTTTTTAGGTTTTTTGAATCATTCCAAACAGAAAACGACTTTAGTGATTTTTCTCTTAAGTTAATAGTTTTTGTTACATAAGCGATTGAAAATTTTGAAAATTGCGAAATGGGCCATTTTTAACCCTAAATCGGACATTTATATAAAAATTTCAATGTTGCCAAGGTACGTAGATATTCTTTAAACATTGGTCGATGAAATCCCGAAGAGTTTTTGTAATAAAATATCGAAAACCCCTTTGTTTTTTTAATTGCTAATCAAGCGGACGCGACACTGTAGTATAAGTGAGGATGTTTGAGTTTGCATAAATTCATTATCTCGAGAATGGGAAAATTTCAAGAGAAATCCTCAGACAGGTCGATTTTTATTTTTGAATTAGGACTTTTCGGCATATATATAATACTAGTGACGTCATCCATCTGGGCGTGATGGCGTAATCGATGATTTTTTTTAATAAGAGTAGGGGTTGTGTGATAGCTCATTTGAAAGTTTATTTAATTCTCTATTCAGTAATATAAACATTAACATAATTATTTGTACAGGGTGTACAAAAAATGTTTTTTTCTATTTGTCAAATTTAATCAAAGTTAATTTAATAAAAAAAAAATTTTTGTACACTTTGTACAAATAATTATGTTAATGTTTATATTGCTGAATAGAGAATTAAATAACCTTTCAAATGAGCTATCACACAACCCCTACTCCCATTTAAAAAAATCATCGATTACGTCATCACGCTCAGATGGATGACGTCACTAGTATTATATATATGCCAAAAAGTCCTAATTTAAAATAAAAATCGACCTGTCTGAGGATTTCTCTTGAAATTTGCCCATTCTCGAAATAATGAACTTATGCAAACTCAAACGTCCACACTTATACTACAGTGTCGCGCCCGCTTGATTAGCAATTAAAAAACAAAGGCGTTTTCGATATTGTATGGCAAAAAACTCTTTATGGTTTCATCAATCAATGTTTAAAGAATATCTGCCTACCTTGGCAACATTGAAATTTTTAGATAAATGTCCGATTTAGGGTTAAAAATGGCCGATTTCGCAATTTTCAAAATTTTTAATCGCTTATAGAACAAAAACTATTAATTTAAGGGAAAAATCACTAAAGACGTTTTCTGTTGGGAATAATTCAAAAACCTAAAAAAAATTGTTCGATGCAAAAAGAATAATTTTAGGAAAAACCTCTAATCTTTCCCCTCGCCTGGCAAGGTGTTATGCTCTTCAGAATCACCTGTCATTGTACACATTTCTTCTAAATGACTTACTCAAACACATACTTAAATTTAAACCTTACAGAAGAAATTTTATTTTACCCCCTAAATTTGCACTTTTCGATTCACCTGGTAGACACACTTGAACCGCTGATGCCTGCCAGGTCATGGTTTTTAGCCTTGGTGTGCTATGAATTATCACTAGATAAATTTCTAGCCTTACAGGACGACCGTTAGTCGGAGGGTTCACTAGCTCTTAGACTATAATACGGTAACTTACTTGCTATTTAAATAGTTATTACTGCTTAGATTGCAGTAATTATTGCTATATACAGGGTGTCCAGAAACTCTACCGATAAACGAAGACAGGAAATTTCTTAGGTAATTTTAAGACAATTTAACCCAATTCACCTAGTCCGAAAATGATTCCTAAGAGAGCTAGAGCTCTTTGAAAATGGCGTCATGTAATTAGTCTTTCTTAAATATCCCCAGAAAACTTCTATTTAGAAAAACGAAAATTGGTATGCTTCTTTACTTTCATGAAATGAATCGATTCCATATATTGCGAATTTCTAGTACCGATCATAGGCGTCCGTTTTGTGTAAGGCAACGGTTATTTTATCGCCTAACTTTTTTGTCTTTAATTTGTAAGCATGTTTGACTCTGAATTATTAAATTGTGAGGTATTCTAGTACTAAAAGGTACTCTTACTTTAAGTCGATAGGATACACCATTTTCTAGAAAAATCGATTTGAAAATCTTTCGTTCTTTGAATTAAAAAAAAGATTAAAAAAAACTATTAGAAAGATGAAAACTTTTTTTTTTTTTATTTAATGTTGTAATATTTACAATCTGTCCTCAACTGAGAACAATAGGTAAATTATTTGACAAAAATTGAAAATTTTGAACTGTAGAGGGAGATCCAGTGATCACCCTCTTTACATAAATTAAATTACAACAAATTAAAATAAGTTTAGTTATCACAGATTATTCGAATCTTCTTGCTAGATCCACTACTTTGAATCTCTTCAGGCGTCGTACATCATTGTGGTCATCAGTAAGGTTGCTGGCTAACTCATTTGGATGAGATTCTAGTCTCTTGGAATATTTTTTGTAATATTCCGTTATTACTGTTTTTATGGATGGCACATTGAGGTCTTGCTCTATCACATAGTTTGGCACGTACCAAGGGGCATTCAGCATTGTTCTAAGGACTTTGTTCTGGAATCTCTGCAATATTTCTAGGTTAGTTTGACTGGCTGTCCCCCAAAGTTGGATACCCTAGGTCCACACTGGTTTTAATATAGTTTTATATATCAGCAGTTTGTTTTCAAGTGATAGTTGAGATTTACGACCGATGATCCAGTACATTTCTCGAAATTTTATTCCTAGTTGTTTTCTTTTTGTAAAAATGTGTTTTTGCCAAGTTAATCTCCTATCAAGATGGATTCCTAGGTACTTGACAGTATCGGTTTGTGGGAGTTGAGTTTCATTTAGTGTTACAGATGGACATGTTTGTCTTCTCATGGTGAAGGTTACATGGATGGATTTACTCTCATTCGCCTTTATCTTCCATTTTTTAAGCCATATTTGTATATTATTAAGGTCTTTCTGAAGGGTTCTGGATGCTGTATTTGGATCATGGTGAGAGGCTAGTACAGCAGTGTCATCAGCAAAAGTTGCACACGTTGTTTTGTTACTTGTGGGTAGGTCAGCAGTGTAGAGCAAGTACAATATCGGTCCCAAGACACTTCCTTGTGGTACTCCGGCTTTTAGTGGTCTTAGGCTTGTGTATTCATTATCCTGCTTGACTAGGAAATGTCGGTTGGAAATATAGCTTTTTAGGATTTGATAAAAAGGATGAGGAAGGTTTTTCTTTAGTTTAAAGAGCATACCAGCATGCCATACCTTGTCGAAGGCCTGACCAATGTCCAGGAATGCAGCAGAACAATACCTTTTATTTTCTAGATCACTTCTGATGTGTTTTACCAGTCTATGTACCTGTTCTATCGTTCCGTGTTGTGTTCTGAACCCAAATTGGTGTTGGGGAATTAGTTTCCTTTCTTCTATAACTGGGGATAATTGTTTAAGGAGAAGTTTTTCCAAAATTTTTGATAGAACAGGTAGCAGGCTTATTGGTCTGTATGAAGTCACCTGAGATTTATTTTTCCCTGGCTTAGGTATGAGAATAATTTGAGCAACTTTCCATTGTTCTGGGTAGTAACCTAGCCTAAATATTGCATTAAATACTTGCGTTATCATTTTCAGACCTTTGCATGTCAATTGCTGCAGTACTTTCCCGTTGATCAGGTCATACCCTGGAGCTTTTTTTGGACTGATTTCATGCTGGATTATATTTCTAACTTCTTTAGTGGTGATTTTTTGTATAGGTAAATCCATCTGGTAGGGCGATTCCAGGAAGTCATTTATTTCTTCCTCTTTGTCACCATCTTCCATGGGATGTGGCTGGAATACATTAGTGAGGTGATTTGCAAATGCTTCGGCTTTTTCCTTATTATTTCTACACCAGTTTCCCTCTTGGTTTCGTATTGGTGGTATTTGTTGTTTTGGGTGTTTGATTTTTCTCGTGGCCTTCCAAAGGGTATATTCACTATCTGCGTTTGCTGATAAACCTGTAAGATATTCTTGTATTTTGTTATTTTTGATATTATGCAATTGTAGTTTAATTTCCTTGGTGATTTTATTTAATTTCGCCTTGTTCTCATGTGTTCTTTTTCTTCGCCACTCTTCCTTTATTTTTCTCTTTCTAGCAATCATTTCCTTTATTACAGTTGGGCAATTCTCTTTCAATTCTGTTTGGTAGCAGTCAGGGGTAGCATACCAAGCAGCTTCTTGTATAGATTTCTGAAGATTTTCTACTGCTGCGTAGATGTCACTTTCTGTTTTCAATGGGATGTTTATGTCAATTAGTTCATCTAGTTTAGTCTTGAAAATGCTCCAGTCTGTTTTGTTACTGTATAGTGATGGTTGTTTAGTACTGTTTGTTATTTGTGCATACCATGTTGCGATTACGCTAGAGTGGTCAGAGGGTAGATCGTAACAAGATTCTACTTTTGCCAATTTAACATTAATTCCTTTAACAATATAAAAGTCGAGTAGATCAGGTATTTTTGCATTGTCGGTAGGCCAGTAAGTTGGTTCCCTTGTGGTGAGGTAATTTGCATTGGTCGCATTTATAGCTTTAAGAAGTTCTCTGCCTTTTGTGGTAATAATTCTGGATCCCCAGGTAGTATGCTTAGAATTAAAATCTCTTCCTGCTATAAATCTATTTCCTAATGTTTTAAAGAAATTTTCAAACTGTTCCGTTTTGTTATTGTGCTTTGGCGGACAGTATATAGCTGATACTGTTAGTGGGCCTAGTTGATCTTCCACAACAATGCTGGTGGCCTGTAGATAGTCGCATTCATGTTTTTGTATTTCGTAGTGCTTTAGTTTATTACTAACTATTATTGCAGTGCCTCCATGTGCTTTTTCGTTGGGATGTTGCGTATGATAAGTTGTAAATCGTGGAATATTGATGTGGTTTTTAAATGTAAAATGGATTTCTGTAATCAGCATTATGTCAATTTTTTGTGTGTTAATAAATAGTTTTAATTCTTCTACATGTTGACTTAAGCCATTGGCGTTCCATAATACTAGCTTTAGTAACTGAGTCATTTCTGGTTGAGAATCATGGTCAGGAGGTTGAGCATAGTGCTCATTTGTTCCGTCAGTTTTTTTAACATGTCTTTCAGTTCTGACATGTCTGTGTGGTTATTAGTTTGATTTGGTATATGTTGTGTAGTAGTTTGGTTGGAGGCTTGCTGGTTAACTGCTTGCGTTGCTTGTGCGTATGTTATTCCAGGTTGCACATAGTTGACTGTTGTAGTTCTATCTTGGTTTGTCCTCGCGTTGTGTCGTCTCAAGTTAGGGAATTTAAGTTTTTGTAATTGTTTGTGAACTTCACACCCTCTATAATTTGCGGGGTGATTTTCACCACAGTTAGCACATTTAACATTACTGTCTCTGGTTTTCCTTGGATATTCTTTAGTGTAATGAGGTTCTGCGCATTTGACACAGCACGGTTGTTTATTGCAGAAGTTTTTTGTGTGGTTGTATTTTTGACATCTACTACATTGCGGAATTATTCTCTTGACATGCGGTGCTTCGAATTCTACTATGGAGTGCATTACTTGTTTAATGTTACAGATGTCCTTGTTATTATCTTTTGTTTCTAGATCAATGTAGAACATAGGCAGCGATTTTTTAGTTTGGTTGTGTAGTATATTCCATATATTTATAACATTATGGTTTTTGGTTTTAAGATCTTCTTTTATCTCTTCTAAATTTGTCGTGGGGTGCATGCCTTTAAGAACCACTCGGTAGTGTCTTTCACTTTTAGGTTTATAAGTGTGGAAGTCCGTGTTTTTTGTTTTTAGAGCATTTATTATGGCGGTGTATGCTTTGTCTGATTTTGGTTGAATTTTTATTTGTTCGCTGTTGATAGCTTTAGTGATAAAATCATTTTCTGCTACTTGTTGCAATAGATCGATAAGAGGCTTGCAGATCTGCACGCCTGATATAAATATTGGAGGTGGTTTTGGTTTTGCATCTGTATTTTTAACTGTGTCTTCCAGATGAAAACTGGTACATTTATTTATATTCCAGAGATTAATCGATTTCATTAGTGGTGAGTTTCTAGTACCGGTCATAGGCGTTCGTTTTGGGTATGTCAACAGTTATTTTATAGCATAACTTTATTGTCTTTAATTTTTAAGTATTTTTGACACTAGATTACTCAATTATGAAATATTCGAGTACTAAAAGTTACTCTTGCTTTAAGTTGGTAAAATACATCGTTTTTTTTTTAATTTTTTTCAATTTTTTTTTTCAAATTCCCAAAACTAAAAACTTTTAAATCGATTTTTCTAGTAAACGGTGTGTCCTACAGACTTAAAGTAGAAGTATCTTTTAGTACTAGAATACCTCATAATTTAATAATCCAGTATCAAAAATGCTTAAAATTTGAAGACAAAAAAGGTATGCGATAAAATAACCGTTGCCCTACCCAAAACGGATGCCTAGACGGGTACTAGAAATTCGCAACGGGTGGAATCGATTCATTTCAGGAAAGTTAATATGTATATCAATTTTCGTTTTTCTAAATAGAAGCGTTCTGGAGATATTTAAGAAAAACTAATTACATGGCGCCATCTTCAAAGAGTTCTAGCTCCCTTAGGAAGCATTTTTGGACTAGGTGAATTGGGTTAAATTGTCTTAAAATTACCTGAGGGATCTCCTGTCTTCGTTTGTCGGTAGAGTTTCTGGACACCCTGTATATTGTAGTAATTTATTACTATAATATATATTTGATCTTTATACTAAAACGATAAATTATGTGCTATTCCCCGCAAGAATTAAGGACAATAATCCCTTGCTAATTGCTAAAAACAAGCTGACAAGCTTTTTGAATATTCTGTTATTTGTTTCCTGTTCTTTTTGTTAATATTCGTATTAGTATAGGAAATATGTACATATAAAAATCATATGCATAAATGAATATAAAAAAATTAATAAAAATTAAAATAAACTGCAAAAAAAAATCGGGAAAAATAAGAAATTTAAAAAAATTAAAAATCTGAAAAAGTATGACAAATTGGGTGTTTATTCCAAATTCTAAACACGCCAACGGTACGCTGCCAGTCCTAAGCCTGAGTGTGTGAAGGAAACATGGAATAAAAAATATATATTATAATAATAAATTAACTAACAAGATAGTTAGCTAGGTCGAACACAATCTAAGCATTTAAATAGCATGTAAGTTACCGTATTAGTATATAGGAAATACATATAAAGCAATAACTATATTTAAATTTATCTTTTGGTCAATTCCCTTTTCGGGCGTTTATCTGCCAATTATCTATTCGGGCAATTGTCCATTCGGGGAATTGTCCATTCGAGGAATTGTCCAT
Organism: Diabrotica virgifera virgifera; assembly: GCF_917563875.1. Classification (NCBI taxonomy): domain Eukaryota; kingdom Metazoa; phylum Arthropoda; class Insecta; order Coleoptera; family Chrysomelidae; genus Diabrotica; species Diabrotica virgifera. The sequence goes on along the minus strand of NC_065447.1, from coordinate 108,024,511 downwards.
TCGGCGAATTGTCCATTCGGGTAATTGCTTTCGGGGAATTGTCTTTCGGGGAATTGTCTTTCGGGGAACTGTTTTCGGGCAATTGTCCGGGACCCGTAGAACTCAATCTTACTCGGTACAGATTTATACACATAACACCGGTTTGTAGCGTCCTGTGCCTCCTGGTTCGTATTAACCAGACGCGTCGATCTGCCCAATCCCCTGGTCGTAGATATCTCTCAGACAATGATTTCTGGATTCCACTTATCCAGGTATTTTTCGGCTTGCCCCCTTTCCTTCTTTCCGGGGGTTGCCATTCCATTATCAGCTTTGTGATTTGAAGTCTACCTTTGCCATTCTTTGTAAATACTGATATGAACAAAGTTGTTTTTCCTGGACTTCCTCTATTATGTTTGTTTTTCTATTTATAATATATCGCATTCTGTCATTCGTTATGTGTGAGACTAGAGATGCACTTCGCACCGACCTTCGCCAGCAGTCCATTTCCAGTGCGAGCAACTTATGTTCTGTTGCTTATTCAGTTGCCAGGTTTTAAATCCATACACTACCAAGATTTTAAATACAGGGTGTTTCATTAATAATTGTCCATATAGTAACTGGAGAAACCTTAGCACAAAATACGAAGATTTAACCTAAAACACATAAATAAAATGTGGTTCCTTACTGAGTTACAGGGTGTTTTATCTAAAAATTTAAAAATTATTTTTGCTCAGCATTTTAAAACTATTCGACGTATCCTTTTCATACTTGGCAGGAAGTATAGGTACTGTACAAACTACTAAATTATGTTAAACAAACGTTTCTGGCTATTACCAGAGGCGTACGATGGGGGAAAGTGAATGGTTGACCCTTTCCAAATTCTACGCCACTGGCGGAATTGCTATTTTAGTTCAATTTTTGGATTCTCCAATACTCTTTATGAAAATAATATACTCTTCATTCGTAACGATAGAGTCATTAGTTTTCGAGATCTTTGAATTTAAAAATAAAACGACACGGTTATTTTGATTAATGTATTGTGTCGCTTAATTTTTAATTTCATTTATCTCGAAAACTAATCATTTTATCGTTACGAATGAAGAGTATATTATTTAAATAAAAAGTATTGGAAAATCTAAAAATTACACTAAAATAGCAATTTCGTCAGTAGCGTAGAATTTGGGAGGGATCAACCAGACACTATTCCCTGTCGTACGCCTCTGGTAGCAGCTAGAAACGTTTATTTATCTTAATTTAGTAGGGTGTACAGTACCTACACTTTCTGCCAAGTATGATAATAATATGCCAAATAGTTTTAAAGTAGTGGGTACAAATAATTTTTAAATTTTAATCACATGAATCATATCATAAATTAATCAAAATAACTGTGCCGTTTCATATTTAACTTCAAATATCTCGAAAACCAATGACTTTATCGTTACCAATGAAAAATATATTATTTACGTAGAAAGTATAGGAGAATCTAAAAATGGTACTAAAATAGTAATTCCTCCAGTGGCGTAGAATTTGAGAAGAGTCAACCATTCACTATCCCCTGTCGTACGCCTCTGGTAGAAGCTAGAAACGTTTGTTTATCATAATTTAGTAGGGTGTATAGTAGTCGCACTTTCTGCCAAGTATGAAAAGGATATGTCGAATAGTTTTAAAATGCTGAACAAAAATAGTTTTTAAATTTTTAGATAAAACACCCTGTAACTCAGTAAGGAACCACATTTTATTTAAGTGTTTTAGGTTAAATCTTCGTATTTTGTGCTAAGGTTTCTCCAGTTACTATATGGACAATTATTAATGAAACACCCTGTATACTTTTATACAGGGTGTCCAGAAACTCTACCGACAAACGAATACAGGAGATTCCTCAGATTATTTTAAGACAATTTAACCCAATTCACTTAGTCCGAAAACGCTTCCTAAGGGAGCTAGAGCTATTTGAAGATGGCGTCTGGTAATTAGTTTCTCTTAAATTCTTCCGGAACGCTTCTATTTAGAAAAACAGAAATTGGTATGCGTATTTATTTTCCAGAGATAAATCGATTCCATCCATTGCAAATTTCTAGTACCGGCCATAGGCGTACGTTTTGGGTAGAGCAACGGTTACTTTATCGCATAACTTTTTGGTATTTAACTTTTAAGCATTTTTGACTCTGGATTATTAAATTGTGAGGTATTCTTGTACTAAAAGTTACTCTTGTTTTAAGTCGATAGGATATACCGTTTTCTAGAAAAATCGATTTAAAATTTTTTCGTTTTTTAATTAAAAAAAAAACTATTTAGAAAAACGAAAATTTGTACGTTTAATTATATTAAAGATATGAATAGATTTGATTAATTGCGAATTTCTAGTATCGGTCATATGCGTCGGTTTTGGGTAGGTCAACGGTTATTTTATCGCATAACTTTTTTGTCTTTAATTTTTAAGCATTTTTAACACTGGATTATTAAATTATGAGGTATTCTAGTAGAAAAAGTTCCTCTTGCTTCAAGTTGATATAATACACCGTTTTTTTTTAAACTTTTTTCAATTGTTTTTCAAATTCAACAAACCAAAAATTTTCAAATCGATTTTTCTACAAAACAGTATGTCCTACCGACTTAAATCAAGAGTACCTTTTAGTACTACCATACCTCACGATTTATTAATCCAAAGTGAAAAATGCTTAAAACTTAAAGACAAAAAATTTATGCGATAAACTAACCGTTACCCTACCCAAAACGGACGCCTATGACCGGTACTATAAATTCGCAATGGATGGAATCGATTTATCTCTGGAAGATAAATATACGTACCAATTTTTGTTTTTCTAACTAGAAGCGTTCTGGAGGTATTTAAAAAAACTAATTACAAGACGCCATTTTGAAAGAGCTCCAGCTCCTTTAGGAAGCATTTTCGGACGAGGTGAATTTTGTTAAATTGTCTTAAAATTACCTGAGGAATCTCCTGTCTTCGTTTGTCGGTAAAGTTTCTGGACAACCTGTATAGCTATGTTTTCTCTTCTTTTGATATTGTTTTTGACTAAAGTAGTGAGTTCAAAGCTCCTACTACTTTCTTTCGATTTATAATTCGTTCCTATATTTCGAATTCTGATACAAAACCATGATAGATTTTAATATCCCAATACACTTAGTGCGATTGGTCAAAGCAATCCTCTCAACAGTTGAGTGTAAAGTTAGAGTGCAGAATGGAATGTCAAGAACTTTCCAGGCACAAAGAGGACTTCGACAGGGAGATAGCCTATCGTGCCTTCTATTCAACATTACCCTAGAGAGAGCTATCAGAGAATCTGGAATAACAACAAGAGGGGCCATTATTAATAGTAGTGTACAAATACTAGCGTATGCAGATAACATCGATATAATAGCAAAAAGAAAAGGGGACCTGGTTCAATAGTTTGCGGCATTGGAATTGCAGCAGAAATAATAGGGCTACAAGTTAATATTAATAAAACTAAGTATATGAAGGTCTCAAATAATAATTAATCAAGTAGCATAAGTAGAATTCGTTTTTGCTTATTACATATGTCTTTCCAGTTTAACTTCAAAGGGTAGTTGGTTTAGGATGAAACAACATAAATTTTATATTAGGAAGTTTAGTTAATCTATATATTTGTTAATTTGCTGAAGAGTAAAACTGGCGCCCTCCATTTTAGTTTGTTCAGGATATCTGTCTGTTGTTATTTATCTAATTTCTGTTTTATTCTTCCAGCTCTTCTTCGTTCACGCCCAAATTATTTCAGAAAGAAATCTGGTTTAATTTTATTCCTTTATCTGGCCCTCGAATCCCACCTTCTTTTTTGTCTCTTGTTTCTCGAGCTACTTAGCTGGTGCTCTATCCTATTCTTCTTCCTTCCTTCTTCTCTATTCTATACTTTCTTTACTTTCTTTCAAATTACATACTAACTTCGACTATCTTTCCTTTCTAAAGTCGAGTTTAGCGTTGCATCCGTCTTTCTCTCTCATGAGCCATGTGCGTCCATTTTGTATTGGTAGATCTATCAAAATATACAGGCTGCAGTGGATAGGCCACCTAGAGGGAACAAATGAGGCGGAGCTGTCGAAACACATTTATAGCCGAGTATAAATATAGCCACTAAGATCAGGTGGAAGACGACTTGAGAGTGTTATGAGTGCGAAATAGAAAACCAAAGCGAAGACTATAATCTAAGATCTTAATATAGGCCGACCTGCACCCATCTGCTTTCCTGATGAAACATTTTTTTTTATTAAATTTCATACCTAGACAAATATTTCTAGCATGGGTTGCCTATCTAAATCGTGGTATAGCTATCTTTAAGGTGGGGGCCGTAGAGGTTGAAATCAATATTTCGAGCACATTTCTTTTTGAAAGTATGGTAGAGTTGTTTTATTTTTTTAAATAGGCATATTCAATACAATCCATAGATTATTCAAGAAAAAATTCAAGGAAAAATATTGAAAAATAAGCCAACGGTGGCAAATTTTTAAAGAGACCTCAAGATATAATGAATTTTGCGGTGGCCATCAGAACTCATAGTCCAAGAGGCAGCGCTGAAAAATCGCTCTGAATTTACTAAAGCTAGTTTTTCACAGTTAATTATTGTGATTGTGTAGAGAAAGATACTACGGTCTAACGCTCTGCTACGGCCGTGCGGTACATCTTTTCAATATGATGCAAGACTTCGAAATGCCGCCCCTTAAATATAATTGAAACTTGACTTATTTTTATTAAATACAACTGCACAAAATGAACTAAAACTTTTATTTTAAAAACAACACATAATTTAAATTAAATGCAATATGTATTAACATTAAATAATATTTACAAAAATTTCAATTTTATCCTTCTGACTATAATTTTGGTAAATTCGTCAGATTGGTGTAGTCTAAAGTAGCAGCTAGTGAGGACTCTTGAAATAAGTGCTAAATTTTTTAGTTTTGTTTGTCTTATGGCGCTTCGTAAATAATTTTTAATAATTTTTAATTTTGAAAAACTTCTTTCACCACTAGCTATCGAGACAGAGAGTGTTAATAAAATTCTTAGTGATACAACTTATTAGTTCCTATGTTTGTATTTTATTATGTTGTATGTTTAATTTGCAATTTATATTAATTTTGTAATACATATATTGGTTTTGTTTTTTATTTTAATTTTGTTTTAATTTATTAACTTGTTTTTTAATATTGACGATTTATCTAGTTTCAGAAAATTGTATGTATTATTCAAAAATGAATAACCATTTTCAATGTCGTTGCAACACGAAACTACAGCCGCGCGATATTCTAGTCCAATCAGAGAGTGCCGCAAGCGCCTCTACCGGTTTCGAAACTTATTAGTCTCTCATCAGGAGGCACATATGCTGCTCTCCCTGATCCAACCAAAACAAACCCCGGCGTGCAGTCACGGATCGCAACGAACGAAGCCGTATGGCTTGCAAATTGTAGAAGCCTCGGAGGTGTAACCAGAGAAGGTTCCCATTGTTTTCATTCTGGTGGGATGTAGAGTAGCATTATGGTGCTTTATATGCCATTAGAGTGAAAACTTAGACTTTTGTATGTGTTATTGTTATTTTTTTTTGACTCTATGTAAGCTTTGTCTACAAAAATTGTAATATAGTTTGTAACTTATGGAAGACTATGTACTGGGCCTGATGATGAGGCAACGAAAATGTAATCCTCGAAACCGGTTGCTCCACATTTTTTAACATCAATTAAATACAAACTCAAAGATTGCGAGTATTGATTTAATTTATATCCAATAGCATAATGGACTCGCATTGGCGACCCTTTCATGTTTTATCTTCCTCTGATAAGAGCTCATCCACAGATTTTTCGTAATCAAATTGACGCTTTTTTCTCCTGGTTCGAATTTTATTTTCAGCTAAAAATTCGAATTTATATCAAGATTTTCTTCAATTTCGTTAGCAGCAATTTTCGTTGTCATAGCCAGATTGTCTGCAACTTTTCTTTTTTTTTATAGTGGCTGAAAACATTTTTACACATTCTGACTTTATAGTTACTTTTTGCAACATCTTCGAAACTGAAGTTATATGAAATAAAATATCATGCCAAAGAACTACACCGCATATAAATTTATAATTTTTAATATTTTTTGCTAATCCTAGTGCTTTAACTTTAGTTTCTGATTTCTGAATCTTTGTCAACTTCTTCTATTATTTCTAATGAGGTATCATATATTTCACAAACTTGAAATCTTAAAGCCTTAAATGTTTCAATGCATTTATTTGACTTGACCATCTAGTATCACTCAACGGTTTTAGAGTTGTGAAACATGTTTTTTCGGAACTTCCCAACGCTTTGTATAATTAGAAAAAAATTGTACAGTTCTTGTGTAATACAAAAAGGGTTGTTGTTTCTTTAGAAGAAGACGCTATCTTCACTTTTATAACTAAGTTTAAAGAGTGGCATGCGCAGGGCACGTAAAACGCCCTCCGATATTTTTCAAGTGTTCTATTTTGCACACCCTATGATTATGATCTTATTCCTATGATTACTTTTATGTATTTTGATTTTACTGATTATGCCGCCCCCTTATGATGCCGCCTGATGCGACTACGACTGCCTCACCGCATCATAGCACCGCACGGCCTTGCGCGTTAGCATGTGAATGGTCTCAAGTAAAATGTAGATATTATGTAGTTGTAATCGCGCGTTATCAAAACGCGCACGCGCGCTAAGCGCCTGTCACGAGAACGGGGTCATAGGTAACATGTCAAATAGTAAAAGTGAACCCTTGGGGGTGAAAAAAAAAATACGTTCAATATAAATCCGGAATTGGATAAACTAACTAATTCTAAGCACCTTTTGTTCCATAGCATTATTTCGCTAAGTTAACACTTTTCGAGTTAGTTGCGAGTAAATATGTTCATTTTTCAACAGAAAAACACGTATTTAGACGTTTTTTGCTAATAACTCAAAAAGTAGGTATTTTGTCGAAAAAAAAAGCACTCTTAACAAAAATATAGCCCATAAAAAGTGAAAAAATGGTGTACGTGTTAGATCCCTAGTCCACGTAAAAGAAGAGTTGTACCTAATGAAAAATGGGTTCATACTCGCCAAATTCCAAATCCAATATTTTAACGTGAAATAACCAAAACATTAAGCACTTTTGGGGAAAACTCATTTTACCTTTTTTTAAAGTTGAGCTTTTTAAAAATTGGTGTTCAGCAAAAGTGTTGGTGTTGTTTTGTATTTTAAAAAAGTTTCTAGCATTAAAAGTAATAAAGTTATGCTTAAAATGAGGTTGGTTCCTTTTTTTGGTAAAAGAAATCGTAAAAATCACCCCCTAATTAGCATCCCAAATGAAATTAATCGTTACCATTACTCAATCGATAATACTCGGGTATGTATTTTTTATAAAATATGATCTGTAAGTTTCAAAGATTCGGTGTGCTTATTTTTGAAGGGGTTCTAGTTGACGGGGGTTGACCTACTGAATTTTTGCCTTACAGAAAGATAAAAAATCGAAAGTATTCAAAAAAGCAGAACCTTATTTTTTTTTATTCTTTGTGATTTTCGGTATCAATAATAAATTTTAAGTTATTCCGAAAAAGCATTTTTTTTTCAAAATTAAAAATTAAAAAAATAGGTACTTTAAACTAAATTATTTAAAAAATAAACCCTTTGAACCGATAAAACTGATCATAGGTACAGTGGAACCTCGATAAGTCGGATTAATCGGGACCGCGGCCGATCCATTCATCCATCCAATGGCACTACAGCCTAAATCGAGCCTTGGCCTCCTTCAGTAAGCTTCTCCAATCATTTCGATTTACCGCTGTTCTTTTCTATGAACGCGTTCCCAGGAAGTTCCTGGCATCCTCATCGACTTCGTCTTCCCATCTCTTTTTAGGTCTTCCAACAGGTCTTCTTCCCTGCATTCTTGCATTCAGCAATTTTCTGGGGATTCTATTCTCATGCGTGCGGACCACGTGCCCTGCCCACCGTAATCTCTGCAGTTTAGTGTGTTGTGCTAGAGTTGGTTCGCTATATTGCTCGTATATTTCTCTATTGTACCTAATTCGCCAGTTGTTATTTTCACTTATTGGGCCCAGTATCCTACGTAATACTTTTCTTTCAAACACATCTAATGCATTGGCAGATTTCTGTGTCACCACCCATGTTTCGCAGCCATAACTTACTATGGGCCTGATTATTGTTTTATATACCCGGAGTTTTGTTTTCCGGTATACATCTCGCGATTTGAATATGTGGCACATCGCGAAATAGGCTTTATTTGCCAGCACAAGCCTTCTATTTATTTCCGGTTCTTCTTCATTGCTTGCAACCAGATCCATTCCTAGGTACGTGAATCTAATCAGATGTTCTATATCGTCAATAAAGTGTTGTTGCGCCGGTCAATTTGATCTGGTTTGTATGAGTAGTTTTGTTTTATTTTTGTTTATTGCTAGCCCTACTGCTTCTGCACTCTGTTTCAACTCAACGTAGGTATCTTCCGCTGCATTCATTGTTCTGCTCATTATGTTTATATCATCCGCGTATGCTGCTAATTGGGTAACCGCGGCCGATCCGGGTTATCGAAAATCCGGGTTAGCCGGGAAATACGGTAAAAATTAATAAAATACGGTACTCTTACAGATAAACTTAATTATAATTAGAATAGAAACAGTAACAGCAGTATTTGTCAGTAACAGCTGTTGATTGTAAAAATGGTAGCCATTTTTTTAAAATACATTAAATGTGATATTTTATACATTTAAGGGTTTTTACCCTGACCAGTGGTTAGATCCCTGGGTCAATTTTTAATAGTAGAATATGTTTGTTCAAAGTTTTCTCTTCGTTTGAGGTAGTTACAACTGTAAGACGATAGCTCTAATGATGGAATTAAAAATGCTGAAAGTACTTAGCTGATTTTAATAAATTTATTTACATACTATCAGTCTTTGAAAACATACACCAATTCCCGTTTTGATTTAATTATAATTGCCAAAAAAAATGAAATACTTATTTCCAGTACATCTAAATTACGTACAGTTGTATACATTTTTATTTATTTCTTGGTAAAAAAACTCAGTCAAAGTGAAAACATTTTTATTTTATCTGATGAAAATCGATTCGGGTTAGCCGGACTTCCGGGTTATCGGAGGCCGACTTATCGGGGTTCCACTGTATAAATAAATAATACATATGTAAAGTAGCGTGTGAAGCGGTTACGATTAATTTGATTTAAGATGCTAATTAGGTGGTGATTTTCCAGAGCTCCTTTACCAGCAAAAAAAAGGATCAACTTTATTTTGAGCTTAACTTGCTTACTTTTGATGCTAGAAACTTTTGTGAAAAACAAAATTGAATATTTCTTTAAACACTTTAAATAAATCGTAATGAGTTTTCTCCAAAAAGTGCATAATTTTTTGGTTATTTCACGTTGAAGTATTTGCTTTGAAATTTGACAGATATAAACCTATGTATATTTTATTAGCTGAAAACTTCGCTTTTGTTGGGCCTAGAGAGTTCATACCACAGGTTCATACATACACTATTATTTTCAGTTTTTAGAAAGACATTTGTTTACATAGAATCTTGTTGTTTTCGATAAGCCACTTACTTTTTGAGTTATTTGCAAAAAACCGCCTAAAACGTGTTTTTTTGTTTGTTGAAAAATGAACATATTATATTTACCCGCAAAAAAACTTGAAAAGTATTAACTTAATGAAAAAATGCTATAAAACAAAAGTAGCTTAGAATAACTTAGTTCATCCATTTCTGGACTTATTTTGAACGTATATTTTTTCACCCTAGAGAAGGGGTGAAGCGCACCCCAGGACAAAAGCACACATCGGCAAAATATCACTTTTCTTCTTTGACATGTTACCTATGCGTTTGCCAAATTTCATGTCAATCCAAGCGGTTCTTTAATATTTGGAGCGAATCGCTTGGACAGGTCGATTTTTAAAATAGTCATAGTATATTATAGCATCAATTTTTCGAACCTTACGCAATCCCTCTTCAGGTGACAGGCACAACTTTGATTTTTTTTAATGGGAAAGTACATCATGTGACACCTCATTTAATAGCTTTTGAAATACTGATGACAAAAATGTATAATACTTTAATCATTTTAAGAGCGTAGGCGCAAAATTTTGTTCGAATTATTTTTAAACGCAGTTATTATTTTCGAATCCTGAGAAAACTAATAGGTAAGTATTTTTAAAAAATTTAAACTTCTATAATGATTATTTTAATAAGTCACAGGGGTGAGAAAAAGAAAAAATTTAGTCTGATTTTTAATTTCAAATATATCATGCAAAAGAGACCTTTTGTTTATTCTACGGGACTTTCAGCTCTCGATAATAATGAAATTTTTCATTCTGCGTTTAAATTTTTTAATAGTTATTTGTGATATAAGTGTTAAAAGTACACGTTTAAGGCACGCATGTGAAAGTTTGCAGAATGAGCGATAGCGAGTTCTGCAATTCACATGAGTGCCTTAAAAAGGTACTTTTTAACACGCATATCATACAATATTTGTTCTACAAACGTAATTACAGGACAATATCTACAAAAACTTTTACTTGAACTTGACTGACATTCCATTTTTATATTTTTTTGACATTACATCAAAATTGCCTATACGGTCAATACGAATTGCAGTGCCATAAAAATTTTAAAGCACTAGTGCCTTAAAGTAGCATTTTTAACGCTCGTATTGAGTGCTAAAAATTGCATTTTTAACACGGTTGTAGAAAAAAATATTTATCAGTTTTCTCAGGATTGGAAAAAAATAAATGCGTTTAAAAATAATTCGAACGAAATTTTGCGCCTACGCCCTTAAAAGGAATTAAAGTATTATACATTTCTGTAATCAGCATTTCAAAAGCTTTTAAATGAGGTGTCACATTATGTATTTTCCCATTTAAAAAAATCAATGTTGTGCCGGTCACCTAAAGAGGGAGTGCGTAAAGTTCGAAACATGGATGCTATAATATACTATGATTATTTTAAAAATCGACCTGTCGAAGCATTTTGCTTATGAGCAAAAAATAAATAAGTTAATAAGCGGGAGTATAGTCCTTTTCATGACCATTTTTCAGTGCGTAACAGTTTTTCGATTTCTCTCTAACGCATTAAATTGTATATGACAGAAAAAAGGGACGTCGGTGATTACTTTGGTAATTATTCTAGTTCGGTGATTATTCTAGTTGTCGATAGATGGCACCATAATCAAAAAAGAATTATTTATTAAATAAAATAATAATATTATCAATATAATCTGTACAATTTATAAGACTATACAAATCAAAGAAAATAACATTTTATAAATGCAATAGACAGAATTGATTTGTTTTTATTCCTAATTGAAAATAATATGTGACAACTGTCAGATTTAACTAAAATGTCATGTTAGAATAAATGTCATAAATGTGTATTATCACGGACTTAGCTTTTTTTCTATAATTTTTGACGCACTGAAAAATGGTCATGAAAAGGAGAATAACACTTCCATTCCAGCGCACTGTATATATGTGTATTCCTGGTAACTTATTTGATCTTTCAAAAAACATAGTATTAGTCGCAGTTGTATTCATTGTTTCACTGCGCTAGTATACCTACTGTAAAAATGTAGATAATAATGCCAATATAAATCATCATCAGTATTGTAATCAATTATTATTAGAGATTACATAATATTTGATATAATTGATAAGATTTTGAATAATTTAATTAAATCAAGTACCTACATAAATTTTTGTTTTGCTTACTTTTCATAGACTAAGTAACTAAACCGTATTTTTCTTAAAAAATATTAAACGCAGCATTAAATCACAATTATCACTAACTTTTAACTAAATTAAATTAAAAATGGTTAATACCAGACAATGTAAGAGAAATAGTTTAGGTTGTAGAATATATCTGAATCTCTTATCAAAGATAACATGTGTGCGGATTGTTTTATTTAATAATACATACTAATTTATATGGATTAGTTGAACTTGAAAACACTTATCATAGATTTCATTCACGTCTTATAATATAATAAAATTTGTATATAAATATAATCTCCGCTTCGCAAGAACGTAGGCTTAAGTCAAAAAAGACGATTTTAGAGGAGAGGCCTTTTAAAATGTAGACCAGTAAGAATCTGTTTTTAGGTGGATGTGAGAAGTGGCATTCAGATTTTTGCGGATAAAGTTAGGTGATAACTTCGTTACTAATAATTGATTTATGCTCCTTCTCAAATATGCCCGGAACATTAATAAAAAAATAAAATATTTAAAAATTTCAAAAAATTTCGTTTTTTTTCCAATTTTTTTGCTTATAACTTAAAAACTATTCATTTTAGAACAAAGTCCTATAATAATAAAACAAAGATAATTAAATTTTATATCAGATTAGATTGGTTAAAAATGTCTTAATTTATCACCCGTGCTTCAAAATAGCAATAAATATAAAATAAGGGGACAAAACACGCCTGTCGTTATTCAATGATTTTCCATCACTTAGGTTACACTTGAAACCTTACTAATTCACTTAGAAAATTTTTGTAATGTGCTAAAACCGTACACCAAATTTGATTAAAATTGACTTACTAAATTTTGCATAATAATTTTGCAATCTAAACTTTTTTTAAAAAATTAAATTTTTTTAAAATCTTGCACAACAAAGACTAGAAAATACAAAAATTTGACAATTTTTTTACATATAAAGGAGTACTCCACCTATCTAATACACTTTACAGAATTAAAATCGGATTATTAAGGGGCAATATTTTAAATTTATAAACAATTTTTTGGCTTATAAACAAATTAGTGCTGTGGCCAAGAGGGGGTGCTACGGGCTCTTTTATTTAGATGGACTTACCCAAGTTTTTTTATGTATTTTAACCCGTAGAACACGAATTTTCTGGGTAACAGTTGATCCGGATGTCGATAAGATTGTTATAAACAAAGAACTTGAGGAAATACATAAAATCGCAAATTTTTCGCAAAATAAAACATTTTTTTGTATTTCTTGGGTAATTCTAAGCAAAAAATGTTCTTACAAGTTTTTTCGTAGGATGCATAGTTTTCGAGATAAACGCGGTGGAACTTTCAAAAAATCGAGAAATTGCAATTTTTTAACGCGAATAACGTTTAATTAAAAAATAAAATAGCAATTCTGCTGACAGTATTTGAAAGTTTAAGTCAAATTATATCGGTTTTAATTATTTGCATCGCTAAAAATTATTTTTTTATTATTAAACAAAGCTATTTGTTTATAAGCCAAAAAATTGTTTATAAATTTAAAACATTGCTGGGGCCCCTTAAATAATCCGATTTTAATTCTGTAAAGTGTATTAGATAGGTAGAGCACCTCTTTATATTATGTAAAAAAATTAGCCCACTTCTAAATGGTCTACTTTTTGTTTAGAAAGATTTTAAAAAATTTGAACTTTTTTAAAAACATTTAGATTGCAAATTTATTATGCAAAAGTTATTAGGTCGATTTTAATGAAATTTGGTACACGATTTAAGTATGTTACAAAAAATTTCCTTAGCGAAGTACTAAGGTTCTAAGTGCCACCAAAGTGGTTAAAAAATATTGAATATCAACAGACTTATTTTGCCCCCTTATTTTGTATTTATTGCTATATTGCAGAAAAGGTAATACCTTAAGACATTTTTTACCAGTCGTATATCATACAAAATTCAATTATCTTTATTTTATTTCTGTACGACTTTGTTCCAAAACGAATCGTTTTAAAGTTATAAGCAAAGAAAACAGAAAAAAATCGATGTTTTTCGAAATTTTTAAATATTTTATTTTTAATTTTAATTTTTTTTATTAATGTTCCGCGCAGATTTAAAAAGGAGCATAAGTCAATTATTATTACTGAAGGTGTCACTTAACTTTATCTGCAAAAATCCGAATGCCACCCCTCACATCCAAAAATAGACGTTTTTTCGCAGATCCTTACTGGTCTAATGTTTTAGATTATGATTATGGGTATAACTCCGATTAAGTTGTTACTTTACAGAAATTACCTATACAATTTTGTTAGAAATATATCTAAAATTTAGACAAGCTGTGCTAAGAAGGTAAATTTATGAAGTGTTAAAATGGTTAAATTTGATCATTTTGTTACCCCTATTAGATTTTTTTCCCGAGAGACATTTACTTCAACTTTGTTAAAACACTAACCTAACTAAAAAATGGGTCCTTATTTTAGAGAGAATTGTCACAAAAACTAATCGTAAATATAAGAACGGTCGTCCTTGACGAGAAGTAAAAAACACAAATTGCTTCACAATCTGCGGCGTTAATAGACCACTGAAATATTCTCAACTGCTCAAAATTGGCAAAGAAGACGAAAACCTTTTGCAAATATGTTTTCGACCCTCAGGAATCCGAATCTGAAATTAGTTTTGCGAGAAAATGCCGGGAAATCCGGAAAAATCGTAAAATAGAGCTTTTCTGCAGTTTTTTTGAAAACTACAATAGCTAGCGGAAAAATAATCAAACCATCGTGTTTATTGGACGATTTTACATAAAAATAGATGTGCTTTTTTGCGAGAAAATGCCGGGAAATCCGGAAAAATCGTAAAATAGAGATTTTTCGCAATTTTCTCGACAACTACAGTAGCTAGCGGAAAAATAATTAAACCATCGTGTTTATTGGACGATTTTACATAAAAATAGATGTGCTTTTTTGCGAGAAAATACCGGGAAATCCGGAAAAATCGTAATATAGAGATTTTCCGCAATTTTCTCGAAAACTACAGTGGCTAGCGGAAAAATAATCAAACCATGGTGTTTATTGGACGATTTTACATAAAAATAGATGTGCTTTTTTACGAGAAAATGCAAGGAAATCCGGAAAATTGTAAAATATAAGATTCTACGCAAATTTCTCGAAAACTACAGTAGCTAGCGGAAAAATAATTAAACCATCGTGTTTATTGGACGATTTTACATAAGAATAGATGTTTACTAAAAGATAAAAGTAATCCCAACGATAAGGAATTAAATTCTTGTGTAAAGTGATAAAAACTTGTGTGATATCGAATATACACAAAGCAGGTTTTACAGTAGGTGGAAACAAAACAATATAATATTATTGTGAATGGTGTATTTCTACAGGAAAATAAAGCATATTAATAAACAGAATCAGCTGAAAGTAGAAAACCTTATTATAATATAATTAATGTTATTATAAACAGATAACCAGGGCCGGATTTTGATTTTTACCTAGGAATAAAAGTGCTGGAAAATTAGTAACGGCCAGCGCGGGCGCGGGTGGGAATTTGAACTGTGAGTAGAGTTCTCCACGAAACTTCACCCGTGACGCATTGACTAATAACTCTAGCACGAAAAATAACTAGGAATTAAGAACAATGAGTTCAGATAGCGAATTAGCTGATGAAATGAAAAGGAGAAGGGAAGAGGAGGAACATGATGAAAATTATGAGAGAATTAGCAATGGATATAAAAGACATAAAAAAAGAACAATATAGATCTGGAGACGAAATCACACAACTAAAGAATGAAATTAAAGAACTGAAAGATCAACAAAGCGGCTACAAAGATTAAATAAAAAAGCTGCGAGAAACTAACGAAAAAGCTATAAAACAAATAGGTCAATTAGAAAAAGAAATTAGTAAAGCAAATGAAAAAATAGAGAAATTGGAATATGAAAGAAAGAGGAAAAATGTAATAATCATCATCATCAATGGTGCTACAGCCCTATGAAAGAGCCTCGACCTTCCCAAGTCTATTACGCCAGTAATATTGCCAACCGTTGCCAGTTTGCTGCGCCTATTTTTCTCCCATCCTGATCTACGCCATCTTTCCATCTAAGTTTTGGCCTACCCCTATTTCTACTTCCCACCGGTTGTGACATAAGGATTCTTCTAGGAGGGTTGTTATGCTATGATCCTGCTAGATGTCCTGCCCATCTTAGTCTTCCTATTCTTATAAGAGATACTAAATCTTAAAAAATCTAATAACACAAGGAATAAAAATTGATACAAATGATCAGAAAGTTTTACGAGGGGCTATGGAGAATTTTATAGAAAAAGAGCTACAAGTTTCAGTAGATGTAAATGGAGCAAGGAAAATAGGAGAAAATGCTGTCATAGTGGAACTCAACAGCGTGAAAAACAAAATAGAAGTAATGAAATATGTCAAAAGAAGAAAGAATTATCCAGAAAGAAATTAGAAGCAAGGCTATGGTAGAGAGGCATAATGGAAAAAATGGAAAAATAGGATTCCAGAAGCTAATCATTAATGGTGAAATATGGACATGGAATAGCAGTCAACAACAACTCATAAGAGAGAAAAATATACAACCAAAAAACTAGCAATACAACTAAAGCAGACTGAAATAACAGAGACGACATGGCAAAGTAAAGGTACACCAAATAGACAAAGTGTACAGATTATTAATGAAAAGAAGCCCGTAAACGAACATATATTAGTAGGAACATGGAATGTAAGAGGAACATACGAAGAAGGAAAACTGAAACACCTAGTAGATGTATGCAAAAAATGTAAATTCGAAATAGTAGCACTATAAGAAACGAAACAACTAGGCCAAAACTCAATGGAAATAAATGACTATTTATTTTTCAATAGCGGAGGGGAAAATAGAATGTTAGGCACAGGATTTGTAGTAAACAAAAAGCTGAAAGATCTAATCGTTGACTTTAAACCAATTTCAGAGAGAATATGCATACTAAGAATAAGAGGAAAAAACAAAAAATAACATTTATAAACATACATGCACCGACTGAAGAGAAAAACATAGAGATAAAGGAAGACTTCTACAGTCAAATAGATACAGTACTTATTCGAAAATATTCCTAAATACGATATAAAAATAGTACTAGGTGATGCTAATGTCAAAATAGGAAAAGAAGAAATATACACACCCACCATAGGAAAATAAAGTCTGCATGAAACAATGAGGATTAGTAATAAATATGGATAAGTCAGAATACTTCATAGTGGGAAACGAAGACATTGAAAACCTACCATTGGAACAAGGACATATTGTTTTTGGTGTGAAACATTGCAAATATTTGGGAGCTATATTTAACAAACGAGGAAATAGTGAAGATGAAATAAAACACAGGATCAATAAAGGTAGAAGCATCACTAGATCAATTCAATTTCATGGGACAAAGATATCAGGAAGGAAACAAAGAGAAGAATATATGAAAGTATAATGAAGATACGCTGCAGAGGTTTGGGACATAAGTGCAAGAAATAAGAAAAAAAAGAAGCTACTTAGTACAGAAATGGACTTTTTGAGGAGAAGTTGTCAGGTTTCGAGATTAGAACATGTAAGAAATGAAAAAATTAGAGAACGTATGAAGGTGGAAAAATGGTTTGATAAGGAATGTAAAATAGAACTGGATGAAAGAAATAAGTTAAGACTCAAAATGATGCAAGTGAAAACACCAGAGATAAAGATAAATTACAAAGAACAAAGAAAATGAACTAAAAGAATCGTAAGAGCAAAGAAAAGAAAGTACAACGAAGATAAATTGAAACGCATATTGGAAAACTATAAAAATGAAGAAGTCAGAAACTTGTCTTTTTCAACATCTTTCTTCCATCTGGTTTTCGGTTTACCTTTCTTCTTCTTTCCTCCTATTCCTCTCGTTAGTATTTTTTTGGAATTCTCGTGTTTGGCATCCTTTGGATATGTCCCAACCATCTCAGTTTTTGTGATTTTATGATCCCTACTATGTTTGGTTCACCATACATCCTCTCCAGTTCTACATTTGGTATTCTTATCCACATTCCATTCCATATCTTTCCGCTAAATATTTTTCTCAGGACTTTTCTTTCCCACACTTTAAGCATGACTTGCTTGGATTTGTTCATCGTCCATGTTTCACTGACATACAAGACTATAGGTCTTATCACTGTCTTGTATATTCTTATCTTAGCCCCTCTAGATATGTTGTTATTTCTTAATAAGTTGTTTAGAGCAAAAATACAACGACAACCAGCCATAATTCTCGCTTGGATTTCTTCTTTTATATTTGGTCTCCTAGTGAATGTCGCTCCTAGATATTGGAATCTCTCTACTTCTTCGAATTCATATATTTTGCTTCTGTGTTTATTGTCAGATATTGTCCTTGTGTGTATTCTCGTTCTGTCCATTCCATATATTTAGTCTTTTCTTCGTTTATGTATATCCCTTTCTTTCTTCCTATCGCCTCTAGTCTTTTTAGTATTTCTTTTAATTCTTGTTTACTTCTGGCCATCATTACTATGTCATCAGCGAATGCCAAGCATTGGTGTTTGTTTTCGTTGGTATACAAGTCATGTCCTGTTAATTTCGGCTTCTCTGATGACCATTTCAAGAAGGATACTGAACAACAGTGATGACAGTGGGTCTCCTTGTTTTACTCCTGCACCGACCCTAAACTTATCTGTTTCCTTTCGATTTATTTTAACCCTGTTCTCTGTTTCTCTGAGTGTAACTTTTACCATCTTTATTAATTTTTCACTAATTCCAATTTCACATAGTGCTTTGTATATTTCTTTCCGTTTGACTCTGTCAAAAGCTTATTTAAAGTCAATGAATAGGGCCATTGTAGATTTCCCGTATTCGTAGCTTTCCGCTTGTATCTCATGCAGTAGGAAAATTTGATCCACCGTGCTGCTTCCTCTTCTGAATCCACATTGATATTCTCTTATGTCATTATCTATCTTTTGTGTTATCTTGTCTTTTATATGTACTGCAAGTATTTTATATGCAACGTTCAGTAGGACTATTCCCCTGTAATTATGGCATAAACTTTTGTCGCCTTTTTTGTGAATTGGACACAGTGTGGCTTCTGTCAATTCTTTTGGTATGTGTTCTTGTTCCCAAATTTCTTTTATCAGCTTTTCCAAATGCTTAATTAATAATGGTCCTCCATATTTAAGAACATTTCGCTGTTATTTCATCCTTACCTGGGCTCTTGTTTTTCTTTAGTTTCTCTATTATTTCTTTTATTTCTTTTTCATTAGGCGGCCTGTATTTCTTCCGGATCAATACTTTCATTCGGTTCTTCTTCTTCTTCTTCTTCTTCTACATATTCTGTTGTGGGAATTTCATTTAGAAGCTCTTCGAAGTATTCTCTCCATCTGTTCAGTATTTCTTCGTCGCTTACTAAATTCCTTATATTTTTGCTTTTTTAGTGTACAGGTTTTCTGTGGAACCCCCTTTTCTCATTTTTTTACTGCTTGATATGTTTCTGTCTTCTTCATTTTTATAGTTTTCCTCTATGCATTTCAATTTATCTTTGTTTCAGTTGTATTCCGACTATAAAGTGATCTGTGTCTGCATCTGGTCCTCTGTATGTTCTTATGTTCTTTATACATTTTTCCATGTCTTTTTCGACGAGCACATGATCTATTTGGTTTATGGTTTTCCCATGTGGTGATCTCCGTGTTTCTTGGTATATTCTTTTGTGTTGAAAGTACGTGCTCATAACGATCATGTTTCTTTCTTTTGCAAAATCTATTAAGAGGTGACCATTTTCATTCGTTGTTTCATGCAGACTTTATTTTCCTATGGTGGGTGTATATATTTCTTTTTTCCTATTTTGGCATTAGCATCACCTAGTACTATTTTTATATCGTATTTGGGAATATTTTCGAATACTGTATCTATTTGACTGTAGAAGTCTTCCTTTATCTCTGTTTTTCTCTTCAGTCGGTGCATCTCTCTCTCTCTCTTGTCGTTTCCCCATTAACGAGGATCGTGATTTCTTCCAATATTCCTAACAATCTTTCTCCATTGGTCTCTATTTTCAGCTACTCTAAGAGCTTCGCAGAATGAGTTTCCAGCTGAATTATTTATTTGATCGGACCATCTAGTTGGTGAGCGTCCTCTTGATCTTCTCCCCGGAACGTTTCCAGAGACTATTAATCTCTCCATACTGTCGTCACCTCTGCGAAACACGTGACCAAAGAATTGCAGAAGTCGTTGCAGTCATATTGTGGACAGCCTTTTTTTAATATTGAGTTGGTTTAGAATGGAAACGTTTGTTCTATGAGCTGTCTATGGTATGCGCAGCATTCTTTCCCAGCACCACATCTCAAAGGCATCAATTTTTTGGCGCTCGCATGCGCGAAGAGTCCAAGTCTCTGCTCCGTATAGAAATATTGAGAATACAAGGGCATTCATCAGTCTCATCTTGATATTTTGAGAGATAGATCTGTCTTTCCAAACTTTAGTTAGGCGACTCATCGCATTTTTTGCCATACCAATACTCCGAACTTCTTGTCTCCGAACTTCTGCTTCACAGTTGCCATCGTTAGTTATACTAGACCCGAGATAGACAAAGGTGTTTACTATCTGGTATTCCTGTAACATGTTAGTCAGTTGAATAGTGTCGAATCTGTCGACCACCATTATTTTTGTCTTAGCTTTATTGATTTTCAGACCAACTTTATTGCTTTCGTGCTCAACTCTTCGCAGAAAATCAAACATTTCTTTCTCATTTGCTGCTATAAGTGTAGTGTCATCAGCAAATCTCAAGTTGGAGATTTTCCTATCCTTCTAAAGGCCCATCCTTCTAAAACCATCCTCATGACATGTTCACCATAAATGTTAAATAAGTCAGGTGACAACACGCATCCTTGTCTAACACCTCTCTCGGTCTTGAATTGGTTTGAGAACTTCTGATCTAGTCGTAATGTCGCTATATTAGACTGGTACAGATTTTTAATAAGTGTCACCAGGTGCATTGGTGCGCCCATTTCTATTAAAATTGACCACAGATTTATCCAGCTTACACAATCAAATGCCTTTGGTAGTCAACGAAGCATATAATCATAGGTACTTGAAATTCTCTAGACTTTTAAATAAGTTGTCTCAGGTTCAGGATTTTTTCCCTTCTACCTTTACAAATCCCGCTTGTTCCTGAGGTATTTGGTAATGTAGATAGGTTTTTAATCTGTTTTTGATGGTATGCAACAAGATTTTACTAGCATGTGTTATTAGTGACAGTGTGCGGTAGCTTTCACATCTGGTAGTAGTTCCTTTTTTCTGTAGCGGGATATAAATTGAGGTGCACCAATCAGATGGCCATTTTCCTGAATTTCAAACAGCGACATAGATAGAATGGATGATATGTAGTCCTTTGTCACCTAGTAACTGTAGTATTTCACATGGTATTGAATCAATGCCTGGGGATTTATTTCTCTTTAGTGATTTAATTGTATCTTTGACTTCAGCGAGTAAGACAGTAGGTTCTCTAGGGTAGTTAGAGGGCCACTGATTTTCTGCTGATACCTCGCTATTTTTATATAGCTCGTCACAGTAGTTTCGCCATTTTTCCAATATTTCGTCAGTATCGGTCTTTAGATTACCTTCCTTATCTATTACAGACCACGTTTGAGGTTTAAATTCTCTGGTAAGAAGTTTGATCTTCTGGAATAAATCCCTCGGTTTATTTCGACAGCCATGTTCCTCTATCTCTCTGCATATTTGATAGATGTAATCAGCTTTGTCTTTGCGGCACTATTTTTTGATTTCTTTCGATAACTCTCTATATTCATCGTTTGTTCCGTGTCTAGCTTTGTGTTATTTTCTGCGATGAATAACAGTCCACTTATTATCAGATATCCATGGCTTATGGCCAGTGGAAACCGCTGTCTCACAGTCTATTGCAGCCTCGATTACCTTATCTTTGAAATAAATCCAAGTGCTTTCAGGGTCACTATCTACTTGGTCTAAAGAGAGAGCTTCTTCTAGGTTGTGCTGATGATGATGGATTTTTGATGGATTTAGAGACATGACTTTTCTCTGGGGTCGTCTTTTGGGAACTTTAAAAACGAAGTCGAACGTGCAATACCAGGAGTTGATGATCGCTTCCACAGTCTGCGATCTGACTTGTCACATCTTGATCTTATTAGGATGTAGTCTATTTGATTCCTTGTTGTTTCTACATTCTAGGTCTATGATGTTGATCTACAAGATGTTGTTCTACACAAAACTCCACTAGACGGTCGCCATTCTCATTTCTCTGTACCAGTCCATTTTTGCCCAGCACTCCTTCAATATTTTCATTATATGACACCACTTTGGCGTTAAAATCTCCTAAAATTATGATGAGTTCACGTTTCGGAATAGCGCGAACAGTTTCTTCTAGACGACCATAGAACATGTTGATGTCTTCTTGTGCAGCTGTTGTAGGAGCGTATACCTAGACAAGGTGTAGGGTATTGGTAGATATTCTCATTTTAGGGGTTATTATCCTGCCATCAATAGTATTATATCCAATTACGCAGTCGTTAAGTTTAGAGGGTACAATTATTGCGACTCCATTTGTACTTTTGTTGTCTGGGCCTGAAAAATAGACGACGTTGCCAGCAGTTGTTTAAAATGCCCTTTACGTCTCCAGTGAGTTTCAGAGAGTCCCAGTACCGAAAGATTGTGGTCTGCCATTTCTTTTTCAATTATGTGTAATCTTCCTGGGTTTTGGATCAGTCCTTGGACGTTCCATGTACCAATTCGCTGACATTTTCTTAAATTAAATGAAAATTTGGATTCAGTCTCACAATTTCTGCCAGGGTTCTGGTCCCTCACACCTTGGCAGCCGGTAGCAAATTTCACACCATCCGACCCGGAACCGAGATGGCGTGAGTCGGGTCGCTACACATTCCATCTTCACTTACTGAAATTGTCATCGTTATGGGAAGAAATTCTCTTGGGAAAATAGTGCAGTGGTTTCCCTTTGAATTCTGCAACGCTGTATATGTGCCGTTTCTGTGGCTATGATTCTCGCCGCATGGTCAGTTTTGTAACAACCAGCTGCCACTGTCCAACCTATCACCATGTCTGGCTACCCTCACTTAGTTTAGCCTGCAGACCAATGCAGTTGCCCGGGATGTGGCACGTGGAGCCATAAGTGGTGAGAGTTGAGTGCCTTATGAGGACCAGTTATCAAAAACAATCTCCCGTCGATGACGTTTCATGTGGTCGTTCCAATAAAAGGTGCTACCTCTATAACACATTCTTACACCCCACATCGGTGCATGTATGTTTAAAAATGTTATTTTTTGGTATTTTCCTCTTATTCTTAGTATGCATATTCTCTCTGAAATTGGTTTAAAATCAACGATTAGATCTTTCAGCTTTTTGTTTACTACAAATCCTGTGCCTAACATTCTATTTCCCCTCCGCTATTGAAAAATAAATAGTCATTTATTTCCATTGAGTTTTGGCCTAGTTGTTTCGTTTCTTGTAGTGCTACTATTTCGAATTTATATTTTTTGCATTCATCTACTAGGTGTTTCAGTTTTCCTTCTTCGTATGTTCCTCTTACATTCCATGTTCCTACTAATATATGTTCGTTTACGGGCTTCTTTTCATTAATAATTGTACACTTTGTCTATTCCGTGTACCTTTACTTTGCCATGTCGTCTCTGTTATTTCAGTCTGCTTTAGTTGTATTGCTAGTTTTTTGACTGTATATTTTTCTCTTTTATGAGTTGTTGTTGACTGCTATTCCATGTCCATTTTTCACCATTAATGATTAGCTTCTGGTATCCTATTTTTCCATTTTTTCCATTATGCCTCTCTACCATAGCCTTGCTTCTAATTTCTGGATAATTCTTTCTTCTTTTGACATATTTCATTACTTCTATTTTGTTTTTCACGCTGTTAAGTTCCACTATGACAGTATTTTCTCCTATTTTCCTTGCTCCATTTACATCTACTGAAACTTGTAGATCTTTTTCTATAAAATTCTCCATAACCCCTCGTAAAACTCACTGATCATTTGTATCAATTTTTATTCCTTGTATTATTACATTTTTTAAGACGTAGTCTCTTATAAGAATAGGAAGACTAAGATGGTCAGGACATCTAGCAAGGTCACAGCATAACAACCCTCCTAGAAGAATCCTTATGTCACAACCGGTGGGAAGTAGAAATAGGGATAGGAAAAAACTTAGATGGAAATATGGCGTAGATGAGGATGGGAGAAAAATAGGCGCAGCAAACTGGCAACGGTTGGCAATGGATAGGACTGACTGGCGTAATAGACTTGGGAAGGTCGAGGCTCTTTCATAGGGCTGTAGCACCATTGATGATGATGATTTATACATTTTTCCTCTATCTTTCATTTTCCAATTTCTCTATTTTTTTCATTTGCTTTACTAGTTTCTTTTTCTAATTGACCTATTTGTTTTATAGCTTTTTCGTTTTTTTCTCGCAGCTTTTTTATTTCAACTTTGTAGCCGCTTTGTGGATCTTTCAGTTCTTTAATTTCATTCTTTAGTTGTGTGATTTCGTCTGCAGATCTATATTGTTATTTTTTTATGTCTTTTATATCCATTGCTAATTCTCTCATCATTTTCATCATTTGTTCCATTTCGCTTATGTTTTTTCACCTATTTTTTGTGATGATATAGCTGTTCTTTTTGATTTTTTTGCTGGGATATTCCTCCTCTTCCCTTCTCCTTTTCATTTCATCAGCTAATTCGCTATCTGAACTCATTGTTCTTAATTCCTAGTTATTTTTCGTGCTAGAGTTATTAGTCAATGCGTCACGGGTGAAGTTTCGTGGAGAACTCTACTCACAGTTCAAATTCCCACCCGCGCAAGTGCTGGCCGTTACTAATTTTCCAGCACTTTTATTCCTAGGTAAAAATCAAAATCCGGCCCTGGTTGTCTGTTTATAATAACATTAATTATATTATAATAAAGTTTTCTACTTTCAGCTGATTCTGTTTATTAATATGCTTTATTTTCCTGTAGAAATACACCATTCACAATAATATTATATTGTTTTGTTTCCACCTACTGTAAAACCTGCTTTGTTTATATTCGATATCACACAAGTTTTTATCACTTTACACAAGAATTTAATTCCTTATCGTTGGGATTACTTTTATTTTTTAGTAAACATCTATTCTTATGTAAAATCATCCAATAAACACGATGGTTTAATTATTTTTCCGCTAGCTACTGTAGTTTTCGAGAAAATTGCGTAAAATCTCCTATTTTACAATTTTCCGGATTTCCTTGCATTTTCTCGCAAAAAAGCACATCTATTTTTATGTAAAATCATCCAATAAACACCATGGTTTGATTATTTTTCCGCTAGCCAGTGTAGTTTTCGAGAAAATTGAGGGAAATCTCTATTTTTCGATTTTTCCGGATTTCCCGGCATTTTCTCGCAAAAAAGCACATCTATTTTTATGTAAACTCGTCCAATAAACACGATGGTTTAATTATTTTTCCGCTAGCTACTGTAGTTGTCGAGAAAATTGCGAAAAATCTCTATTTTACGATTTTTCCGGATTTCCTGGCATTTTCTCGCAAAAAAGCACATCTATTTTTATGTAAAATCGTCCAATAAACACGATGGTTCGATTATTTTTCCGCTAGCTATTCTAGTTTTCAAGAAAACTGAAGAAAAGCTCTATTTTACGATTTTTCCGGATTTCCCGGCATTTTCTCGCAAAACTAATTTCATATTCGGATTCCTGAGGGTCGAAAACATATTTGCAAAAGTTTTCGTCTTCTTTTCCAATTTTGCGCAGTTGAGAATATTTCAGTGGACTATAATAACGGAGGTCTGTATTCACACGAAAATGTTAACTAGTTAACTACTTTCGCCCCAAACAATTATAGACACTTGATGCCATCTCTTAGCGACTATTATTAACGTAGTAGGTCCTTATTCACGTGATACTATCTGCATTAATAATAGTGCAGTTACTGAAGATGGATATGAGTTATCACCTCCGATTTCGTTGAACCTCCATCGATTTGCATGAAAATTGGTGGGTGGTAGATATCTCAAGTAACAAGGGTGACATGGTGCCAACTTGCGCTTTTACCCTGGGGGTGGATGCCACCGCTTCTCGGGGGTGAAAATTATTTTATTAAAAATAACCCCATAATTAGATAGGTGGGCAAATTCTAAGCAATATTTGTTAAATAAAGTTTTTAAAATAAATCAAAACTTTTTGAGTTATTATAGATCAAATATTTAAATTTTTTGTGAGAAAAATGCAGGTATCATGTATTTAACCGATTTTTCATAAATAACTGAAAAATTATAAGTTTTTACAAAAAAGTTATTCTTATCAAAATTTAAGCTAATCAAAGATCAAATATACTCCTTACTAGAAAAACTCTTTAGTGTTAACTAAAAGTGAGTTATAGGTAAACGAATGTATATTGTTTTCGGCGAGTACCCAAACCTAAGTATTCAAGCTTAAATAACTGGAAAATTATGCATTTTATTTATTTATGTATACAATATTTGTCAAAGTACTTAGAAATATCTATGAAATAAGCCACCGAACAAGCTGATATCATTAAAATTTATGATACAAACATTTTACAAAATTTATTTTTTAAAATTTTTTTTAAAAAATGTTATTGTTTCTTTTTAAATAACTCTGTTAATTTTTACGATATCAGATTCACGTAAAAACTATTTGAAAGTTAATTCCAAGGGCTATTAAACTGCGTTGAACCTAATGTTTTAAACTCCTTACTTTGTTAAAAATAAAACGTTAAATGGCCCAGTTACATGGTTATCGCAGCAAAATTTAAGTTTAAACGTTTCTATCTCGGTTATTTTTTACCCTACAGAAATATGTACTTAAGAAGGTAAAATATTTTATACAGAAAAAAACTAAAATTTGGTTGTACATAATTTTTTACGTATATTGAGTATTTTTTGGAGTTATTATCAAAAGACAATGAAAATCACGATAATTTTAAAAAATTTTATTTTCTAAAATTATATCTTTTTTTTTTCAAAAACATGCATTCTAAACCGGTCAAAATTGTTGAAATCATTACTTATACTACCTAATAAAAAGATATTATGGTAAGGATTACTATAAATTTTAATTTTTGTGGAAATGGCGTATATTTTATTTTTAATTTTTTCCTAAAAGTTCGAAAAGGTTCTTCATGGAGCATTATCTATCATTCTAAGGGTTTTCGACTGGAAAGTTTGTAGAATCTTGATGTTGGAAAGATTACTGCAACCCTAGAATTCAATTCCGTATGACCAAATGGGTTTGAGGATGATTTTGTAAATTAGTATTTTATTCTCGAGTGAGAGTTGCGACTTTTTCTAAGTAGCCACTACATTTTTCTAGCTTTTATGTTTAGTTGTGCCCGTTTGGCTTACGTATGAGTTTTTCAAGTAAGCTTCTGATCTAGATGCATGTATAATAAATTTCGTAAATTTTAATAGGTATTAGTATTAAAGGATATTTAAATCATACTAGTACTCTAGGGTTAGATTCGTTTACTTTGATATCACAGTTCAGTGTCAAATAATCGAATTTTGCCATTATTATTATTTCCCGTTTTGCAATAAAACATAAAAAACGCCAATTTTGAAGTCTCTGACTACTGAAGATATTGTTTTTTAAGAGTAAGTGTTGCTTTGCACGTTTATGTCTAGGTACGTATACTTCTTTGTTAAAATACAAAAAATTAAAGATTGTAAACCTATCCCGTTGATGACGCCACTATTATGACGCCACAATATGTCTTTTGTGTGCTTCAATAAAAATGTTATTTTTTTAAGGTGCCTTCTCCATTACTGAAGGTTGGCTGTAACTACAGCCAAATTTTTCTCTATTTTGAGCTGTTTTTTGCTTGTTGCTTGCTTAGTATCAAATGTGCGTCCATGCCTGTCCAGTCTATTATGTTCTTCAGCAAAGAACATTTTCTTCTTCCTGGACGTCTACTTCCTTCCACTTTGCCTTCCATTAGGAGTCGTAAAAAATGTACCTTTCTCATCTGTAAATATGTCCCAGATAACTCGTTTTCGGTTTTTTACAATATTTAGTACTTCTCCCGCAGCCCTATTCTTCTCAACACCGCGGTGTTGGTAACGTGCTCTGTCCAAAATACTTCAGCATTCTTCGAAAAACCCACATCTCAAAGGCTTCTATACGCCTCATACTTTTAATTCCGGGAGTCTATGTTTCCACTCCGTATTGCAATATGGAATAAATGAATTTTGTTGGGAAAACCCGGATTTTCCGAGAAAAATTTTCGTCGAAGCAAATCGGCAGACATGTCTCTATGCAGAATTCAATTATGCTAAATTTTTATTTGGGTGTTTTTGGTGTAAAGTTAAAATATTCGGAGTTACAGAGGAATAAATGAAAAACATGATTTCCGAGTGCTAATTGGTTTAACAAAAAAATAGTACACTATCTGCAAACTTTGCATAACTACATAATTAATATATAAAATATGTACAATCATAAGAGTCGATTCCAGGAAAAAAATTGATAGCATCACTTTTAAAAAAATATAGCTTATAAAAGTTATAGATACCTTTTCCTTGTATTTAGCTAATTTGCCCAGACTAGTTATTGTTATTAATTTTACGAGTATAGTAATAGGCTATTGATTATATTCAAAATAAGATAGCTAAAAGGAACTACAACGTTAACGGGGTTTTATTATTTGATATGGTCAATGGACATCTATATATGAAAAAACCGCGGAGTGCTACCATTTAAAGGGGTGCGTTTTTGAGAAATGGGTGAATTAGTCCCAGAGCACAGGTTACATTATGGTGCGTTCTATGCACTTTTCGTACAAACACGTCTACATAAAAATTTTTACTGGTAAATTTCCCATCTAAATATAACTTTTTAAAGTCAAAGATACTTTTTTTTACAAAAATATATTCAAAAGAAAAAGCACAAAGAAACCCAAAAGAAAGAAATTTTGTTTTTTGTCCCATAACTTTTGTCCACGAGGATATAGGTATAGACATTGCTTCACAGAAAAAAAACTTACATATTTTCTGTTTAAAATGGTGTTCGGTAGAGGTCATTAGGATTTACAGTTTTTGAAATATGATTTTTCAAACTTCGCCACTCACAGCAATTTTGGGCAATTTTCATTGTTATTTCGCAAATATTGTTCTGTAACTTTTTTCTACGTAACTTTAGGTATATGAAATGGTACACGTAGTAGGAATAGAAATCAATTACCTTTAAAATGGTCTACTGTATAACGTTGTACGACTTTTTTTTAAAGATATTATGGTTTTTCAAGGTTTTATACTTTTAGCGATTTTTTTATAATATATTATAATATAAAAATAAAATAAAGTCGAGTCGAAGCAAGCGAGGAGGTCGCACGTATTGATGTGATTCGGCGGTAAACAACTCGGATTCGGGCTTTACCACGAAAACCATTTAGATATGTGATGTAAATTGATTTAAAAGTGATTTAGGATTGATTTAGGATTATTTAGTGTTGTGAATGTTGTTTGTGTACAAAGGACACAGAAGGATTTTGATTTAACATTTTGCGAGCGGTAAGTGATTTTTTTTAATTAGTAATGGTTTTATAAATTTGACCTAGTTGAAATCGGTGTCAAATTCCTCGTGCATAAACAATTTGAATTAAACCTTTACTGTAAATAGCAAATTGATTGCAAAACATATATTTATTTTATAAATAAAAACAAACAACATTCAGATAGAAATAGGAATACCAGTAAAATACAGTCAAACAATTAATTATAATAGTAATTGAAATTAAGATGACGGACAGTGGCAGCGACACTTATTTATCAGAGGATGGTAAAAGGAAAGGAAATGAATTTGACGGAATCTTTAGTAAGAGCAGAAAAGTATATCGATCTCCCGATACAAAGAATGCTGGGGGTAGAGAGAATGAAATTACGGAACTGATGAAAACGTTAATAACTGATAATAAAAAGAAAGATAAGGAACTAGAGGATATAAAAACATGGTAGGTGAGTTGGTAGGAGAAATGAAAGAACTCAGAAAAGAGAATAGCGAGTACAAAGAATAGATTAAACAAATAATTCAAGAAAATGAAAATTTAAAAAAGGAAATGATGAGTATGAAACAAAAAATGGATAAATTAGAGCTAACTTTAGAAATCTGCCAAAAAGAAAGAAAGAAAAATAATTTAATAATGAAGGGTTTGCCAATAAGTACGTCTGATATGGAACAGCTTAAGAATGAAATAGGAAACTTTTTAAATAAAGAGCTACGAATAATGGCAGAGTTAAATAAGGTACAAAAGATCAACGACAATATGTGCATTATTGAGTTTAGTAAGTTTGAAGACAAACTAAGAGTACTAAAAGCAAAAAGTAATCTTAGAAGTTATAGACAACACCGCGTATACATTGAATGCGATTTAACACTTAAAGAGATTGATATGCAGAAAAATCTTAGACATATAGCAGCAAAAGAAAAGGCAAATGACAAAAGAATAAAAATGGGTTATGGTTTTATCGTTATTGAAGACACCAAATGGAGATGGAACCATAGTACGAATAATATAGAAATAGTCAGAGATAATGTAGCAGCAACTGGTTTAAAAAACTACTAGTTAATGCAAATTCGAGGATGGATATGGATACGAACATGGCACAGATTATGGACATGAGAGAATATAACAAAATCGATGCGAGTCTTGACAAAAATATGCAAAAACTAAACCGTAAAAATACAGACAATGAAAGAACTATGAATGCAAAAAATGAAAAACAAAATAAGTATTGGAAAATTGGGTTGTGGAATATACAAAGTCTAAATGGTAAAGAAGAGGAACTTATTGATGAGTTTGAAAACACAAAAATGGATTTTTTAGCATTAACTGAAACAAAGAGAAAAGGTAGTGGATGTATTAAAATGAGAAATGAGCACTACATGATTTTTGGAGGTGTTAATGAGTCAGAACGTGCGAGGGCAGGAGTTGCCCTAATGGTTCACAGAAATGAGCATAAAAATATCACTAGATGGAAAAATATTTCGGAAAGACTCCTTAGAATAGATATGAGTAAAAACGAGAAGACAACAATTATTGTTGGGTATGGACCATCGGAAAATGAAGCCAAGGAACTCAAAGATAGCTTCTGGGAACAATTGCAGGACGAAATGGACCAAATAAATCATAAAGTCATAATAGTAGGCGATTTTAATGGGCGAGTGGGGTCAAGCAATGAATATGACTACCCTATAGGACCATATGGAGAAATGGTCAGGAATAATAATGGACAAAGAGTCATCGAGTTTTGCATCATGAATGATATGCAAGTTAGTAACACATTTTTTCAACACAAGGAGATTCATAAATACACACGAGTGATGGATTCGCGGAACGAAAAATCCGTTATTGACCTAGTATTAGTACAGAACAAATACAAAAATGAAATAGCGGACGTGCGTGTTAAAAGAGGCTATGAGATCAGCTCGGATCATTTTCTCGTTGAAACTAAAGTAAAGACAAGGAGAGAACAGGCATTTAATATTAAAAATGAAGAAAATCGCTACGAACAACCAAGTATTAAAGTATACAAACTTCAGTCTGAAAATATTAGGAAAGAATACTGTCG
This sequence comes from Diabrotica virgifera virgifera, assembly GCF_917563875.1. Classification (NCBI taxonomy): domain Eukaryota; kingdom Metazoa; phylum Arthropoda; class Insecta; order Coleoptera; family Chrysomelidae; genus Diabrotica; species Diabrotica virgifera. The sequence continues at coordinate 107,993,186 of NC_065447.1, read as the reverse complement.
TAAATTAAATGAAGAAATACGAAAAACAAATTGGAAAAATGAGGAGGATATAGAAATATTATGGAACATTTTTAAGGAGCTGGTGTACGCAACTGGGAGTAAAGTATGTGGGGTAACGAAAGGAAGATATCTGAAAGGTACAGCTTGGTGGAATAATGACATAAAATTGGAAGTTTCGAAGAAGAAAAAATTGTGGAAAAAGTATATAAGCAATAAAAGTGAAAGTAATTATCAAGAATATAAGGAACAGAGAATACTGGTTAAAAATAAAATTAAAGAAGCTAAGAATCGACAATGGGAAGAATTTGGAAATAAAATGGAAAGTGATAGTAAGGGGAATGCGAAGTTGCTTTATAGGACTTTAAAAAATCTAAGACAAAAGAAATCAAACGGATTAACAGGTTTAGAGGACAAAGATGGTAACATATTATTAAAAAATGAAGAGATTACCGAAAGATGGCGAGAACATTTTATGGAGTTATTAATGGGAGACAACAACGAAATAGAGAATGACAGGGAGGAGTACAATTTAAATGAACAACAAGATGATGATGACATAACATACGAAGAATACAGGGAAGCAATTTTAAAATTAAAAAATGGCAAGGCTGCAGGACACGATAATATTAAGGCTGAGCTAATTAAATATATGGAAGGAGAAGGATTACAATTACTATGGAAGTTCATAAGGAGCTGTTGGCGTACCGGATGCATACCTAGAGATTGGACGCTTGCAACTATTCTACCATTACACAAAAAAGGCGATAAACATAAGTGTTCTAACTATAGAGGAATCTCATTGTTGGTAGTTGCTAGTAAAATCTACGAAATAATACTAGAGAAAAAGCTGCGAGAAAAGATCGAGGCCACACTGGATGACAGCCAATGCGGCTTTAGGCCAGGGCGAGGTACAACCGATCTCATATTCACGGTGAGACAGTTATCAGAAAAAGCCCTAGAGCATAACAGTAAGTTGTATCTCTGTTTTGTGGACTTGGAAAAAGCATTTGATCGGGCTCCACGTAACAAGATCTGGGAAATATTAAACCGTAGAAATGTGAAACCGAAGTTAATCCAAGCAATAAAGAGTATATATAAATGTACACGTAATAATGTAAGAACGAACAATTGCTCATCTCTTGAATTCTACACAAGGACAGGTGTAAGACAAGGTGGTGTTCTGAGTCCTTTGTTATTTATCACTCTAATGGACGAAATTGCAAAAGAATGCAGGGGTAAGGTAAAAAGAACTAGGGTTGGGGTGTATAAACTTCAACAAGTTTGCGTGTCAGAGTTGATATATGCCGATGACCTGGTTATTGTGGCAAAATCAGAAAAAGACTTGCAAGTAAATGTGAATGTTTGGAATGAAGCCTTTAAGAAATTTGGGATGAGAATAAATATTGAAAAAACAGAAGCTTTAGTAATATCGAAAACACAAGAAAATATAAATGTTAAGTTGAATAATGAGACCATTACACAAGTTGAGGACTTCAAGTATCTAGGATCAACAACGAATGGGCAAGGAAATATAGAACCAGAAATAAACAGCAGGGTACTGAGTGCAACAAAATTATACTATGCACTAAATAAAAGTTTTATTAGGAAGAAAGAAGTAAGCCTGAAAACAAAAATGAAAGTATTTCAAACCGTATACGAGCCGGTGCTACTCTACGGTAGTGAAACGTGGACAGTGAACGACAACATCCGTAGTAAAATCCAAGCATGCGAAATGCGATATTTACGGTCGGTATCCGGGGTGACCAGACGTGATCGTATAAGAAATGAAGACATACGTGAAAGGTGCGGTGTTGGAAGGACCTTAGACAGACTTGAAACGAAACAGTTATCGTGGTTCGGACATATGGCGAGAATGAGTGAAGGTAGAACTGTAAAGAGGGTATGGAAAGCGGCATCTGACAACAAACGAAGAAGAGGCAGGCCAGCAAGAACGTGGAATGCGAATATTGGAAAGGCTTGCGGAAAAAGAAATATTGGGTGGAGAGAAGCAGAAAGACTAGCTACCGACCGAAAGGCATGGAGACGTCTCATTTCTCCACTTACCTCGACACCGTAAGGTACAAGAGGACGGCTTAAGTAAGTAAGTAAGTAGATAACTTTTCCTTGTATTTAGCTAATTTGCCCAGAGTAGTTATTGTTATTAATTTTACGAGTATAGTAGTTGGCTATTGATTATATTCAAAATAAGATAGCTAAAAGGAACTACAACGTTAACGGGGTTTTATTATTTGATATGGTCAATGGACATCTATATATGAAAAAACCGCGGAGTGCTACCATTTAAAGGGGTGCGTTTTTGAGAAATGGGTGAATTAGTCCCTGAGCACAGGTTACATTATGGTGCGTTCTATGCACTTTTCGTACAAACACGTCTACATAAAAATTTTTACTGGTAAATTTCCCATCTAAATATAACTTTTTAAAGTCAAAGATACTTTTTTTTACAAAAATATATTCAAAAGAAAAAGCACAAAGAAACCCAAAAGAAAGAAATTTTGTTTTTTGTCCCATAACTTTTGTCCACGAGGATATAGGTATAGACATTGCTTCACAGAAAAAAAACTTACATATTTTCTGTTTAAAATGGTGTTTGGTAGAGGTCATGAGGATTTACAGTTTTTGAAATATGATTTTTCAAACTTCGCCACTCACAGCAATTTTGGGCAATTTTCATTGTTATTTCGCAAATATTATTCTGTAACTTTTTTCTACGCAACTTTAGGTATATGAAATGGTACACGTAGTAGGAATAGAAATCAATTACCTTTAAAATGGTCTACTGTATAACGTTGTACGACTTTTTTTTTAAAGATATTATGGTTTTTCAAGGTTTTACACTTTTAGCGATTTTTTTATCATATATTATAATATAAAAATAAAATAAAATTATTATATAATATATTATATATTATATAATACCTAACATAAAAAAAATATTATTTTTTGCATTTTTTACGACTATTTTTGAAATTTCTCATCATAACTTTTTTTTTTCTTGTACATGAATATACTATCTATATATTGCGCAAAAAAAGAGGGCTTACTTTCTGTTCTTTAAAATGGCGTATCATCTATATTTAAATGCATAATGGAAACCGAGTGATTCTTTGATATTTTTTTACCTGTATTATTTAAAATTATTTCTTTTACAAAAATTACATAAACATTAGTTTTAAAAAACATCACTTTAGTTAAAATTATTTAAACGTTGACATTTAAAAAATTTTCAAAATCAAAGTCCATCTCTTCGTTAGCACTAGCTTCAATATCTTCCTCTGACACCTCAGTTATCTTAGAGTTCCCACAATTAGTATCCATGCACATGCACCCTTTGCAGAATATTGAACAACTAATTCTTATCTTCCTAAAACCGCAGTTTTTTGTACATCCTTTGGTACATTTACATGCTATTATTTTCAAGCCAAGCTTGTGGTGCAGGAGCTTTGACAGTAAATATTGGAATTAATCCATATTTTAAAGTTTGCCTGGCCGAGTCAAGTGAATCCAAAGTATTACCTATAAAAAATAAGATTCAAGTATAACACACAATCACATAAAAAAGTTATAATGAGGAGTTTAAAAAATAATCCTAAAATAAAAAATCGTTGCAAGTACTTCTTACAATTTGAAAAAGCATATCTCATTCAAAAAGGACCCTAGAATTTTTTATAATACACCATTTTAAAGTAAACAAGATAAGCTTTCTTTTTTATTATATAATATATACCATATAGAAAAAAAAGTTATAATGGGTAAGAATAGAAATTTAAAGTATAATCGTAAAAAATATAAAAACTCGTTAAAAGTATAAAGTCTTGAAAAAGATAACCTCTTTAAAAGAAGTCGTACAACATTATACAGTAGATCATTTTAAAGGTAATTGATTTCTATTCCTCTTACATGTACCATTGCATATACCTAAAGTTACGTAGAAAAACATTACAGAACAATATTTGCGAAATAACAAGGAAAATTGCCCAAAATTGCTGTGAGTGGCGAACTTTAAAATATCATATTTCGAAAACTGTAAATCCTAATGACCTCTACTAAACATCATTTTAAAGAAAAAATATGTAAGTTTTTTTTTCTGTGAAGCAATGTCTATAGCTATATCCTCGTGGACAAAAGTTATGGGACCAAAAACAAAATTTCTTTCTTTTGGGTTTCTTTGTGCCTTTTCTTTTGAATATATTTTTGTAAAAAAAAGTATCCTTGACTTTAAAAAGTTATATTTAGATAAGAAATTTAACTAGCAACAATTTTTATGTAGATATGTTTGTACCAAAAGTGCATAGAACTCACCCCAATGTAACTTGTGCCCAGGGACGAATTCACCCATTTCTCAAAAACGCACCCCTTTAAATGGTAGCACTCCGCGGTTTTTTCATATATAGAGATTCATTGGCCATATGAAATAATAAAACCCCGTTGACGTTGTAGTTCCTTTCTATAGTACGTAATCAATAGCCTATAACGTAATAAAATGTTATTTGAAAAAGTTTTTCTAATACAACTTCTACTGAATGTCATCAATTTTTGATTTTTTGTCATTTATATAATTATATGTGTAAATTATGCATATATTTGCAAAAAAACGTGCATCCACATGCGTATATTTTGGATAATTTTAGTGGATATATCGCCGGTCCGGAATAAGAATGACGTAACAGCAAAAAGCCAAATTTCTCACGAGAGCGAAGAAACGATTTTGAAATATTTAAAATAGGGATTAAATGAGGAGTAATCGTCCAGGAGCATCGGTATGGCGTTTATTCTTACAATGGTGGCTTTTATTTATTCCTGTTGGTTCGAATTTCATTATCTTAATTTAATTCCCCCATTTTTAATCATTTTTGCAGTTGCGTCATTTTTCATCTAAAATTTTTTAAATATTTAAAATAGTGATTAAATAAAATAGTGTAGGAAACAAAGGTTGAACCTTGCAAAATGGACACAAGTCCGGTTTTATTTTTTTTCTGGTATATCAAGGGGTGCTTATTATAAGACTAACTTTTTCTGAAAAAATTTCGCCCCGGAACCTCCCTTTTCACCCCTTTAAAGGGGGTAATTTGTGGTTTTTGCGGAACGTAGCCCGTCCTGTAACTTTTACAAAAAATTTCTTTTATAGAAATATGAAGAGGACTATATTTTCTACGATATATTTCCGACACCATCTCTCTATCATCCACCGTTTAGCGGGGGTGGCGCCCTAAAGTTGACAAGTTTTTAAAAAAGATGTTTTAAAAAAAAATTTATTTTTCCCTAACTGTAACGGAAATTAAGAAGAAATCCTGCGGCAATTATTCACAAATAATTGACCGATTTTTTGGTATACGTTTCACTTAAGGGCAATTGCCCTTTTTTTAATTACAGGGTGTTACATTTTAAAAAATCTCTTTTTATACCATCTGAACCGTTTATGCTAGAGTAAAAAGACTTTCAGCGATTACCCATGTACTGGTGCTATTTACAAATTTGTATAATGCACCCCCATTTTTTCCCCGGAACCACCCCAAAAAAAGAAGAATTAATAAATAAATTGATTTTCTTGGAATCCTTCACACACAATGCCCTTTATTAATATGCTTCATATATCATTTTGTGCACGTTATTATTACCCATGCATGGATACCAAAAGCAATTTCCTAGTGCAACCCCTGTAGCAAAAAAAAAATAAATAAAATGGGGGGTTGAAATTTTTTTTTGCTTTTTGCTTTTTGATCCCTATGGGCATATGCTTCATCAATAGTGCTTTTCAAAAATATATATGGTTATTGCAACATCTCTGCGAAAACCACCCTTATCCTTGAAAATATACTGCAGAAACTACCCCTATTCCTTGGCGAGCATGTTTTTACGATTTTCTCATTACCTATGTATTCTTTTTAAACAAAACTTATACAAGGTTAAAGACCACTATTTACTCTAAAAATTATGTCGTATTCATTTTTTCGTATAAGCAACCGTTACCGCACAGTGGCGCCGTAAACCTCATATATGCTTTGGCGGGCTCCAGTTTTTGTTTTTTTTTCGTCATCTGTTCGTTTTATTGATAAAGTACTTATGCAAAATAAAACAACACAGTGTAACCTACAAATTATGACTTATGCAGATTTTACATTCTTTGCTCTCCAAAGCCACAATGGTGGCCCAAAATAAATTTTTGCATATTTTCGCCACCTACATGCATTTTATTGCATTAATGCTACCTTAACAGTACAATATTTACCCTTAGGTGGTCGCTACGCAGTGGCGAATCCAGGGAGGGGTGATGGGGGTGATCACCTCCCCCCTCTCAAACCAAGTGATATTATATTCAAAGATTATAAAAATATTCATTTATTTTTATAAAAATTTAACCAATTGGCACCCCCCTCTTAACTATGCTGGATCCGCCACTGTCGATTAAGCATAAAAAGTCATTCTTATAAAAATAATATTAATATAATATAAGTATTTCTATAAAAATAAATGAATATTTTTATAATCTTCAAATATAATATCACTTGGTTTGAGAGGGGTGGGGGTGATCGCCCCCATCACCCCTCCCTGGATCCGCCACTGCTTAGCGACCACTTAGGGGTGAATATTGTGCTATTAAGGTAGCATTAACGCAATAAAATGCGTGTAGGTAGCGAAAATATGAAAAAATTTATTTTGGGCCACCACTGTAGCTTTGGGGAGCAAAGAATGTAAAATGTGCATGGGTCATGATTTGTAGGTTACACTGTGTTGTTTTATTTTACATAAGTACTTTATCAATAAAACAAACAGATGACGAAATAATAAACAAAAACTGGAGCCCGTCAAAGCATATATGAGGTTTACGGCGCCACTGTGCCGTAACGGTTGCTTAAACGAAAAAAATGAGTAGGACCTAATTTTTAGAGTAAATAGTGGTCTTTAACCTTGTATAAGTTTTGTTTAATAAAAATGAATAGGTAATGAGAAAATCGTAAAAACATTCTGGATAAGGTATAGGGGTAGTTTCTGCAGTATATTTTCAAGGATAGGGGTGGTTTGCGCAGGGATGTTGCAATAACCATATATATTTTTAAAAAGCACTATTGATGAAGCATATGCCCATATGAATCAAAAAGCAAAAAACAAAAAAAAAATTTCAACCCCCCATTTAATTTATTGTTTTTGGCTACAGGGGTTGCACTAGGAAATCGCTTTTAGTGTCCATGCATGGGTAATAATAACTTGCACAAAATGATATATGAAGCATATTAATGAAGGGTATTGTGTGTGAAGGATTCCAAGAAAATCACTTTATTTATTAATTCTTCTTTTTTTTTGGGTGGTTCCGGGGAAAAAATGGGGGTGCATTATAAAAATTTGTAAATAACACCAGTACATGGGTAATCGCTGAAAGTATTTTTACTCTAGCATAAACGGTTCAGATGGTATAAAAAGGGGTTTTTTAAAATGTAACACCCTGTAATTAAAAAAAGGGCAATTACCCTTAAGTGAAACCTATACCAAAAAATCAATCATCTATTTGTGAATAATTTCCGCAGCATTTCTTTTTAATTTCCGTTACAGTTAGGGAAAAATATATATTTTTTAAAAACATCTTTTTTAAAAACTTGTCAACTTTGGGGCGCCACCCTTGCTAAACGGTGGACGATAGAGAGATGCTGTTGGAAATAAATCATAGAAAATATAGTCCTCTTCATATTTCTATAAAAGAAATTTTTTGTAAAAGGTACAGGAAGGGCTACGTTCTGCAAAAACCATAAATTACCCCTTTTAAAGGGGTGAAAAGGGGGGTTCCGGGTCGAATTTTTTTCAGAAAAAGTTAGTCTCATAATAAGCACCCCTTGATATGCCAGAAAAAAAATAAAACCGGACTTGTGTCCATTTTGCAAGGTTCAACCTCTGTTTCCTACACTAAAAAGTAACCGTCCGGAGCATCGGTATGGCGTTTATTCTTAGAATGATGGCTTTTCATCCTTATTGGTTCGAATTTCATTATCTTAATTGAATCCCCCCATTTCCAACTCTATCTACAGTTGCGTCATTCTTGATCTGAAAATTTTTCTGTACAAAAAACTATTTTTAAATATTTGGTATGCCGTTTATTATTTCAGCGATCGCTTTTATTTTCTTCCCTATTGGCCCGAATTTCATTATCTTAATTTAGTCCCCCATTTTCAATCCTATTTACAGTTGCGTCATTATTCATCTGAAAGAGGTTCTAAAATGGTGCGTATTTCCATTACGACTACCCTATATAGTGGCTTAGCACATAGTTAGAGTTCTGTCGCTTTTGTATCATTTGTATACAGTATTTTAGAAGTTAATTACGCAATAAACATTAATTGACAAAATTTGCAGTTACGTCATGATTATTCCGGAGCGGCGATTTGTCCTGTCTCTACTGATTAGTAACTAGAACTCAGTTTCCAGTCAGAAATTTATACTATACAAGTCCTTCTAAACACTCATTACAAATTATAGTAAAGTACTTTTGAAATAATAGTATATTCGTGCGTATACAATCCATGAACGTGTTAATAATTCTATAGTCTAATAAGGTACACATGCTACGTTTGTTTGTAAAATGCATTCTTGAATATTTTAGATCCTCCAAATTAACATAACATGACGAGAGACTTATGCTCACGAACTTGTGTATGTTCGGAAGATAATGAATAAGCAATCCATGGGTAGTTAGTATTTAAAACAGAAATATTAAAAAAATTGGAGCAGAAATGCAAAAACAAAATACCGCTAAACACGGTAAAATTGGGTAACGCACGCAATATTCCAGCTGCAAAATAGCTGAAAGGAATATTAGGTACGTGGCTCAAAAGTGTATTTTCATTTTTATGAATATTAAAATTGCTGTTTTACTTTGAAAGATTTTTTCATAGTATTTGCTAAATTTGAAGTACAACGCGCCACAAAAGAGCCTTCAACTGCAAACTTTATCAAAGGTATTCTTTTGTGGCACATTTTACTTCAAATTTAGCAAATTCTATGAAAAAATATTTCAAAATAAAACTATAATTGTATTTTCCATCAAAATAACAATACATTTTTGCATCACGAAATATTCATGCCAGCCCTATATTAAATAGAATATTGTATGCGCCACTCATTTTTACCACGTTTAGCGGTTTTTTGTTCTTTTATGTAGAGTTTTTCAAAGTTTTTTTTATAAATCAGATGTATTTACTTAAATGTAATGTTTATCGATTATACTTTAAGCGATATAAATGGTCGCCTTTGTCGCATTATCGCACAAATATATCGCCCAGTGGTTACGGCACAAAACTCGTAATAGGGCAATTCGAGTTCATATCATACCCATCCCAATATTTTTTTTCTATAAAATGTTTTGTGTCCATTCAATGTACACTAGATTTATTTGCCTTCGGAATAGATTGAAAATAACATCGCCGGTCTGGAATAAGAATGACGTAACTGCAAATTTTGTCAGTTCCTGTTTATTGCGTAATTAGCTTTCAAAATACTGTGCACAGATGTTACTATGTGCTGAGCCACTACAGGGTAGTTGCGTCGTTATTAAAATACATACCACTGTAGACCTTGTTTCAGATGAATAATGACGCAACTGTAAATAGGGTTGAAAATGAGGGGACTAAATTAAGATAATGAAATTCGAACCAATAGGGATGAAACTAAAGGCTATCACTTTAAAAATAAATATCGATGCTCCGGACGGTTACTCTTTATTTATTCACTATTTTATTTATTTAAAAATTTTAGATGAAGAATGACGTAACTGTAAAAATTGTTGAAAATGGGGGGACTTAATTAAGATAATGAAATTCGGGCCAATAGGGATAAAAATAAAAGCCATCATTGTAAGAACAAACGCCATACCGATGCTCCTGGACAATTACTCCTCATTTAATTCCTATTTTAAATATTTAAAATTAGTTTTTTTGCTCTCCTGAGATATTTGGATATTTGCAGTTACGTCATTCTTACTCCGGACTGGCGATATATGGATAGCTGGCAAATGAACTCGGATTGACTGGTCAGGTTTATCGTTATAACCATTAAACCAGACCATTTCGGTGATAATGCTTTGTTTAATAGATTATACGTTTGGAGCTCGATAACTGCTAAAGAGTTTAACCAATTTTGATTACTAAACGTGACTTTAAAAGGTATTGACAAGTAGTGTCTTATGCACATACGGTAAAATATGATATCTGAAGGTATTATAGGATTTGGCGAGCTTAAAAAACCGTTGGTTCAGATAGGAAATGGATTCGATCATATTTATGAGGCCTATAACTTAAAAACTAGAATTCACCCAGACATGAAGTATATATCGTTAGACGCATCTGGAGTGTTCCTACATACTTTAATTGTGTCCTATGCTGAGCGGTGTGTAGGGTATGTCCAATGCTGACCAAGTAGGCACCTAAAAATTAACATCTAATTTCAAGTTTTATGAATTTGTTGCGTATTCCTGTTGCCTTTCCTTTGTTTCCTAATATGGCTTTTAGTTATTGTTTATCCCAAACCCCTTTTTCAGTACGTTACTAATTTTGACGTCAAATAAGATTTGAATAATGTTGCTAATCGCTTCATGATATTTCAGTTAAATCTGACCGTTGTCAGAATATTTATTTATGTTTTTCTACAACCTTGTTAAAAATGCAATTTTTAGCACTCCATACGAGCGTTAAAGATGCTACTTTAAGGCACTAGTGCTTTAAAAATTTTAAGGCACTGCAGTTCGTATTGACCTTATAGCCAATTTTGATGTAATGTCAAAAAAATATAAAAATGGAATGTCAGTCAAGTTTAAGTAAAAGTTTTTGTAGATATTGTCCTGTAATTACGTTTGTAGAAAAAAAATTGTATGATATGCGTGTTAAAAAGTACATTTTTAAGGAACTCTTGTGAATTGCAGAATGAGCGAAGCGAAACTTTCACATGCGTGCCTTAAACGTGTACTTGTAACACTTATATATAAGTGTTACATCATAATAAGTGTTAATCTTATATATAAGTGTTACATCATAATAATTCAATATCCTTAAAGTGATATATCATAAATAACTATTATATTATAAATATCAATATTTGTATAAATATTTGCCAGAATATTAATATTTAAAATATTTTAAGAAAAAACTAAATAAAAAATATCGGATAAAATTTCACTATACAAATTCCGAATATAACCAATGACAAAAAATATTTATATTTACTTCGTTGACAAACTTCTAATCTAGAATTACAATTGTCATGTTATCCGTTAAAATTGTACAAGTACTGTCAAGATAAATTACTCTAGTTTCCAGGGCCGTCTCTACCCGGAGATGCAAGGGGTGCGAGGCACCCGGGCGCCAAGCCCAAGGGGCGCAAGCTGAACACTTGCTAGGCTCAAACTTGCCCTTTTTGTCCTTAAAAAAACTACAAATAACAAAAACATTTAAGTGCACTTTCGGTATTTTTTACAAAGGCTATTATTAAATGCTTACTACACCTATGATATGCAAATGAAATATGAAACCCATTTAGATTATTCCGACAATAATTTCAAAAAGGTGACGCGTTATTTTAACCAATATTGAATGTCGAGTGACAATGAAGTCAATGAATCACCATCTTGTAAAAATTATCAGTGTATCCGATTCTGCTGACAAAAGTATAATTGCCTCTTGGGGAGCTATTTGACATTCAAAAAATTTTTAAAATTGTTTAGACATGAATCTTCTTGCGTTTTATGTTCCTTGTGCGGATCGCAGCCTTCATTTAGTGCTAAATGGCGCCGCTAAAAGCTCAATGGAAATAATAAATATTATTTGTTAAGAAATTTATGTTTTCTTTTTCGCATCAACATTACGGTGGAATGTCATAATAAATGAGATACCCACCTTTACAGTTGAGTCTCTGAATCTTTACCCGTGCGTCATCATTTAAAGCATATGAAATAAGTCGATGATAAGTCGGAAATTGAAATTTAGTAAACGCAACAGCAAGTCACTTACTGTCACTGGCTGTTGCGTTTAGTAAATTTTAATGTCCGACCTTTCATCGACTTATTTCGTATGCTTTAAATGATGACGCACGGGTAAAGATTCAGGGACTCAACTGTACATTAAAACCGCTTTCAAATGCGGTTTTGCGCTCTGGCTTATGAACCCAGGTATCATGAATCTGAGCTACGGTCACGCTACGGCCGTCCACGATAGGAGAGTAAAATTCTCTCTCTTCAATCCTGACCCCCCGGAGGGAATGTAGTGGTCGACGTGATGTCGTGTATTGTCCGTCTCCAAAGATCTCTGTCTCTGGTCATTTCTTTTAACTCATGCATAGGTCTTTTGCATATTCCTGTAATTTGATCGATCCATCTTGTTGGGGATCTTCCTCGTGATCTTCGACCTTCCACCTTTCCTTGTATAATGAGTCTTTCCATGTGTTCTTTGTTTGCTCTCATAACATGTCCAAAGTATTTTAATTGTTGGAGATGGACTTTACTGGAGAGTCGTTGGCTAACTTTTAGCTCTCTTAAAATTGAATTATTTGTTCTATGGTCAGTCCAAGGAATTCGTAGCATTCGTGTCCAACAGAACATTTCAGTGGCGTCTATCTTTCTTCTTTCCGAATTTCTCAGAGTCCAAGATTCACATCCGTAGGTCAGTATTGGGAATATTAAGCAGTTGATCAATCTCATCTTTAACGCTCTTGAAATTTGACAGTCCTTTCATATTGTGGTCATTTTTGCTGTGGCGACTTTTGCTAGATCACATCTACGGTTTAGTTCTTCCTGTAATGAACCTGTGTTTGTGATTAATGATCTCAGATATAAGTATGAGCTCACAACCTCAAACCGATAAATTGTGGTTATGTGTGGATGATTGTTATGTAGTCTATCCACTATCATGATCTTTGTCTTTGATATGTTTAATTGCAGACCAAATATTTGACTTTCGTTTTAAACCAGTCGTATAAGATCAATCAGCTCTGCTTGACTATTGACTATTACAAATATTTCGTTTGACTATGGGGAAAATTTACCGCGCATTATACTCAATTTTTGACAACAACAAATACGACAATGACACAAGAAACATCGAAAGCTCATTGATGACAAAATTAAAGAACTTTAAGTTTATCTGCTCTGTCGTGACATGGTACAATATATGAGCAAAGGTTAATATTATCAGCAAAACTTGGCAAATGAGCGATATTATTATTTCGGAAGCTGTTAGGATGCTTGATCAATTTAGTGAAGATTTAACTAACAACCGCACTGGCACTGCGTTTGAGCAGATATTAATTGACTCGGTTACAATTGCTAAACAAAATTTTAAAGTTAACTTCTATTATTATTTATTGGACATTGCCATTGCAAAATTAAGTGAAAGTTTTGAAATGTTGAGGGAACATAATTATAATTTTTCTTTCTTCGACAGTATACTGAGTTGAAGAAACTCCGAAGGAAACTTAGAAAAAACACAATGTTCAAATTTACAAAAAAAACTAGCGCATGGAAGTAGATCTGATATAGATGGTAAAGATCTATTCCATGAGTTAGAATTGTTACCAATATTTTTTATAAATATAGACACAACTCCACTCGATATTCCAAGTTAAATCTATTCTAATAGATAATTTACTCTCAGTTTTACCAAATCTTTCTACATGTCTAAGGATGGTACACGACAATTAGACCGAAATCATTAGACCGAAAGCAGTAGACAGAACTCATTGGACCGAAAAGCACTTTACCGAAAACTCACTAGACCGAACAGCATTAGACCGAAATGGTACCTACATATTATATTAAAAAAGATTGCACTAAATTATGCTAAGATTTTGTATATCTGTCTTTTTGTTTATTGTATTTTTTTGTATTATTTTAAAAATAGACTGTGTACTTAAATTGTTACTCTGTACAGTCTGATATGAAATAATTTTCATCCGTTTTCATCCGATGAAATAGTTTTCATCCGTCAACAAATTAGTGAAGGTAAAAATAAATTAATAAATTAACACCATTTAAACTGTTTCTGATAACCATACAAATAAAATTTAGTTGTAATTACATTTATCTTATCTCTTTTACTGCGACAAGTAAAAAGAAAAAGAAAAAAATAAACCAAAAACAAAACAAAAAACAAACTCTAAGCTCGCCAGTACTTTGTGCTGTCAGTCCTAAGACTGGATAAAGGGTGAATGGAGATTGATGTTACCCTTTCTCAGATTACAATACTGTTTAAGCACCCTGTATTATGCACATAATGCTTTTCGGTCTCCTCCTTTTCGGTCTCCTACTGTTCGGCCTAGTGAGGTTTCGGTAAAGTGCTTGTCGGTCTAATGAGTTCGGTCTACTGCTTTCGGTCTAACGATTTCGGCCTCTTTACAGTAAACCGTCTAAGGATATATTTAACACTTCCAGTAACAATAGCTGAAGGAGAAAGGTCTTTTTCTAAACTTAAATTGATCAAAAATTATCTGCGCTCAACAATGGACCAAGTCAGATTAACAAACCTGGCTTTAATAATTATAGAAATTCAAGTAAAAATTGATATCACCAAAGCAATAAAAACTTTTGTCAACTTAAAAGCTAGAAAAGTTGAGTTTGATATACTTTAAAAAGTATGGTATATGGTATAGCGTTATAAGATTGATTTTTTATGAATACTGAATCCATGTTTTTTAATATATAAATAAAGAAAGCAAACATAATTAGTTTTAATTTTAGCGTAACTATAACCTATATAATCTTCTGACAAAAGGGGGCGCAAAGGTGAGTCTTGCACCCCGGCGCCGTGTATGGTTAAGACGGCCCTGCTAGTTTCAAGTTATCTTTATTCGCTTGTTGGATTGGTTATCTATTTAGAGTATAGGGCTTTTCATCGATTGTCATTTGTTTCGAGCTTCTGTCATGTGTTTCATAATATTAATATATCTACGCCATACGTCTTTGGTTTGTACATTGCTATATGTCAATAACGTATGACGTAGATATATTAATATTATGTGACACACGACAGAAGCTCGAAACAAATGACTGTGAATAAAAAGCCCTATTGTAATAATTGTCAACCAACGATACATCTATAAGTATAAATCGCTTTAATAAGAAAAATACCGTTCAACGAATACATAATTTTCGAAGTTCTATGTATAAATTTTTTTCTATCACCTCGAGCTTAAATGCGTTAGAGCGAATTCGACAAACTATGACGCACTGAAAAAAGGGTTTGGGGGTTTGGAATAAACTGTAGTCGACAGATTCTCATCCATTTTTTCTATTCTAATTCTAATTGCGTCTCAATTGTTTATTTCCTAATTAATCGAATAGTTTTCGAATAGTCCTTTTTTACGTCTTTCTTTTTTATATCTGCCAAGTCTTGTAATACCTTCCACCCTTCTGAGAAATTTTATTTATAATTTACTATCACGAGTGATTATAATTTCAAATTTATTATTATTTATTCTTTATCATTGTCATTAGTAATAACCTGGTTTTAAATGTGTTTCTGCCTATTTTCCAACAGGAAAGAATAAAGTCGACAAGAAAAAAAGTTTCCTGCAGCTGGCTGTATACAATTATTAATCACAGAATATTTATTGAAAAATCATTTATCAAATATATACATAAAAACCCTAATCAAAGGACAACATCCAAATTACAGAATTTTTTCGATCTACATAAATCATCATCACTGCCGATACACTCAAATCGCACGCCGAGCCACCAAAAATACTTCTTGTTCTCCTTCCTACTTTATAAATAGGCTCAATGCCTGTCTTACTTCGGTTTTTAGCCTCAATTCACATTGTCTGACCATCTTTTGAAATGACTTCGTCATTACAAATACCTGGTTTCAACTTCCAGAAAGGCGTCTCTACACGTGGAAATCCCCTCAAGATGGACATCAAGGTAAAATAGTACGGAATCAAATAGACTACATCCTAATAAACCATCGATTTCGGAACGATATTAAAGATGTAAGAACTTACCCCGGCGCCGACATAAACTCAAATCATAATTTACTCTGCTCCAAAATACAAATTTAATTAAAGAAACTAACAAAGCCAACTAAGCCTAGTAAGATATATCTCGACCCCCTTAAAAACACCCAAACGCGCGAACACATAGCACAGCAGATAAATAGTAAAATGCACATAATCCCAAATATACCAAACGAAAACAGAACTATTAACGAATGTTGGTACGATATTCAAAACTCGATTTTAGAAGACGTAAGGGAATCTTTAAAAACACCTACAGTGTTGGCAAAAAATGAATGGATGAACCAAGAAATTCTAGACTTGATGAAAGTTCGACGAAAATATAAAAATATAAATATTATCAAATACTGTGAAATTAACAAACTCATAAAAAGAAAAATTAAACAGGCCAAAGAATCCTGGCTCGAGAATTCATGTAAAGAAATAGGAGACCTCCAAAAAAAGCATGACAGTTTCAACCTCCACAAGAAACTTAAATATACCTCCGGAATTAGAAAACAGAAAAATGCTCACGTACTTAAAACCGCAGACGAAAAAATTTTTGATCACGAACAACAGTGCAAAGAATGGGAGAGACACATCAGTGACCTTTTTGACGATGCTTCTCGAAAAAATGCTCCAAATACTACCTGTGGCAACCAATTAGACAGAGGTCCCAGACTACTGAAGTCAGAAGTCATAAAATCAATACAACAAGCCAAAAACAATAAAGCATCTGGACCAGATCAAATCCCTGTTGAGCTACTTAAACTTTTGGATGAGGAAAACATTACCTACTTGACTACTTTCTTTAACAAAATTTACAACGAAGGAAAAATACCAGATGATTGGTTGGAGTCACTGTTTATAACATTACCAAAGAAAAGCAGGCCCACCAAATGCAGCGTTTTTAGACTAATCAGTTTGATTAGTCACACACTTAAGATACCTTTACGTATTATACAAAACCGAGTATTCCTTCTGTGCGAAACTAGAATGGGTAATAAGCAATTTGGATTTAGAAATGGTCTAGGAACTAGAGAAGCACTATTTTGTATGCGCGTTCTATTACAAAAAAGTTGTGAATTCCGAAAGAACGTTTATGTTTGTTTCATCGACTTCGAGAAGGCATTCGACCGAGTACAACATGATACACTTTTCGATTGCCTGCAGGCAGCAGGACTTGACCACTACGATATAAGACTGCTGAAATACTTATATTACAATCAAGTAGCCTCTATCCAAATTGGAGACAGTCGTACTGAAAAACTGCCGATAAAACGTGGAGTACGACAAGGTTGTGTTTTATCACCAACCCTTTTTAATCTCTACTCTGAAGAAATCTTTAGGGAGGCTTTGGATGACAGACAAGAGGGAGTAAGGCTAGGCGGAGAAGTAATCAACAATATTAGATACGCTGACGATACAGCCATTCTTGCTGAAAATTTACAAGATCTTCAGACACTACTAAATCTAGTCAGTGAAGCAAGCTATCGGAGAGGCCTTAAAATCAACATTTCAAAAACAAAGTGGATGGCAGTTGGAAAGAATAATATAGATCAAGGTCAGCTTTCTCTTGATGGAGAGGAGTTAGAACGGGTAAATCATTTCAAGTACCTTGGCAGCTGGTTAAATGTAAATTGTGACTCTGATGAAGAGAAAATAACTAGGATCGAAATATCACGGAAGGCTTTTATGACCTGGAAACCAGTTTTATGTAATAGAAACCTGTCGATGAATATTCGAAAGAAGGTGCTGAAATGTTATGTGTGCTCTATCCTATTGTATGGTTGTGAGACATGGACGTTAAAAACCACAATGCTAAACAAAATAGAAGCATTCGAATTGTGGTGCTATCCACGAATCCTAAAGATATCGTGGGTTTCGCACACTTCCAATGAAGATGTTCTTCAAATGATGAATTCGGAACGTCTGCTCATAAGCATCATAAAGAGGAGAAAAACAGAATACTTCGGCCATATAATTAGAGGACCTAAATACCATCTGCTTCGCCTTATAATACAAGGAAAAGTGGAGGGAAAGAGATGGATTGGTCAAAAGAAACTTTCATGGCTGCGTAATATTAGACAAACGTGTGGCTGCACAGTAGAAGAACTATTTCGCGTAGCAGCCGATAGAGAGAGATTTCAGGAAATTGTAAGCATGATGACGGCCAACGTCTGAATACAGACACGGCACCTAAAGAAGAAGAAGACCATCTTTTCTTCGGTCATCCCAATTATCTTCCTTAAATCTTACCATATATTCTCAAAAATACATGGGTAAAACCCTTTAAATGTTAACACAACATTAGAGTTATATTATTATTATAGAGGACAAACATCTAAAGGAAACAGGGCTACAATACAAGGAATGACATGCACAGGTAACCAATCAAAATAATCAACAAGAAGGTAACACTATGTACCAACAAAATAGTATAAGTCAACCTAATGATATCTCTGAACTAAAAGCAATGATGAGAGATCTCATTACGCAAATGGGAACAATAATGAATCTTATCACCGCTCTTGTCTCAAATAGGTCATAATGGTCCAAACACTAAAAATGGAATGCAAACGGCTTAAACCAGAATACTCATTGACTCAAAAGTTTCATAACCAACAATGAAATAGGTGTCATGCTAGTTACTGAAACTCACTTCACAAATAAAAGTCACCTAGCCCTAGTTAACTACAAAATTTACTTTACCAACCGTCCAGATGTGACTGCACATGGAGACACAGCAATACTAATAAGAAACTCAATAAAACATCACGAACTGGAAAAATATACAGAAAATCACCTACAAGCCGCTACCACTACAATAGAAGGAGTTACTGGAATCACCAAAATATCTTCTGTATACTACCCTATCAAGCACAACAATAAAAGAGACAACTATGAGATTTTCTTCAAAACGCTTGGAAACACATTTATAGCGGGTGGAGATTACAACGCTAAAAACACAGTATGGAGTGCGAGAGTTACAACTACTAAGGTTCGTGAACTACTAACTGCAATGTATTGCAATAATCTAAACTACCTGTCAACAGAAGAACCCACATATTGGCCTTCGGACCCTCATAAAATACCAGACCTTCTTGATTTCTACATCACAAAAGGAATTGACAGTAAACTAGTCACAGCAACATTCAGCTTAGACAAGTCTTCTGATCACACTCCAGTCCATATGAACATGTACTCCGATATAACTCAGAATCCAAATCCACCCACTCTGTGCAATAAAAAGACCAATTGGGATACTTTTCATGAAGTATTAGATGAAGCAATAGATTTAAAAATACCATTAAAAACATTTGCAGCTGTTGAATGGGCGATAACTAACCTCATAAAAAACATACAGAATGCTTCATGGGCAGCAACTCCAAACTAAAAATAGTCAACAAGAAAAGAATCCTGCCCTCCAACTATAAAAGAAAAAATTTCAGAGAAAAGAAGGCTAAGAAAAAATTGGCAACAAAACAGAACAGTGAACAATAAAAATAAATTTAATAAAGCAGCAAGGGCACTAAAAAAAATATTACTTGAATAAAAAATGATTCTATACAAAGATACTTAGAAGAGCTTACACCAACAGAAGCCACCGACTACTCACTATGGAAAGCCACAAGGAAACTAAAAAGTCCTCAGACACCAATACCACCAATAAGAAAAAACAATGCCAAATGGACAAGAAATAACATGGAGAAGGCAGATGCTTTTGGTTGCTATCTGTCACAAGTCTTTCAACCAAACAGCTTGGAATTAATACCTGAAGAATTGAAGGAAATAAATAGAGCACTAAATGAACCTGACCAAACGGAGCTGCCCATACCGAAATTTAAGTACAATGAAATTAAGGATGTAATAATAAAAGAAATTAATCCTAAAAAGCTCCTGGTTATGATCTGATAACGGGTAGGATACTACAAAAATTAACAAAGAAAGAAATAACTACAATATTACAAATTTTTAATGCAATAATAAGATTAAATTATTTTCCGCAACAACTGAAAATGGCAGTTATAATTATGATCCCAAAACCAGGATAAAAACTATAGGAATTAACATCATATAGGCCAATAAGTTTATTGCCTGTGCTTTCCAAAGTGCTGGAAAAATTAATAATGAAAAGCATCAAGCCAATATTAGATAGCAAAAATCTCATACCAGAACATCAGTTTGGGTTTAGACAAGAACATGGAACCATAGAGCAAGTCCATAGATTAGTAAAACATATCAGCAACGACTTTGAAAATAAGCGATATTGCTCATCAGCGTTTCTTGACATAAGCCAAGCGTTCGATAAAGTCTGGCAAAAAGGTCTACTCTATAAAATAAAAAACCTATTGCCTCATCCGTATTATGAACTTCTAAAGTATTACTTATCTGACAGATTCTTTTCAGTTAAATACCATTCAGAATATTCAAATCAGGAGTACCGCAAGGCAGCGTGTTAGGACCAATGTTGTACCAGCTTTTTACTGCAGATCTACCAACTTCAAGAACTACAATAACAGCAACCTTCGTAGATGACACTGCAATACTCGCCTCACATCATTATCCAGTAACTGCCTCAAGAAACTTGCAAGCCAGCCTTAATAATATCCAGGCATGGTTAAAAAAATGGAAAATTCGAGTTAATGAGACCAAATCAATCCATGTTACCTTTACACTAAGAAGAGGCATATGTCCAGCAGTGTTATTAAATAATCAAATTATTACTCAGAGAAATGAAGTCAAATATTTAGGTTTACATCTTGACAGGAAGATTAACTTGGAGAACACATATATTTACAAAACAAAAACAATTGGTTCTCAAACTAAGACAACTTTACTGGCTTATTGGCAGGAAATCACAATTAAATCTCACAAACAAGATCTTAATATATAAAGTTGTACTGAAGCCAATATGGACGCATGAAGGAATTCAAACCTAGAAATCCTACAAAGATTCCAGAACAAAGTTCTTCGAATTATAACCAACGCTCCGTGGTATGTTGCGAATAACATAATAGAAAAACACCTCCAAGTTCAATCCATAAAAATTGAAGTCACAATGTACAGTGAAAAATACAAAAACGAAACTAGTGCTCACTCTAATGACTTAGTGCGCGAACTGTTTAATATCAACGATGAAGTGCGTCGACTAAAGCGTTTTAAGCCTACAGACTTAACAAACCGATTTAAATAAAATTAATTAACATTTACCACTACATTATTTACACTTGTTTATGTAAATTGTATATGTTAATAGGAGAGGATAATAAGACAAAAATATACCCTGTTCGTGACACTTCAGCAACCAGGGTACTGAAGCGTTTTTTCGACAAGTAATACCTATAGGAAAAAAATTGTAACTATTTCCTGCGTAAAAACATATATACAAATAAAAAACGCTGGACGGAAGGGCCGCCCGAGAACTTTATCGTACCGATCTATTATCGTTATGGTACTAGATACTGGCATTCTATAAAAATAACAAAGTTACTCGTTATTTTGATATTTTAGAAACACCTACTGTACTTAAAAGTATTTTATGGTTCTACGCATCATTGATTCCTGCATTTGAGAAAATGTTCGATGCCATATTTCGTGGACACACTATAGATGTGTAGATTATTGCATAAATCAATAGAATATTATAGTCATACTTTCATTTCAAATTAGTTCATTTTTCTGAGAAATTAATAGTTTAAAATATTTGCATTTCATTCTATTTCGATTACGCCAGTCAATGCGCGAGATTAAGAATAAGATATTATCTCCAAATTCTATCCTACTGCATGAATTTTAAAAAAATTTTGGGAGTAGCCCAATCTCCTAATTCAAAGTCTATCCTATATACTATGCCGCTTTTACCATGGGAGAAGTTCCCACCACTTCTCAGGGGTGAAATATTTTTATTTTTGAATTACATGGAGAAAAAGGAAGATTTTTAAGAAAATTTAAAAATTCATTCTATAATTTGATCACATTTTTTACAAAAACCATTCATTTTAAACCCGTTCAACTTTTTGAAAGTAGAAATAACACTATATATTAAAAGGTATTGTAGAAGGAAAACAATGCATTTAAATTATGGTGGATGGGGAGTTAAATGTATATACTTTTCATTTTTCCTTAAAGTACATTAGTCATATATTTTTTTGCACCATATCTCGCTTAGTTTGTAAGTAACCGACATTTAACGGTGCTCGTTTTAAAGGCCTTTTCAAACACTACAAAAGGTGTTGGTAGCATTATACACCTAAAACCTACCGTTCCTCTGTTATTTCAAGTTGAATACACCAATTTGAGCATGCACCAAAAAACAAACTATTTTCACCTACCATATCTCTTTTTGTATTATAAATAGAACATTTACGAAGGAACGAATCTCTTTATTATTTATAATCTAAAAAATGTTTTATATAGTGTTTTTAGTTCGATGCATAGTTTTTAAGATATTCACAAAAAATCCGTCCGAAAAGGTGTCATTTTTCAATGAAAATGGCCAATTTTCAACTACGCATAACTCAAAAAGTATTGAGTTCTCAAAAAAAAGTATAGACCAGTTTTTGCTTAGAAATAAGTTCTTTAGCCACTTCCGTGCTTATTTTGACCAACAAATTTTCCACCCCCTTGAAGAAGCGGGAACCGCCCCAAGATAAAAGCGCCATAGTATATAGGGTAGATTTTGTTTCTTCAGCTATTCCCTACTTACTGTGAAAATATCAAGTACATCAATGTAGTAGGATGGAATTCGGAGCCAAATACCCTCATTGACTGCCCTACAATAATGCTCTGCTATGAACGCGTGAGAGAGGACACACATAAGATTATAGCAAAATTTCTATATACCGTAACTTTTCGAGTTTTTGAGCTACAGCAATGAATTTTATGTCATTGGAAAGGTAATTTTGCATTCTTTCAAAATGTGTTAAAATATACAGGGCATATCTAAAAAAATTAAGATTTTTTATTCATTTCCGGTTCAACCGGAAGCCATATTTTTGGTAAAATTAATTGTAATAATAGATAATAAAGTACCATATATGTCTGCAAAATTTCAAATTTTAGTGTCTATTAAGAAGTAAGTTACGGCCACTCGAATATTTTTTTATAAAAAATTCATAACTCCCCTCCTATGAGGAGTTAAGATATATGACTAATGTCATTCAATTAACTGATAGGATATCAAAAATATATCAAAAAATAAAAAAATTCCTTGGAGCCATTTTTGAGAAAATATAGTTCAAATTTATGTCAAAATTTGACCCCTTAAATATAGGCAACCCGTAACTTTTTCTGAAAAACGATAACATCCTTCTTATAGCCCTATCTTTAGGCTATATAACGACTTTTTCAAATTAAACTTATCTTAAACAAGATTTTAGATAGATAGGGAAATGTGTCGGGTGAGCGGTCGGCCATGTTGGCCGCCATTTTGAATTTGGAAATGTCAAATTCCGTATTTTTATTTACCTATCGATGAGCTTACTTTGAGTTGAATTTCATTCATTTCGGTCAAAATTTGCAAAAATGGGCCCTAAATAACCCCCCTATTTCGGCCCCCCCTTTGAGAGGTTTTTTTTAAAAGCTTAGTTTCTCGACAAAATTCTCTTAAACTTACTCATACCGAATTTCATCAAAATCGGTCCAGTAGTTTTTGCTGGGCGGTGGCGACATACGTACGTACGTACGTACGTACGTACATACTTCCGACATGTTTTTTTATTTGCTTTTTAGACTCAGGGGGACTCAAAACGTCGAAAAAAAGTGAAATCTGAAAAAATTTTTTTTGCACGATCCTATAACTTTATCTATTATACTCATACTACGTATGTAGTACGATAAAGTAAAAAACATGTCGGAAGTATGTACGTACGTACGTACGTATGTCGCCACCGCCCAGCAAAAACTACTGGACCGATTTTTATGAAATTCGGTATGAGTAAGTTTAAGAGAATTTTGTCGAGAAACTAAGCTTTTGAAAAGAACCTCTCAAAGGGGGGCCGAAATAGGGGGGTTATTTAGGGCCCATTTTTGCACATTTTGACCGAAATGAATGAAATTTAACTCAAAGTAAGCTCATCGATAGGTAAATAAAAATACGGAATTTGACATTTCCAAATTCAAAATGGCGGCCAACATGGCCGACCGCCCACCCGACACATTTCCCTATCTATCTAAAAACTTGTTTAAGATAAGTTTAATTTGAAAAAGTCGTTATATAGCCTAAAGATGCGGCTATAAGCAGGATGTTCTCGTTTTTCAGAAAAAGTTACGGGTTGCCTATATTTAAGGGGTCAAATTTTGACACAAATTTGAACTAGATTTTCTCAAAAATGGCTCCAAGGAATTTTTTTATTTCTTGACATATTTTTTAAATCCTATCAGTAAATTGAACGACATTAGTCATATATATCCTAACTCCCCATAGGAGGGGAGTTATGAATTTTTTATAAAAAAATATTCGAGTGCCTGTAACTTCCTTCTTAATAGAAACTATAATTTGAAATTTTGCAGACTTATATGGTACTTTATTATCTATTATCACAATAAATTTTACCAAAAATAAGGCTTCCGGTTGAACCGGAAATGAATAAAAAATCTTAAGTTATTTGGATACACCCTGTATATTTTAACAAATTTTGAAAGAATGCAAAATTTCCTTTCCAATGACATAAAATTCATTACTATAGCTCAAAAACGCGAAAGGTTACGGTAAATAGAAATTTTGCTATAATCTTATGTGTGTCCTCTCTCACGCGTTCATAGCAGAGCATTATTGTAGGGCAGTCAATGAGGGTATTTGGCTCCGAATTCCATCCTACTACATCGATGTACTTGATATTTTCACAATAAGTAGGGAATATCTCAAGAAACAAAATCTACCCTATATACTATGGCGCTTTTATCTTGGGGCAATTCCCACTTCTTCAAGGGGGTGGAAAGTTTGTTGGTCAAAATAAGCAAGTGGCTAGAGAACCTATTTCTAAGCAAAAACTGATCTATACTTTTTTTTGAAAACTCAATATTTTTTGAGTTATGCGTAGTTGAAAATTGGCCATTTTCATTTAAAAATGACACGTTTTCGGACGGTTATTTGTGAATACCTTAAAAACTATGCATCAGACTAAAAACACTATATTAAATTTTTTTTAGATTATAAATAACAAAGAGATTCGTTCCTTCGTAAATTTTCTATTTATAATACAAAAAAAGATATGGTAGGTAAAAAGAGTTTGTTTTTTGGTGCATGCTCAAAGTGCTCATGCTTTTGTAGTGTTTGAAAAGACCTTTAAAACGAGCACCGTTAAATGTCGGTTACATTCAAACTAAGCGAGATATGGTGCAAAAAAATATAAGACTAATGTACTTTAAGGAAAAATGAGAAGTACATACATTTAACCCCTCATCCACCAGAATTTAAATGCGTTGTTTTTCTTTTGCAACACCTTTTAATATAGTGTTATTTCTACTTTCAAAAAGTTGGACGGGTGAAAAAAATAAGATGAAATTATAGAACGCATTTTTAAATTTTCTTAAAATTCTTCCTTTTGCTCCATGCAATTCGAAAATAAAAATGTTCTATCCCCGAGAAGTGGTGGGAACCGCCCCCATGATAAAAGCGCCATATTATATAGTATATAGGATAGACTTTGAATTAGGAGATTGGGCTTTGGGCTACTCCCAAAATTTCATTAAAATCCATGCAGTAAAATGCAAATATTGTAAACTATTAATTTCTCAGAAAAATGAAATAATTTGAAATGAAAGTATGACTAATATTCTATTGATTTATACAATAATCTATAGTGTGTCCCCGAACATTTTCTCAAATGCAGGAATTAATGATGCGTAGAACCATAACATATTTTCAAGTATACAAGGTGTTTCTAAAATATCAAAATAACGAGTAATTTTGTTATTTTTATAGAATGCCAGTATCTAGTACGATAACGATAATAGATCGGTACGATAAAGTTCTCGGGCGGCCCTTCCGTCCAGCGTTTTTTACTTTATCGTACTATATACGTGTATAATAGATAATAGTATAATAGATAAATTTATAGGATCGTGCAAAAAAATTTTTTTCAGATTTCACTTTTTTTCGACGTTTTGAGTCCCCCTGAGTCTAAAAAGCAAATAAAAAAAACATGTCGGAAGTATGTACGTACGTACGTATGTCGCCACCGCCCAGCAAAAACTACTGGACCGATTTTTATGAAATTCGGTATGAGTAAGTTTAAGAGAATTTTGTCGAGAAACTAGGCTTTAAAAAAAAACCTCTCAAAGGGGGGCCGAAATAGAGGGTTTATTTAAGGCCCATTTTTGCAAATTTTGATCGAAATGAATGAAATTCAACTCAAGTAAGCTCATCGATAGGTAAATAAAAATACGGAATTTGACATTTCCAAATTCAAAATGGCGGCCAACATGGCCGACCGCCCACCCGACACATTTCCCTATCTATCTAAAAACTTGTTTCACGGTTATTAGACTTTATTACGGTTGTCTAGTTCGACGGTGGTGGGGAGACTTTTATTTTTGACTTTACGTCACAAGAGTTTACATTCCCATATTTTTAAATGATTTTCGATCATTGAATGTGTGTTATTGTGTATATATGTGTATTATTTGTGTTATTATGAAATAATTAGACAAATAGTACACATTTTATCTTATACCGGGTGGTGAATCGTAAAAAGAGCCATAGGAAACTCAATGTAAAATTCTGAATTGTTGAATTCCTGCTTCCCTAATTATTTTACATCAAAAGTCATGAGAGAATACATGTAGAGAATTAAAATCTGTATTAAAATCAAAAGTTAGAATTGTTCTACGATTTAAATGCATTCCAAAAAAATATGATACATTTGCCACAATAGGTATGCGTGTAAAAGTAAGGCCACACGTTACTATTTAACTGACAGTGCTCACACCATTGACTGAATAAAAAAACCTTTATTATTAATCCTTTCTCCGCAACTGAGGGTATCTTATCAACTGTATTGTTTTTAAACAATAGATGATAAAATAAAAATATTGACAGTTCAAAAATGTGAGCATTATTGCATTGTGTGTGGCCTAAGTTTGGGCTGAAAACTAAAAAGTACCTATTACATTTTTACAACATTTTGGAATATGTTTAATTAGGTAGACCAATTTTAACAGTTATTTCCAATACAGATTTCAATCCTCTACAAATAGTTTCTAATGTCTTTTGATGTAAAAAAATTATTAGGGAAGCTGGAATTCAACAGTTCAGAATTTTACAAAATTTAATGACAGTTAATGCAAAATTTTGACGGATGTCAAAATTATCAATGTGTTTTAATTGTATTAATTTTTTTCGAATCCTGAGAAAACTAATAAATATTTTTGAAAAATTTAAACTCAGAATGAAAGACTACATTATTACCGAGGGCTGAAAGTCCCTGAAAACTTCTATAATGTTTATTTTAATAAGTTACAGGGCTGAAAATAAAAGAGAAGTGTGATATTTAATTTCAAATATTTCATTCAATAGAATCTGCTTGTTTATTCTAAGGGGCTTTCCGCCCTCGGTAATAATGTAATCTTGCATCCTGCGTTTAAATTTTTCTAAATACTTTGTTTTCTCAGGATTCGAAAAAAATCATATTACGATTCAAATGACAGTAAACTCTCGTGACGTAATCTCACCCTTAATGTTCATTGGTTAGTCGATTTAGGCCGCGTTCAGAGTGGACGAGCAAAGAGCAAAGAGCAAAGAGCAAAGAGCAAAGAGCAACGAGCAAAGAGCATAGAGCAAAAAGTGCACGTTCAGAGTGGACGAGCAAAGAGCAAAGAGCAAAGAAGTGCTAATAGCGGGTAGTTACGCTAGACGAGAGTTTAGTTCTTTTCCACTCGGCAGTGTGGATAGGAGCGGTAGGATATTTGCTCTTTACTCTCACAGTAGTCCATGTAGTGAGACCGCTCCCGTCTGAAAAAATTTCCGATTCGGTCTCTTTGTGGATTCCTATTTAAAAATATTTTAAAATTTCCTTTAAACAAATCTGAAGGGTGCCGGGCGGAATTTTTGGGCAGAAATTGTTTAAACAAATACAAAAGATCACGTTTTTTGCTCTGGAACATATATTTTTAAGTTTTGTGGGTCATCTAAACAACAAAGGTATCTTGTAAATGTTCTCAAAAATTGATAGTTTTCGAGTTATAGGCAATTTAAAATCTGAAAAATGCGAAAATACCCATTTTCGAGGCCTAAATACTCATATTTAAATTAGTATTTTTGAGGTTGCCAGATACTTAAATTGAAGTTTAAACATTGAGCCTCAAGACTCTGAAGACTGATCGCGTCTAACCTTAATTTATACCGTTGTTTTTTAATTGTTAAATATGCGTGTTTATTCGATTTTTTGCCGGTGTGGCGCGCTCAATTTCAAAAATCTCCTATTTTCCTCCGAAAATTATTTTTTCTAGATTTTTTGGGATTTTCTAAATAAAATAAGTTTCTTGACATTTTCCTCAAAAGTTAACAGTTTTAAAGTTATAAGCGATTTAAAATCCAAAAATGAGTTTTTTTGTCATTTTTTGGATTTTAAATCGCTTATAACTTTAAAACTATTAACTTTTGAGAAAAATGTCAAGAAACTTATTCTATTTAGAATATCCCAAAAAATCTAGAAAAAATAATTTTCGGAGGAAATAGGAGATTTTTGAAATAGAGCGCGCCGCACCGGCAAAAAAATCTGATAAACACGCATATTTAACCATTAAAAAACAACGGTATAAATTAAGGTTAGACGCGATCACTCTTCAGCGAAGCTGAATGTTTAATCATCAATTTAAGTATCTGGTAACCTCAAAAATACTAATTGAAATATGAATTTTTAAGCCTCGAAAATGCGTATTTTCGCATTTTTCAGATTTTAAATCGCCTATAACTCGAACACTATTAATTTTTGGGAAAAATTACAAGATACCTTTTTTGTTTAGAATAACCCAAAAAACCTAAAAATATATAATAATAAAAATGGTATACATTTTTATTTTATAGTCGTATTACTCCGTAGAGTAAGTGCACACCTACATTGCCTACATTGGATCCGATTTTCTCCGATCAGATCAGATCCGATCCGATACATAGGGCTTTTCATTCACAGTCATTTGTTTCGAGCTTCTGTCATGTGTCACATAATATTAATTTATCTACGTCATACGTTATTGGTATATAAACAATACAAACCAAAGACGTATGGCGTAGATATATCAATATTATGTGACACATGACAGAAGCTCGAAACAAATGACAGTCGATGAAAAGCCCTATTGGATCCGTCTTTCTCCGATCAGATCAGATCCGATCAGACCGGTTTTCCGGCGAGGGTGCCTACATTGGTTCAGTAATCTTCCGACCACCGACCACCGACAATAAGTTCCGATGAAGATGTGTTGAGATGATGACATTGAATATATTTAAACATGTTAGCTTGCAACCCCCAACTTGCAACAAACTTGCAACCAGTTTGCAACCAACTTGCAACCAACTTGCAACTAAAATTGCAACTCAACTTGCATCCAATCGGAATGAAACCAAACACTTCTCGATGAGAATAGGAGAAGCTACTCCCGACGTCGGCCGATATCTGATCGGATCGGAGAAAAACGGATCCAATGTAGGCACTCCCATTTAATACTATGGGTTTATTTTTTATTTCGACGTCGGCCGACGCGCGACGTCGGAATAAAAAATAAACCCATAGTATTAAATGGGAGTGCCTACATTGGATCCGTTTTTCTCCGATCCGATCAGATCAGATCAGATCCGATATCGGCCGACGCGACGTCGGGAGTAGCTTCTCCTATTCTCATCGAGAAGTGTTTGGTTTCATTCCGATTGGTTGCAAGTTGAGTTGCAATTTTAGTTGCAAGTTGGTTGCAAGTTGGTTGCAAATTGGTTGCAAATTGGTTGCAAGTTGGTTGCAAACTGGTTGCAAACTGGTTGCAAACTGGTTGCAAGTTGGTTGCAAACTGGTTGCAAGTTGGTTGCAAACTGGTTGCAAACTGGTTGCAAGTTGGTTGCAAGTTGGGGGTTGCAAGCTAACATGTTTAAATATATTCAATGTCATCATCTCCTTAACACATCTAACACATCTATCGGAACTCATTGTCGGTGGTCGGTGGTCGGAAGATTACTGAACCAATGTAGGCATCCTCGCCGGAAAACCGGTCTGATCGGATCTGATCTGATCGGAGAAAGACGGATCCAATAGGGATTTTCATCGATTGTCATTTGTTTCGAGCTTCTGTCAGATATTGTATAATCTGTGTATAATATTTCTATACACGGATTATACGACATATGACAGAAGCTCGAAACAAATGACTGTGAATGAAAAGCCCTATGTAGGCACCGCCTGTCGGATCGGATCGGATCTGATCTGATCTGATCTGATCGGAGAAAATCGGATCCAATGTAGGTGTGCACTACTAGGTGCATTTTTCCGTTGGAACTTTACCAGCTGCAGACGGGGGATGTGAATTGCATAGTGTAGAATTCCTTCCCTCTCGTCTTCACTGCAGCATCCATTTGACTTGCAAATTGGTCTTGGAGGTGTCACCAGGAAAGTGTACCAATAAGTTTTCAATTTAAAAATCTTTTAGTAATATTTTTAATATTTTCAATATTAATAATTTACTATTAGGATTGAAAACTACTTCGTCTAAAAATATATATGTTCCGGAGCAAAAAAACGTGATCTTTTGTATTTGTTTAAAAATAGGTATTTATGAAACAGTTCGTGAAGTATGCTTTTTGCGAACACACGCGATATTTAGAGCACGAGCGACAGCGGAGCGAGTGCTATACATCGCGTAAGTTCGCAAAAAGTAGTTCATGCACAGTTTCATACAATATTTTATCTACTCTACCATAAACAAATAAAAAAACTGTAACTCTTCGTCACTGGACTTCATTTCTATCCTACAATTTTTAGAACTTTGACATTTAAAAATTCTAACTTCTTTCAAACCACAAAACTGTAAAACTGTAAAAACTTTTGTCGTAATTTATTGCTCATTATGTCATCACCATGACAACGCCAAAGTTAAGGATATTTGATTATATGAAAGTGTGTTAAAAACAGTGCGAAAAAGTAAGTCCCATTTAAAATACATTGTTACTTCACGCTCACTTTAAACACCTCACGCACTGCTATCTATAATGACAGTTTTCACAAACTAAAAACTTACACGTAACATAACATAGAGTAGATAAAATTGTTTAAACAATTTCTGCCCAAAAATTCCGCCCGGTGCTCTTCAGATTTGTTTAAAGGGGACATTTTTGAATAGGAATTGACAAAGAAACCGAATCAAAAATTTTTTCAGACGGGAGCGGTCTCACTATATGGACCAAAGAAATCAAACTTGTTTGGTTTCGCCGCTTTGCTCTTTGCTAGCACTCTGTGCACCTCCGTTTGCCAGTATGAGTTTGATTTCTCCGCTTTGCTCTTTGCTCTTTGCTCGTCCACTCTGAACGTACGCTTAGGCAACCGTAGTGAACCGTAGTAATGTCTAAGAACCGTGAACTTGTTTAAGATAAGTTTAATTTGAAAAAGTCGTAGAAAGATGGGGCTATAAGAAGGATGTTATCATTTTTCAGAAAAAGTTACGGGTTGCCTATATTTAAGGGGGCAAATTTTGACATAAATTTGAACTAGATTTTCTAAAAAATGGCTGCAAGGAATTTTTTTATTTTTTGATATATTTTTTATATCCTCTCGGCAAATTGAAAGACATTATATTAGTCATATATCTTAACTCCCCATAGGAGGGGAGTTATGAATTTTTTATAAAAAAATATTCGAGTGCCCGTAACTTCCTTCTTAATAGAAACTAAAATTTGAAATTTTGCAGACATATATGGTACTTTATTATCTATTATCGCAATAAATTTTACCAAAAATATGGCTTCCGGTTGAACCGGAAATGAATAAAAAATCTTAATTTTTTTAGATACGTCGTGTATATTTTAACACATTTTGAAAGAATGCAAAATTACCTTTCCAATGACATAAAATTCATTGCTGTAGCTCAAAAACTTGAAAAGTTACGGTAAATAGAAATTTTGCTATAATCTTATGTGTGTCCTCTCTCACGCGTTCGTAGCAGAGCATTATTGTAGGGCAGTCAATGAGGGTATTGGGCTCCGAATTCCATCCTACTACATTGATGTACTTGATATTTTCACAGTAAGTAGGGAATAGCTCAAGAAACAAAATCTACCCTATATACTATGGCGCTTTTTATCTTGGGGCGGTTCCCACTTCTTCAAGGGGGTGGAAAATTTGTTGGTAAAAATAAGCACGGAAGTGGCTAAAGAACCTATTTCTAAGCAAAAACTGGTCTATACTTTTTTGAGAACTCAATACTTTTTGAGTTATGCGTAGTTGAAAATTGGCCATTTTCATTAAAAAATGACACCTTTTCGAACGGATTTTTTGTGAATACCTTAAAAACTATGCATCGAACTAAAAACACTATATAAAACATTTTTTAGATTATAAATAACAAAGAGATTCGTTCCTTCGTAAATGTTCTATTTATAATACAAAAAGAGATATGGCAGGTGAAAATATTTTGTTTTTTGGTGCATGCTCAAATTGGTGTATTCAACTTGAAATAACAGAGGAACGGTAGGTTTTAGGCGTATAATGCTACCAACACCTTTTGTAGTGTTTGAAAAGGCCTTTAAAACGAGCACCGTTAAATGTCGGTTACTTACAAACTAAGCGAGATATGGTGCAAAAAAATATATGACTAATGTACTGTAAGGAAAAATGAAAAGTATATACATTTGACTCCCCATCCACCATAATTTAAATGCATTGTTTTCCTTCTACAATACCTTTTAATATATATAGTGTTATTTCTACTTTCAAAAAGTTTTTAAATTTTCTTAAAAATCTTCCTTTTTCTCCATGTAATTCGAAAATAAAAATATTTCACCCCTGAGAAGTGGTGGGAACTTCCCCCATGATAAAAGCGCCATAGTATATAGGATAGACTTTGAATTAGGAGATTGGGCTACGCCCAAAATTTCATTAAAGTCCATGCAGTAGGATAGAATTTGGAGATAATATCTTGTTCTTAATCTCGCGCATTGACTGGCGTAATCGAAATAGAATGAAATGCAAATATTGTAAACTATTAATTTCTTAGAAAAATAAATTAATTTGAAATAAAAGTATGACTATAATATTCTATTGAGTTATGCAATAATCTACATATCTATAGTGTGTCCCCGAAATATGGCGTCGAACATTTTCTCAAATGCAGGAATTAATGATGCGTAGAACCATAAAATACTTTTAAGTACAGTAGGTGTTTCTAAAATATCAAAATAACGAGTAACTTTGTTATTTTTATAGAATGCCAGTATTTAGTACCATAACGATAATGGATCGGTACGATAAAGTTCTCGGGCGACCCTTCCGTCCAGCGTTTTTATTTTTTCTAAAATTATATTGGTGCTTTGGCGGGCTGCGGAAAAAGTTGCAAAGGACCGCATGCGGCCCGCGGGCCCAAGTTGCCGATCCCAGAACTTAGTACGACTGCAGTTTCGGATTGAAACGAAATTGAAAGTGTTTATTCATTTTTAATTTATATACTTACTCTATTTGGAGTACGAAGGGAACCATTCTCGCTGGAAATTTACCGCCTGAGCAGATAGGATGTGAATTCTCATCTCCCTATAGCTTCAAAATTCGTATTGCTTGCATTTTTAGAAACCTCGGATGATGTAACCAGAGAAGGTTTTCCATTGTTCTTAATCTGGTAGGATATAAAATTGTATTTTAAATATCATTTTGTGTGCTATTAGATTAAAAACCTAAACTTTTTCTATCAGATGTCGCTAGGGTATCCCTGCCATTTCGTTCGTTGCAATCTGTGACTGCACGAGGAGTATTATCCTGGTTCCGTCAGAGAGAAGAGTATCTGTATCTCCTGATGAGGGGCTAAGAAGCTCCGAAACCGGTCGAGATGCTTGCTGTACTCTCTGATTGAACTAGAATATAACACTACTGAAGCTTCAGTCGTGTTATATTCATATATTAATAGATATGTATAACAAAGACGGTATCCAAATTTAGAGAAGATTAAACAAATGAAAAAAGAATATAAAATTTTTAATCAAGATTCGAAACTTAATCTGAAGGTTTTTTTATAATTTCTTATGCAAATGTAGTGAACAATATTTCCAACACGCCGAAGGAAATTTAACTCCAATGCGTGCCAATCGGTTCACAAGTAACAGCTTGATGTTCAGTTATTGAGGAATTAGAATTTGTTTCAATATTATGCACGCGACTCCAAGATGCCGAGATAGAGGTGGAAAACTTATTACTTTATAAATTGTGAATAATATTTTGAAAATAGAAAAATATTTCAATAAGAGGCACCAATGATTTTCAATTTACTTGATATTACAAATAAATAAAAAAAATGCAAAGCTAATGTGTTTTGTACACATTTATGAACAAATTAATAAATTAAAAAGCAAAGTACTTTAAAAGTGTGTATACCATTAACTCCTCGATGACCTCTTTCAGTTTACAAAGCCATGGTCAACTTTTAAAAATAACAAAAGCCACCGTAAAGAAATAGCGATAAGTCATAAATACAATCATTCCTTCTGCATTGAATGCTGGCTTTATTTTCTTTTTAACCGAGTTTAGTTGGTTTAGTTAGAGTGACTGTAGTTTTAGGTCGCTATGAGGCTGTCTTTTCCCCTCTGAGAGACGTTCCACAAACGATATTTTCCTTTTTGCTCGATGTACCATAAATAGAATCTTTATACAGAAACAAAATGAAGTTCTGATTATACAGGAGTAAAATTAAGTTTTGGATGTCAGTATAATTACTAAAACCCAATAATGAGCGTGGTATTGACACTATCTCGGTTTTAACTGACTTGAAGGGTTAGGACTTCTGGCTTACCTTTTAGCGACTACTCCCTACTCTGATCTGTTAAGTGCTTTTATAAATGAATTACGAGGTCAAGCTACAAATTCAAGCCTTATTGAAAATGGTGTGATTAAACAAATACACACACCCAAACTTATATGGAATCACCATGTATTTCAAAGCAATATTTATTTCTTTTGAAAAAACTTGTTATTGTTGCGAAGAATAAAGGTTTTTATTGAAAATAAACAAATCGATAAGACAATCAGATAGTACCTACAGCTCGGTACGGTATAGGTTATTTGCTTGAGTTTGAAAATTGAACTAAAAAAAATAATCTAACTTTTGCGTCCAAAAACGAAACTATGCCTCATATGGGGTTATAGAACTTACAACGGGGAAAGATATTGGTCTTGTGGAGAAAGTAATGTTCTCAGAGGGACATAGCTGTAGAGCTATGTGTAACAAAGAGCGTTCTGTCCAAAACCTATGCTAGGTAACAGGAACTAGGAAAGCTTAAAAATAAAGCAAGGGAAAG
This sequence comes from Diabrotica virgifera virgifera, assembly GCF_917563875.1. Taxonomy (NCBI): domain Eukaryota; kingdom Metazoa; phylum Arthropoda; class Insecta; order Coleoptera; family Chrysomelidae; genus Diabrotica; species Diabrotica virgifera. The sequence goes on along the minus strand of NC_065447.1, from coordinate 107,957,722 downwards.
TCGCCAAAAAGTAATAACGGCTCGTCACAGCTTTTGGAAGCTACAGATGTAACTTTTTCAGTTGAAACGATAAGAAGAGTTTGTGCCAAGTAGTATACCGCAGGAGACAGCTATGAGTTCCCGAGTTATCCAGGCAGCACAAGACTGATCGCCTAAATTGATGTCTTCACCTCCAAAACTGGAAAATAGGAAATTGACAAAATGTGCTATTTTCAGAAAAAGTCAGGGTTCGTGTAAAATCAGATGACCCACGAAATTGTGTACTTAGAGATCGAAGAAGACAAGCAAGAACGAAAACTCTGTCATATATGTTCACAAATATACAAGGGGACGTATAATGTTATGGACAGGAATTGTGATCTGTAAAAAACTCCTTTAATTTTCATCCAATCAACTTTAACTGCTCACAGGTATGTTGATATAACCTCTAGTTCACGGTGTTCAAGAGAAAATCTAAATAAAAGTTGATCGAACCCCCTATTTTTTTGCAAATACGTCAAAATTAAAATCGGCTACGGGGCACTTTTTTGCGCATGCCTAAAGGAAGATTTTTCTATTTATTTTCCTGTTTTTTTATTTTTCTTTATCTGTATAATCGGATTTTCATATATTTTAATATGTGTGAGTATGTATATGATATGTAAACACACTCACACATATACACACAGACATACACATACACACACAAATATATCGGGTGTTGAATAGTCAAACGGCCATAGGAAACAATGGGGAATTCTAAACTGTTGAATTCCTGCTTCCCTAATAATTATTTTAAATCAAATGTCATGAAAAACTATTTGTAGAGGACTTGAAATCTGTATTGAAAACAAATATGTTAAAATTGTTTTACGAATTAAACACATTTCAAAATTTTGCAGAAATATAAAGCAATTGCCAGAGAATTATTAGTCCAATCGACCACTAAAAGTCAGATTTGACCTCTAAAAACCATACGAACTAGCTGAATTTTGCTAAAAATATCAATTTTGGTACCCCAAAAAAAGATGCAAAAAAGATTGCTAGTCCTACCCCCTGGCTTCTCCCTAAAACCACCCGTCGTAGAGGGGGAAATCGAAAACTTCATATTACCAAGAATATGTTTACGTCGTATAAAAAAATGATTTAAACAAAATGTAGATCAGATATTGAACAAAAATATTTGTTAGCATTTTTTGTGCAGAATGAACCGTTCTTTCAGAAACAACGCTTGAAGCGACCGGAGATTTTTAATATTTGTTACGCTCGCGAACTCAATTTTTTAAACAGAATTTGTATCAACTCGACGGTCAAAATTCAATATCTTTTGATCAGAGCGTCCTTTTGACAAAAATCCAAATGCATTTTAAAGATAAAATATGTTCAGCTTTGGTGTCTAATTTTTGCATTTTGAAGCAAATAAAGTCAGTTTGTTCATAAGATTTTTAGAGGTCAAACCTGACTTTTAGAGGTCGATTGGACTAATAATATTCTGGCAATTGTTTTACATTTTTGCAAAATTTTGGAATGTGTTTAATTCGCAGAACAATTTTAACATATGTTTTTAATACAGATTTCAGTTCTTTACGAATAGTTTCTCATGACTTTCGATTTAAAAGAATAAGGGAAGCAGGAATTCAACAGTTTAGAATTCCTCATTGGTTCCTATGGCCCGTTTGACTATTCAACACCCGGTATATTTGTGTGTATGTGTATGTCTGTGTCCTGTGTGTATATGTGTGAGTGTGTATACATATCATATACATACTCACTTATTAAAATATATGATAATCCGATTATACAGATAAAGAAAAACAAAAAAAAACAGAAAAATAAATAGAAAAAATATTTTTTGCGCATGCGCAAAAAAGTGCCACGTAACCGATTTTAATTTTGACATATTTTTGATCTACAAGGTGTAATGCAAGCATAAAAGCAAAAAAATAGAGGGTTCGATCAACTTTTATTTAGATTTTCTCTTGAACACCGTGAGTTAGGCTCTGTAGAGTTGAGACAGGAGAAAATTTAATTTTCGTGCATGATAATGGACCTCCACATACCAATAGAGCGACTAGAGACATCATTGAAGCAGAAGGTATCCCCTATTTGGAATGGACTGCTTGCTCACCCTAGCTTAACCCTATAGAATATTTGTGGGATATGCTTACAAGAAAAATTAGAGCTCACCGGGGTAATCCACAAAACACCGCACGGTTAGTATAAGCTGCTCTTAAAGAATTGAGCAACCTACCACAACAAAATGTTGAAATTTGATTAGGAGCGTGCCCACGCAAACTAAAACTTGCATAGGACTAAAGGTGATAACACTGACTACCAAAAAAAAATAAAAAATTAGGAAAAACAATTTAAACAATATTAGTTTAACATTGAAATTTTTTATTCTATTGACTTTAAAACAACTAGTTTAAATTTGTTTTTAAATACTTTATTGTTTTATTTAATTGTTACGTATTTGTTATTAAACTGCTTTAAAATAAATTATGTTTGACCTCGTTTGTTCATTTTAGAAATTCAGAAAATCACGAAATAATAAGAAATATCAGATGATTCCATATAAGTTTGGGTGTGTGTAATTGCTACCTTTTATATCAACAGCATGTGGCAAACAAATAAATATAGGCTACACATGTAATAATAATATTCACAAAATTACCATTCGTTAGACAAGGCAATAAAATTCATTATTTAATATGATATTAAACATATTGCCAATACGAAGAGAAAACAACTCAGAACATTTTTAAGTCGATAAAAGACTTCGAGCAGGATTCTGCCTATCACCAACCTTATTTAAACTTAACCTAGATGAAACACTTAAAAATTGGAACAAGAAATGTGGATAAGTAGCAGTTAAAATTGACGACAGCTATATCCGCAACTTATTTGCTTATAGCAAGTCTTATTTGCTGATAATCAAATAATTTTGTTCTGAAGCTATTTTCCCATTTGAATATACTTGATTAATCAAATAATTGTAGCAGAAGACAAAAATGACATTGTCTCTATGAAATAAAGGTGAAAGGAGAATTTGGAAGCTGGAATTTATAAATTAACTATAATAAAAAGCACTACATGGTCATTAGAAAACACTGCAGAAGAACTGGAGGGAAATAAAAATGCAATAAAATAAACAAATAAATATAATTATTCCTTAGGGGTAACTTTAAAACAAACGCAGAATAAGGTGAAACGAATAAAATAAATAAAACAAAGAATGGAAAGTGGGTGATGAATCAAAGAATGAAAAACAGAATAAATGCAATGGAAATTGTGTTTAGGAGAAGAAGCTGCAGATTAGCACTAATTGGCAAAGTGAGAAATGAACTAATTCGAGAACTAATAAATGTGAAGGACACAATAAATGACAAAATCATCATCTAGTCGTTATCGTCCACTGCTGAACATAGGCACCCTCTAAGTTTATGCATGTCTCGATGTATTGCGCTACCGTCATCCAGTTCTTGGCAGTTCTCTTTACATTGTCACCCAGAGCATTAGTATTCGACCTTTGCTTCGTTTGTCCGCCCGAAGTCGCCATTCCAATAATCTTCTAGTCCACCTGTCGTTCGGTGTACTTGCCACATAACCTGCCCATCTCCATTTTTTTTGCTACATGTTCTACTATATATTTGATTTTTGTTTTTTTCCTGATGGTATTATTTGGTATTTTGTTTCTCCTTGTGTCTTTTCTGCTGACCTTTTCGTTATTGTTAAGGTCTCGGCTCCGTATGTCATTAACGGCAATAGGCACTCTTCATACACTTTCTATTGAGATATATGGGCGATCATATCATTTTTTCATAAGTACTTGGGATGTTGGATCGATAGCAGCCTAAATCCTGATCTAGAAATAAGATCGAGAATAGAACAGGCTAGAAAATCTTTCGAAAATATCAAAAAACTACTACGTCTGGTCGTTTATCGACTTCAACTTATAGTGAAAGGAACGATCGAGGGAAAGAGAGGACCAGGAAGAAAAAAAACTATTGTGGCTCAGAAACATCCGACAATGGAGAGGGCTAAATTTTGAACAGCTAATAAGAACAGCTGAAGACAGAGAAGAGTTTGTAATTGTAAAAGCCAACCTCCATTGAGGAGACGGAACTTCATGAAGAAGAAGAATATCATTTTTAAATATTTCCCGTAGCTTACCAAACGCAGCCCAGCCAAATCCTATTCTGTGCTGTATCTCGTAATAACGAAATAAAAAGACGAAAATTACTCTGATATAGACTTATATGTGAAGGATGGATGAGACAAAAGTACCACTGATGTCTTAGAATAGGAAAGCAAATAGAGGGAGAAAAAAAGGATATCCTAAATTGCAAATGGAACGGACCTCACTGAAGAAGAAATGGCGATTGGTATGTGGTTACTGGCAAACAGAATATTCTGTGTAAAGCAATGGATAAGTAACTAAGAAAGTAAAACTTACTTAATTAAACAGTTTGAACGATTTTTATCTTTAATGTAAACTGAATAATTTATTTACAAATGAAAGTTGTTTTCTTTTATAAGTGCGCTTTTTTACAATTAAAATAGTACATTATATACCGCGGGACTGAAGTAGTACATTTAATCCTGAAGGTAAAGTTTATGGCCCGACCGCAGGGAGGGCCATAATTTACCTGAAGGATTAAATGTACTTCAGTCGCAAGGTATATACGATACTTTTCGTACTTCCGGTATGATTTTATTAATTATTTCAATAATTTCAATCAGTTTTTTCTCTCTTCAACTCATTTAATAAACTGTCTTTAAAATAAGTTACCATAGTAACATTGCGTTGTGACAGTTATAATTTAGAAACATTGTCATTACTAGTGTCATTGTAAAGAAACATTGTTATTGATAATTATTGGTATCATGAGTGAAGAAGGTGTATCTGATATTGATAAAAGAGCAGCCGAAGTAGGTGAAGAATTGTTACCACCGAAATCTAGAAAACTATACGAGCAGCAGTACGATGCTTTTAAAAAGTGGTGCCGCTTAAAAAATGTGAGACAACCTACTGAAAATGCGCTGTTAGTCTACTTCGATGATAAATCAAAAGCGGTTTGTGCCTCAACTCTCTGGGCACATTACTCAATGCTGAAATCGGTTATTAACATTAGAGAAGATATTGATATAAGTAAATTTCCAAAATTATTAGCTTTTTTGAAGAGAAGAAATGAGGGATTTAAGCCAAAGAAGTCAAGAATTCTCACGTCTGAGCAGGTAGATCAGTTCTTACGGGAGGCTCCGGATGATAAATATTTAATGCTTAAGGTAAATTTGGAAATTTGTTTATATTCAGAAATTTTAAGAAATCAATTTTTTTGTAGGTTGCACTTATTTTGGGCGTTGCGGGAGCTTGTCGTGGAAAAGAGTTGGTTGATTTAGAAATCGACGATGTGAGAGATTTGGGCGATTCCTTCCTAATTGCGATTAGAAACACCAAAAATAAAATTGACCGAAATTTTGTGATCAAAAATTCAGAAAACAGTGCCATCAGTTTTGTGGCGATATTTCGGAAATATGTGGCATTGCGAAAGACAGGGACAACTCATTCAAAATTTTTTGTTCAATACATCAACAAAGAATGTACTACGCGAGTAGTAGGAAAAAACATGTTTGGTACAATTCCACGGCAAATAGCAGCTTTCTTGAAATTAGAAAATGCGACGTCTTATACGGGACATTGTTTTAGACGCACATCTGCGTCTTTGTTAGCTGATTCGGGAGCAACAATAGACGTGCTGAAGAGACATGGAGGATGGAAATCCTCCAACGTGGCCGAGGGATATATTGAATCGTCTATTAAAAATAAACAAAAAATTTCAGATAAAATATTTGGTCAAGTCGCCGATTCGTCCACTATAGTTATGCCACAGTCCTCATTCTCGCTTCCTGTTTCCGCAGGATCTTCGAAACAAACACCAGTTCAATATGAAAAGGGCCTATCTGTTACTCGTCAGTTACCTGCTGCATTAACCCAGGAAAGACTGGTCAATATGACGAACTGTCACAATATTAATTTGAATATTAACGTTAATTACCATTCTAATTAATTATATTTTTCAATAAAATATCCCTTAAATTCGTTTGTTTGTGATTTAATCGTTCCGGGAGTTTCGTCAATATTTAATCCCGGAGGGATTAAATGTGACACTTTAGTACCTGTCACAAGGGAGTGAAGTTGTCACTTTAGGCCCGGAAGTACGAAAACAAGTATTTTCAGTTAGAAATAAGATGTATAAAGGTGTATAAAAAAAGAAGGTATCCCAATTTAGAGATGATTAAATATCTGAGAAAAAATGTAGAATTATTAATCAAGTTTCGAAACTTAATCTTAAGGTTTTTTATAATTTCTTATGCAAATGTACTGCACAATATTTTCCAACACGCTGAAGGAAATTTAACTCCAATGCGCGCCAATCGGTTCACAAGTAACAGCTTGATGTTCAGTAATTGGGGAATAAGAATTTGTTTCAATATTATATGCACGCGACTCCAAGATGCCGAAATAGAGGTGGAAAAACTTATATCAATATTATTTTGAACATAGAAACAATATTCGAAAAAAAATTAAAAGAGTAAGGAACTAATATCCGTTTCTATGTCAGTCTTTATAAATAAGGTACAAAATACGAAAATTTAAAACCGAGATAAAGACCATTAATTTGAGTTTAGTTAGATGTAGGTACTAATATATTGGCCAGTTCGTAAATAATATCTTCTGATGATATATATATATATATATATTTTTTTTAGTTTAGCTCTTTAGTGGCTCATATTATGTTTTATATCGATAAAATAACCCAAGCGTCAAATTATTCACTTAATAATTTTTGCGTCAGTTCAATAACAGACACCAATGATTTTTATTTTACTGGATAAAATAATAACAAAAATCAAAAAACTGATATTATTCTGGGCAGATTATCTGAGATTAGGCCATTTTTGGGAGAAGTTATTTACCAGCAATTTTATTGCTGGAATCGAATCTTATGATTGCATATATTAATAATATAGGTATGCAAAATCCGCAGATAGTGTGCTACTTTTTTATAAACAAAATGGCGCCCGAATATCGTGTTTTTTCAATTTTTGCTCTAAAACTCAAAATATTTTAACTTTACACCAAAAACACCCAAAAAAAACACAGACACCCAAATAAAAATTCACCGTAATTAAATTCTACATAGAGACGTGTTTTTCCTGATTTATTTCGACGAAAATTTTCCTTGAAAAATGCGGGTTTTTCCAACAAAATCTTTAGTTTTCAACTGAAATTGTAGATAAGTAATTATTTATTAATAATTAAATAACTTGGTAATATAAAAGCCCTTTTCGTATAGATTATAATTCCAGAAGCCGATGAAAATTAGAGGAACAGTTTAGTAAAAATTGAATTGTTGATTAAAAATTTACGGTCGCTATAATAACCACAATATTTATGATACATAACAATAACTATGATTTTTGTATAAAAAGACATTGTACCTATCTAATGTACTTTACAGAATTGAAATTGGATTATTTTTTTTTGCAACTATTCTAATGACTTAAAGCAAGAGTACCTTTTAGTAAAAGAATATCCCAGAATTTAATAATCCAGTGTCAAAAATGCTTAAAAGTTAAAGACAGAAAAGTTATGCGATAAAATATCCGTTTCCCTACCCTAAACGGACGCCTATGACCGGTACTAAAAATTGGCAATTGATGGAATCGATTTATCTCTGGAAGATAAATAGGTGTACCAATTTTCGTTTTTCTAAATATAAGTGTTCTGGAACTATTTTAAAAAAACTAATTACAATACGCCATCTTAGCTTCCTTAGGAAGCATTTTCGGACTAGGTGAATTGAGTTAAATTTTATTAAAATTATCTGAAGAATGTCCGGGCTTCGCTTGTTAGAAGAGTTTCTTGACACCCTGTATAATAGGTACAATCCCTACTATAACCAATTAATTGTAAAATTATTGATTTTCTTCCTATTACTTTTATTACGTTTACTTCGATACAAATATGATCTAATCGCTTAAAATAAAGATGTTACAGTTTGGTATTAGATTTCAAAGGTGTGTAAAAATCTGAGACATTACTCAGGAAAATAATATTTAATACCGTACGATTGTTTTAACGATATAAAAATTAATTTTTATGTATTAAATATTTTTGCGGTTATCCTGCCACGTTATAAACGGTTTTAGATTAGTGTTTTTTAAGCATACTTGACATGGCATGAAAATTGTGGTAATATGAATATGTTTGTATAACAACCTGCAATCATTTTACAGACTTAAATACTTTAAATACAACTGCCTCTTTGTAAATAGCTTTATGTTAACATTCTTGAGATATGTGCAAAATGTCATGACTCAGAAAATCGTGTAACTTTCCACGAATTTTCTTACACATTTTTTAACTATGTATAGTAAAAAAAGGTGTAACTAAACATCCTGCCATTTTGAATAATGTCTACTTCAATTATTTATTTTTTAATAAAATTTATTTTATGACTAAGAAAATCACGGAAGGAGGGTGAACATTTTCCACAGAATTTTCCAAGGGACAAGGGCAGTTAAACATTAGGAGACATCATGCCAATATTTTTTTAGATCATTTTTAAATAATTATGTTTAATTTATTAAGTTGGCAGGACTCAGAAAATTATGAAACTTTCATTATTTTCATTACATGTTTGTATATTTATATACTCCCTTAGTCCTTTTGCAACCCTCCTGTCCAAAAAGGTTCTTCATAAAATTGATAGTATCCTGTCATTCTATGGATATGGTAGGACTCAAAAATTCATCGCAACTCCCCAATTTTTTCCTCATGGAAAATCTAATTTTCACAGGAGAATGTCACAGGAAATCCGTGAATTTTTCCAAAAATTGTAAGTACCTTTTCTAACCTTCCGGTATTGCAAAGGGCAGGACTCAGAAAATCGTGGTTGAAGTTCTGTTAATATCTCCTGGTTGATTTCTCTTTACATATTGTCAATCTTTGTTCCATTAAATCTTTTATATACTAAGCAAGTAAACATTTTGTTACATTATTTGATTTTTTATTGAACAAAAAAAAATTATAGATAAAATTAGAAAAATTTCAGCAGCTTTAGAAAAATATTGGACTTACCATCCAGCCTTCTGCGTCCAATGTTGAGCAAAGGCCTCCTTTAATTTCCTTCAGTTCTGACGGTTTCTGTAGATAATTCCCAGCGACTAATTTGATATCGTCTATCCATCTTGTAGGTGGTCTATCACTGCTTCTTGTCCACACTGTAAGTTTTTGGAACCACCATCCTTCCTTAATTATGGCCAGATGGCCAGCCCCGTTTCACTTAGGCGAATTCTATGCACTCTGTGACATCTATGATGTCTGTCCTTCTTATTTCTTCGTGTCTGATCCTGTTTCTGAGAGTCAGTCCAATTAGCGAGTGTTCCATTCTCCTTTGTCCTCTTTGACTTTAGTTGCTGTGGTCGGGGTTAAGGAAAGTATGTCGGTGCCATATGTCATGACTGGAAGCACATAACGATCCAACGTCTTTCTTTTTCAAATAATTAGTCATGTTGCTCTTGAAGTTTTATAGATGTCTATGTCTTATAGAACCTCATGTGTTTCCCATGCTAAAGTAATTCTTCTTTGCAGTTCAGCGGTTGTGTTGTTCCTGTAAATATGTATTTCAAGATTAAGTATTTAGATTTATGAAAAACTCAGTACACATAATTTATTCGTTTCTTTATTTAACGGGACGAACCCCTTTTCCTCACAAAAATTACAATATATACATATAATTAACATATAAATTGTAGTCATGCATTACATATTTTTCAAAGTAGGTACCTATTAATAACAATAGTGTCTCAATTTCTTCAAACCATTCTTGAACGATGACGCAGATAAATTAAACAATTCAACACTAGCTAGCAAATAATTGGCAGCTCTCATCCTTCTTGTGATTGTCTCATTTCTATCATAATTGGGGTGATAAAACTTTACTATACTGGTCAGAAGAGCGTGTTCTAGAATTTACAGTAAAAATAATTAATTCTATAAGTTCCGGACAATAAACATAAGCATAAAGAATTTTATGCAAAAACGCAATTAACAATCAAATTCTCTATTTTCTAAAGTTTTCATATGAAGTTGACAAAGAATATAGTTATAATCACAGTTAGTTCTATTAAAATCCTTTTATACCTGCAAATCCTTAGGAATTTATTCGGAACTCATTTACCCATGATTAACCCTGTCAAATGCTTTGGCAAAATTAGCATAATATATGGAGTCAACTTAGGTATCCCGAATAAAGTACGTGCCTCCTAGTGGCTGGATACGGGCAACAATACATTGGCTTATAGGGCAGTCCTTACAGTAGGGATCCTGGCCTATACAGAAAAATGCAGGCGGGTGTGGGGTAATACTGCACTTTGGTTGCATTGGTGGTGTATTGGCTGCAGGGCAGGGTATGGTGCTGATAGAAAAGGCATTCAGGCATCAAATATTCAAACAAAATCTTTTCAGGCCATAAAAATGAAAAGACCTTCTCCAAAGATATAAAAACTTATACTGAAATGAGGGCATCTCCTGAGGTAAAATATACCGGAAGTAAAATGAGCCTCTGTTCGGACCTCCCGGTGAGGACTATCTCAGGGGGAACACCATTGCAGGTTAGAAAAATCAGGATAGGGTCGTGGAATCTTGATAGTCTTACAGGTAAGAGTCTTGAGTTAGTGGATGCGCTCAAACGAAGGAGAGTTCAAATTGCTTGCATTCAAAAAACTACGTGGAAAAGTCAAAGGGCGAAAGAACTAGGTGAGGGTTACAAATTGTGGTATGCAGGGAGTAGTAACACTAGAAATGGGGTTGTTATAATTGCTTATAGTGAAATGAAAGATAACGTAGTGGAAGTTGTAAGAACGAGTGATAGAATGATGTCAGTGAAATTTGTAATTGATAAAGAGGTATTGAATGTTGTGTGTGTATGCTCCTCAAACAGGTCTGGGTGAGAATGAAAGAAGAGCTTTCTATTACCAATTAGGAGATGTCGTGAGTGATATTCCATCAGAGGAGAAAGTTTTAATAGGAGGTGATTTCAATGCACATGTGGGCCAAGCCAAGGCAGGATACGAAGCAATACATGGGGGATTAGGCTTTGGAACTAGAAATGAAGCAGGAGATGACATGCTTAAATTAGCAACAGCATTGGATATGGCGATTTTTAACACATTTTTTAAAAAGAGAAAAACTCAACTTATTACCTAAAAAAGTGGACAACATCATTCCCAAATAGACTACTTCATGATAAGGAAAGAAGACATACGTAAATGCAAGGACTGCAAGGTAGTAGTTAGTGAGACAGTAAGCCAACCACATAAGCTGCTTGTTCTGGACATCGAAGTAAAAAGCGAAACTAAACAAAAATATCGGAGAGGACCACAAAAAATCAAGTGGTGGCTGCTAAAAGATGAGAAGGAAGGTCTACTTAGGAGAAGACATACATACATAATCGATGATCCCCTTATACCTTAAGGTGTCGAGGTCTTACTTTTACTTACTCCACTTGTTTCGGTCCCTAGCTAATTTTTTGGCTTCCTGCCACGATTTTCCTCTATTCTGCAATATTTCCATCACACTGGTATTCCACGTTTTCCTTAGTCGGCCTTTCCTGTTTTCCCTATCGGCCTCGCTTCCCATGTCATTTTAACCTGCCTGCCGTCGTTCATTCTAAATAAGTGACCAGTCCATTTTAATTTCTTTTCATAAATTTTTCCCTTTAATGATTTTACTTTTAATTCTCTTCTAATATATTTTTGCTACGTCTTTTATCGATCTAGCTCCCACGACTTTTCTTAAATACACCTCATTTCCGCTGCTTGCAATCTCTTTTCTTGTTTGTCGTTCAATACCCAATTCTCTTCTCTATATGTAGTGGTAGGTACGTAAATTGTTTTAAATATTATCATTTTGGTTTTACTAGTTATTTCTTTTTTATTTAAGAAGTTTTTATACAGCGAATGATATGTTCTTGTGGCTGCTTTTATCCTATTTCCAATTTGGTCTTCTTGTGTCCCCTTCTTATTTACAATTATTCCAAGGTATTTAAATGTATTTACCTGGTCTATTTTTTTCCTTGGATTTCAATACTTGAGTTAACATCTTTTTTGGATATTGCCATTACTTTTGTTTTTTCCATATTAATTATTAGATTGTACTCAGGAGAAGAATAGTAGAAAAATATGTTGGAACATGAAAGAAAGTCCTACTATAATTAGGAGAAAAATGGCAAGTAGTATTATATATACTGCTATTAAAATACTTGGGAAAACGTCAGGAAAAATATTGAGGATAAAGAGACTTGGTGGTGGTCAAACGAAGTACAAGAAAAAATAAAAGAGAAGAGAAAATTATATAAAAGTGGCAAGAAACCAGATCCGACACAGATCTTCAAAACTATATGGTGTCGAAAAAGAAAGCGAAAGTAGCAGTAGCAAAAGCCAAAGCAGAGCGTATTCAAATCTATACGATCAACTTGATACCAGGGAAGGCGAAACGAAGATATATAAAATAGCCAAACAGAGAGCAAAGAAAGCAAAAGATTTTAATCAGATTAGATGTATCCGAGATGAAAATAATAAAATACTAGTTCACGAAAGGGATGTCAAAAAGAGATGGATAAAGTAATTTGACAGCTTTTTAACCCTTAAACGCCCAACCTTTTTTGGTTACATGTACGCCCAAGGGTGGGTAAAAAATGTCCACCTTGAAAATAGCTAATATATTTATTGAGAGTTGTTGGAAATGGATTAAACTTAAGAATCTTATGCTTAATAAACACAGCATCTTCTAAAATATTAATATAAACAATTTACAAACCTTACAACAAAATTACAATGCACATTAAAATTAACATACCAGTAAAAGCCAGTAATCCAGATTTGTCGATTTTCTCCACATTCTTCTTTTCAGCCTCCTGATTGGCGGATAATTATGTAGATTATGTAATTATACGTCGATAATTATATGGATTATCTTCCTACCAACGAGAAATTATATAGAAACCTTTAGGAACAAGTTTTACCAAGGGTGTAATTTTTATGCCAACCCATATTTAACCCAAGATGCTATTTTTATTTTCAAAAATATCGGTAGAACCAAATTAACATTCGATAAATGGCTGTCTTTTTAACAATAAATAATTTTTTTTAAATTTTTAAACACTTAATAAATATGTTTACAAGGCAATATGCATTAGGTGAACATTTTTACCCACCCTTGGGCGTTTAAGGGTTAAATGAAGAATTTGACAGACAGCCTGTAGAGTCAACGGAGACAGTAGCAGCAATGGTCACCAAAATAACAAACGAGGAAGTGGCTCAAGCGCTTCAAAAAATAAAGAAAGGAAAAGCGGTAGGACCAGATGATATTCCTGGGGAAATATGGAGAGCATTGGGAGAGACAGGAACACGGTGGCTAGCAGGTCTATTTAATAGAATTATGGAAGTTGGACAAATGCCAGACGAATGGAGAAGCAGTATACTGGTACCTGTTTACAAAAACAAGGGAGATATACAACAATGTACAAACTACAGGGCTATAAAACTGCTTAGCCACACCATGAAAATATGGGAAAGAGTAATTGATAGACGGATACGTAAAAAGACCGAAATATCCGAGAATCAATTTGAATTTATGCAGGGCAGATCAACAACAGATGCAATTTTCATTATAAAGCAGTTAATGGAAAAATACAGGAGTAAAGAAACAAACGCTCATATGGTATCCATTGATCTTGAAAAAGCATATGATAGAGTTCTTCGAGAGATTCTGTGGTGGGCACTCAATAAGAAAGGAGTCCCTGGTGACTATGTAAAGATTATGAGGGATATGTATGAGGGAGTAACGACTAGTGTTAGGACAGGTGTGGGAAAGACTGATAAATTTCATGTGAAAATAGGATTGCACCAAGGCTCTGTGCTTAGTCCGTATTTATTCTCATTAGTTTTGGACCAGATAACAGCGAAACTACAGGGTAACATTCCATGGTGCTTAATGTATGCTGATGATGTGGTGTTAGTAGGAAATAGTGAAAGAGACTTACAACAAAAACTGGAACAGTGGAGGCAAGCTCTGGAGGAAAAATGTTTAAAACTTAGTGGGACAAAAACAGAGTATTTGGAATGTTCATTTAAAGATGGAGTTACTACAAATAAAATGGTATCTTTGGATGGTGAACTGATTGTAAAAAGCAATAGTTTTAAGTACCTGGGATCTGTATTACAGAGTAATGGAGAATTAGATGGAGATGCATGCAGTAGAATTAGGGCTGGGTGGATAAAGTGTAAAGAAGTGAGTGGTGTGTTGTGTGACAGAAAAATTCCAATAAAGCTGAAGGGAAAATTCCATAAGACAGCCATAAGACCGGCTATGATGTACGGAACTGAATATTGGGCAGTGAAGAAGAAAGAGGAACAACGAATGCATGTGGCGGAAATGAGAATGCTTAGATGGATGAGTGGAGTGACAAAGAAGGATAAAATTAAAAATGAGTATATTAGGGGAAGTCTAGGTGTGATACCAAAATTGACACATTGATGCCAAAATGAGAGAGCATAGGTTAAGATGGTTTGGTCCAACGTCGAGACGTTAATCACCCAATACGAAGAATAGCTGAAGTGCAGATTCCTGGAAGGAGTAGGAGAGGAAGACCAAAGAAGACCTGGGGGGAGACGATAAGGAGATATATTGGTAAAGGGGATTAACATTGATATGACCCAAGATAGAATTGTGTGAAGAAATGCAATTAGGGAAGCCGACCCCGCATAGGGATAAGGCAAAGAGAATGATGATGATGGAGTCAACTTAGATTCCCGATTCCATAGAATCGACAATAAAGTTTGAATATAAAATAAGATTTGTACAAGTAGATTTCTTGTGACGGAAACCATGTTGTTGAACGACAATTAAAATTTTAAAGTCGTAGATTAACATCTGGTTAACAAAAAAATCAAGAAACTTTAGTGGTTCAGATTGCAAACAAACCGCCTTGTAGTTTTTAACATTATTATTTTGACCAGATTTAAAAATGGGTTTTAAAACACTCACTTTCTAAAAATAAGGAAATGTAGAAGAAAGTAATGACTAATGACATATTGAATAATATAGTCGGTTCGCTAAACTCAGACACAACTGGCTAGTGATTTTAAAAATTAATTTTGCCAATTTCATAAAATTGTCGAAAAATAATTACTAAATAGTTAATAATTACTAAATAGTTAGTAATTTTGCCAATTATAACATTAAAATTACGAATACATTATTTTATTTCTTAAAATAATTTAATTTTTTTGTCAATTGTCATTTTTGACTGGGCTCATTTTTTACCCCCGTTGGTAATCTGTGTAGGAAAAGAAGGTTGGTCATCGGAAGGTTACTAAGAGAAACTTGCAATGTTACTGTATTCTTTTAAATAGTCTGTGAAATAACATCTAAAGGGTTATCCAACATCGACCAAATCAACTTTAGAAGCTCAATTAATATAATAAACTTGCCATCATCAACAATAAATAAAAAAAAACATCCTTCGGCCACCTCTATTAACACGTAGCCGACACTCCTACTTGTCCTAGTTGAAATAACGCCAGTTTCTCCAAAATCGTCGCGACGCTACGTCTACCGCTACCTTCGGCGATGCCGCAACTTTCTCACTTCAACGGGTACACTGATTTTTAAAATAACTAATTGTCTAATTCCTAGAACAGCAAAAGAAAGATTAACATACAAGATAGAATTACTTAAAGAAGAAAAAACGGCAAACAGATTTGTGGCAGAGATAAATAAAAGACTTCGTTACCCCACCGCAGAAGATATTGATGAAGAATGGAGGAATATACAGATAGCGATGACAGAAGCAACGGAACTATGTCTAGGAAAAGTACAAGCAGAGAAACGAAGAGACTGGTTTGACGAGGATTGTAAAATAGCATTGATACGTAGAATTAAAGCAAAAATAGAAAAAGACAAAAATAATACACAGGATACTACAGAAAAATATAAAATGGCAAGAAGAGAAGTAAAACAAATCTGCAGAAAAAAGAAAAGAGAACATCTTGACAAACAGTTGAAAACAATAGAAGAATCATACATAAACAAGGAAATAAGAAATTTCTACCAAGAAGTAAAAATATCCCGAGGAACTGCAAAGAGTAAAACAAGTTATTGTAGAGGTAAAGACGGTGTGCTTTTAGGAGAAACAACAGAAACATTGAACAGATGGGCGGAGTAATTTGAAGAACTATTAAATGCAAACAAACTAGCAGAACCCCAGGAAATAAAACAACATGAACAGGATAACACAGAACAAGAACGTGAAGAAGAACCTACACTACAAGAAGTAAAAGAAGCAATATTGAAGCAAAAAAATAACAAAAGCGCAGGAGAAAGCGGAATTCCGGCAGAGATTTTTAAAGCAGGGGGAGAAAAGCTGCAAGAAAAAATTTTCCGACTAATATTAACAGTCTGGCAAAAAGAGGAAATGCCGCAACAATGGAACAATGCACTCATCTGTCCAATCTACAAAAAAGGTGATGAAACAAGTTGCGAAAATTATAGAGGAATATCGCTATTAGAAGTGGCCTATAAAATACTTGCAAAAATCATCCGAAATAGATTGCAAAAGGAGGTAAATAAGATCATTGGAGAATACCAAGGAGGTTTTAGACCAGGAAAATCAACAACAGATCAAATATGTTTAATTAAACTAATACAGAACAACAGCTACGAACAAAATTTGGGACTACACATGTTGTTCATTGACTTTAAACAGGCTTACGACTCAGTAGACCGAGATATGCTATATGAAGCAATGAGATCCTTGGGTATTTCAGGAAAGCTGGTTAAATTAGTGAGAATGACGCTCAACAATACAAAAAACAGGATAACACTGGAAGGAAATTTTTCAAAACAATTCACAGTGAATAAAGGACTGAAACAGGGTGACCCTCTATCTACAGACTTATTTAACTTGGTACTAGAGCACATAGTAAGAAGGATAAAAATTAGTACAAGCGGTACCATATTTAAAAACAGACAGCAGTTTATAGCTTACGCTGATGATCTAGTCATCCTAACAAGAACAAAGGAACATCTCCAAAAAATATTCCAAAAGTTCGAAGCGGAAGCAAAAAGGTATGGATTAAGAATCAACCAAGGAAATACACAATACATGGTAATGAAAGGAGATATAAATAAAGAGGATAACTATATAAAAATGAAAGGAGAAGGAGATGAATATAAATTTAAGGAAGTAGCAGAATTCGAATACCTGGGAGTGACTGTAACCAGTGCTGGAAGGGAAGAGAAAGAAATAGATAAAAGATTATTGAAGGGAAGTCGAGTTGTGGGTGCCTTAAACACGATATTAAAAGCAAAAAATGTATCAATAAACGCGAAAATCAGAATATATGAAACGATAATACGGCCCACAGTGTTGTATGCGAGCGAAACGTGGGTAATGAATCGACAAGAGGAGAAGAAGATACAGATATGGGAAAGGAAGGTCCTGAGAAAAATTTTTGGAGGTATACAGATAGCGGAGAAAACCAGGAGGAGACGAACAAATGAAGAAGTAATGAGGATGTATGGGAGACCAAAAATAACGACAAAAATACGAGCCCAAAGAGTTAGATGGCTGGGACATATTACTCGAATGCCAGAAACTAGAAACGTCAAACGAATATTGAATGACAGAGCATTGGGAAAAAGGAGACGATGTCGCCCAAGGAAGAGATGGTTAGAGGCTGCAGAGAGGGATTTGGAAGAAATCGGGGTGAAGGACTGGAGAAAGAGTGCAGAGGACCGAAAAGAATGGAGAAATATTATCCAGAATTTAGAAGCCGTAGGCCTATAAGACCTGTTAGCGCTGTTATATATATATATATATATATATATATATATATATATATATATATATATATATATATATATATATATATATATATATATAATTGTCCAATTCCATGAGCTAATTCTAGATTTAGCCAGACACTTTTCTGATTATATAACTCCTCATCTCGTGAATAGATCAATTTGGTTTCAGCAAGATGAAGCAACTCCTCATTATCTTCATGGCGTTCTTCAGTTTTGCGGTAATGCATTTCCAAATCGTTGGAACGAAAGAAGGGAAGCTATCAATTTACCAGCAACATCTCCGAATCTGACACTTCTGGAATATTTTTTATTGGGTTATTTAAATATCAAATATGCCACAGACTATCCAAGAACTGAAAGACAGAATTACATAAGAGATAGTATGTACTATTTTTCCGGAAACGACTAGAAATAGTCGAGGAAATGAAGCTGGAAGCTGGAAAAATGGCACAACCTCGCAATTTTTTCGTCCAGTATCGATTTGTACAAAAATTTGGGATTAGGCTCATTTTACCCTCTAGTTCATTTTCTATATTGAGCAGTTGTACGTTTTTGGTTTTTTAAGGGTGAAAACCACCCCTAATTGTAAAAAATTATAAAATAACATTTTAAACTTTAATATTGACAACATTTGCTTCTAATTAGTTACATAATGATTGTTTTATGCTTTAAGATATAATATCATAATATTTCAACCCTTAAAACCACCCTTGTTGAAGCTATATATAAAAAGTTTACTTATCCTAAAAGAATAATGTCGGCTGGCATCAATTTACATAAAAATTTGAGTTTAGGATCATCTTACCCTATACTTTATATTCTATATCATGCTCAAGGGCGTTGATAATTTTTAGGGGTGTAAACTACCCCTTATTTTAAAAAATTATATAAAAACATTGTAAAATTTAATATAGGTAAAATTTGGTTTTGACTGGTTAAATAATGATTGTTTTATGCTTTAGGATATATGTAATATTATAATAATCTAACCCATAAAGCCACCCTTGTTGGAGCTATATAATATAAAAAGTTTACTTATCTTAAAAGAATAATTTCGGCTTGCATCAATTTACATAAAAATTTGGGGTTAGGATCATCTTACCCTGTACTTTATATTCTATATCATGCTCAAGGGCGTTGATAATTTTTAGGGGTGTAAACTACCCCTTATTGTCAAAAATTATATAAAAACATTGTAAACTTTAATATAGGTAAAATTTGGTTTTGACTGGTTAAACAATGATCGTTTTATGCTTTAGGATATAATATTATAATATTTTAACCCTTAAAAACCACCCTTAATAACATGGAAATTTTTATAGGTAGACAATTTAGTAGATCTATACAGAAAAAAAGTAGAATTAAAGAATTACAGAAACATTTATTTACACAAAAATACGAATTTACAAATATGTAAAAATACACATACAAATAGTTTTTTAGTCATCATCCAGTATACGAACGGGCTCTGTGGTATTATGTATATACATTGAAAATGTATAAGGGGTGTATAATATAAGGCGACTATTCGACTTTTTCGAAAAAAAAAATAGTTTTATAAACATAGCTCCTTCATTTTTCGCGATTAAAAGTTTTTTCAATAACGGTTTTGTAGGAATTTTGAAGAGTTATAAGGCTGTGTAAATTAAATTTCGTAAGATTCCTTAATTTTTAATTGAGGTGGGTTTAAAAGGCTCGAATAAGGGGATATTTGCTCGTAAATAGATGTTTTAAACAGTTATATCTCACTAACTATTCACTGTAATGAAAATCTATGCATAAGGAAATTAGTTATTAAAAAGCTACAATTTAGTAGTCTATCATTTATTTCGTATCTCCAGTATTTTCGGAGATATTTTGAAGAAAATAATAAAAAATGCGAAATTGCAAAAAATCAATGTTTCTTTAAACTCCAATTTTTCTAAAAGGATGCCTTTTAAATAGGTCAAACTTCTTGGGTGTATTGATAATATAAATGAATTACAGAAAGGCGAAGACCAATTTTTAATTACAAGGCTAGTTAGGGGGTTGTCTTCACTGTTTTTTTTTTCGTAGAGAAAAACAGGTACCCACTTTTTTTATCATAAGTTGCTCAATTTTTATGCTAGAAACTTTTTATTATTTTTTTGAAATATCTTATTGTATGCTTGAAAAAGCATCATCTAAGTTGTCCTGGAAAAATGCAAAATTTTCCCGTTATTTGGCTTTGATTATTTCAAATTATGCATTTGATGAAAAAAGCTAACTTTTAACATGCCGTATCTCGGTTTGTGTTGGTCGTAAAAATATTATAGAAAAACAGTTTCGTTTGTGTTACTAAAAGATACAATTTTGATATCTACAGTTTTTTTGATTAAATGCATTTTTTCGAGTTGTTCTCAAAAAAGTCTCTAAAAAAGTCGATTTTTCCGTCGAAAAACTGTTACTTTCAACCACGAATAACTCGAAAAATATTAGTTTTACGAAGAAAATTTAAAAAACTTTTTTTCTTAGAATTACTTTTTACATCGATATACATGGTTAAAATGCAATAAAAAATTCCCACCCCCCGAGATTGCGTGGCAAAACCCCCCAAAAAAACCCAAATCCTTGGACTATTCCCTACCTTCTGTGAGAATTTCAAGTAAACCCATGCTGGACGAAAAAATTTCGAGCCAAAATGCTTCATTTTCTCGACTAAAAAGTTTTTGATGAATTTCCATTCAGAATGGTTACCTACGTACTTTCTGTTTATACAGCAACATTAACTACACAAATGTGTTTCTCTAATTTCTGCATATTAATTCAATATTGGCCATTAACAGATTTTACAGGGTGATTCATTAAGATTGTCCAATCTCTGAGTTACAGATTCTAGACCTCAAAATATTAAGATTTAACCCAAATCGCTTAAATAAAATGTGCCTTTTTACCGAGTTACAGGGTGTTTTATTTAAAAATTTAATAACTAATTTTACCCAGTACTTTAAAACTATTTGACATATCCTTGTCTTACCTTGCATAAAGAAATCTACCTATCGTATACCCTACTAAACTATGATAAAGAAACGTTTCTGGCTACTACCAGAGGCGTACGACAGGGGACAGTGAATGGTTTACCCTTTCCAAATTCTACGCCACTGGCGGAATTGCTATTTTAGCACAATATTTCTATTGTTCAATACGTTCTTGGTGAATAATATATTTATTCTTAACGATAAAGTCATTACTTTTCGATAAAGTCATTAGTTTTATTTTCATAAAGTTGAAAATGCAACGGCACGGCTATTTTGATTAATGTATGGTGCCCCTTCAGTGTTAACTTCAAATATCTCGAAAACTAATGATTTTATCGGTAAGAATGAATCGTATAATATTTGGATAGAAAGTATTGGAGAGTCGAAAAATTGCACTAAAATAGTAATTCCGCCAGTGGTGCAGAATGTGGGAAGGGTCAACCATTCACTTTCCGCTGTCGTACGCCTTTGGTAGTAGCTAGAAAGGTTTATTTAACCTATTTCGGTAGGACCTACAGTAACTACACTTTCTGCCGAGTATGATATGGATATGTTAAATACTTACTTTTAAAGTACTGGATACAAATAATTGATATTTATGTAATAGGGATATTTGATTTAAGAATTTAAAAATTATTTGTATTCAGTAGGTACTTAATCAGTACATTCAGTACATAAATATCCTTATCATACTTGCCAGATTATGCAGGTACTGTACACCCTACTAATTTATTTTAAATAAACGTTTCTGGCTACTACCAGAGGCGTACTGGGGAAAGTGAATGCTTGACCCTTCAAAATTCTACGCCACTGACGGAATTACTATTTTAGCATAATTTTTTAATTCTCCAATACTTTCTATGTAAATAACATACTCTTCATCCGTAATGATAGAAATATTTCTTTTCGAGATATTTGAAGTTAAAAATGAAAGACCGCAATACATTAATCAAAAGAGCTGTGGTGTTTCATTTTCAACTTCAAATATCTCGAAAACTAATGACTTTATCCTTACCAATAAAGAGTATATTATTCACCTAGAAAGTATCGGAGAATCTAAATATGGTATTAAAATAGCAATTCCGAAGGTGGCGTAGAATTTGGGAAGGATAAACCAATCACTGTCCCCTGTCGTACGCCTCTGGTAGTAGCCAGAAACATTTGTTTATCATAATTTGGTAGGGTGTATCAAATTTTTAAATAAAATACCCTGTAAGTCAATAACGGGGCATATTTTATTTAAGTGATTTGGGTTATATCTTAATATTTTGAGGTCTAAAATCTACACCCCAGAGATTGGACATTCTTAATGAATCACCCTGTATATGTTGCATCGGCAATAAAAGATTAACAAAACATGGTAAAATATACGGGTGGTCCCATATAAGAGGTCTGGGAAAATAAAATTTAAAGGATAATAAAGTAATGACTAAAACAATTTTAAACAATCAATGAATAAAAGAAACTAGGCCAATCAACTTAGGTTTTTACTAGACATAACTGAAAAGACCGGGTTTGACAGTTGAAGTCTGTAGTATGAGATATTACACAAAGACTACCATCTAGGGCTTCATCAATTTTTTAGTAGAACAATTTTTAACAATCAAAACCTCAAACTTAGTTTTTTGTGAAGCTAACTTTAAACTTGTTTATTTAGAGATTTGACGTCCACAGGTAACTTGTCAGACGAAAAGGATACATCGAATGAGATACGCTAAATGACAATCGGTTAATAAACAAAGAGTTATTGCAAAACGAACGACAAAATCGCTGTTTTTAAATATTGTTAATAAAAATGTTATTGTTGATTAAAATTTGTTTACCTATACCTTAATTTGAGGGTATTATGGTGTTTTAGTGGTGTAAAAAAGGGTCCAGATCTGATTAGTTTTTGTGAAATTGAATTTGTTTATATTTTTTTTTTGAAAAACGAGCTAATTTCTGTGGCTGGTCCAGTTAATTTGGCTGAATGGATATCAATAATCTGGGGCTTGTTTCCTTCATTAAGATGTACCTACATAGGTATACTAATACCTCATGAAAAAATTATTTTTAAAAAATTATATTTATGTGTGAACACAAAATTATTTGTTAATAGATCGCATTTTTTAAGCTTATAAACAATTAAAATACCTCCGTAGAAATTAGATAAAATCGGCCATTAAAAACAGAACATGGATATAAACGGCCATTAAAAACAGAAATCTGATTAAAATGCACAACTTTTAAAAGAAAATAAAAGTCCTCCGACCCGTGGGGGCTGAGATGGCCTATTTTAAATCACTGTTACGTTAATTAACATTAAGTGCTAAAATTAACCAATTTATTATAAAAAAACTCAAAGTTTTTACCAAAATTTTTAGCAAGAGAAAATGTTATAAATTTTTAAATAGGAGTGTTATAAACAAAGAGTATTTTGCGTTCCGAGTAAAAGATAATGGGCGTAGCCGAATAAGAATGAATTCGCGCGCTACTACACTTAAGAGCCGGTATAGGTGAAACCATTTTAGCCACGCATTTCACACCATTCAAACACCATAATACCCTCAAGTACATTTAAACAAATTTTAATAAACAATAAAATTGTTATTTTTTTATTTAGCTAATGTCTCAACAACTAATGGTCATTGGCATGGTGATGGTGCAGTGGATTTTTACAATTAGGTACCTAGTGCAATGTGTAGTGTGTGTTGAGTAAGTGCTTTGTTACTTTGCAAAGTCGAAGTCATTGTCTTTGCAAAGAGACGCTAATTGTAATCCGAACGTCTGCGGTTCCTCCGGTGAGTACCGATCCCACAAGGGTAGAAACTATTTTCAAGTATTAGTTTATAATAAACGAAAAATTATCCACCCTGGTGAGATTCGAGCTCACGACCATTCGGCCCTTTCGATCCAAAGGTAGGCGCCTCTTACCACTGAGCCACAGAGGGGGAGAAAATTTTTATTTACAATATTCAAAAACAGCGATTTTGTCGTCCGTTTTGAAATACCCTTTTTGTTTATTAACCGATTTTCATTTAGCGTGTATCTCATTCGATGTATATTTTCTGTCTGAAAAATTATCTGTGGACGTCAAATCTCTAAATACACAAGATTTTTAGTTATGAGCAAAAAACTAAGTTTGGCGTTTTGATTGTTAATTTAAAAATTGTTCCACTAAAAAATTGATGAATCCTTAGATGGTAGTCTTTGTGTAATATCTCATACTACACATTTCAACTGTCAAACACCGTCTTTTCAGTTATGTCCAAAAAAAGGCTAATTTTTTACTAACTTGATTGATCTAAACGTCAAATTGTTCATCAATAACAAATAAAACAAAACACAACCTTCGGCCACCTCTATTAACGCGTAGCCGACACTCCTACTTGTCCTAGTTGAAATAGCGCCAGTTTCTCCAAAATCGTCGCGACGCTACGTCTACCGCTACCGTCGGCGATGCCGCAACTTTCTCACTTCAACGCGTACCTGGCAGCACTCGGGAAAACGGCTTTTCCGACTCCGACCAAGTCTGATTTTTAAAATAACTAATTGTCCAAGGTAAACTTTTTTGAGGACGTAAATAGTTTTTGCGGCATGCATTAAAAAATTTATTCTAAATTATAGGATTTTTATGATACTTTTAGTATCTAGTTAGTTTTTAAACACTAAAAAGTATCGGCATAGTGTTTAGTTTAATTACTTTCATTATATACGTAATGTAGAACAAGTTTATTTAGTATTTTATCATTTTGAATGTGGGTTTACCTCTTTGTTAATTATTATAATACTTAGTATTAATACCAGCTAAAAGTTCAAAAAGGTAAAAGGTAAAATAATATTATTCTTCAATTATATTTATTTTTTTTTTAATTTACAATGACCTTAAACAATGTTTTCCGGGTTTACTTTTCTTGTTTTTGTTTATATTTTCATAACTTTTGGACTACTTGTATTATTTGGTTCGCCTTACTTCGGTTAATTATG
The DNA here is from genome assembly GCF_917563875.1 of Diabrotica virgifera virgifera. Classification (NCBI taxonomy): domain Eukaryota; kingdom Metazoa; phylum Arthropoda; class Insecta; order Coleoptera; family Chrysomelidae; genus Diabrotica; species Diabrotica virgifera. Next base: position 107,932,840 of record NC_065447.1, on the reverse strand, counting down.
TTTTCTTTTTAATTTTTATTTCTACGGTATTTTAATCTTCTTGTTCTTCCTCTTTATAAGCAATTCTGCTTGTTTACTTGCGGATTGAAATCGTTCTTCTATGGAAGGTTGTCTCTACATCTTTTGTGCGGTAGGCCGGTAGTTTTTCTGTAATTTCTTTCTCTTCTTCTATGGCACTCCAGTCCAAATTAAGCGTTGGTCTCCTTTATTTTTTTCCTCCACCCTTGTTTGTCTGCGGCTGCTCTCCTCCATACACGGACTCGTAAAAGGGCTTGTGCGTCGCTGTTTATTGTGTCTTCCCAGCGCTTTCTTGGCTCTCCAACCGGTCTCTTTCCTTGCATTCTAGCATTCAGTGCTCCTTTTGGTAGCCTATCCTCCCCCATTCTTATCATATATCCGGCCCATTGCAAGATTTGTATTATAATGAAGTCTGGCAGGGATGTTTCCATATAAAGTTGATAAAGCTCGTTGTTGTATCGACTTCTGAAAATTTCGTTTTTGCTTAGCCAAAGGCCACAAGGGCGATAAATTATGGCGCCGTAAGAACAGTAAACCTGGCGAGGCATTGGTTGACTAATCAACTGTAGATGAAATAGTTAGTCAACCAATGCCTCGTCAGATCCACTGCTCTTATGGCGCCGTAAATTATCGCCCATGTGGCCTTTCGCTTATTACAGGTCCTAGTATTCTCCACAGTACTTTCCTTTCGAATATGTCGAGTCTGTTTTTAGATGTTTCTTTCAGAACCTATGCTTTACTCCCATAGCATGCTATTGGTCGAATTAAGATTTTAGAGATTCTCATCTTTATATTTGGTCCGAATTACTTCGGTCCATTATGTCTTCTTTTTAATTTTTATTTCCACGGTATTTTATTCTTCTTGTTCTTCCTCTTTATAAGCAATTCTGCTTGTTTACTTGCGGATTGAAATCGTTCTTCTATGGAAGGTTGTCTCTACATCTTTTGTGCGGTAGGCCGGTAGTTTTTCTATAATTTCTTTCTCTTCTTCTATGGCACTACAGCTCAAATTAAGCGATGGCCTCCTTTATTTTTTTCCTCCACCCTTGTTTGTCTGTGGCTGCTCTTCTCCATAGACGGACTCGTAAAAGGGCTTGTGCGTCGCTGTTTATTGTGTCTTCCCAGCGCTTTCTTGGCTCTCCAGCCGGTCTCTTTCCTTGCATTCTAGCATTCAGTGTTCCTTTTGGTAGCCTATCCTCCCCCTTTCTTATCATATATCCGGCCCATTGTAAGATTTGTATTATAATGAAATCTGGCAGGGATGTTTCCATATAAAGTTGATAAAGCTCGTTGTTTTATCGACTTCTGAAGATTCCATTTTCCCTCACAGGTCCTAGTATTCTCCTCAGTACTTTCCTTTCGAATATGTCGAGTTTGCTTTTGGATGTTTCTTTCAGAACCCATGCTTTACTGCCATAGCATGCTGTTGGTCGAATTAAGGTTTTATAGATTCTCATTTTTATATTTATATTTCGGTAGACATTTTTAGATCGAAATATATGCGAGAGGGCAGAATAAGCTCTGTTTGACTACTTTATTATCTTACGTATTTCTCCATCTTTTGATCCGTCGCGCGTCGGCCAATATTTCAACCCCCAGGTATATAAACTTTTCAACCGTCAATGTCATCTTCATGTATCATATTGGGTGGGACTATATTTCTTCTCGTCTGCATCATTATTTTTGTTTTTTATGTATTAATTTCCAGACCTAGCTTTTTTGTTTGCGTTTTTAACTCTCCATTTTTACCTCTGAGGGCCGGCTTTTCAGTGCTGGGTTAACCTATTTATTTTTCGGTCACCGAAATATTCATGGTTAATCAGATTTTCAGTACTAGGTTAGAGATTAAACCCGTTTAAGTTAACCAAGATTTTAACCGATACTAGTTAGATAGTTTAACTACGAATTTTGTGGTTACGCTTGCGCATGTGTACAGTGAATGCATCAGAGTCGAATTTATAATGTTTATTTTGAAAAGAATAGTAACTATTAGGTAATGTTATTTTGTTTTATCGCGGGAAGTATTCTTCCTCGTTATTATTATAAGGAAATTATATATTATTATCGAAATTATAAATAATTATAATTATCGATATTATAATAGGAACGAATTATAAGGAAATATATTTTTATAACTGCAACAGGTACCAATGTTTACACATACTGAAACAGGATTTAATGCATGATTCCTAGTAATATTTTTAAAAGATTATTATCATTTTGTCTAATTTTATTTACGAACCAGTTGGACTTTTTATTTCCGGGCTAATAAGTTCTAATAGCAATATCACTCGCCAAAAAATGTCTAAATCGTCCCAGTAATTATGGTCTCTTTTGTTATGAAACCGAGGTAGATGTTATGAACAATGAACTAAATAAAGACTCCCGAACTTGATATTGCATTAAACATTTTTTAAATTTGGTTAAAAAATTGTTTTTATTTATTTTTCTGTCAAATTGATCATTATTTCTCGAATTGCACATGCGCAAGCACAATAACTGTAGCCAACAGAAGAAAAAATTGGTTAGCTAACCGAGATTTTTTAACTTGGTTTAAAGCACTGAAAAACGCTAGGAGGGTTCAAATATTGATTAAAATTTAAACTAGGTTAGCTAACCAAAATTTTAACCTCTCACTGAAAAACCGGGCTTGAGTATGTTTCCTGTGCTCCTGTTGATGTCCTGCTCATAATATTAATATCATCGGCATAAGCGGCCAGTTGAACCGTTCGGTTGGTCAGTAGGTTTCCTCGTCCAGTTTGCAGGTGCCAAACCGTATACTCCATTGCCATGTTAAACAATGTTGGGGCCAGCCCATCTCCCTGCTTCAGTCCCTGCGAAATTTTGAAAAAGCCTCTTCGGTGTTTTTTATTGGTACACAATGCCTGAGTTTCATTCAATAGGCTTTAGTGACTCTAATTAGCTTGTGCGGTATTGCCGATTCAGCTAATGTATAGTATAGTTTGTTCCTTTTGACTAAGTCGCATGCCTGTTTGAAATCTACAGACACGTTGTGAACATCAGTGTCGTGTTCCCGTGAATTGCTAAAGCTCTGCTTGACTGTAATATTTGATTCAATGTCGATTTTTCCCGTTGGAAGCCCGTCTGAAACTCTCCAATAATATTTTCTACTAGTGGTTGGAGCCGTTGGTTTATAATAATATGTGAGGACTTTATATGCTGTACATAGTAGAGAATTTCCACGGTAGTTTTTGCACTGGAATTTGTCTCCTTTTTTATAGATCGGACATACTATACTTTTCTTCTAATCGTCGGTTATTTCCTCTTGCCACAAGTCTTTGATGAGCACGTGGATGTGACTTACTAGGTGGTCGTCATATACCTTATACAGTTCTGCTGGTATTTTGTCAACTCCCGGGGCTTTATTGTTTTTCTGGGACTTAATAGCTTCTAGAACTTCCTCTACGGTTAGAGCTTCTACTTTATTCTCTTCTACGTGGTTCGAATCCATTTCATCTTCCATATCTACTTGTGATCCAAGTAGGGTCTAAAAAGAATGCTTCCAGGTTTCTGAAAATTTGGTTTGTCAGTGATTATGTGTCTACTTTCATCTTTGCATAGACTTGTTTGAGGTTTATACCAACTTTTTATATTTTGTAAACCCAGCACTTGTTTGTCAGAAATACTTGATGGATAATTTTTCCACTAACTCAATATTTTCGAGTTATTTGTGACTATAAACAATTATTTTTCAACAAAAAAAAACACATTTTAGAATGTTTTTCGCAAATAACTTAAAAAGTTGATAAGGATTTTGTCCACAAAAGAATTGTTCCTAACAAAAATATAGCTTATAAAAAAGTGAAAAAAATAGTTGATGGATTCGACCGTTACTTAATGGAAGTTCATTTTATCTAACAATAAAACACTGAAAACATTTGTTTTCTATACTTCCACAAAATTTGTTTGTTTTCTATACTTCCACAAAATTTGTGAAAACAAACACACACTGAAAACAAATGTTTTCAGTGTTTTATTGTTAGAAAAAAATAGTGTATGCCTACATCCTGTAGACTCAGTAGAAACAAAGTTGTAGCTAATGAAAAGTTGGTTCTTGTTCGTCAAATTCACAATACCATATTATTCAACGTTAAATAACCACAAATTGAAGCACTTTTCAGAGAAAACTCATTACAACTTGTTTAAAAATGAAAAAAAGGTTTATTTTTGCTCTTTCAAAAAATTTCTAGCACCAAAAGTAAGCAAGTTACACTTCAAATAAAGTTGTCCCTTCTGTTATGTGAAAATCACCACCTAATAATTAGCATCTCAAATGAAATTAATTCAAGTCTGATTTTTCTTCTTCTTCTTTTATATAGGCAGTACTGCCTGTTTTTCTTCAACGGTGCCTTTCATTCTGCCCCTAAGTTGTCATTTTATCTTTTCCTTGGGCGTCCTATACTTCTCCTGCCTAACGGTGACTTGTCCCTGGCTATTCTTACTATCCTTGATTCAGACATCCTGCTTATGTGCTCATTCCACTCTTCTTTTCTGTTCTTTACCCAGGTATTTATATTGCCTACTCCACATATGCGTCTGATTTCCTCACTTCTTACCCTATCCTGTAGTCCTTTTCCAGCAATCCTTCTTAAGATCTTCATTTCGTTGGTTTCCAGATGTCTTCGTGTTTTGCTTGTATCTGGTCTTGTTTCGGCCGTGTAAGTCATAACTGGCCTAATAACTGACTTATATATTCGGGCCTTTGTTTCCAATCTTAGGTGTTTGTTTTTCCAAATTGTGTCGTTTAGGCATCCGGCCGTTCTACTGGCTTTAATTATTTGGTCTTTTACCTCTTCTTCGATATTATTGTCGGCTGATAGATTAATTCCCAGATATTTGAAAGTCATTACTTGTTGTATAATTATTATATATATTATATGTATATGTATTATATGTATCTGATTTTTAAAATAACTAATTGTCCAAGGTAAACCTTTTGAGACCGTACATAGTTTTGCGGCCTGCATTAAAATACAGTGGAACCTCGTTAACTCGGATTAATCGGGACCGCGGCCGATCCGGGTTGTCGAAAATCTGGTTTAGTCGGAGAAAATGGTAAAAATTAATAAAATACGGTATACTTGATAAAGATATAAATTAAATACAGATATTTGGCGTATTCCCTGACGTTTTTTCCATCTATCCAGCCAACCTTGACGCGCAGTGAAATTTGGTTCACAATCAGGCAACATTTTATTCAACTTGAGTCCTGATTCTTGAATAATTGGTCCAGACAATGGTAGACCACGTTCACGTTCCGCACAAAACCACACATACAAAGCGTCGTCTAGAGTCTCATTTTTAGCTTTATTAGCTTTGCACCGATTGTCTTATTTATCACTTTGAAACAAAATTCTTGGATTTTAGTCCTATTTTTCTTCCAATCCGATACTGTAGATGTACCGACACCATAATATGGTGCAGCATCATATTATGATGCTGCAATAGTTTTTAAAGATTCGCCTTTATCTTTATCAATTCTAACAGGGGAGGATACAACGGCCTTCTTGATTTAGATAGACTTACCTTTCTTTAGTTTTTTTTTATGTATTTTGACCCGTAGAACACGAATTTCTTGGGTTTTATCCGGATGTCGATAAGATTGTTATATAAACAAAAAACTTGCTTAATTTGCGGTTACGTGGAAGAGCGCTTCTTAGCTGGTGTTTCTAGGAACATCATCTAAGAGCGAACGTCGCCTTTTGCTTTATTATAATTATTACTGTTTGTCTAGTTTGTATTTTTTTTTTGAAAAAAAAGCAATAAAGTCATTATTATTATTATTATTATTAATTATAAAAAGCAATTTTTCGCAATACAAAACATTTTTTTGTATTTTTTTGGTTCATTCTAGGCAAAAAGTGTTTTTACAAGTATTTTCGTAGGATGTACAGTTTTCGAGATAAATGCGATTGAACCTTCAAAAAATCTAAAAATTGCAATCTGCTTACTAGGGGAGTGCAATTAGAACGAAAACATGCATTGTTTCGGAAAAATTCAAATAAGCTTATATTTTTCTTAAACTTTTTTTGTTAGTTTATATACATGTTAAAGTAAAAAGTTCTACTCGCAGATTTGGCCGCTAATTGTTTATTAATTGTTTAAACAATAACAATTGTTTTGTATAAATAATTTTAAAAATATCGTTAAATTCATCATTTTACTTTGATCAAATATGTTTCTATTTTGTTTCTAATTATGCTGAATCCGAATATGGCATTGCAATTTGAAAATTCCTATACAGAAGCTCTTATACAGTGTGTCTGCGTAGCTAGGAACCACATGGAAAACTCTTTTATTATCAATTTTACGAAAAAAAGTTATTCTTAATGAAATGCTCTGAATAGTCAAAAATCTAAAACTCAACCATCAGATATCAAATTTTATCAATTTTATACGAGTTATGTCAAAAATATGAATTTCTTTAAAAAGTAAAGTATCTTTATATTCCAGCATATCAAAAAATGCTATTATGAAAAGTTGTTTGAAATTAGAAACTATGTCTAAATATACAATTACATCATTCTAATCGAAAAAAAAAATTACGGATATTTTATTACGGATAAATCTTTTGTCAAATTACGGATACTCATCATCATTTTATTACAATTATGATAACTATTTTATTATCACTTTTACGAAAAAAGTTATTTTTCATAAAATGCTCTCCCTGGTCTAAAATCTAAGATACAACTATCAGACATCAAACTTTTTTAATTTTATACGAGGTATGTAAAAAATATGAATTTTTCTTAAGAGTTAAGTGCCTTTATTATTCACAATATTTTAATTAGAAGGATGTAATTGAACAATAAAACAATTTTTTTACTTATAAACACCTTTTCTTAATAACAATTTTCGATATTGTGAAATGTAATGGTACTTTATTCTTGAGTGAAATTCATATTTTTTGACATACCTCGTATAACATTAATTAAATTTGATATTTGATGATTTCATCTTAGATTATATACGATGCAGAGTATTTTATAAAGAATATTTTTTTTTTTCGTAAAACAGATAATAAAAAAGTTATCAATAGGTTCCAAGTTACGCAGACATACTGTATAAGAGCTAAAAATTTTTTTTTGCTGAATATTTATTATTGTTAAAGCTTATTATTAAATGTATTTAGGTAAGTTTTACAGAAAAAAGTTTTGATAAGTTTGTACAAACATTTTTTTAGCTGGTAATTTTCGGTTTTTGTATTACATTTTTGTTATCTTTCTTAATTTTCTTAAAAAGAAATAGTTTATTTCATTTCTAAAGTAAAATCATTTAGTGCATTTTAGAGATTACATTCTAAGCTTTAGAAAAGCACTTATAAAACTGTAGGAGATCTGTTCAAACTTGATTTATACCGTCTTAAAATGGTGGTAATTCTATAAAACTACGAATATTTCAAAAATTACATTTTTTGAGACGTCATATCATTTGAATTAAATTTTTGAGATTTTTTTTTAATAAAACATCATTTAGTAAGATGCTTGAAAGGTAAGTTGGGCAAAAGTGAGAGTTTTATAAGAAAAACTGTATTAGTTACACATTTTTAAATTATTTTTAAACAAAATTCATGTAAGGCTCACTTTCCGCCCACACCGTAGTTATGCCCATACGTTTTATTTCTTTCTATTATAACCATAAGATAGCTTAATTATTCTTCTTTCATGTTCAATTTGTAAAATTTCATTTGATCCATTAGTTAAAGAATTACATTAAAATAACTCAACCATGCACTTCACCGTATGTTAGTTTACCGCCAATGTTTGTGAGAAGGGTGTTATGACTTTAGCGTTATAATTAAAAAATTATAGAAGATTCAGATTTAATTTTAGAAAATTATTTATATAAGGTTTTTTTGTAAAATTTTCTGAATTTTTCAATGGTTAAGGCAGTTTTTTTCTAAAATTTATATTTTCGGAGTTATTTAAAAAAACATCTAATTTCGTAGTTCGTTTCTTTAATAAAAAATGAAGCACCCACTTCTCGAGTAGAACTTTTTGATATGTTGTTTATTAAACATTTCTTAATAAAATTACAAAAAGTTATATCTTGTTTGATTTTTTCCGAAGTGAAAATCTATATGCACTCCCCTATACAGCATTTGAAAGCTTAAGTGCAATTATACCGGTTTTGATCAGGGGCGTAACAGAGGGCCCCGCAGCATGAAGCTTGCGGGGGGGCCCCAATAGCTTAAGGGCCCCATCTTGTCATCTGATATTATGTAAAAATCTGTTATTGTTATATTATTTTTACGTTGCCTGTTTAAATTTAAAAACGTAAAAATTTCTAACTATATAGACGTATTTGCCAAGTGAATCGTCTCATAATATCTAGAAACTTAATCCCTTCCGGCCTACCGAAATTTTATGGCAGCGACAATAAACTATATAATGCTTTGTACGTGACTATTGAAAGATATTAGAATTGCAATTTGCCGAATCTAAGAACAATATTTTTAAATCTAAAAATGGGTTTTCTTTCTCTCTGTTCTTTACCTACTTTTAGTATTTCGATACAATATTATCGCCAGTAATTTCATATTGGTTGTTTGCATTGAATGTTACCTATGTTTGTGTTGTTTTACGGTTATAGTTGCATCAGTTTGGTACGCATTTATTTAACAATTATTGACGACTTTTCTTGTGTAATCATTGGACAATCTCTCAACAAATAAACGGTAAGATAAGGAAATTATAACGCTTACGCTTTAGGGAAGTCAATGTAGAAAAACTTGCGGAAATTTTTTAACTATATAGACGTATTTGCTAAGTGAATCGTTTAACCAAAACTTTTCGGTTTCGGAAAAAATCAAACAAGCTTATATTTTTTTCTTCAAATGTCAAATGACATTACTTATCTAACCTGATCCTGTCAAAGTTTGATGTCTCCGCCGGCAGCAGTTTTTTTTCCCATTTCTTTACGGCGGAGGGAAAAATGTTGCCATGGCAACAATATGAAACATGTCACAAAGCAACAATACAAATGTCATTAACAACAATTAAACATCATTTTTATTTATAGTAATATTAAAAGTACAATTAGTTAATGAGGCATTTTCAAAATTGAAACCGTGCAAAAATGTTCCCGACTCTTGATACGCATTGGTAATTGTTGATGATACTGATGGTCGAGCACAACTTTCAGCAATCATTCCCGATGTTGGCGAATCATGAGGGTTTAAAATTTTTTGAGCATTATCGTTCTTATTTCTTATTGAATCCTCTATATATCCTTCGGCAACCGTGCTTGATTTCCAGCCCCCATGTCGTTTGAGGCATTCTAGATTTCCGCCTCCATCAATTAAAAGTGTTGCTGAAGTTCGTCGTAAAGAGTGACCCGTGTATGCGCTTGCATCGTTTAAATTTAAATAACTAGCTACTTTTTGGGCTACTGCGCTGATCGAATGTATTCCCATGACGCTTCAGTAACACTTTCCATTTTGGTACTTGATAAAAAATCGGTTTTCTGTGAAATTTTCAGGCCGCAGTGATGCATACTTTTTATACAGTTTAATGTAGTTTTGACCAATTATCGTAAAAGATCTAATTTGTCGTGTTTTACTGTCTGGGATTTTGATAATTATTACATTTTCTTTATCCTCAATGTCCACAGTCTTCATTTTTACCATTTCGTCGCATCGACAGGCGCCGGCAACCCCAATTAACAAAACAATCTGAAATATTTTTATAATTTAGTAGAGTATACTACATGCTTTGCAATATAATTTTTTTACCTTTAATCCTAAATACAACTTATCTGGCGCTTCAAACAAAAATTTATCAAATTCGTCTTTAGTGAAAACTTTAGACTTCTTTGCAGTATATCCTTCGCTTGTCTTTTTCAGAAAGGCACGTAACTTTTAAAATTTGCTTATATCCACATTTTTTCTAATAACTAACTCGGATTTTATCATAGAGTATCGTGACCACATTGTAGAAGATTTCCATTTATTTTCATTTTCCATTATATTAAAATATGCCAGTAAAACGTCTTCGGTAACTTGCCGTACTCCTCTTGTATCGCACCACTCTTGGAAGTGGTTGTACGCTAACCGATACTTTATTCCGGACTTGGAGGGCCCCAAACGTGCTACTGCATCATTAGCCGCGGACTCAATTTCGTTTAGGTTTTCCATTTTCGCACTAAATTTGCGCTTGCGGTTGCAACAACAATAAGCTGTCTTTAATAATTGCAAACAACTGTCAAACAACTGTAACCAGGGAGACGCAAATCCCACCCACGACTTAATTATTTTAATTTCTAACATCTAGACGACTTTGATAGTTGTCACAGTTAATTTCGAGTAAAAATAGCGTATGAATTGTACTATTTATGGTTGAAAATTGCTACGTTTGAAGAAAAAATAGTATACTTTATTCAGCAAAGAAGCGACTTTTCTTGACTTGCCCTCTATTACGCGCCTCACTTCGTTCGGCGCGTAATATCGGGCGCGTCAAGAAAAGTCATGCTTCTCCGCCTCATAAAGTAATATACTATTCTAAAACATTTTTTGTTAGTTTATATATCTTATCTTAAAGTTAAAAGTTCTACTCACAGATGCCTCTAATTGTTTATTAATTCTTTAAACAATAAAACTGTTTTATATTAAATAATTTTAAAAGATATCGGTGAATTCATCATTTTACTTTGTTCAAAAATGTTTCTATTTGCTTTTTGATTATGCTGAATTCGAATATGTCATTAAATCAGGGCCATAAGTACGATGTTGGGGGCCCCGGGGTAAACGTGATCTGGGGGCCCCCTACCGGGGGTCTGGAGTTAATCACCCAACAGAACGAGTCCGGGAAAATTGATGTTTAACCACTTGAAAACGCATTTTAATGTACTCCATGACTGAAGTTTCCTGTACCCTGTACCTACCTACATACTGCTATTTTAGTTGACCAACACAAAAAAAATTTGAAATCACATTATTTTAAGCTAAATACTCGAATTTACCATCAATATAACATCTTTTCTGTTTTCATAAAAAATATACTACATATAATGTTACTTACATTCTTCGGCTATAATGTAGGTTTTTAATTGCGTTATATTGCCTACAGGCAGTATAACGCGATTACAATCGCGGGGCCCCCTTCGCCGGGGGCCCCGAGGCACTGCCCCGGTTGCCCCAATGGTAGTTACGGCCCTGTCAGACATCACAATTTGAAAATTAAAAATAAATTTTTTTGAGCACTTATACAGTATGTCTGCGTGGCTTCGAACCATATGGGAAACATTTTTATTATCAATTTTTCGAAAAAAGTTATTCTTCATGAAATGCTCTGAATGGTCTTAAATCTGAGATACAAAATAAGCCAGATAAACCATCAGATATCAAAGCTTATCAATTTTATACGAGGTAGGTCAAAAAATAGGAATTTAACTCAAGGATAAAGTTCTTTTATATTTAACAATATACGATTTAAATTTTAATATGTAATTACATCCTTGTAAATAAAAAATTAATTTTTCCAAATATTTCTCAAATTACCGATAACCAACATCATTATATTACAATTATAATAACTATTTTATTATTAATTTTTAATTTTACGAAAAAATTCTTTATAAAATTCTTATCAGATTCTTTATAAAAAGCTCTGCATTATCTCAAAACGAAGATTCAATCGTAATATATATCACATTTTACCAACTTTATACGAGGTATGTCGAAAAATATGAATTTCTCTCTAAGAGTTAAGTACCTTTATAGTTCACAATATTTCAACTGGAATGATATAATTGCATATTTAAACATAGTTTTTAATTGCGAACAACTTTTTATAATAATTTTTTTCAATATTGTAAAATATAAAGGTGGTATAGGTACTATTGAGCGAAATTAATATTTTTTGATATACCTCGTATAAAATCAATAAAATTTAATATCTGATTATTGCAACTTAAGTTTTATACCATGCAGAGCATTTTATGAAGAATAACTTTTTTGTCGTAATATAGATAATATGTAATAAAAAAGTTTCCCATAGGTTCCAAGCTACGCAAACACACTGTATAAGAAATCAAGAAAGAATTGTTTTAACATTTACTATTTTTAAAGCTGATTATTAAATGTATTGTAGGTAAGTTGTACAGAAAACAACAAAAGAAGTTGTTTATTTGGAATGGGTCTGTATACCAATGAATATAAGAAATGTAAGTTGTTATGAACAGTGAATGATAACGCTAACACAAAAAAGTTTTTGGTAAATAAGTCGTATTTACTAATTGTTTAACAATACGAATTTAAAACAAAGTTCAATTTTATAATATTTTTGTTTCCTTGTTATGTTAAAAATATCTATTTCTAACAATTTTAAAACTAATTGGTTCCTACCAAAGCCATAAATTCCACAAAAAAAAAATAAAAATGAAATTAAAAAATTAAAAAAATTTTTTTTTAAAAATCCTACGCATTACTACAATCTTCTTCGAGGCACTTACAAGTGGAAAGTTATGTTGCAAAATTTTTCATTAAGTTATCACGGAAAATGGTAAAAAGTTGGATTTTTTCTAACGGCGCGACTGCTCCTGGGTTAAAAGAGGCCCCATTTCAAATTCTGCGGGGGGCCCCGACGGAGTTTGTTACGCCACTGGTTTTGATTATATGCATTGCTAAAAAATATTTCTTTTATTGTTAACAAAGCTACAAACAAATAGTTTTTGAGCGTTTTGAGGCGTTTTGACATTTTGATTTTTGAGTGAATCATTCAATAATCTGGGTTTAAAAGTAAAAATTAATTTGATATCAATTTAAAGTTCGGTAAATTTACTAAATAGACCGGGTCCTGGAAGTATTTATGTATGCAAAACCTGAGGACCGGCAACTATGTTCAGATTATGTTACCGGAGACCTTGAAGAGAACAATGAAAAACTGAATCTTGTCGGAAGGTGCGTTGGTGCCTTGTTAATCCCTCCCAGCCCCTATGTTAGGGGCAGATAAAAAGCGATTTTTCGCAAAAAAAAACATTTTTTTTGTATTTATTGGGTCATTCTAAGCAAAAAATGTTCTTACAAGTTTTTTCGTAAAATGCACAGTTTTCGAGATAAACGCGGTTAAACGTTAAAAAGATCGAAAAATTGAATTTTTTGAGACCGAGTAAATTTTGATTAAAAATAAAATAGCAATTCTGCGGCGCTGGGGGCGCCAAGGATTAAAACCGAACGGAACCGACCATGTATGTAACCGACCAGGTAGGACTTTCTTGGCGCGGTGCGGACATGCGACAAAACGCTCAAACACTGTTTGTTTATAGCTTTGTTCACCAATAAAAAAATAATTTTTAGCAATGCAAATAATCCAAACGGGTATAATTTGACATGAACTTTGAAATTCTGCAAGCAGAATTGTTGGTTTGTTTTTTAATCAAAAATTATTCGGGTTCAAAAATTGCAATTGTACGATTTTTTTAAGTTTAACCGCGTTTATCTCAAAAACTATGCATTTTACGAAAAAACTTGTATGAACATTTATTCGAATGGCCCAAAAAATACAAAAGATTCTTTTTTTTGCCAAAAATCGCTTTTTATCTGCTCGTTACATATGAGGGAGGGGGTAAGAAGGCACCATCGCACCTTCCGGCAAGATTCAGTTTTTCATTGTTCAAGGTCTCAGGTAAAAGAATCCGAACATAGTTGCCGGTCCTCAGGTTTTGCATACTCAAATACTTCCAGGGCCTGCACTAAAAAATTTGTTGCGGACTCTATGGTTGTGAGGTGAGTCTGGTAAGTGGGCAAGAAATATAGCTATGATGGTCCAGGATTACTAGGGCTATCTTCTCCCGGTAAGGGTGGTTAACCCTTATCCGAGGGGTGGAATGATTACTAGTCGTGTCACTGTTCAAGTTGTTTTATTATACTCGCATGAGTACAAGCTGGTAGCAACTTACGTAACGTCGTCCCCGCGGAGTGTAGATGACACTCTCTTTTAATGTGAATAATCTTACATCTAATAATAGAATGACGAATGTGGAATGTGTAATGAGGAATCCCTTATATGTTTTGATTGTATAAATATATTGAAAAGTGCAAAGTCAGCGTCGACCCTGAAAAGTGTTTATAGTGGCTGTATGTATACTTACACCTCACGATCTAGGTCAATAATGTTTATGTAACGAAAGAAGGTTGGAATTGTTTATGATGACATTTAAATAACCGAAAGAAATTAGCGTAGATAATTAAAGGGTGTTTTTAAAAGATATCTAATGAGTACAGATGAATTCTTGTACATAGCCATATGTTATAGCACGCTTTCATGGATATCAAGTTTGCAGTATTTTATCTTCCCTGCATCACCTCACAGGAAGTCAGTATACTAGTAAAGTGGCCCAAAATTGGCACAAAAATCTTTAAAAGGAAATCACTCCCAATATTTAAAAAATCCATATGATGTAGAATCTAATTCATATGAGTTCCCATATCAATTCCCATATATTAATTTAAAACAATTGTCTCAATGTAAACAACATAAAAATATGTCAAAATGTGAAGTTTTATTGTATTAGAACTGGGTGGTGAATTTTTGTATTTATAGATTCAAACTCGATCGGTACTCACCGGAGGGACCGCAGACGTTCAGATACAATTAGCGTCTCTTTGCAAAGACAATGACGTCGACTTTGCAAAGTAACAAGACACTTACTCAACACACACACTACATATTACACCTGAGTTAGTGATAACGATACATTTTTGGCAAAGTAACGTAAGTGACATTTTTGGCGAAAAATATGTTTTTCCATTAAACTAACACTATTATTGTTTAGAAGGTACTGCCAACTACAAGCCTAGAATTACTTTGAACATAATATATGTATAGTCTTACTACACTTTGGCAGTACCGTCTGAACAATAATAGCGTTAGTTTAATGGAAAAACATGATTTTCAAAAATGTCACTTTGCCAAAAATGTATCGATAAGTTATACAATTACGTGGCTAAAGGTTCTAGTTCTAAACCAAGGCCAGAATCAGAGAAAAAAAAAGATTCAAACTCTCAATTCATGGAATGATTGATTTACAATCGTAGCTAATAGTAATATTAACTAAAAATTCTTCTGCATTCTTCTATATTAAATGAAAAACAGTGTGTAAAATAATTGATAATTAAATATATGAAAGAATTATTTGTAACAAGACTTGTAGAAAGTGTATATACAGTGCTAGTCAAAAGTCCGTACGCCCCCTCTTATCTTTTGAACGGTTATACCTATAATAGTGAAATTTGGAGGGAGGAAATAAACGGACATAAGCTTCTTAACTATTCATGACAGGTGACGTAATAGTGACAGATGGCGTTACAGAGCCACTGTGACCGATAATTTTAAATAGAACCTTATGGCAAGTGATACCTCGTTTGAAAGGTACTCAAAATACCTATTCAGTCATACTAATTTTTTGGGTTTAAGTGGATTTTGATTTTGGTGAATAAATTAAATAAATATAATATTGTAGATTCGCATTTAATTAATAAAAATTCAAATGTCCGCCTATGGTTTTTTTTGTCAAAAAAGTTGACGTTTTTCAATTCTCTAGTAGTTTTACGACAACATCAACCTTTTTGACAAGTAATCATAGGCGGAATTTAGAATTTTTATTAATTAAATGCGAAAGTACAATTTTATATTTATTTCATTTATTCATCAAAATTAGCTTAAACTCAAACAAAATTAGTATGTCTGAATAGGCATTTTCAATACCTTTCAAACGATGTATCACTTGTCATAAGGTCTCATTTAAAATTATCTGTCAGAGTGGCGCTGTAAAGTCATCTGTCACTATTACGTCACCTGTCATGACTAGTTAAGAAGCTTGCGTCCGTTTATTTCTTCTCTCCAAATTTCACTATTATAGGTATAACCGTTCAAAAGATACGAGGGGGGGGTACGGACTTTTGACTAGCACTGTATATTACCTTTTCCAAAATTTTGCAAAATATTACTTTTTGTAGTGTATACCTTTTGCAAAATTTTGTAAATATTGAGTGGGATTTTGTGAGGTGATACAGAGCAGGCAAAATACTGCCAACTTATTTACATAAAGGCGTGCTAAATAATGTATGGCTTATATTTCTTGTGCTCTTACCAGACCCACCTTGAATCCATAGAGTCTGCAACAAAATTTTAGTAAATGTACCCAACTTTAAATTGATATTAAATTAATAATTACCGTTAAACCTAGATTTTTTTTTAATAAATGATTCAAAAATAAAAACATCAAAACGCGTCAAATCGCTCAAACATTCTCTTAGTATAAGAGCTAGTGAACCCTCCGACTAACGGTCTTCCCGTAAGGCTAGAAATTTGTATAGTGATCATTCTTAGCACACCAAGGCTAAAAACCATGAACTGGCAGGCATCAGCCCTGCACGTGTATCTACCAGGTGAATCGAAAAATGCATAGTTTAGGGGAAAAATAAACTTTCCCCTGTAAGGTTTAAATTTAAGTATGTGTTTGAGTAAGTCATTTAGAAGAAATGTGCACAATGCCAGGCGATTCTAAACAGCATAACACCTTGCCAGACGAGGGGAAAGATTAGGGGTTTTTTATAAAATTATTTTTTTTGCATCGAACAAATTTTTTTAGAATTTTTGAAACATTCCAAACAGAAAAGGTATTTAGTGATTTTTCTCTTGGGTTAATAGTTTTTGTTATATAAGCGATTACAAATTTTGAACATTGCGAAATCGGCCATTTTTAACCCGAAATCGGCCATTTTTAACCCTAAATCAGATATTTAACTAAAAATTTCAATGTTGCCAAGGTAGGTAGATATTCTTTAAACATTGATTGATGAAATCCCGAAGAGTTTTTTGCAATACAATATCGAAAACCCCTTTGTTTTTAATTGCTAATCAAGCGGGCGCGACACTATAGCATAAGTGAGGACGTTTGAGTTTGCATAAATTCATTATCTCGAGAATGGGCAAATTGAAGTGAAATCCTCAGACCGGTCGATTTTTATTCTTAAATTCGGACTTTTTGGCATATATATAATACTAGTGACGTCATCCATCTGGGCGTGATGACGTAATCGATAATTTTTTTAAATAAGAGTAGGCGTCGTGTGACAGCTTATTTGAAAGGCTATTTAATTCTCTATTCAGTAATAGAAACATAAACATAATTATTTATAAAGGGTGTACAAACAAAGTTTTTCTTCTTTTGTCTAAATTAATTTAATAAAAAAAAATTTTTTGTACACCCTGTATAACCTTCCAAATGGGCTATCACTCAACCCTACTCTCATTTAAAAAAATCATCGATTACGTCATCACGCCCAGATCAATGACGTCACTAGTATTATATACATATATATATATATATATATATATATATATATATATATATATATATATATATATATATATATATATATAGTTTGAATATGATTCTTGAACCTTAATATATTTTTTAATTTGGGTTTCTTGGGCTTAGGTTCACAAAGAAAAAGAGATGGTTATGATGTTATGTCATATCATTTAATCGACGTTTCGACAGGAATATCCTTGCCTTTTTCAAGATCATTACGTGACTAAAAAACATTTCGTCAAAGATACAATACCAAAATTTAAGAAAACATTTTGACTTACCCTGCATGTAAAGTTGGCAGTGAACAATAACAATAATAGACGTCACAAAATAAAACAATGTTAAAAACATAGGGACAGACCCACTAGTAGATACGTTTAAAATTTAGGTACTGTGTCGAATTATTGTGATGTTATATCGATGTTTCAAATATCAATCAATTAAATACCTAGTTGCTTCCGCATCATAGGCGTGCTGAAATTTCTTTTGTATTATATTTTAAATTAGATTATAATATAATTTGTTCAGATGTTTGATGTCCCTTTTGTCATTAATAGCATGGTTGTTCTTTTTTATTTCTATAGACTCTAGGAGCTCCCTCTTTTTCTTGTTGTGTTCAGTTTTTAAGATTTTGGTGTTGCCAAAATCGAATTTATGTTTTTTCTCGTTTTCATGTTTTGTGAGGGCCGTTGAGTTTTTTTTATCATATTTGTGAGAACGTATTCTTGAGTTGAGTAGCTGGCTGGTTTGTCCAATGTATACCCCATCGCAATCTGAGCAAGGGATTTCATATACTACATGCGATTTTTTTGATTGAGGAGTTTTTGTTTTTAGTTGTGTGAAATTCCTTTTCAATAGATTGTACCCTTTATGAGCAACTGTGATGTTGTGTTTAGATAGGAGATTTGCAAGCTGTTCTGATAACCCTTTTATATACGGAAGAGACATATAATTCTTCTTTACCTTGTTAGTTTTATTGTTATTCTGGTTGTTGTAGAAAGTATGTAGTCGCGACTTAAAAGTGTTTTCAATGAGATGATGGGGGTAAGAATTAAGCGTCAATGCTGTTTTTGCCTTTTTTATGGCCTGAGGTCTATTTGTGGGGTCGGACAATCTGATGGCATAAATTCGATTTTGGCAACACCAAAATCTTAAAAACTGAACACAACAAGAAAAAGAGGGAGCTCCTAGAGTCTATAGAAATAAAAAAGAACAACCATGCTATTAATGACAAAAGGGACATCAAACATCTGAACAAATTATATTATAATCTAATTTAAAATATAATACAAAAGAAATTTCAGCACGCCTATGATGCGGAAGCAACTAGGTATTTAATTGATTGATATTTGAAACATCGATATAACATCACAATAATTCGACACAGTACCTA
Organism: Diabrotica virgifera virgifera; assembly: GCF_917563875.1. Lineage (NCBI taxonomy): Eukaryota > Metazoa > Arthropoda > Insecta > Coleoptera > Chrysomelidae > Diabrotica > Diabrotica virgifera. The sequence goes on along the minus strand of NC_065447.1, from coordinate 107,914,089 downwards.
AATTTTAAACGTATCTACTAGTGGGTCTGTCCCTATGTTTTTAACATTGTTTTATTTTGTGACGTCTATTATTGTTATTGTTCACTGCCAACTTTACATGCAGGGTAAGTCAAAATGTTTTCTTAAATTTTGGTATTGTATCTTTGACGAAATGTTTTTTAGTCACGTAATGATCTTGAAAAAGGCAAGGATATTCCTGTCGAAACGTCGATTAAATGATATGACATAACATCATAACCATCTCTTTTTCTTTGTGAACCTAAGCCCAAGAAACCCAAATTAAAAAATATATATATATATATATATATATATATATATATATATATATATATATAGAAAAAAGAAGTACTTTGTTGACTTGTTTGGATAAAACAATTTTGAGTTTCGGTGGGTTGGAGTCAATAAAAGGGCTACTAGAAGACTATTTTTTAATTACTCAAGCTTTCGAATGTGTTTACATTCATTTTCAAGAGCTAAAAAGTAACTGATAAAGTGGAACAAAGATCATGTAAAAATACAACTTACCAGATAAATCTAGATTGGTAATTAAACTTGCTTACATAAATAAATACAAATAAGAGAAAAAATGTTAATAATCATCAAATGAATTCTTCCCAGACTGAATATTATAAAATAACTGCCAAAAGATTTAAATTTTTTGAATTTTGAATTTGAAATATAGATATTAAAATTAATTTTCAAAATTTTTAAGTCAATGTCAGTGAAAAAGTATGTCAAACATCGACAAGTGGCTAAAATTGGGATATATTTAACTATATTACTGACATGATAATTTATTAAAAAAAAGAAGATGTAAATAAGTAGAAGAAAAGAAAAAAAAATTAAAAATTATTTTCGTAGTTTACAGAAGCACAAACGAATGTAACAGGATACGAAAAAAAAAATTTTACATGTTATGGTGCTATGAATAAATTATAATATTATCATTCACTCCCTACATACCATCATTAACACCTAAGTTAACTAAAATTTTAAAGGCCATTGACAATATAAAAATAACAACGAAAAACATCAAAACTATTTCATCTCTGTATTCTAAGACAAAATATCCCATAGATAAATTAGAGAAAATTAATGTAGTATACAGAATTAATTGTACTCAATGTGAGGCTGTATATATTGGCGAGACTGGGAGGAATTTGTCCAATCGCGTTATTTCTCACAAAAGCGATTGCAGAATAAAAAAACCGTCATGTGCTTTGGCAGAACATGTGATTGAAAAAGACCATGTAATGGACTTTGACAACATTCAAATTTTGTGCAATGAAGATAATAAATTCAAAAGGACTTTTTTAGAAATGGTATCTATAAGCAGAAGTGATCATAGTTTAAATAAAAGATCAGAAATTCAGAATTTAAGTAAAATTTATAACTACATAATTTCTTTATAATTTATTCATAGCACCATAACATGTAAAATTTTTTTTTTCGTATCCTGTTACATTCGTTTGTGCTTCTGTAAACTACGAAAATAATTTTTAATTTTTTTTTCTTTTCTTCTACTTATTTACATCTTCTTTTTTTTAATAAATTATCATGTCAGTAATATAGTTAAATATATCCCAATTTTAGCTACTTGTCGATGTTTGACATACTTTTTCACTGACATTGACTTAAAAATTTTGAAAATTCATTTTAATATCTATATTTCAAATTCAAAATTCAAAAAATTTAAATCTTTTGGCAGTTATTTTATAATATTCAGTCTGGGAAGAATTCATTTGATGATTATTAACATTTTTTCTCTTATTTGTATTTATTTATGTAAGCAAGTTTAATTACCAATCTAGATTTATCTGGTAAGTTGTATTTTTACATGATCTTTGTTCCACTTTATCAGTTACTTTTTAGCTCTTGAAAATGAATGTAAACACATTCGAAAGCTTGAGTAATTAAAAAATAGTCTTCTAGTAGCCCTTTTATTGACTCCAACCCACCGAAACTCAAAATTGTTTTATCCAAACAAGTCAACAAAGTACTTCTTTTTTCTTTACTTTAAGTAGAAGAATATGGGTTTTTTTGATGACATCCGAAACGATTATGGGCAATCCACAGTCAGAGTTCTGAAAGAGTGGACCAGAATTACCATCAAACTTGCTGCTTTACACAATCAGAGGAATTTTTTGCTTAAATGTAAATCCAATGGATGTTTCCCTAGACATGTTACAGATAGCCTTATTAATGTCAATTCCGTCCTACATCACCGTACTGGAAATATTCACCATAATGCCCAAAGATTATGTAACAGGTTTTCAAAAAATATTATTAATATGGAGATTAAGATCACTTTTGCTGATATTTACTTTTTTGAAAAAGAATTAAATCAATTGCGTTCTAAAGCTTATAATGTTTTAAATTTTCATACTTTCAATGAATTTAATCGTAGACAGAGGATCAGATATAACACACATTTTCATCAAATTAAAAGAACACAAATTAATAAATTTAATAACTTAAAAATTGAAGCTTTTGATAAGATACAATTTCAGGAGAAATGGTTTAAGAATTTAACTTCTATTGAGTTTCCTTTTGAAGTAAAAAAACTTTTAGCACTGGGACCTAAGTTTTCATTATGTCCATCTAAATCAGATATTAGAGTTCCACATTTACTTGCTGATATTGAGTCAACGATCAGACCACTCAATAATTGTCAAAAGGATATTGTTAGATCTAAATGTACAAATGTTATTACTAACTTCTTACATAAAGAATTAACAGATCATTTTTTAAATAAATATTATATACAAACCAAACAATTTCTTAAAAACCATTCTGAGATTTATATTGTCAAAAGCGATAAAGGTAACGTAACTGTTGCGATGTGGAAAGAGGATTACCTTCAAAAAACTGGAGAACTATTAAATGATTCTAAGTATTACACTAAACTTAGAAGGAGTCCTGTTTGTACACTACAACAGAAAGCTAATAATTTAGTATCTGAATTGCACAAAAAGAAATTTATAGACAACAAAAGAGCAAAGGAACTTAAAGTATACAATTCTATTGCTCCACGTTTCTATGCTCTACCTAAAATACACAAACCTACTTTATCTATGAGACCGATTGTGTCATCTATAGACACTCCCAATGGACAAATAGCACAGCTCCTCACTGACATCTTAACTAATTCTTATAATGTTAATAACAACATGCACATTAAGATTCATTTGACTTCAGTTCTTTTATCAATAATTTTCAATTACCACCCGATTACATGTTAGTTAGTTTTGATGTAACATCCCTTTTCACCAATTTGCCTTTAGACTTAATCATAAACAGTGTACAAAAGCATTGGAATGAGATTTCACAACACACTACTATTGACTTATTGCATTTCAAAACACTCATCAACTTTGTTTTTGACTCAAATATTTTCATTTTTAATGGTGTTTTCTACAAACAAATTTTTGGTAGCCCTATGGGTTCTAGTCTTTCACCCATTCTGAGTAGCTATGTCATGGATGATGTCATTATTGATTGCGTTAATAATTGCAATTTTTTTATTCCTTTCATTAAGAGATATGTGGATGATTTGGTTTTAGCACTTCCCGTAGATAAAATTTATGAAACCATCAACATTTTTAACAGCCATAATGAACACATAAAATTCACAGTTGAGGAAGAGGTTGATAATTCTCTACCATTTCTTGACATGAGAATTGTTAGAACTATAAACAATATTTTAAAAACTAGATGGTTCAGAAAACCCATGTGCAGTAATAGGTTTATAAGTTATTACTCACATCATCCTAACAAAATGAAAATGAACCTTATAACTGGTTTAAAAAAACGTGTCACAAGACTATCTCATCCAGATTACCTGCAAGAAGATCTTCTAGTATTAAAAACTATTTTGATTGAGAACTCTTATCCTCCACACATGCTACACAGGATGCTTTTTTCCAACATGGTTCATGTTAATAATCTGACACCATCTGTTGTGAGATCTCAAAACTCTGCTTCTGTTAATCAAGTCATCTATTATCATTCACTCCCCTACATACCATCATTAACACCTAAGTTAACTAAAATTTTAAAGGCCATTGACAATATAAAAATAACAACGAAAAACATCAAAACTATTTCATCTCTGTATTCTAAGACAAAATATCCCATAGATAAATTAGAGAAAATTAATGTAGTATACAGAATTAATTGTACTCAATGTGAGGCTGTATGTATTGGCGAGACTGGGAGGAATTTGTCCAATCGCGTTATTTCTCACAAAAGCGATTGCAGAATAAAAAAACCGTCATGTGCTTTGGCAGAACATGTAATTGAAAAAGACCATGTAATGGACTTTGACAACATTCAAATTTTGTGCAATGAAGATAATAAATTCAAAAGGACTTTTTTAGAAATGGTATCTATAAGCAGAAGTGATCATAGTTTAAATAAAAGATCAGAAATTCAGAATTTAAGTAAAATTTATAACTACATAATTTCTTTATAATTTATTCATAGCACCATAACATGTAAAATTTTTTTTTTCGTATCCTGTTACATTCGTTTGTGCTTCTGTAAACTACGAAAATAATTTTTAATTTTTTTTTTTCTTTTCTTCTACTTATTTACATCTTCTTTTTTTTAATAAATTATCATGTCAGTAATATAGTTAAATATATCCCAATTTTAGCTACTTGTCGATGTTTGACATACTTTTTCACTGACATTGACTTAAAAATTTTGAAAATTCATTTTAATATCTATATTTCAAATTCAAAATTCAAAAAATTTAAATCTTTTGGCAGTTATTTTATAATATTCAGTCTGGGAAGAATTCATTTGATGATTATTAACATTTTTTCTCTTATTTGTATTTATTTATGTAAGCAAGTTTAATTACCAATCTAGATTTATCTGGTAAGTTGTATTTTTACATGATCTTTGTTCCACTTTATCAGTTACTTTTTAGCTCTTGAAAATGAATGTAAACACATTCGAAAGCTTGAGTAATTAAAAAATAGTCTTCTAGTAGCCCTTTTATTGACTCCAACCCACCGAAACTCAAAATTGTTATATATATATATATATATATATATATATATATATATATATATATATATATATATATATATATATATATATATGCCAAAAAGTCCTAATTTAAGAATAAAAATCGACCTATCTGAGGATTTCTCTTCAAATTGGCCCATTCTCGAGATAATGAATTTATGCAAACTCAAACGTCCTCACTTATACCACAGTGTCGCGCCCGCTTGATTAGCAATTAAAAAACAAACGCGTTTTCGATATTGTATATCAAAAAACTCTTCGGGATTTGATCAACCAATGTTTAAAGAATATCTACCTACCTTGGTAACATTGAAATTTTTAGTTAAATGTCCGATTTAGGGCTTTAGGATTAAAAATGGCCGATTTCGCAATTTTTTAAATTTTTAATCGCTTATATAACAAAAACTATTAACCCAAGAGAAAAATCACTAAAGACCTTTTCTGTTTAGCAAGATTCAAAAAACCTAAAAAAAAGCTTTTTTCGATGCAAAAATAATTTTAGGAAAACGCCCTAATCTTTCCCCTCGCCTGGCAAGGTCTTTTTATGCAGTTCAGTATCGCCTGGCATTGTGCACATTTCTTCTAAATGACTTACTCAAACACATACTTAATTTTAAACCTTACAGGAGAAAGTTTATTTTTCCCCTAAACTATGCATTTTTCGATTCACCTGGTAGATACACGTGCAGGGCTGATGCCTGCCAGGTCATGGTTTTTAGCCTTGGTGTGCTATGAATTATCACTATACAAATTTCTAGCCTTTCAGGAAGGTCGTTAGTCGGAGTGTTCACTATACCCACTTCCACGAACATACGCCTGTTTTAGATTACTTTGACAATGAATATTTTACTGTGCAAAATAAAAAGAACGAAAGTAAATTGCAAATTACATTGTTGTTTATTGGAATAATTATTAGCGCCATTTACTTTCGTACTTCTTATGTTGCACAGTAAAATATTCGTTGTCAAAATAATCCAAAACAGGCGTATGTTCGTGGAATGGCCCATAGCTCTTAGACTATCTGTTTATAGCTTTGCTTAACAAAAAAAAATTAATTTTATGCAATGCAAATACATAATCAAAATCGGTTTAATTTAACTTCAACTTTCAAATGCTACAAGTAGAATTACTATTTTATTTTTTGGTCAAATGTTATTGGAAAGTTCAAAAATTGCAATTTTTCGATTTTTTTAAAGTTTAACCACGTTAATCTCGAAAACTATGCTTGCTACTAAAAAACTTCTTGTGCTTAGAATGACCCACGATGTACAAACAAATATTTTGTTTTGCGAAAAATTGCTTTTTTGTAATGTTGCAAGTTTTTTGTTTATAAAAATCTTATCGACATCCAGACCAACTGTTACCCAAAAAAATCGTGTTCTATGGTCAAAATACATAAAAACACTTGGGTAAGTCCATAGTCCATCTAAATAAAGGAGGCCGTTGTATCCCTCTGGCGATCGCACTATAAGCTTTGAGATTCCTTTAAAATTATTTGAGGACTTTTCTCTAAAATATGTTGTGAAATAGTATATTATTCAACGAGCATGTAATGATGGCTATTACTCACGATGATGAAGTTTCCGACACGAGCCCTAGGCGAGTGTCGTAATTCATCAGAGTGAGTAATAGCCATTACATGCGAGTAGAATACTATACTTTTTCTACGACTTTTTTTTTAATTAGTAAAAAATTTAATTATCAACTACTCGAGATTTAAATTTTAATAATTTACAAAAATACCTAAATGCTATTTACCCCTAGTACGTGGCTGAATAATTGGTTGCCTACTATTACTAAATTCTTATTTATTGTAAAAATACAACTAGAAATAGTCAATATAAGTTCTATAGTCCAGGGTAATAAGGTTTTTTCCATGACACTCGAGCAGCCGGGGTACTGAAGCGTTTTTTCGAGAGGTAATACCTATAAGAGCAAATTGTAACTATTTCCGGCGTAGGATCTGGCGGCCATTTTTATTTATAAACAATTAAGTGTCAAAAAATGGCATTTTCCCTTTTTTTTAAATCAATGGAAAACAGTGAAACTTATGGTTTTTTTAGTACAAATATCTTTGAGATTATGGAAAAAACTTTAAAATAACGTATTAGAAAGTTTGATATACTCATTTATTGTTAATATAATTGCGAAAAAAGGTCAGAATTGCAAAAAAAATTAATTTCGCAATATCTATTGTAAAAATTAGTGTACAGCTTTGAAATTTTTGTCATATAAGGGATCTTTGGTGCTTAATATGTGATAAAAATTTCAAAGCGATTCATTCAATTGTTTAAATTTTATTCAAATTGTTTATCCCAGAGGGCATTTTTTTTACAATAACATAAGTCAGAAAAAAATGACGTTAGAACCATTCCACAGGTGTCAAATGAAAGGGCATGAGCTATATTTTCAACTTGGTTTAAAAAAAGCGAATAAAAAATGAATTTATTAGTAATAAATAATTATGCAAAAGTATCGTAAATCTTTCCTTATAAACTTTTTATTTTGTTATATAAGAAATTATATATATTTATTACAATTTTTTATCAATTATGATATAAATAACATTACTTGGTAGTTGTGCACTTAAAACAGGGTAAAAAGTTAATTTTTTTGGAAAAAGTTATTCAAAAAGTTTATAAGGAACGATTTACAATACTTTTGCACAATTATTTATTACTAGTAAATGCATTTTTTATTCACTTTTTTTAAACCAAGTTGAAAATATAGTTCATGCTCTTCCATTTGACACCTGTGGAATGGTTCTATCGTCATTTTTTCCTGACTTATGTTAGTGCAAAAAAAAATGCTCACTGATATAAACAATTCGAATAAAATTTAAACAAATGCGTGAATCGCTTTGAAATTTTTATCACATATTAAGCACCAAAGAACCCTCATTTGACAAAAATTTCAAATCTGTACACTAATTTTTACAGCAGTTATTGCGAAAATAATTTTTTTGCAATTCCGACCTCTTTTCGCAATTATATTAACAATAAATGAGTACATCAAACTTTGTAATATGTCATTTTAAATCTTTTTCCATAAGCTCAAAGATATTTGTAATAAAAAAATCATAAGTTTCACTGTTTTCCATTGATTTGAAAAAAAAGGGAAAAATGCCATTTTTTGACAGTTAATTGTTTATAAATAAAAATGGCCGCCGGATCCTACGCAGGAAATAGTTATAATTTGTTCCTATAGGTATTACTTGTCGAAAAAACGCTTCCGTACCCTGAGTACTCTGCTGCTCGTACGGCTGCTCGAGTGTCACGAACAGGGTATATTTTTGTCTTATTACCCTGGCCTACTATTCGTTTCCGAAAAATTATAAGCTTAAATTTGTACCTACTGTTATCAGTGAATCTAATAAATAGGAAATTGCTCTTGTCGGTGGACGTATTTCATATAATAAATATATAGTTATAATGTATATTTACATTTAACTATATATTATAATAATATCACTATACATAATTTGTTATAACATATTTAACACAATATGACTTGAAAATCAAAAACAATATTAGTTATAAATATATTTTTCTACGACCGTTTAATAACATGCTCATTATTCACTATTTTTTCGTAGATAATAGCACCCATTACTGCACCTATTCATTACTCACGGGCTGAAGTTAGATTCAAGTGGCGCATGCCACTTTTAATATTAATCGTATATAAACTGCAAATAAAATTACTTAAACTTGTTTATTTAATACAATAGTTATTGTAATTTATACCAATAATTAACTTCGAAAAAATTTTAAAGGAATTTTAACTGTAACAATGTCAGTAGGTATATTTTTTACGTTTATATCTTGTTTACTAAAAATTTTGACGTTTATCATTTAATTTAGTGACAGTGACATTAGCGCATTTTGTTTATGTTAATTGGAATTAACGTTATAATTACCACTTTTTTACAATTATTTTGTTTTTTTAGATATCATCCATTACAATTCAGATGGCATGAGGATGGATTGGGAGAATAATATGCCCCTCTTATATATAAATAATGGGATTATTTTAGGATGAAGTCCTTTCCACCAATAATTCAACCAATTTTGCCTTTGGAAGATAAAGAAATTAACAATAACGATAACGAAACCAATAGACATAAGTTTAAAGGTAATAAGTAAACTTAGACAAATATGCATAGAATAAAAATTTTATTTTCGTTACTATTAAAAAGACAATCAGTATAATAAAATATATCTAATATTACAAAGAAACAACCATATATTATTAGTCCAGCGCGGATCTGTTTTGAGATGGACGTTGAGAGGTGACTCTATTTTTTTTTGCAGAAATTGCTTGGAAATACCCCATATGGGGATTAGGGGATAAAAGGTCCGGAACATTGTTTAAATAATCAAAAATGAAGGAAAAATTCGATTTGTTTCTTCGTTTTTTGATTATAACTTTAAAAGTATTCTCTTCCGAGAAAAGTTGCACTAAAATCGAAGTTGGAAAATTAAATTTCCTACAATATAAGATTGGTTCAAAATTTTTAAAGTCGTTACCCTTGTTGCAAAATTGCAATAATTGCGAAAAAAACATAAAAAAAAGTGAAAAACGTTTGTTTTTCTATACTTCCACAAAATTTATTACAACTATGTTATTACTACAGCTGTTTCGGCAAAGTGCCTTTCTCAAGTGATGCCGAAACTTTGCCGAGGCACTTTGCCGAAACAGCTGTAGTAATAAAATAGTTGTAATAAATTTTGTGGAAGTATAGAAAAATGAACTTCCATCAAGTAACGGTCGAATCCATCCATTATTTATAAAAAAAAGTATTCGCATTTTACGTTTTTCAACCATTTCTGCTACACCTAGGACCTTCATATTTCACGTAAAAAAACTTAATGATATGATAAAACAACACTGTAAAAGTTACGATCGGTTTAATAGATTTTGCAAAAAAAATTTTGCAATCCAGCTTTCGCAAAAAAATTTTTCAAAAACGTTGCAGGACTGAAAATAAAGCAGATAGCAAGATACTTTTTTTTACAAATAGAAGAGTACTGTACCTTTCATTTGTAAAATCAAAATCGGTTAACTACCACGGCCTCAGGAATTTTTTTAAATACACATTAATTTTTGGTGTTACGCGCAGGACAGCGGTTTTCGATAAATATAAGTTGATTTCCACCAAATTTCTTCCAATCTTTATCTAATATAATATTTTCTTACTCTATATTTTGTTGTATATTCATATTTTAATACCACAAAAATTAAACTAATTTGATTATTGTTTGTGAAAACTTGTTTAAACAATTGCAAATGTTTAAAAATAATACACTTTTATTTTCTAAGTTAAAATATATGAACAAAAAAGTGTTTGCTAAAAATGTGTTATTTCAAAGGACAGAGTATGTGTTTTTATTTTGCAATAAACAAATTTATTTATTTATTTCGAACTGTACTAAAAATGAAAATGTATCAATCATTATCAAAGGTCATTGGAATGCCCAATCAGAGCGAACGGATCCGCTGTCCTCCGCGTAACACCAAAAATTAATATTTATTTAAAAAAATTCCTGGAGCCGTCGTAGTTAACCGACTTTAATTTTGCAAATTGCAAATGAAAGGTAAGGTATTCTTTTATACGCAAAAAAAATCAACTTGCTGTCTGCTTTATTTTCAGTGCTGCAATATTTTGAAAAAAATGATTTTTTTTGCGAAAGCTGGATTGCAAAATTTACTGTGCAATATCTATTAAACCGATCCTAATGAAATTGACAGTATTCTTTTATTTTATCATTAAGTTTTTCTGGGTGAAATATGAAGGTCCTAAGTGTAACATAAATTGTTTAAAAACGTAAAATGCGAATACTTGTTTTTTTATGGTTTTTTCGAAATTATTGCTATTTTGCAACAAGGGTGACAATTTTTAAAATTTTCAGTTAATCCTATAGTGTAGGAAATTTAATTAGGCAACTTTTAAAAAAAATAAAAATATAAATAAAAACTTTTAAAATTATAAACAAAAAAAACAAGAAAAAATCGAATTTTTCTTTCATTTTTTGACATTTTGATTATTTAAACAATGTTCCGGACCTTTTTGAGTAAGAGGATAACTCAAATATTATTATATGAGTTATTTTCAAGCAATTTCTGCAAAAAAATATAAGTCACCTCTCAACATCCAAATGTACCTACTAATATTTTCACAGATGCGCCCTGGTCTATATCATCAATTAGGTCTCTACCTAGAAACTTGGCCATGTCTAATATATTCTTTCAATTATTTCTACGCTTTGACAGACATCAGAAAGAAATAAATACTTACATACCAAGCCAAAGCTGAAAAATAGACCAAAATAAGTAGAAAGAAAGTACAAATAAATGGAATAATTATTTTTTTTCGTGAATTAGTACATTGTTTCACGGTTTTTGCTGTAAATTTTAAAGAACCGCTTGGGTTGACATGAAATTTGGCAGACACATAGCTAAAATATCAAACAAAAAAAGTGATATTATGCCGTTGTGTGCTTTTGTCCGGGGGTGCTTTTACCCCTCTCGGGGATGAAAAAATATGTGTCCAAAATAAGTACGGAAATGGATAAAGCGACTAATTTTTATAAATGAATAATTATTATAAGAAGATGTGATCCTAGAATCCAACTAGGTTTTTTTTAAATTCATATTACTTGTGTAGTGATTATCTGACCCAATATTATGTGAGGGACTTTAATTAATAATAATTATTATTAATTGTTATTACAAATAGGCTGAGCATTTTTTCATCCACCGTATTTAATATTATTCAAGCTACTCTTGCTAATAGTAGAGAAGGCTGAGGTGCTAAATTTGAAGTTACTAAAACGTCATTAGGACCTATTGGGTTGTGAACGTTAGGTCCTAAAACCAAAAAAAGTTAAGTTAGGTTTTCCATTTTAGTGGGGATTTTCCATTTTTAAACGCTTTTCTTTAGTTCAATAGTTTGCGTCAAATCTTTAGACGTTAATTTGACTGCCTTTTCTTCAATACAAATGAATGAAAATTTGCAGACATATGCATTCGCGGGAACAATACACGAATAGTCAATAAAAATTATTTTTTTTATGTTTATTAATTGTTTAAATAAAAATAAACTATTTTAATGGAAAATGCTTAAATTCTCTTGTTTTTTACAATGTAGAAACTTAAAACTTTTACGGATTGTAGCTAATGATATGAACTATACATAATTTCACTTTTTACGTTAATTGTTGACATTGTGCTTCACAAATAAACAATAAAGTTTCAAATTTTGAACGCTTATAACGAAATATTGAACGAAAATATATTTGTTTATATAAAAATCGGCGCTTATTCATGTCAAATTTCAATACAATACGAAACAGAACCTCACCCAAAACTCGAATTCAAAAAATTCGTGTCTTTATCGTAGTCTTAGAAAAACTACCGGTAGAGACGTTTTGTGCTACAAATTAACATTAGAATTTTTTTTGGCGTATTAATTAAACGCTTTTCTTTAGTTCAATCGTTTGGGTCAAATCTTTGGAAGTTAATTTTACTGCCTTTTCTTTAATGCAAATTACTAAAAATTTGCAGACATATGCATTCGCGGGAACACTACACGAATAGTCAATAATTTTTTATGTTTGTTAATTGTTTAAACATAAAAACGATTTTACCAGAAAATGCTTAAATTATCTTGTTTTTTACAATGAAGAAGCTTGAAACTTTTACAGATTGTAGCTAATTATATGAACTATACATAATTTCACTTTTTACGTTAATGGTTTACGTTATGTTTCATAAATAAACAATACAGATTGTAGCTAATTATATGCACTATACATAATTTCACTTTTTACGTTAATTCTTTACGTTATGTTTCATAAATAAACAATAGAGTTTCAAATTTTTTGCCGATTCCGACTACTTTTCATGTTTGTACATCACATCATATGTTTATACATATTTTAATAAACATGACGATATACTTTAATGTTTGAAAAGTGTAAGACTAAACAGTAAAGAATAAAAAAATATGAAAAAAAAATTAGGAACGCTTTTCTTTAGTTCCGATTGACTAAAATTAAAAATATTAAAAAATCAACTAAAAAGCAAAAAATAAATAAAATTGATTATTTTTTTCACCTGTCAAATTCTGACGTTTTTGCTTTTTCAGCCAATCACCACGCGTCGTTCTAGCCAATCATTGAGTGTAATACTGATAAAACAGCCTCTTCCTTGATAAAACAGTCTCTTCCCTGATAAAACTTAAGGTACCCTAAATTTCACAAAATACGTTACGAACGACATTGGAAAATCTCATATTAGTTATAAAATTTGTGTTTTTAATAATTGTTCATTTTCGATTTAAACAGTTTTTTATGTATTAACAATATAATAAATAAATTGGTTCATTTTTAAATCATAAAATAATTTATCTATAACCTACTTAAGACATTGATCCTAGTTGTCTTAAAAATATTTCACAGATGCCCGTATTGACTAATAATACATATTGGTTCACAAAATAATCTTTTCAAATACCACTCGTCCTCTAAATTTTGCTTGATAAATTTTTTCGTTTTCATACTTAAACTTCTTTATTTAGGGTAAAATCACTCAAACAAACCAAAATGGATTTTTGTTCGGATTCGGTTTTTTTTTCGTAATTTTACCAAATAAAGAAGTTTTCGTGAAAACAAAAAAATTTATCGATAAAATTTAGAGGACTCGTGGTATTACCTTTGAAAAAATCCAACACATTCGTCAAAGAAAAGCGTTTGGCGAAAACCGTTTATTCGATGAAGACGCGCCACGCTTTTCATTGACGAATGTGTTGGATTTTTTCAATTTTATTTATTTTTTGCTTTTTAGTTGATTTTTTAATATTTTTAATTTTAGTCAATCGGAACTAAAGAAAAGCGTTTCCTAAAATTTTTTTTTCATATTTTTTTATTTTTATTAATTTTTTATTTTTAAAAAATATGTTTTCCAATTATTGCGCCATCTGTCCATAATTCCAAAAAGTGTCTCCAATAAAAGTTACATATTAATAAGCAAGCAATCCTAATCTGCGATAAGAAATGGGGATTCTTACTTAAGATCTTCAACTCCGTGGAGGGTCGTGTTTGGTGATATTCGATAGATTTTTGAAAGATATTGAACACGTATTCTTTACTTTATCGATCTGATGTTCATTTCGCGAAATATCTCGGGGTTCCTATTTAAAAATTTAAAGTTATCCCCCCCTTCGTGAGGGGTCGTGTGTGATATCATTCGATCGATTTTTGAAAAGTATTGAACACGTATTTTTCTGTCTTTGGAACTGATGTTACTTTCGCGGTATATTTGCTTTTTTTGTGAAACTTCGTGACTCGCCCATTTCCTTGCGCTTCGTTCAAATCGTCAGATTTTTTAAATATACATACACTCTTCTTCATGTATTTCACTGACCTTGTCTTATTCTGACGTTTTCGAGTTTTTCTAAAGATATATTTGTTTTGCGCACTGTCCCCAAAAGCACGACCCGCCCTGTATTAATAGTCCATAATATGTAGGTGTACATTTACAGGATAAAAGGTTTCTCCCCATGTAATTTTCTAACGCTCTCGAGTAACGCGCAAAATCTCTGCTTGGTCTCCCCTACCACACGAATCTTTTCCGTGACCAGATAAAAAAAGTTCCAAAATTCGTTAAAAATTTCTTGAGTAGCTCGATACGATGTTCTTGGAACATTTTTCATTAGGAGTAGTGAAGTCATATTATCTGCTTGATCTTCTCTTTGTTTTCCCGGGATAATTTCTCCAGCTTCTGGGCCCTTTATATTAAATGTTTCTGGTTGTGTATAAAGACACTTTGATCTGACGCTTATTAGTGACACTGAGAAAATTATGCAAAATAATACATGCTAACAAGATTTTTCCTGCTTCTATTTTTGTTCCAGTAGAACTAGTTTTCTTAATACTCTAAATACATGGCATCATTCCAGTGGCGTAACTAGTCTGACTGCGCCCCAATGCAAGTATTCCCCGTCCGCCCCTATTCGTAGACTCATTTTCCAGAATATCAGTTTTTTGCGTCCCCCTAAGGCCTGCGCCCCAAGGCACCGCATTTGTTGCATTGGCGTTAGTTACGCTACTGCATCATTTCAAAAACGTTCTCTACTTCTCTGCGATCACAAAGTGGATGATAATAATTAAATTAGTACGTTCTTTAACGGTAAAATATTGCAAAACCTCTAAATTTTAAAGAAGCGCTTGGATTGACATGAAATTTGGCAAACACATAGCTAATAAGTCAAAGAACCAAACTGATATTGTGCCGATGTATGCTTTTGCCCTGGGGGTGAGTTTCACCTCTTCTCGGGGATGGAAAAAAATATGTGCAAAATAAGTTCAGAATTCGATAAACTGAATAATTCTAAGCAACTTTTAATCTATAGAGTTTTTCCACCAAGTCAATACTTTTCGAGTTATTTGCGAATGAATTTGTTCATTTTTAAACAAAATAACCACGTTTTTAGACGGTTTTTCGCAAATAATTCAAAAAGTAAGTACTTTGTAAAATGTGTAAAATATAGTTTATAAAAAAATGAAAAAAATGGTGCACATATTAAGTCTGTAGACCCAGTACAAGACAAAATTGTAGGTAATGAAAAGTAGGTTCTTGTTCGTCAAATTCCAAATCGAATATTTCATCAAGAGATAACCAAAAAACGAAACACTTTTCGGGGAACACTCACTTTAACTTTTTTAAATTGTTTAAAAAAGGTTTATTTTTGTTTTTTACCGTTGTTGTTTACCGCTTCACAAGTTACTTTACTTATTTATTCATTATACGATCTGTAAGTCTCAGCGGTTCAAAGTGCTTATTCTTGAAAAAGCTGTATTTAAAATGGCTTGAACGAGTCACTAATCCCGAGTGTATGCAAACTTTGAACAGCCATAGCATAACCGATTTTTGTCTAAAAGGAAAACAAAAGTCCAAAATATTCAGAAAAGCAAAACCTACATTTTATTACTTCTTGAGATTTTTGGTATTACTAATAATTTTTAAGTTATTTTGAAAAAGAGCATTTTTTTTAAATTAAAAATTTTATTTTAAAACCATTTTTTTTCAAAAATAAGCACGGTGATTCGATGAAATTTACAGATCACATAGACTCAACATAAATAAAGCAACATGTGAAGCGGTAACGATTAATTATATTTAAGTTGTTAATTAGGGGGTGATTTTCCCGATTTTTTATTCCAAATCAAAACGGACCAACTGTATTTTGAGCGTACGTTTCTCACATTTGACGCGGATATTTTTTATAAAAATGGACGTAAAACTTTTTGAACTCTTTTAAAAAGTTGTAATGAGTTTTTTCCAAAAAGTGCTTCATTTTTTGGTTATTTAACGTTGAAATATATTTATTTGAAGTTTGGCGAATACGAGCCTATTTTTCTTTAGCTTTGACTCTGTTTTTACTAGGTCTAGAGACTTCATGTATACACCGTTTTTTTCACTTTTTTACAAGCTATACTTTTGCTAACAACGGTTTTTTCGATAAAATACTTACTTTTTAAATTATTTGCGAAAAATTGTCTAAAAACGTGTTTGTTTTGTTGAAAAATGAACATTCACTCGCAAATAACTCGAAAAGTATTAACTTGGTGAAAAAACTGTATGGAATAAAAGTTACTTAGAATTAAACATTTTATCAAATTTCTGACTTATTTTGAACGTATGTTTTTCACCCCCGAGGAAGGGTGACACTCACTACAGGGCAAAACACACATCGGCACAATATCACTTCCTTTAACATGTTTTCTGTGCGTATGCCAAATTTTATGTCAATCCAAACGGTTCTTCAAAATTTACAGCAAAAACCGTCAAATAATGTACTAAATATTTTTCACGCGAACCTATATCCCGGATGCATATTTACAGATGCTTGCGTGTGTAGACACCAGGGTGTTGAAATCAGTTAGGGTTTGGAAAAACAGTACATTTACACATGCTAGCGCGTGTTGACACCACGGTGTTGAAATCAGTTAGGGTTTGGAAACACAGTACGTTTACAGACGCTAGCGTGTGTTGACACTAGGGTGTTGAAATCAGTTAGGGTTTGGAAAAACAGTACAGTTACAAATACTAGCAGATTTGGACACCAGAGTGTTGAATCCAGCTAGCTTTTTTAGTAATTAATATACATACATTAATGCTAACGGCTATTGACTTTGATTTTATATACCTGCTGCTGTGGAAAAATATTTAAGTGATTTAGGTATTAGTAAATAATTAAACGTTGTTGGGATATAAACAATAATATATTAACACAAAAAAACAACATAAAAAATAATGTTGCTCTGAAGCTATTTGCTTGTGGAATTTGTATAATTAATTATTTAGATGGGAAATAAGCCACAATTAAATTGAAAAAAATAATTTTATTAACGTTTTGATGCCTAAATCGGGTGTCGTCAAAATAAAAAATACTACTACAGGGTGTTTGGTAAAGAATAGGCCATAGCTTAACCTCAGGTTCCTGAGGTTAAAATAGGCCGATTTAAGCTAACTTACCTTAGTACAAAGTTTATAATAACCGAGATACAGGGTGTCAAAGTTAAACTTTTTTTTTATTTATTATTGAATATTTCCTGACAGGCATGAGACATCAACACGAAATTTGGTGTGTGGGGGTTTTTCGGGACGAGAAAACTAAATTCCCTACCAAAAGTTATGTGTTGCCCAGAGGGCGCCACATACGCCTTTCAGCACTCATTTAATACGTTCAATTTTTTTATCCGTCACTCCGTATAATTTTGACATTAAAATTTGTATTCCCCTATTAGTTCTACTTAAAAAAGGTATACCTCTTTCATCTCCCTAAACTCAACCGATTACGAGATAAACGCATTTTAAATCTGCGGTGCAACATAATTTTTAGCATAGTAGCATTGTAGTTACATCAGAAAAATAACTTACAACCATAAAATTATCCAAAAATGTATCGCAAATTTCTTCAAATGAAATTTGCGATGCAATGCCATAAATTTGAGAACTGGAACAATTATTATGGTTTTAAGTTATTTTTCGGGTGTAACTACAATGATATTATACTAAAAATGGTGGTGTATCGCAGATTTAAAATGCGTTTGTCTCGAAAACCGTTGAGTTTAGAAAGATGAAAGAAGCATAGCTTTTTTAAGTAAAACTAATAGGAGAATAAAAATTTTAATGTTAAAATTATACAGAGTGATGGATAAAAAAAATTTAACGTAATAAATAAGTTCTGAAAGGCGTATGTGGCGCCCTCTGGGCAATATATAATTTTTGGTAGGGAATTTAGTTTTCTCGACCCAAAAAAACCCGACATACCAAATTTCATGTTGTTATCTCATATCTGTCAGGAAATATTCAATAATAAATAACAAAAAAGTTTAATTTTGACACCCTGTATCTCGGTTATTATAAACTTTGTACTAAGGTAAGTTAGCTTAAATCGGCCTATTTTAACCTCGGGAACCTGAGGTTAAGCTATGTCCCATTCTTTACCAAACACCCTGTATATTAAACAAAAATGTTGCTTAGTAAAAAATTCTACTAATAATTTTTTTAATCTGACTCATTTATATTGGCAATTCAGACATATATTATACATTTTAAAGTATTTTTTACTAAACAACAACATTTTTGTTTAATTTAGTAGTACGTATTTTGTATTTTGACAACGACACCCGATTTGGGCGTCGAACCGCTAATAAAATTATTTTTTTTAAATTTAATTGTGGCTTATTTCCCATCTAAATAGTTAATTATAAAAATGCCACAAGCACATAGCTTCAGAACAACATTATTTTTATGTTGTTTTTTGTGTTAATATATTATTGTTTATATCCCAACAACATTTAATTATTTATTAATACCTAAATCACTTAAATATTTTTCCACAACAGTAGGTATATAAAATCAAAGTCAATAGCCGTTAGCATCTATGCATGTATAAGCACTAAAAAAGCTAGCTGGTTTCAACACTCTGGTGTCCAAATCTGTTAGTATTTGTAAATGTACTGTTTTTCCAAACCCTAACTGATTTCAACACCCTAGTGTCAACACACGCTAGCGTCTGTAAACGTACTGTTTTTCCAAACCCTAACTGGTTTCAACACCGTGGTGTCATCACGCGCTAGCATCTGTAAATGTACCGTTTCTCCAAACCCTAACTGATTTCAACACCCTGGTGTCTACACACGCAAGCATCTGTAAATATGCATCCCGCATAAAGTATCTCTATATGCGTTTGTAACTGAAAATATTTATCTTCTACAAAAATACAGGGTACTTACTGGTAGATAAAACGTATAGAGTGATGCTAAAAGAGCCTTCATAGTTGAAATAATTTGATCCATTCGACATTGGAGCTTGTATGTGATAACGTGTTTTAATCCATGGAGCCATAACATTTAGGAAAATTAATTTTACTACGGCCGTGCTAAAAGAGCAACTTTTACGCACGCATTTCGTTTCCGAAAGTTGCTTCCCGCACGGCGTGCGTGAAAGTAAATCTTCCCGCACGGCGTGCGTGAAAGTAAATTTTCCAGCACGGCGTGCGGTAAAGTAAAATACCTTGTAATATGGCATTATAATATACTATATTACATTCAATAAACTAATATTTAGATACTATATATGGGCAATTCCACCAACATACGCCTGTTTTGGATTACTTCGACCACGAATATTTTACTGTGCAACATAAGAAGTACGAAAGTAAATGGCGCTAATAATTATTCCAATAAACAACAATGTAATTTGCAATTTACTTTTGTTCTTCTTATTTTGCACAGTAAAATATTCGTTGTCGAAATAATCCAAAACAAGCGTATGTTCGAGGAATAGGGTACACTAATTTATTTCAAACTTATCTTATTGTGTTCATGTTTTAATGAAATTAGCGCGATAATTCGATGAAATAAAATTATTTTGACATAATATTTAAAAGTCAGATCAGTAGACAATTACAATGGTTTTGAATCGTCGTCATGAAAACCAATATCGTCGTCGTGGTAACCCATTATATTGAAAGTTTGGTTTTGACAACCTTGTCAAAGAATTAATTTGTGTGTTTTCACTTCTAAATAAAAATTGATATAACTCTATTTTTTGTGGCTTTTTTCCAAACGTACGGCCCTAGAAAAAATATTGTTCCTAACTCATGCGGAAAGTGTCTTCCCCGCATTTGACTGCTTGTCCGACCTCCGCTATCGCATTGTTAGGGTCAACGGTAGTCTCGTGCGTGAAAGTATGACTTTCCGCACTAGTTAAGAAAATAACTATTATTAATTAATTTTTCTTTATTTTCGTGTGTTACGACCTCATGTAAATAGTTGGTTTTCTGCATCCTTCTGGATTGAACACAGATGATCTGAACTAAAATATGGACGAGTCCATATTTTCAACAAAAGTTTCATATCAAGGCTATATTTTTGTAACAGTTGTAACCTTGAAGAACTAACAAGAATTACTTTAGTTTTAATTTCCTGGTCAAGTATTTACTGGTCTAGTTTTAGATTGCTTTTTACTATCATCAACTTTTGTTGATGAGAAGGATTTACTTGCATAAACTTTCAAAATCGACTGTATTGTCTTAACTGGTATGTATTATGTATTCAATTACTCTTTAAACAATTAACAATTGCCAAATAGTTTTCAGCTAAAATTTAGGGAGGTTTAATGTTCTTGTTTTTACGGCATTTTATGGTAAAAACCTTGAGCTTTATGCGTAATCGACAAGCTTATGCCGGAGTTATATAATTATATTCTGCCTTCTGACTGAAAATATGCGGTTTTTTATATTTAGTTACTGGATTATACTTGTCAGAAGTTGATATAAGTTTCTGCAACAATAAATAACGGAGAATGGCTTGGTTTGCCATTATTTTAGGATAGCTATCTTGTCAGAGATGTTGTTTTTATCTTAAAAGATACTATCTTCTTCGTGTTCTCTAAATATTTTTAAAATATGTATTTGATGCATACTTTGTTTAATTAATAAATGCCACTCTAGCCTAATATTATTGCGAGTGAGTTCATTTAAAGAGAATTAACTAGATCCAATCAACGGTGTGGATTGTTAATGTACAGATAACATAAACTTGGTGCATAATATAGTATTTTAGCCTTAAAATAAACCTGTTAACTCTTTTAATGATACGACTATGGTAATATTTTAAAGGTACCTACCTATGTGTACGACGCCACATGAAATGCTAGTTCATTTGTACAGTACCAGATGCCTGCACCAGATAAAATAGCGGGAGAAAACTATTTTCTTATGATTAAAATAATAATTATTTATTTTTTTTTAATCTTATTTTATTTTGTTGTATTTCATTATAGACTGTATGTAGGAATAAATAAATATCGGCCAGTAATTAGCCAGTAGGTAACTATAAAGTTTTATAAATAAACGAAGCAGATAAAACCATTTTACCGATATAATCAGAATAATATTTATAAACTACTGAAATATTAATATGCCAAAAATAAATATTGCTACATAATACACGATTTGAAGAATATTAATAGATTACTTAGTCAAAAGCAGATAACGGAAATGAAAGTAGGTATATAATATAATATAAAAAATATCTAATCAAATAATACGTTGTTTGAATTTAGAAATTATAAAATCAACAAAAAACAAAAAAATAAAAGAAAAGAATGTGTGTGTAATTTGCACGCACGTAAGAAGTTACATTTCTATTATATGGTTTCAACGAATGCGCGGCCGTGGAGTAATGGCATAAACGCTGGCCTCATACGCCAGTAGACGAGGGTTCGAGCTCTGCCAAAGACAAACCATTTTCATTTCCAATAATGACACGAGCCGTCTCACCGTGCCTCGGAGAGCACGTAAAACCGTCGGTCCCCCTGGGCTACATCGTACTAGTTACTTAAAACAGGGTTAAATATGTAAATGGCGCCGGAACTATCCGAAAGGATAGTTCCGGCAATACAATATTATTATTATTATTATCCAGATTTAGCCATACGGCTCACACTCCCTCTAAGGGGAAAATTGACTCATCCCAGATACCTACGGTATCAAAAGGATTGAGCTCTGGTGGGACTCTTTCCGTGTTATCGAGCCCTAGGTGACTTGGTATGCAGGTGTATCTCCCAAAAATTTTCGTACACATCTGGCCGTTGCGAGTAGTACAGCTTTCTGCATGGTCTTGTATAGCTGTTCATTTAGACCCAGCCTTTTTATGCTTTCGAGGAGGTTCTTCGGAATGACTCCATTAGTAGATATAACAATAGGTATCGTCTGGGTACTTTGCATTCTCCATTGTCTTCGTATTTGAATTTCCAGATCTCTGTACTTGGCGATCTTTTCAATAAATTTACTTCGTAGATTATTGTTGTTAGGTATCGCCACATCAATAAGTGTTGTTTGTCTTGTTAATTTATTAACTATTACGAGATCTGGTCTATTATGTGCCACTGTTTGGTCTGTGAGCACAGTGCGGTCCCAGTATAGCTTGTAGTTGCCATCCTCAAGCATACTCTCAGGGACGTATTGATAATATGGGAGATGGATTATCCAGATTTAGCCATACGGCTCACACTCCCTCTAAAGGGAAAATCGACTCATCCCAGATACCTACGGTATCAAAAGGATTGAGCTCTGGTGGGACTCTTTCCGTGTTATCGAGCCCAAGGTGACTTGGTATGCAGGTGTATCTCCCAAAAATGTTCGTACACATCTGGCCGTTGCGAGTAGTACAGCTTTCTGCATGGTCTTGTATAGCTGTTCATTTAGACCCAGCCTTTTTATGCGTTAGAGGAGGTTCTTCGGAATGACTCCAGTAGTAGACATAATAATCGGTATCGTCTGGGTACTTTGCATTCTCCATTGTCTCCGTATTTGAATTTCCAGATCTCTGTACTTGGCGATCTTTTCAGTAAATTTAGTACGTAGATTATTGTTGTTAGGAATCGCCACATCAATGAGGGTTGTTTGTCTCGTTAATTTATTGACTAATACGAGATCTGGTCTATTATACGCCACTGTTTGGTCTGTGACCACAGTGCGGTCCCAGTATAGCTTGTAGTTGCCATCCTCAAGCATACTCTCAGGGACGTATTGATAATATGGGAGATGGTCGGTTTGGAGAAGTCCCAGCTTGATAGCTATCTCCTGATGAAGGATTTTTCCCACTGCGTCATGCCGTTCCTTGTACTCAGTTGCAGCAAATGCCTGGCAGCCCCCTGTAAGATGTTGGATGGTTTCCTGGGATTGACATCCATATCGACATCTGTGGTTTTGAAGATGAGGGTCTTTGATGAGATATTTCAGGTAATTTCTGGTTGGTATAACCTGATCCTGAATGGCCAGTAATGAACCCTCCGTTTCAGGGAACATCTTTCCTGATGTCAACCAGTAGTTCGACGCTATATTGTCGACATAATCTTGGCTGACCTCATTGGGATGTCGCCCGTGCAGAGGTTTACCCATCCAGGTGCGCACTTTTTCGTCTTTAGTAAGCTGGTTTATGCGCAGTTCTGCTTCCCTCAGTTTTATCGGTGTTGAGTCATCTACTGCGCAGATAGCGCGATGTAGAGTAGATGTTTCAGTCTGCATCTGAAAATAAGATATTAAATTAGCAATTTGTTTGTCTAATTGCTCACCTATATCCATAA
This sequence comes from Diabrotica virgifera virgifera, assembly GCF_917563875.1. Classification (NCBI taxonomy): domain Eukaryota; kingdom Metazoa; phylum Arthropoda; class Insecta; order Coleoptera; family Chrysomelidae; genus Diabrotica; species Diabrotica virgifera. The sequence continues at coordinate 107,890,386 of NC_065447.1, read as the reverse complement.
GTCCTCTTTCTCCTAAATTCCGTGGTAATGTCGTTCTTTCTACTGCACTTTTTGGATGGTTTTTTTGTGCCTTTGTGAGGTGCGTTCTTACTTTTCGCTGAAGATTTTCTATGTCCGTTTTTGTCCACTTAACAATGCCCAATGAATAGCTAAGCGCGGAACATGCGTAGCTGTTTAGTGCCTTAAACAAATTTCTACTATTAAGGTGTGAGCGAAGCGGCTGTTTTACTCTTCGTATAAACTCAGTAGTTATCTCTGTTTTCATTTATTTATGGTCAATTCTCCGCGCTTGCTTTACTCCAAGATATTTATACATATCGTTTTCACCCATGGCCTCGATGCTCTGGCCATTTTGCATATCGAATCCTCCGGGCTGTACTTTTCCTCTGACTATATTTAAAATACGGCACTTGTCTAGTCCAAAGTGCATGCTAATATCATTGGAAAAAGTTTCTACAGTTTTTAGCATCTCATCGAGTTGATTTCGAGTGGAAGCCATTAATTTCAAATCATCCATATACAATAAAAGATTAAGCTTCGCCACCACATTGTTGTTATTTTTTATGCTAAAACCTGCGTCTGTGGAGTTCAATAGCTGAGATAGTGGGTTCATAGCTAGACAGAACCACAGTGGACTCAACGAATCTCCTTGAAACCGGCCCCGGCTGATTGCGATATTTTCAGTTTCGATATTATTTTCACCAGGTATTTGAAGGTGAATTCTAGTCTTCCACTCCGTCATTATATGCTCTAAAAAGGTCACTATATTATCATCGACTTTATATATTCTCAATATATCTATAAGCCATTCATGCGGCACTGAATCAAAGGCCTTCTTGTAATCAATGAAGGCAGTAAAAAGATTCCTCTTTTTGGAATATGCCTGGTTAGAAATGACTGAGTCGATGATGAGTTGTTCTTTGCAACCCATGGAACCCTTAGCGCATCCTTTCTGTTGAGGCTCTATGATATTGTTCAGAGCACAGTGTTGGTAGATACGCCGGGCTACACAGGATGTGACCAATTTATACAAAGTTGGAAGACAAGTAATTGGGCGGTATTTGGCTGGATCTTGGGTGTTATTTTGATCCTTCGGAATTAAATAAGTGGTTCCCTGAGTTAGAAATGATGGTATATCCTGCGGATTAGAAATAACATGATTAATTAGTGTTGATAAGCATTCATGAACAGTCCAAAACTTCTTGAGCCAAAAGTTTTGAACTCCGTTTGGTCCAGGAAATTTCCAGTTATGAAGGCTCTTTGATGGTATTTGAGACTTCTTCAGTAGTGAAGGGTTCGTAAAGGGTGGTAATGTAGTGTTGGCAGTTCTGTGTCGTATCTTCTATCCATCCAGCATTGTTGTTAAGAGCAGCTGGCGTGGAAAGTTGATTTCCCCAAAACTCAAGAATTTCTTCTTGGCTTGGGTAAGTCTTATCGACACGTTCAACAGTGGAATTGAGTTTTCGATAGAACGCCTTTTCAGAACTTTCAAAAAGAGCATTGTCGCTTTTGCGGTTGTTACTAACTTTGTACCTCCTTAGTCGTCCTGAATAAACGGAGAGCTTTTGTTTTAATGTATCCAGACACTGACGGGCTGTGTTGTTTTCTGGATCATATCTTGAGTGTCTTGCGGTAGTCAGCATTATTTCTTCAGCTTTTCTGATGACTTTTCTACTTGTTACACCTCGTATGTATTCTGTGACTATACCAATATCCCTACGTAATAATTCGATCTTTCCGAGCAGTCTTTTTTCCCAGGGTGCAATTCTGTTACCAGTTCTTTCGTTATTATTAACCCGTCGTGTGCTGATCTTAACGCCCATTACATTAGCAATTGCTGTTGCTGCACAGTAGATTAGCATATGCAAATATTCCAACGTGTGAGCTTCTACGACATAGTTGGGTAGGACTTCAGTGTTCACAATACCACAGCTATTTCTCAGTCGGAATTATTATTTTTAATTAGTTGGTTAGATTTAGAGAGAGCATGAGCCGTGACAGTTCAAATAAAACACTAGATAACTATAGAGAATGTAATGTCAACAAAAATTTAAGTCCCTTTTTTTACATACAAATATTAATTTTGATTTCAACAGTTTATAAGAACAAAATTAGGTAATTAATTTAACAAAACAAAATAAACCAGAACCAGCTGTTTCCTTCACATAAATATAAAAAAAAAACTTGTTATTTTGGTCCCCTTTTTAGACCCCTTAACCCAATCTAAATTGTACCTTGTTCTTTCTTGTTTTCTCCCATAAAATAAAATAAAATCTGTTACCGTCCTTATTTCCTTCAATAACAAATCATTTGCCTGGATAAACACACTGCAATCTTCCTTAAATTGTGTCACAATGTCAAATGGTTAAACGTCAAATATAGAACTTCTAAATAAATCTGCCAAATGTATTATTTCTAATCTACTAAATAAATATGTACTTCTATTGCCACTTCTTGAAAGCCCCAGGATCGAAAAACACATACATTTACTGTGCTACCGGAACACCCTAGCAAAAGAAAAAAACAATAAAAATAACTGAACTAACTTCTTAAAACTTAGAACCAATAAACTGAACCAAAATGACTTCAGCTTACCTTTACCATGCAAAAGGGTCCATTAAAAAACTCTCAGCCTGGCCATCAATACATTAAATTAATATTTGAGGGTTTTCCCAAAAATTCTTATCGTGCCCCAAATTTCCAGCACACCAACGGAAACCTCAACAGAAGAATTCTCAGCACATCCCATCAAAGGATCGAAAAACTACCATTTTCAATTATAAACTGAGAATTCTAATCGCCGACCAGGCTTCAAGTGCTTTCTCAAAGTCTATCTATTGAAAAAGAATGAACGTTGTTGATTTGCTAACAAGGCGTTCAAAAACAAAAACTCTACAACAAAAATCTTCTCTCACTGACTCACAAAAAGCATATACATCCAAACATCCAAATTATACATCCTACAAGGACAAAATAATCGGTTATAAACAACCAAAACTCAACAAACGTTACTACTAAATTTTCAACCGTAATAACAATTTGTAACAGCGCACCTAGTTTCTTACAAGAGTTTATTCGTGGTAGCGGTGGTCTGCTAAGTGGGTTTGTTCCATTAAACTCTTGTACGGCACGAGCCATTTCGTTTGCTAGATGGATTTGCTAGATGGATTTTTAGTATTAGGAAAAACCGGTTTAGAATAGGAAAAAGAATATACATGTTTAGGGTATTAGGATAGTTAGGAAATTTAATTTTTGGAAAATAGTATTAGGTAACCATAAACATTTTGTAAAAGGGAAAGAGGAATATATCTCATTTTAAAACAGGGAGATGTAATATAGTTAGGACAACCTATATAAATTAAGTTGTTAATATCTTTATCAAAATATAATGTAGTGTATTAGCCAGGCCCGAAGACAATGACTCCTGACCGTGAATTAACATGTGAGGTTTACATATTATGTCGTGTATAAAAATGCAGCGTAGGTAAATTCCAGAGTTGTTATAATTAGGTACTTGATATGTAAAAATGTGTGGTATAGGTAATGATTTGTATTTGTAAACAATAATGGTTGAATCACCGTTTATACGATGTAAATATAAAGTTATCCAAACAATAGAGTTTTAATTATTAGAGACCAAAAAGACATTAACATCACACTATTTATGACAGATGGATTATTATTATTATCCAGATTTAGCCATACGGCTCAAACTCCCTCTAAGGGGAAAATTGACTCATCCCAGATACGTACGGTATCAAAAGGATTGAGCTCTGGTGGGACTCTTTCCGTGTTATCGAGCCCTAGGTGACTTGGAATGCAGGTGTATCTCCCAAAAATTTTCGTACACTTCTGGCCGTCGCAAGTAGTACAGCTTTCTGCATGGTCTTATAAAGATGTTCATTGAGACCCAGCTTTTTTATGCTTTCGAGGAGGGTCTTCGGAATGACTCCAGTAGTAGACATAACAATAGGTAACGTCTGGGTACTTTGCATTCTCCATTGTCTCCGCATTTGAATTTCCAGATCTCTATACTTGGCGATCTTTTCAGTAAATTTACTACGTAGATTATTGTTGTTAGGTATCGCCACATCAATTAGTGTTGTTTGTCTTGTTAATTTATTAACTAGTACGAGATCTGGTCTATTATGTGCCACTGTTTGGTCTGTGAGCACAGTGCGGTCCCAGTATAGCTTGTAGTTGCCATCCTCAAGCATACTCTCAGGAACGTATTGATAATATGGGAGATGGTCCGTTTGGAGAAGTCTCAGCTTGTTAGCTATCTCTTGATGAAGGATTTTTCCCACTGCGTCATGCCGTTCCTTGTATTCAGTTGCAGCAAATGCCTGGCAGCCCCTTGTAATATGTTGGATGGTTTCATGGGCTTAACATCCATATCGGCATCTGTCGTTTTGAACCTGAGGGTCTTTGACGCGATATATTTCAGGTAATTTCTGGTTGGTATAACCTGATCCCGAATGGCCAGTAATGAACACTCCGTTTCAGGGAACATCTTTCCTGATGTCAACCAATAGTTCGACGCTGTATTGTCGACATAGTCTTGGCTGACTTCATTGGGATGTCGCCCGTGCAGAGGTTTACCCATCCAGGTGCGCAGTTTTTCGTCCTTAGTAAGGTGGTTTATGCGCATTTCTGGTTCCCTCAGTTTGATCGGTGTTGTGTCATCTACTGCGCAAATTGCGCGGTGTAGAGTAGATGTCTCAGCCTGCATCTGAAAATAAGGTCTTAAATTAGCAATTTGTTTATCTAATTGCTCACCTATATCCATAAGTCCTCTTCCTCCTAAATACCGGGGTAATGTCGTTCGTTCTACTGCACTTTTAGGGTGGTGTTTTTGTGCCTTTGTGATGTGTGTTCGTACTTTTCGCTGAAGGTTTTCTATATCCGTTTTTGTCCACTTAACAATACCAAATAAATAGCTAAGCGCGGAACAAGCGTAGGTGTTTAGTGCCTTAAAAAAATTTTTACTGTTAAGCTGTGAACGAAGCAGCTGTTTTACCCTTCTTATAAACTCAGTAGTTATCTCAGTTTTCATTTGCTTATGGTCAATTTTCCGCGCCTGCTTTACTCCAAGATATTTGTACATATCGTTGTCGCCCATGGCCTCGATGTTCTGGCCATTTTGCATATCGAATCCACCGGGCTGTACCTTTTCTCTGACTATATTCAAAACACGGCACTTGTCTAGACCGAACTGCATAATAATATCATTAGAGAATGTTTCTACAGTTTTTAGCATCTCTTCTAGGTGTTCTCGAGTGGAAGCCATTAATTTCAAATCATCCATATTCAACAGATGATTGAGCTTCGCTACCACAGTATTATTGCTTTTAATGCTAAAACCTGAGTCAGTGGAGTTTAATAGCTGGGAAAGGGGGTTCCAAGCTAAACAGAACCACAATGGACTCAACGAGTCTCCTTGAAATAGGCCCCGGTTGATTGCGATATTTTCGGTTTCGATATTGTTTTCACCAGGTGTTTGGAGGTGAATTTTAGTCTTCCAATCTCTCATTATATGCCTTAAAAAGGTCACTATGTTATCATCTACTTTGTATATTTTCAATATATCTATTAGCCATTCATGCGGTACTGAATCAAAGGCCTTTTTATAGTCAATAAAAGCAGTAAAAAGGTTCCTTTTTTTAGTGTATGCCTGGTTAGAAATGACTGAGTCGATGATAAGCTGTTCTTTGCAACCCATGGAACCCTTAGCGCATCCTTTCTGTTGAGGCTCTATGATATTGTTTAGAGCACAGTGTTGGTAGATACGCCGGGTTACACAGGAGGTGACCAATTTATACAAAGTTGGAAGACAAGTAATTGGGCGGTACTTGGATGGATCTTGGGTGTTATTTTGATCCTTGGGTATTAAATAAGTAGTTCCCTGAGTTAGAAATGATGGTAATTCCTGCGGATTAGAAATAACATGATTAATTAATGTTGATAAGCACTCATGAATACTCCAAAACTTTTTAAGCCAGAAGTTCTGAACTCCATCTGTTCCAGGAGATTTCCAGTTATGAAGCTCTTTGATGACATTTGAGACTTCTTCAGTCGTGAATGGTTCGTAGTTAGCAGTGACGTAGTGGTGACAGTTGTGCGTTGTATCTTCTATCCAGCCAGCATTGTTGTTAAAAGCAGCTGGTGTGGAAAGTTGATTTCCCCAAAACTCATGAATTTCTTCTTGGCTTGGGTAAGACTTGTCGACACTTTCTACGGTGGAATTGAGTTTTCGGTAGAACGCCTTCTCAGAGTTCTCAAAAAGTGCGTTGTCACATTTTCGGTTGTTACTAACTTTATACCTTCTTAATCGTCCTGAATAGACGGAGAGTTTTTGTTTTAATGTATCCAGACACTGTTGGGCTGTGTTATTTTCTGGATCGTATCTCGAGTGTCTTACAGTGCTCCGCATTATTTCTTCAGCTCTCTTAATGACTTTTCTACTTGTTACACCTCTTATATATTCTGTGACTTGACCAATATCCCTACGCAGTAATTCAATTTTTCCGAGAAGTCTTTTTTCCTATGGTGCAATTCTGTTACCAGTCCTTCCGTTATTAGTACCCCGTCGTGTTCTTATCTTAACGCCCATTACATTGGTAATTGCTGTTGCTGCACAGTAGATTAGCATATGCAGATATTCCAATGTGTGGGCTTCTACGACATAATTGGGTAGGACTTCAGTGTTCACAATTTGTAACAGGGCACCTAGTTTCTTACAAGAGTTTATTCGCGGTAGCGGTGGTCTGCTAAGTGGATTTGTTTCATTAAACTCTTGTACGGCACGAGCCATTTCGTTTTCTAGACTATCGCGCAACTCGTTATTTTCCTGCTGTGCGTTGTCAGGTTTAGTTTCTGGTATGGGAATCTCAGGAATCTCCTCATCAAGGATTTCATTAGGGACTTGATCTAAAACTAGCTCTTGGTTATTAATCTCCCGTTCGACTTCGCTTTTGATCGTATTGCGTCTAGTCCCTGGGATAAGGTTGTTTCTTATGATTACCCGGTATTGATCTGATACTCTTTGCTCCGATACTTGAATATCTGGGTACTCCCTTCAAAATTCGGCATACAGCTTTTGTCTGTAGCCGATCGTTTCTTGACCGAGGTTTGTCACCTTATAATAGAAGCGCAAAATGCTTTCGTTAATGGACACAGTCCATTTCATGCGCTGCCTCGGTCGTCCCGCTTGAGTGGGCGCCGGCTGATGTTCCGGCGCAGCACTTTCAGCGAGTGGAGCTCTTGCTGTTGTTTGGCTCGCTTGTGGTTGTTGTTCTTGTTGTTGAGCTGTAGCTGTTTGTGTGACAGGGGCCCGCGTCCTCAACACCCTGCCACCGACGTCCCGCATGCTGTCACGTCCAGCGTCGGCTCCAGACGTGCCCTGGCTATCCCCAGGCAGCGGCCCTAAACATAAACTATTAGTCTCCATTCTCATGGGTGTGCATTTTATACCTACTGCCAGGTGTCAGTTTTTGTTCCACGGCAAGTATTCCTGCTACTCTCTGGGTATTGGCGCTACGAATACCCAGAAAGCATCCCCCATTCGCAGGGGCTCGCGCGTGATAGAAGAACTGACATAAAACTCCCACAGGTTATTATTATTATTATCCAGATTTAGCCATACGGCTCACACTCCCTCTAAGGGGAAAATTGACTCATCCCAGATACCTACGGTATCAAAAGGATTGAGCTCTGGTGGGACTCTTTCCGTGTTATCGAGCCCTAGGTGACTTGGTATGCAGGTGTCTCCCAAAAATTTTCGTACACATCTGGCCGTTGCGAGTAGTACTGCTTTCTCCATGGTCTTATAAAGATGTTCATTAAGACCCAGCTTTTTTATGCTTTCGAGGAAGGTCTTCGGAAAGACTCCAGTAGTAGACATAATAATCGGTATCGTCTGGGTACTTTGCATTCTCCATTTTACTCCGTATTTGAATTTCCAGATCTCTGTACTTGGCGATCTTTTCAGTAAATTTAGTACGTAGATTATTGTTGTTAGGAATCGCCACATCAATGAGGGTTGTTTTTCTCGTTAATTTATTGACTAATACGAGATCTGGTCTATTATACGCCACTGTTTGGTCTGTGACCACAGTGCGGTCCCAGTATAGCTTGTAGTTGCCATCCTCAAGCATACTCTCAGGGACGTATTGATAATATGGGAGATGGTCGGTTTGAAGAAGTCCCAGCTTGATAGCTATCTCCTGATGAAGGATTTTTCCCACTGCGTCATGCCGTTCCTTGCACTCAGTTGCAGCAAATGCCTGGCAGCCCCCTGTAAGATGTTGGATGGTTTCTTGGGCTTGACATCCATATCGGCATCTGTCGTTTTGAACATGAGGGTCTTTGATGATGTATTTCAGGTAATTTCTGGTTGGTATAACCTGATCCTGAATGGCCAGTAATGAACCCTCCGTTTCAGGGAACATTTTCTTGATGTCAACCAGTAGTTCGACGCTATATTGTCGACATAATCTTGGCTGACCTCATTGGTATGTCGCCCGTGCAGAGGTTTACCCATCGAGGCGCGCACTTTTTCGTCCTTAGTAAGGTGGTTTATGCGCAGTTCTGCTTCCCTCAGGTTTATCGGTGTTGTGTCATCTACTGCGCAGATAGCGCGATGTAGAGTAGATATTTCAGCCTGTATCTGAAAATAAGATCTTAAATTAGCAATTTGTTTGTCTAATTGCTCACCTATATCCATAAGTCCTCTTCCTCCTAAATTCCGTTGTAATGTCGTTCTTTCTACTGCACTTTTTGGATGGTGTTTTTGTGCCTTTGTGAAGTGCGTTCTTACTTTCGCTGAAGATTTTCTATGTCCGTCTTTGTTCACTTAACAATGCCAAATGAATATCTAAGCGCGGAACATGCGTAGGTGTTTAGTGCCTTAAACAAATGTCTACTATTAAGGTGTGAGCGAAGCAGCTGTTTTACTCTTCGTATAAACTCAGTAGTTATCTCTGTTTTCATTTATTTATGGTCAATTCTCCGCGCTTGCTTTACTCCAAGATATTTATACATATCGTTTTCACCCATGGCCTCGATATTCTGGCCATTTTGCATATCGAATCCTCCGGGCTGTACTTTTCCTTTGACTATATTTAAAATACGGCACTTGTCTAGTCCGAAGTGCATGCTAATATCATTAGAAAAAGTTTCTACAGTTTTTAGCATCTCATCGAGTTGGTTTCGAGTGGAAGCCATTAATTTCAAATCATCCATATACAATAAATTATTAAGCTTCGCCACCACATTGTTGTTATTTTTGATGCTAAAACCTGCGTCTGTGGAGTTCAATAGCTGAGATAGTGGGTTCATAGCTAGACAGAACCACAGTGGACTCAACGAATCTCCTTGAAACAGGCCCCGGCTGATTGCGATATTTTCAGTTTCGATGTTATTTTCACCAGGTATTTGAAGGTGAATTCTAATCTTCCACTCCGTCATTATATGCTCTAAAAAGGTCACTATATTTATTATTATCACACTTATTATTATTATTATTATTATTATTATTATAACGAAATCAATATACTTTAAACAGTTTATTTATATTTTATTTAAATATTAAACTAATTTTAATACTCACTAATTTCCAAAAATTTTCATTAAAACAATACCAAAATTAAAAAAAAAACTAAAAGAATAAAACACACACAAACACATTGAAAGATGCAAAAAAATATGATTTTTGAACAAGAATTGTTGGCAAAAACTTTAACTAAATACCTATTTTCTAAAAAAAATATATAGTAAATATGCTTTATAAATCAATATATTTTAAGCAGTTTATTTATATTTTATTTAAATATTATAAAGTAATTTTAATACTTACTACTTTACAAAAATGTTTATTAAAACAATACCAAAAATTAAAAAAAAAATAAAAGAATAAAACACACGCAAACACATTGAAAAATGAAACAGAGAAATTATTTCTAAACAAGAATTGTTAACACAAACTTTAAATAAATACGTATTTTCTGAAAAAAAAAATATACTTACAATCATAAAATGTATATAGGTACACAATTAAAAAAAAATAAAAATTTGCATTGGGGATTGAACCTGCGTCTATCAGGTTGTTATATTTTGAACTTACCGCACGCAGAATTTATCTACCGAGACGTATGAATGATGTGGGAAGATATGGCAACTAAACGTTTTAAACTTTTTTTGACAGTTGCTTATTCTTTTAGTTTAATCAAATGGGCTTGATTCTTGTGGAATTAAAATATTAGACTGCAACAAAATATAGACTAAAAAAGCAATATATTAGATGAAGATTGGTAGAAATTTTGTTGGTAATCAAATTATGTAAATCAAAGCATTACCTATCAGTTAGGTAGGTACATTTTCCAAATAGGTAAGTAATTTTTTATGGCAATATAGAAACATTTAGAATAATTGCGTACCTGTCGCTTTTAAAAACTAGTTAAAAAGTCACTACAATTATAAACTTGCTTTTGTCTCTGTCCTCATAACAATAAAAACTAATAAAAAAAACTAATAAACTTTTATACACACAATTTGTTTACCCATAACCATTGACGTATTAAGAAAATAACCGACATATTGAACAATTGTTGACAGGTCATTGTAATTACCCAATCAGAGGACGTATAACGTTTAAGCTGCGCCCACGACCAAGACTTTTGATGATTTCGCGCACATTTAAATTTACTCCCAACGCGCCTAAAGAAGTATAACTTCAAAAAAAAAAAATTAAAGCACTCATGGGACTACACCCGTGTTGAGCTGCCCCCCCCCACTTGCAAAAATTAAAAAACAAATAGCCCTGATTTATGAGCTATTTATGAGCTCTCATATTCCGCAAACTAAAAATTTTGAGCTCGTTCCACTGAGCAGGAATTTAATACTTTAGTGGGGGGGGCTGAGTCAGCCCTCCCACTACTTAAAAATAGGAATATTGAATCGGTTTTTGCGGCAGAATTACGAGCTATTTATGAGCTCTTGAAATTATACAGTTTCGATTTTTGAGCTCATCCCCTTCACCCCCAAACACCCTTTAATTGATTTAACTTAAGAGAAAAATGCTGAGAAAACTTAAAATATATCGTATTGCGGATATAATTCCTATAGCTTATATACTCTAAGAATAAACTATTAAATCACGTGCATTTCGATTATTGAGCTACAACCCCTTCGCAAGAAAACCACCCTATCTTCCCGGCTTAAGAGAAAGTTGTACTTAAAATGCATTAAATTAATTATTTGGCGACTACATATCATTTAATAATTTATAAGCTTCCAAATTACACGCATTTAGATCAGTAAATTGCAATTTATTTTGTATAGTGCAGTCACTAAAAGTAAGAATCAACGATTACCTTCAATTTCGCTGAACCTTCATCGATTTTCACGAAAATTGGTCAGTGGTTAGAGGATACCTCAAGAAACAAAGGTGACACGGTACCACCTTGCGCCTTTACCTTGAGGGTGGATACCGCCCCTTTTCGCCCCTTCTCGGGGGTGAAAATTATTTTATAAAAAATAACTGCACAAATCTATAAAAGAACAAATTATAAGCAAAATTTATTATATAAAGTTATTAAAATAAGTCAATACTTTTTAAGTTATTAAAGATCAAAAATTTTAAATATTCGTGAAAAAATGCATGTTTTGAAGCGGTTTTTCGTAAATCACTGAAAAACTAAGTTTTTACAAAAAAGTTAATAGTAGTTTAATTCGCATAGCTTATATTCTAAGAATAAAGTCTTAAATCACGCGCCTTTCGATTACTGTGCTACAACGCTTTAGCAAGAAAACCATCCCATATTCCCGGCTTAAGAGAGAGTTGTACTTAAAATAATTTAAATTATAATTATTTGGCGACTAGATATCGTTTAATAATTTATGAGCTCGCAGGATATACGCATCTCAATTAATGAATTGCCATTTTCTTTCTATAGTGCAGTCACTGAAGGTAAAAATCAACTATGAGATTCGATTTCGGTAAATCTCAATTCATTTTCACGAAAATTGGTGAGCGGATTTTGATGCTATCAACTTTTTCTGGAGCTCATTTTTGATAGGTATTTCTAAGTACTTTAACAAGTATTTTGTACCTAAATGTTATAAAATGCATCTCTTTTCCGTTATTTAAACTTGAATCCTTAGATTTGAACAATCGCAGAAAAAAATATACATTTAATTACCAATAACTTACTTTAAATTAAACTTAAAGGGTTTTTCAAGTAAGCAATTTAGTGATAAAAACTTTTTTGTAGAAACTTACAGTTTTTGAGTTATTTATGAAAAATCGCTTTAAAGCATGCATTTTCTTTCACAAAAATTAAAATATTTGATCTTTAATAAATCAAAAAGTATTGATTTATTTTAATCACATCATATAACAAATTTTGCTTACAATTTGTTCCTCTCTCGATTTGTGGGGTTATTTTTAATAAAGTAATTTTCACCCCCGAGAAGGGGTGACATATACCCCAGGCTAAAACCCCAATTTGTTATTGTCAATTCGTGAAAATGAATGGAGATTTACCGAAATCGAAGGTCATAGTTGATTTTTACCTTCAGTGACTGCACTTTTCTTGCGAAGGGGTTGTAGTTTTGTAATCGAAAGGCGCGTGATTTAAGAGTTTATTCTTAGAATATAAGCTATACGAATTAAACTACTATTAATTTTTTTGTAAAAACTTACAGTTTTTCAGTGATTTACGAAAAACCGCTTCAAAACCTGCATTTTTTTCACGAATACCTAATTAAAATTTTTGATCTTTAATAACTTAAAAAGTATTGACTTATTTTATTAACTTTATATAATAAATTTTGCTTTTAATTTGTTCTTTTATTGATTTGTGCAGTTATTTTTTATAAAATAATTTTCACCCCCGAGAAGGGGCGGTATCCACCCTCAGGGTAAAGGCGCAAGGTGGTACCATGTCACCTTTGTTTCTTGACGTATCCTCTAACCACTGACCAATTTTCGTGAAAATCGATGAAGGTTCACCGAAATTGAAGGTAATCGTTGATTTTTACTTTCAGTGACTGCACTATACAAAATAAATTGCAGTTTACTGATCTAAATGCGCGTAATTTGGAAGCTTATAAATTACTAAATGATATATATTATGTAGTCGCCAAATGATTAGTTTAATGCATTTTAAGTACAACTTTCTCTTAAGCCGGGAAGATAGGGTGGTTTTCTTGCGAAGGGGTTGTAGCTCAATAATCGAAATGCACGTGATTTAATAGTTTATTCTTAGAGTATATAAGCTATAGGAATTATATCCGCAATACGATATATTATAAGTTTTCTCAGCATTTTTCTCTTAAGTTAAATCAATTAAAGGATTGTTTGGGGGTGAAGGGGATGAGCTCAAAAATCAAAACTATATAATTTCAAGAGCTCATAAATAGCTCGTAATTCTGCTGCAAAACCCGATTCAATATTCCTATTTTTAAGTAGTGGGGGGGGCTGACTCAGCGCCCCCCACTAAAGTATTAAATTCCTGCTCAGTGGAACGAGCTCAAAATTTTTAGTTTGCGGAATATGAGAGCTCATAAATAGCTCATAAATCAGGGCTATTTTTTTTTTGATTTTTGCAAGTGGGGGGGGGGCAGCTCAACACGGGTTGGGACTACTGACAGAAGTGAAAACCTCTTATATTATGTATATAAATTACGAGCTCAATGCTTTTGCCCCATCCAGAAAGAAGTGCTATACTTATATTATAGACGCCTTTCGTACGTTCTATGCTACGTATGTATACATACACGCTTCTTCTTCTTCTTCTTCTAGCCATTCACGTCCACATCTGAACATAAGCCTCTTCAAGTCTTCCTTTCCATTGTTAAAGTTCAGCGTCGGACGCTGAACAGTAAAGACGGGCCAGCGGAGCGGTGCAACAGCGAAGAGCAGCCGAACGAGGTGGGGGTAGCTTGACTGTGGACTTCTCAGTCCAGTTGCGGATGTAAGCGCAACACCAGTTGAGCGATACTCACTCTCCGAGGCGAGAAGGAGAGGCAAAGGCCGATTGACTGGATGCGGTGAAACTTAGGGAATTTGATTTTATTGGATTCTCTGAGACGCCGTAGCTAGACAACGGTTAGCGGAAAAAGCAAGACGGGCTCTACTTGAGCCCGTCACGGGATTTCTACTGTGCCTCCGTAAGGGTATCGACACTGCAAGGTGTAGTTCTTTGGAATCTACATCGGGCAGCCCCGGCCCCTAGGTCAGTAGAACGAGAACAGCAAGAGGATCCCGTACTCAGTTCTGTCTGAGTACGTGAACAACCGCGCCTTTGTGCAGGGAGCCAACCCTGAAGCCGACGTGGTGTCGGGCCAGTCGGCAGACAAAAAGGCTTCATCAAAATTAGATAAATCCGTCCCCAAACCCCAGATGAATCGAGCTAGATCTCGATCACCCCCCCGTTCCATGGCGCCTACCCCGCCAACTTATGAGGACACACGTAAAGTGGGTTCAAACGTGTTTCAGAGATGAAGTTCGGAAGAAAATGATGGATACTCGTCCGTGGACGAGAACGCAAAAACCGATGGTTTTAAACTCCCCAAGAGCGAGATAAAGAAGGAAAAGTCAAAAAAAAAGAACGAGGAGAAAAAGAAAGAGAGCTACAAGAAAGAAAAGGAAAGCTCGGAAGTAGAGGCCATGGAGGAAGAAGTTCCCGATGAGGCAGGCAGAGGTACGACCAAAAGAGCACGGACATCAAAATCCGAGAGCGAAGATGAACCGAGAGACAAAGTAGCAATCCTAGAAGAAATAATAGAAACGATGAGGGCCAGGTTTCTAAATGCCGAAGAACAAATGGCAAAGAAAGAAGAAGAAAACGAGCGACTAAGAGCTGAACTCCGGAAGATGACAAACCGATTGGACGACCTGTTGACAGAACAGAAAGAAACAAGAAAACTCATGGAACAGATGCAACAACAGCTACAGCAGATTAAACCGAAGCCACAGCCAGCCTCTGAAGTGAAGAAGCCACAGCCAAGCCCTGAAGATAAAAAGCAAAAACCAACTGCTGAAGAGAGATTAAAAAATATCCGAAATGAAGCTAAACCAAAAAACAAAGAAGATTTCCCAGCGCTGAAATCACCGATTTCAAAGGAAGAGGCGACGGCATGGGAACTCCAAGCAGGCAACGCTATGAGGGCAAAGTCTCCCCAGATGCAAGACACCCCCAACCTGCCCCAAGGATCAGTTTCCCCAATCCATCCAGCTACGAGCGCAGGTGGCGACACGCCTGCCCCGAGACGTCCCAGTGTCTCAGAGTCAGAAAGTCGGATGGAAACAAACGAAGACGAAGACACCGCTGTGTTGCCTGAACAACAGGTAACACATCACCGAAAACCGCCTGTAATAAAATTACAGAGCGTGAGCGAGACAGGGGCCATCCTCAGCATCGCCCAAAAGAAAAAAATAATCACGATAAACAAAATCTCCAGGAGCGGTAGGGAAACCCTCATTCAAGCAAAAAGCCCCGAAGATTACAGAAGCATGGTCAGGATAGTGGAAGACTATGCAAAAGCATACGACGCAAAAGACAAAACCAAAAGGCTACAATGGATAGCCTTCCCGTTAGACGAGGATAGAAAACCCAGAGTGGTTTTAAGAGGGTTACCAACGAACACCACAGAAGAGACAATAAAAGACGAAATGGCAGCACAATATAACATTGTCTGCCATTCGGCGAAAAACATGTCCACCAGAGCCGGTCCCAAGAGACAACTTCCGATGTTCGTCCTGACTCTGGACCACGAAGACGTTGAGGGTGCAAAGCGGATAACCAACCTGTGCCATATGAAGGTCGTGGTAGAGGACCTACGAAAGGCAAACGGACCAACGCAGTGCTTTAACTGCCAGGGCTTCCATCACGCCCAAAACGCTTGCCACAAAGACCCAAAGTGTGTTAAGTGCGGTGAAGACCACCAAACAAAAGAGTGCAAACGTGTCAGAGATGTCAAAGCAACTTGCGCAAACTGCAAAGGCAGCCATCCAGCCAGCTACAGAGGATGCCCTAGGTGCCCAATATGGGGAAGACCACCGCCAAGGAGGCCACAACACCAACAAGCACAACAACAAAGACGACCACAAGCAGCCGGGGTTTCCTACGCCCAGGCCACACAAAACGCGCAAAACACCACAGCGATCCCAGACGAAGACTACATAGTCAGAATAGTGACTAGGGTAGTCAGAGAGGTGATATTGGGCACCAGGGAGGCACAGAAGTAATGGTGACAGAAAGGGGATACTTGAGGATAGGTTCCTGGAATCCAGGCGGTATTTCAACCAACCAAAACATCCTAGATGAACTCGTCAATAGATACGAGATGGACATCGTAGCAATACAGGAAACCAAGCTCACTAACAACTTCAACCTAAAGTTTCCTGGGTACGATGTTTACAGGAACGACCACACAAGAAGATCAGGAGGAACGGCCATACTAGTCAAGAAGGGAATTAAACACACAAGATTCCCGACTCCACCACTAGTAAACATGGAGGCAACAACGGTAGAAGTGAAAATGAGGCAAGGCGCAGTCAGAATAACATCAGCCAACGTAAGACCGCAAGACCCATTAATGGACGAAGATCTAGAGGCGTTCCTAAACATCCCAGAACCATCAATAATAATATGAGACCTTAATGCAAGATCCCCCAACTGGAATGATAGAGCTACGAACCGAAACGGAAGATTATTAAACAGTTACATAGAAAACAACGAAGATACAGTGGCAATGGGCCCAGAAGATCCAACACATTTCCCAGGAAATGGACTTCCCACCCACATAGACATCGTTGTTGCTAAAAACCTAGGACTCCAAACAGAATTAATCACACTAAATGAAGGAACCACAGATCACAACCCCATTCTACTAGAAATAGGAACATGGGAAGAAACAAACAAACCGAAGAGAACTAAAAAGAAAATAAAGTGGACAAATTACAAAAGACTAGTTAGTGAAAGAATAAATATAGTACCAATTCTAACCGACCCAGAACAAATAGAAGAAAAAGTCCTAGAATTAGAAAACATCATACAAGAAGCAATCAGAAACAGCACAACGGAAGAAGAAGTCGAGATCCACACGGGAAGATTCAAAGACATAACACAAGAAATAAAAGATCTTATAAGGGAAAGGAACAGAGCGAAGCAAATAGCCAGAAGAACGAGAAACAGAGTAGACAAAACCTGGGCAAATACACTAAATAGAGAGGTGAAGACGGCTCTTCGACTACACCGCAGCAAAAAATGGGAAAACTACGTACAAGAGATGGAAGAAACAGACTCAAACATGAAAAACGTCTGGAAGCTTCAGAAAATGCTAAAAAGCGATAGAAAACCCATCCCCCCATTACACGGAGTAAACGGCATAGTATACTCCATAGAAGAAAAAGCTGAGGCGATGAGGTCCACACTCGAAAGTGAATGCAGGCTAAACTTCCATGTAGACGAAGACGATGACTTCTTGGAAGAAGTAGAAGAGCAAGAAGAGGTACCAGAGGACCCGGAAGACATTATTCCCCCAACATCACCGGAAGAAATTAACGAACATATAAGAAACAGTTCTCCGAGAAAAGCGCCTGGTCTAGACCAAATATCAAATAGAGCTCTGAAATACCTTCCCAGAAAAGCTATAGTGTATTTTACAAACATAGTGAACGCTATACTCAGATATAAAAGATTCCCAAACAGATGGAAAGAGGCCCATGTCATCATGATCCCAAAACCTGGCAAAAACCACACGTTCCCGCAGAACTACAGGCCAATCAGCTTACTCCCAGCTATCAGCAAGATAGTGGAAAGAATCATCCTCAGCAGACTGCAAGCGGAAACAAATAGATTACAGATAATCCCTGAAGCTCAATTTGGATTCAGAGCAGAGCACTCCAGTGAGCTACAAGTACTCAGACTAACTGAGTACATAGCAGCTGGTTTCAATGATAAGCAGTACACTGGAGCGGCATTCCTGGACGTAAGCAAAGCTTTCGACAGAGTATGGCATAAGGGGCTCATTTATAAAATGCGAGGATATGGGTACAGCGGGGCGATGACGAGACTGATCTCTTCGTACTTGGGCGACCGGAGTTTCAGGGTTCGGATAGGACAAGTCCTGTCCGAGCTCGGGAGCCCGGAAGCTGGAGTGCCACAGGGAGCGGTCCTGTCACCTCTGCTGCACACAATATACACCGCTGACGTACCTAGAACACCAGGGACCCTAATGAGCCTCTACGCCGATGATACAGCGATAGCGGCCAAACACAGAAATGTAGAAATAGCAGTGACCAACCTGCAAACAGCGTTAGAAGACATCGAGGAATGGAGTATAAAATGGAAGATAGCCATCAACTCAGAAAAGGCGCAAGCGGTACTATACAAGAACGGAAGACAACAGCCAGAAGAACAGCTGACAGTGCAGAACACCCCCATCGAGTGGAAAAATGAAGCTAAATACCTAGGTGTCATCATGGACAAAGGATTAACCTTCCAAAAACATGTAGAAGCCACAGTCCAGAAGGCCAACATAGCGAGAGCAACATTAAGAGGACTCATAGGCAGAAAAAGTAAACTAAGACTAAAAACAAGGTTAAGATTAATAAACAGCATAATATTACCGGTATTAACATATGCATCTCTCGCATGGGGCCAAGTATGTAACACCCACAAAAAGAAGATACAAGCGGTCCATAACAGCAGCTTAAGAGAAGCAGCCAGAGTCCCAAGATACGTAGCAGAAAGATTCCTGTTCAGAGAACTTCAACAGGTGAGAGTCACCGAAATGATGACAGAAAAGGCAAGGGTCAAATTCGCGGAACTGGAGCACCACCCAAGTCACATACTGCGAGAGATGCTAGGGTACGATGCGTTCCACCGTTGGAAGCACAAACGTCCAAAACAGCAAATATTGTGAAATGGGAAAAATAGTGAAAACAGTGAACGGTTCGTAGCTCGAAAACAACAAGTGCCGAAGATAACGTAACACACGTAGGTTCAATACCACGATCACCTCAAGGTAAGACAGTAATAGAAAATTACAGAAGGGCGTAAGCCCCCAAAAAAATATATAAAATACAAAAAAGGCGTAAGCCCCCAAAAAAATATAAAAAACCAAAAAACACTCAAAAAAAAACTCGAGCAACAAGTCATTGGACAGAGCTCAATGGGGCTCGGTACAATGACTTGGGGCCCAAGCAAGCAATTTTAGTTTCCGCGGATAAGTAAGTAAGAAGATAAAGGCACAGAGCGCTTCACGCTGGCCTAGTTTTTTGCATTCGATTAGGGTACCACATGGAATCTTATTACCCAGGATTCCATTGTGAAGAGCACTTGGCTACGATAGTTGTGCCCCCATCGCGCATCAGCGTGCTATGGGGGGGAAAGGGATGGCCTGGGGCATTGGAGCGAGGTGGGGTGATCCCTGTTCATACTCGGGTCAAAACACCTCGCTCCAATGAATTGTTACACCCGAATGTACTTTTTCGATAGGGTGGACACATCCCACAGGTCGGGTTGAATCAAATTGCTTGCTTGCTTGCTTTCCATTGTTTTTTGTTGTACGCTACTTGTAGCCAATTTTTCCCGGCATGCGGCAGTTCGTTTCAGATCATCTGTCCATCTCATAGGAGATCTGCCTCTGGGTCTTTTGTGTTCGTGTGGTATCCAGGTTAAAATTGTTCTGTGCCATTTGTTAAGATCGCTCCTAGCTACATGTCCAGCGTATTCCCATTTCAATTTTAGTGATTTTTGTACCACATCGGTGACTTTGGTTTTCTGTCTTATCCATGTGTTTGTTTTCCTGTCCAAGTGATATGCCAAGCATTGCTCTTTCCATCGCGTGTTTAGTGACTCTGAGTATGTTCATATTCTTTTTTGTGATTGTCCATGTTTGTGCCCCATATGTTAATATCCGAATAATGCATGCATCAAAAACTTTAACACTACAAAAACTACATACACGCATGATACTATAAATAAGAAGATAATATATTGCGCATCCTGAAGGGAGGGAGAGTCGTGACGCAACTGGAGACCGGCAGGTTCGTCATGGTTCGTAACGTCCGATTAGTTTGAAGTTTGAATCGTTTTATTTAGTGTATTTTATATTTTACCTTTGTAAAAGTGAGATGTCTTTTATAAACAAATAACACAAAAAAATCGTTTAATATTATTTTGCTAATTGAATAATTTCATGACAGAATGCATACAAATTCCATTTAACTTTAGCAAGAATTCAAAGTCAAGTTGGTCTCCAGTTACGTCATCAAGCGCGAAATCGAACGTATTTGGACTACGGAAAAATACTGTCTGGTTATTTTTAGTATCATGTACATACAGATAATATAATATATGCGTAAGAAATTTAGTTCAGTAAAATGATGACGGTCGCAAACTCAATATTTTTCCCCATCTAAAAAGTGCACAAACTCCCTAAAGAAATTTTCACTTCAAAAATTTATTTCGTCGAAGCAATGACGGTCGCTAATTTAATACTTTATCCCCATCTAAAAAGTGCACAACGTCCCTAAATAAGTTTTCACTTCAAAGATTTATTTCGCCGAAGCGATGACGGTGGCTAATTCAATACTTCTTCCACATCCAAAAAGTGCACAACGTCCCTTAAAAAAGTCTCTAAAAAAGTGTATAACGTCACTTCAAAAATTTATTTCGCCGAAGCAGTGACGGTCGCTGATTCAATACTTTTTCTCCATCTAAAAAGGGAACAACGTTCCTAAATAAGTTTTCACTTTAAAAATTTATTTCGTTGAAGCAATGACAAGCGATTTACAATGAATACAGTCGGAAAAATGAAAGAATACCAATGAACGAACATATAAAACACGCTGTATTTTCCTGTCACCATGTCACAAAGAAAATTGCCCAGGGCAAGTTCATGTAATGATAATTATTAAATGTATTTGCGCTGGTCAATTTTTTGTGTGGCACGGTGACAGGAAAATAGAGCGTGTTTTATATGTTCGTTCATGGGTACTCTTTCATTTTTCCTACTGTATGCATTTTAAATTATGTTTCGTGAGTGCTCGTATAGTCGGTTCGCTAAACTCAGACACAACTGGCTAGTGATTTTAGTCGGTAATTTTTTTGTTTTTGGCCAATTTTGCCAAAATTAGCAAAATTACTAACTATTTAGTAATTATTAACTATTTAGTAAATATTTTTTTGCCAATTTTACTAAATTGGTCAAATTGTTTACTAAAATCACTAGCCAATTGAGTTTAGCGAACCGACTATAGTAGCATTTAGCGTGTCTTGGTTTGTTTATTTCTACTGAATCTTGAATGTAAATTTAGTATAACTATATAAATTTGAAAAAAAAAATCATGGAGATAATTTGACACCCAAAAAATAATATAGGTACATTATTTTAGCTCTACGGTCGGTCCAAATTATTTATAAAATTTCAAAATTTCAAAAAATTTTAATTTTCCGCAAAAAATTTTGTAAAAATATCGTATTGTAAAAAATAAAAAACCTAGAAAATAAAAGAAAAAAAAATCGACGACGATTAAAACCGAACATATCGCCAAAAAACAAAAAAAAACACGTTTTTATTTTTGGGCTGTTTTGGGGTGACTAGAGGTCAAAAAATTTTTTGGCCGAATACTTTTTTATGTAGGATAAGGAATTTTTATTTTTGGAATATCACTGAGGATATTGTTCATTATCTTAACCGGCTAGACCCTTTAGGAACTTCCCAACGAACTGTAATATTTGTCAGACTAAAATTTGTTAAAAATATGTAAATATTATAAAAAATAATAAATTACTTTTAATGGGAAATACGCCACAATTTTACCAAAAAAATTATTTTATTAACGTTTCGAAGCCCAAATCGTAATTTATTTCCCATTAAAATTAATTTATTATAAAAATGCCACAAGAAAAAAGCTTCAGAACAACATTAAATAAAAAATAATATTCAGATGCAACTCTGGGGAAAATAAAAAATATTACTCAATGAACAGTAGTATTCGTTACACTAGAATTATAATGGTAGGGGAGCCCAAGCGGGGATTTTTGCAGTTACTCGAGCGCGTCAGATTATCATATGGGGAGAAACCTGGTGTCCTGCAGATGTACCTCTACCATATATTGACTCTTAACACAGGGGAGTTCGTTAAGGGGGGAGCGAAAAAAAAATTCTATCCTTAAAAATACCCGAAATTGTCAGATTAAGATAAGGTAAGTTAAGTACATGCAAAAGAGTGTATATTTCAAAAATCTGACGATTTGAGCATGGCGTAAGGAAATGGGCGAGTTAAAAATTTTCACAAAATAAAATCGAATAATTCGCAAAATGAACGTTAAGTCGAAAAACTAAAGAATACGTTTTCAATACTTTTCAAAAATCTATCGAATGATACCAAACATGACCCCCCACGAAGAGCGGTGGGGGGTAAATTTAAAATTTTAAATACAAATCCCGCGATATTTCGCAAAATAAACATTAGATCGAAAAACTGCAAAATACACTTAATCAATGTTTTTGAAAAATCTATCGAATGGTATCAAACTCGGCCCCCCACGGAGATGGGGTGGGGGGTTACTTTGAAATCTTAAATAGGAGCCCTAAATTTTTATTCCAGATTTGGATTCTTTACGTAAAAATAATCAACTTTTATTCGAAACATTTTTTCGAATAATGGATAGATGGTGCTATAATCTGAAAAAACGATTGTTGGAAATGGAAAATTTAATTAAAAATGGCAAGCGCCCACTAAAATGAAAAACTTTACTTAACTTTTTTTGGTTTTAGGACCTACTCTTCACAACCCAATAGGTCCCCAAAGCGCTCCTGTGACTGCACATTTAGCATACTTTGCTCCCCTGCTATAAGGTTATTAATTGATCATTAACAAACAAGTTCAGATTAGCGTCAAGATAATGCGATTGTGTTTCACGCCTACAGTAATGCGATTGTGTTTCACGCCTACAATAATGCGACATATAGGTATTAGGAAATTCTACCTAGGAAATAGCTTAATATTATGATTGATGACTCTCGCTGTTCTTTTGTGAAGTTGTTTTAATCCCAAACTTCTTGATCCTCGTAACTCTTCCGTAAACTCATCTCCGCCTTGTTTCAATTTTATATCTGTCGTAGTTTCTTAGAGAATCAGCCTTTTAGCTAAGAAACCAGTCACTTAGCTAAGAAGCGCTTCTTAGACTAATGAAATTCAATGTCTCCGCCCTCTTTCCTCTATAAGGCTGAAAATTCCAGCTTTTTAGAAAATTTTAGAAGGTTTTAGTCTAAAAAGCTAAATTCTTCAGTCACTTAGACTAAAGTCATGTAATTGCCCCGCCTCTTCTCTATAAAGCTGAAACCGAAGCAGTTTTATAGAAGAATTGGAAAACATATCTGTCTTAAAAGCTGTTGTATGTAATTGTCGGTATAACGCCAAGTGGGAACTGGAATTCCCGTTATGTCAAATGATCTTTTGTTATTATTTAACGAATAAACTAAAATCCCTCTTAATATATTATTTTATAGGCCTGGATCCCGCGTAACAAAAAAAATAATCAATAGCAAGCTGAAAATTTGTTAATAGCTTAACGGTGTATAGTCGGACAAACTTTGATGTATGGGAACACTGGAACAGGGGAAGTTTTAACTGTGGATCAGGTTAAAAATTTGGAACGTCAGACTACGATAATATACCATGTACCTATTTTGTCGGACAGAACTTCCAGTTGATTTGTTATTGCCCGGTTACAGATAAATGAGAAATTTAAAGAGATAGACCAATTGGTGTATTGCCCGGTTACAGATAAATAAGAAATTTAAAGAGATTAACCAATTGGTGTACAAGTGGTACCCAACAAAATATATTAAAAAAATATATATTAAAGATATATTTTGTTCGGTACCACTTGTACACCAATTGGTCTATATCTTTAAGTTTCTCATTTATCTGTAATCGGACAATACCCTTTCATTAAACTCTTATGCAAAAATCAGACTGGTGTTTATCACCAACTAGGCAATTTAATAAGTACCACACGTAGAACATGTCAAATGACAGGAATTATGTTGGTGATAAATAGCAGTCTGATTTTGCATGAGAGTTTAATGAAACGGCAACAAATCAATTGGAAGTTCTGTCCGAGAAAATACATGGGACGTTTTCGTAGTCTGATATTCCAAATTTTTAACCTGTTCCACAACTACAACTTCCCCTGTTAATCCCTGTTATCCGACTAGACACCGTTAAGCTATTAACAAATCTTCAGCTTGCTATTAACCAACTTTTTTTGGTACGCGGGATCCAGGCCTATTAGCATGAGCATTGCATATTATTTAAAAAAAATCTATTATATCGGCCGACACAGACTCACGCCTTTGCCCTAAAAGCGTACTTTAGTTTTGATAATACAGGAAAAGTAATTTATAAATTAATGGTTTAAAGGCCATATTATCTCATCTAATCTGAATACTTTTTCCTACAGATATAATAATAAGAAAAGTTTATTACACCAATAACTTCTCTTATACCTATAATTTGAATTTTATTTTTCTAACTATAGTCGTTGCTATAGTACATAATATTATAAAGATTAAATACACCCCCTCTCTGTGGCTGAGAGGCAAGGGAGCTTACTTTTGGATTCAGTGGTCGTGAGTTCGATCTCAGCTGGGAGGAAATTTTTCGATTATTCAATATTAATAAATGAAAATAATTACTATCCTTGTGAGATCGGTACTCACCGGAGGGACCGCAGACGTTCGGATACCATTAGCGTCTCTTTGTAAAGACAATGAAGCCGACTTTTTAAAGTAACAAGACATTTACTCATCACATGCACTACACACTACACTAGGTATCTGATTGCAAAATCAACTGTACCACGCTAATAGCCATTAGTTATCGAGGCATTAAGCTAAATAAAAAAAGACCATTGCAATGATACAGTGGATTTTTGCAATTAGGTACCTACTTGGTGTAATGTGTAGTGTGTGTGTTGAATAAGTTTCTTGTTACTTTGCAAAGTCGACGCCATTGTTTCTGCTAAGAGATGGTAATTGTATCCGAACGTCTGCGGTCCCTCCCGTGAGGAAAAGAATAAATACTTAAATATTATAGTAAAACCCGAAATGTAGAAAAATGAATTATTTAATTTATTTATGTATTTATTTATATATTTACTGATTTAATAGACTGGGAGACAAGTGTTAAAATTTTGGTTATTAAAAAATAATAATTTGAATATTTAAATAATATTTCATTTAAACTTTTTGATCCCGAAACGAATTTTTTTATATATTTTAGTTATTCTGCAAAACGCCTACCTTTGGATCGAAAGGTCCGAATGGTCGTAAGTTCGAATCTCACCAGGGTCAGGAATTTTTCGTTTATTATAAATTAACCCTTAAACGCCCAAGGGTGGGTAAAAAATGTCCACCTACTGCGTATTCCCTTGTAACATATTTATTACGTGTTTAAAAATTTTTCAAAAATTATTTATTGTTAAAAATACAGCCCTTTATCGAATGTTAATTTGGTTTTACCGATATTTTTGAAAATAAAAGTAATATCTTGAGTTAAATGTGGGTGGGCATAAAAAGTACACCTTTGGTAAAACTTGTTACTAAAGGTTTCTCTATAATTTCTCATTGGTAGGAACATAACCCATATAATTATCGACGTATAATTACATTATCGACATAATTATCTGCCAATGAGGAGGCTGAAAGGAAGAATGTGGAGAAAATCGACAAATCTGAATTAATGGCTTTTACTGGTATGTTAATTTTGTTGTACATTGTAATTTTGTTGTAAGGTTTGTAAATTATTTATATTAATATTTTAGAAGATGCTGTGTTTATTAAGCATAAGATTCTTAAGTTTAATCCATTTCCAACAACTCTCAATAAAGATGTTAGCTATTTTCGAGGTGGACATTTTTTACCCACCCTTGGGCGTACATGGAACCTAAAAAAGGTTGGGCGTTTAAGGGTTAATAAATGAAAATGGTTTCTGTCCTTGTGGGATCGGTTGTTACTCACCGGAGGGACCGCAGACGTTCGGATACAATTAGCGTCTTTTTGCAAAGACAATGACGTCGACTTTGCAAAGTAACAAGACACTTACTCAACACACACACTACACATTACTCCCCTGAGTTAGTGATAAGTTATAGTCGGTTGTGAAAGCATGTGATAATAAAATACAAACACACACACAGAGTTATTCTGGATCGAAAAAGTCTCTTGTAAATTTTTTGTAACAGTTTTCCGGAAATGCGTAGTTGAAAGATGAAAACTCATGAATTTTGCAATTTTTAACCATTTGAAAATTCACGAAAATTTCTAAAATACCGAATTTTCAACGTAATAGGTAATATACATTGTCATATAAACTCTCATTTAGCAATAGATAAAAGCCGTTTTTTGAGAACGTAATCTGTGAGAATGGTATTTGGAGAGGGTGATATAACTTCGAATTATACGAAAAGTATAATTATTAGTATAATGTAAATGGTAGATACATATAATATGTATGCAGTGCTGTTTTTGTGACGGTACGCCGCGCCGTACCGGTATCTCTTGGGAAAAAAATAAAAAAAAAAACAACAAAACTATAGACATAATCCTGAATTTTTTCCTTGCTCCTAAATAGCTTTAAAACATACTTATTGAGGCTAAATTTAAAAAGTTTTCCCGGGGAAGGACCCCCTTATGAACACTCCCCAGACCTCCCAGAACATTGCGTACCGGAACCTATATTGTTACAAAAGCAGCACTGTATGTATGTATTTGTCTTTCATAAAAATATGTAGGCTTAGATATACTGGACATGTGCCTAGAGCAAATGAAAATTACTCACCCAAACGAAACCTGTTAGCGGTACCAGTAGGAAATAGGAATAGAGGAAGGTCAAGCCTGAGATGGAGGGACAGTGTAGAAGAGAACGCGAGGAAGATCGTCGCAGCAAATTGGCAACTGTTGACGATGAACAGAAACGACGCGAAATAGACTGGGAAAGGTCGGAGCTCAACTGGGCTGATGATGAAAAATCGTTTTACGATAGCTGCATTAAAAATGTGCTATTTTTCGATGTAAAGTTTTTTGCTTACGCCACGCTATTACATACGATAGAAATTACGAGATTTTCCAATTTTCCTTTAATTTTCATTTTCAGTGTTTATTTGCGCAGGTAGAACTTGCACGACATCTACAATTACACTTCAATTTCCCTTTTAAACGAGCACACCTATTGGTTTGGCATTGGCATTTTGATGCTTTACAGTTGCACTTTTTGAAGCCTAGATAAAGATTCGTGCTCTTTATTATTGCTATTTACTTCAGCTGTAATAAGTTCTTCGTGTTCCATAGAAGTAAAATCTGCATGGGATATATACTCCGCACGTGAAGATGTACCTTTTTCAGTAGTATGTAGTGGAATCCAGTTCTTCAAGAAATGCATTTGTATTGTACGATTTAGTTTCTTCATTTGGAGAAATATTTAGATCCTGTCGGAATGAATTTGTACTTATTAAATCAGTTAGGAATTGCCTTACTTCAACTTCACGTTCTACGGATGGAAGCACTACTAGCAGTATTATTGACTGTTTGCTGATGTAATTTGTTAGTAAAATGTTCTGAAGGTACTGCAGCTTCAGGTACAAACTCAGCAGATTGAGAGTTCAGAGGTTGCTCGGTGATAATTTCTTCATTTGAAGATAATAAATCCGTACACCCTCATGAGTCCTTTTGATTACCCTATGATAAGATAGAATTAATAAATAGAATTTCTTGTGATAAATGGTACAGCACCAGCTACAGAAAATAATTTTTTTGTGGATTTTTATAGTTATTTTCCTAACAAGTGCAGAAAGTCATACTTTTCCGCACGCGACTGGAGTTTGCCGAACGACGCGAAGCGGGAGTTCGGCAAGTAGTCGAGTGCGGAAAAGAGACTTTCTGCAAGCGTTAGGAACAATATTTTTTCTACGAGTCTTTAAAAAATGACCAAATCTTAATCAATTAATTTAATTAATATGAAAATACATACACAAATTAATGCTTTGACAAGGTTGTCAACACCAAATTTTCAATATAATTAGTTAGCATGACGACGATCTTGGTTTCCATGACGATGATTCAAAACGACTGTTATTGTCTACCGATTTGACTTTCGAATATTATGTCAAAATAATTTTATTTCATCGAATTGTCGCGTTAATTTCATTAAAACAGGAACACAATAAGATACATTTGAAATAAAATAGTAAATAATATCTAAATATCAGTTTATTGCATGTATTATAATTATTTTAAGGCCATATTAAAATATCTACACGCGTGCGGAAAATTAAAACGCGTGCGGAAAAGTAAAACTTTCTAAACTAAAATGCGTGCGCGAAAGTAGACATTTTTGCACGCTCGTAGAAAAAATTATTTACTTTCGCCATATTATTAAAACTAAACTATAATTTAAGGGCTAAGGGGTGAGTCTGTATCGGCTGATCTAATATATATTTTTTTTAAATACAATGTAATATGCAATGCAAATATATAATGTCAATAAAAATGTAATGCTCATGTTTAAATAATATGCTCCTAGGGTTTTTAGTTTATTCGTTAAAAAATAACAAAATATCATTTAACATAACGCGTTCCCATCCCATTTGGCTTACCAAATGAATGGCTACATACTTAGAAGAGACTGACAATTTCAGCCACAGATGTTTTCCAATAATTCTTCTATAAAACTGCTTCGGTTTCAGTTTTATAGAGAAGATGCGGGGCAATTATATGACTTTAGTCTAAGTGACTGAAGATTTTAGCTTTTTAGACTAAAACGTGAGAAAATTGTCTAAGAAGCTGGATATTTCAGCCTTATAGAAAAGAGGGCGGAGACATTAAATTTCATTAGTCTAAGAAGCGCTTCTTAGCTAAGTGGCTGGTTTCTTAGCTAAAAGGCTGATTCTCTAAGAAACTACGACATATCAATTCTTCTTTGATTAACACGTTGGCTGCTGAGAGACAAAAATGTTGTGTCTCACGTTGTTTTCGATAACAGCAGCGCGACACTCCTTAGTTGTCTTGGTAGTAATTCTGAATTATACCTGCGTTAGCCTTATAGCCTAAGGGATTGACTTTTTTTTTTAATATTATGGCAGTCAATGTGTTCGTGTAATACGTCCAGCCACGTTATTTTACAGATCTCTGTATCTCCATAGTATTATGTACTTTCGGGTATTCTCTCTGCTACCGTTAACCCTTTTGGTATAGAATCGTTTCTTTGTAATTTCTTTAACACACTTACCAGGAAGGTTTTAAAACTTGCCACCTCATTAAGGATATTTTTAGTAAGTCCAGTTTATAGTCTACCTTTATGACCGAGATGGTATTGTATTATAGTATATAATTACTATTATAATTATAATTACTATTATAGTATAATTTTAACTGGTATGTACCTCCGATGCTTTAATACTCTCCCGGTCATAAAAATAGACTAAAGTATTATAATAGCTATTAATCAAATAATAGAAAATACCGACGATTGTCCAATCTTCTCTTTCGCGGTTATAGCACCAAATATATTTATGTTGATGCAGGATGGTAAGTACATATTTATTGCAAAATAAACAACTTGAAATGAACGGAAACGAACTGGACTCGAAAGATGCATGTTGTTATACATACAGTGGAACCTCGATAAGTCGGCCCCCGATAACCCGGAAGTCCGGTTAACCCGGACCGATTTTCATCGGACAAACATTTCAACAATAAAAATGTATGTATTATGTTAAAACATTTTATCTGCAGCCGCTTCTGGAATGTCTTAAAAATATCGAATTTCATTGATAAAACTTCCCTTCAATCATAATATAATATTTGAGAGATAATGGGTATCTGTGTAATTTGAACTATATGATAGTAAAAATGACTCATGCACACGGCGGCGGCAGAGCGACATTCATTATCGCAAACAACAGGCACCTGTTATTCCTTTATTTATTTTCAACTGTCTTTAAAAAAATTGTTTTTTAAACAATGGTCTTTTAAACAATGAAAGAGTCACTGTTCTTAAATTACATAAGCAGACCAGACGAAATTATTGACACAACCAAACTGACCGAGTTTTTTTACCTAGAAATTAATAATACTCTATATTGTCTATACTAAACTCTATACAACCATAGGTAACTGTGCATATATATTTCATATTATTTTGCTTATAAGGGACTTTATCTATAAGTATACCGTATTTTATTAATTTTTACCATGCTCTCCGGCTAACCCGGATTTTCGATAACCCGGATCGGCCGCGGTCCCGATTAATCCGAGTTATCGAGGTTCCACTGTACTGCTAAAGTTGCTAAACGAGATCAATATAGATCAGTAAACCGAACTTTCTCGGAGAGGTACTAGATGGGTGAATCACTTTTATGGTTATTGCAATTCAAAAGTAAAACTAAACAATTAAAATAAATAAAAATAAAATGTTTCAACTGAAACTATTATTATATTACGCAAGTAAATCATAAGACATTGAATAACAGCATAAGGAACACCCAGTTTTGATTTCGAAATTTAATGGAAACAGAGGGGCCCTCTTCAAAGCAAGACAGACTCCTGAAATTTTTGAAGCAAAACTAAATAGATAATATATGACACATGTCATGGAATCGAAATATAACAAAATTAAACGAGGGGAACGTAAGGGGTGCTTATCACTCGAGTAATTATTTAACTGAACTCCTACTTCTTACAAACTTGGCTATGAGGAATGTACAGAATTAATAGAGGAGAACATTGATTATCATACATACTTACAGTAAACTCTCTCTTAACGGACACCTCTCTTCGCCGGGCACCTCCTCTATACGGACGATTCTTAAAACAAAAATTATTCGGCCATATATGAACCTGTACCCTTTAACTCCCTTCGGCGGACACTCTCAACAACGGATGCGGACAGTAAATGAAAAAAAATGTTTCAAATATTTTGTAATAATATAAAATTATATGTATATAATACATTTATTATTTCAAATCAATACAGATGTCCACGACCTGATATTTGATACTGTTAACGTTATCAACACTACATAAGTAATAAAAATTTAATGTTTTTGTTGGTTGGTATGCGACACCAGGAAATTGTTAATTGTGTTTTGACTGGATCAAGGATTTAAGAATTTTAGCCGGAATGTGTGACTAAAGCTGGCTACAGACTATGCACGATTCGCGATTCGTGATGCGCGATGCGTGATTCGTGGTAGTGCGTAGTAATTCGATATCAGCTCGCTACACACTATGCACGATTCGCGATTCGTAATGCGCGATGTCTGGCCTGATTCATCGCAGTATCAAATTAGTTCACTGAGTGTAAGCACCAGCATGAGATATAATTATTTTTAAATTGTATGTATTTATACAGCGAATATCTATTTCAAGATCCTAAAATAATGGGAACCCAAATTGACATTAATTATAAAAATTATTATTGTTTGTTCCTTAAAAATTAATATTGATCGTTTTTCGTGGATGATTTTCTAAGTTCAATTATTTATATTTAATTTGTTTAATAATTATTAAAATACTAAATACTGCACAATTGAATTACACCACATTTTCATTGTACACCAGGGCATTTAGCACTAAAAACACCCGAATAAATAAATTTTTAAATACAGCACCTAGAGACTTGCAGTTTTTTGCATTATGTTCAGGATGACGTCAGGAAAAAAGTCTACTATTCAAAAATGGGTGGAAATGCATAATTGCACTGTAAAGTGCTGCATCCAAAATTGCATAAATATAAAAATAATGTCAAAATCAGTATACTAAGGAACAAAATTTATTATTTGGGGGGGTTTTGGGAGTCACTGAATACGATTACGCCATCAGAACTGATCCCAGGATCACCTGGTGCCGACGGTCACGGCAAGAGACGTCATCTTCTGGAGTTTCGATGGTTTTCGGCATTAAATAGATGCAAACGGATTACTCGGGAGTTTTAGGGGTCGCTAAATACGAATATGATATCCGAATTGACCTACGGAGTACCTGGTGCCCAGGGTCGCTACTAAGGCACGTCATCTTCTGGAGTTTCGAGGGATTTCGGCACTAAATTGATGTAACTGGACTACTCGGGGAGTTTTTGAGGTGGTTAAACACGAAGATGCCATCAGGCTAGACCTTAGGATCACCTGGTGCCCAAGGCTACTGTAAGGGACGTCATCTTCTGGAGTTTCGAGGGCTTTCGGTATCAAATTGATGCAATCGAATTACTTACGGGTTTTTGAGGTCGCTAAACACGAATATGCCATCAACACCGACTCCCTGTGCACCTGGAGCTCAAGTTCACTGCAAAGGGCGTCCTCTTCTAGAGTTTGAGAAATTTCGGCATTAAATTTATAAAAATGGATTACTCGGGGGGCTTTTTGAGTCGTTAAACACGAATATGCCATCAGAACAGACCTCTCGACCATCTGGTGGCCAAGGTCATAGCAAGGGACGTCATCTTCGGAGTTTCGAGGGCTCTCGGTATTAAATTGATGCAAACGGTTTACTTACGTGTTTTTGGGGTTGCGTAACACGAATATTATATCAGAATTGAACTCAGGAGTATCTGGTGGCGAGGATCGCTACTAGGGCACGTCATCTTCTGGAGTTTCGAGGGTTTTCGGGATAAAATGGATGCAAATGGATTACTCGGGGAGTTTTTGAGGTCGCTAAACACGAATATGCCATTAGAACAAACCCACGGAACACCTGGTGCCCAGGGTCACTGCAAGGGACGTCATCTTCTGGAGTTTCGAGAAATTTTGGCATTAAATTGATGCAAATGGATTACTGAGGGCTTATTGAGGTCGCTAAATACGAATATGAACCTGGTGCCCAAGGTTATTGCTAGGGACGTCATCTTCGGGAGCTTCGAGAGTATTCGGTACTAAATTAATGTAAACAGATTACTCATAGGTTTTTGGGGTTGCTGAACGCGAATACGCCATCAGATCTCACCCTCGGAGCACCTGGTGCCTAATGTAGGTCGTCTTCTGTAGTTCCGAAGGTTTTAGGCATTCAGTTGATGCAAACGGATTATTTACTAATCGGATTTTGGCGTTGTTGAACACGATTGCGTCATCAGAACAGACATCAGAGCACCTGATACATAGGACACGTCATCTTCTGTAGTTTCGATAGTTTTCGGTACTAAATTAGTGCAAACGGATTACTCTTGATATTTTTGCGGTTGCTGAATATTAAGATGCCATCAGACCCAACCCACGCAGCATCTGGTGCTTAAGTCAGGTCATCTTCTGGAGTTGTGAGTGTTTTCGGTACTAAATTGATGAAAACGGATTACTCGTGTCATGGGTCTCTCAGGTACCTGAACACTAAAACGCTATCAGAACAGACACCGAAGCACCTGGTGCCTAAAGCACGTTATTTTTTGGAATTTCGAGAGTTTTCGGTACTAAATTGATAAAAAATGGATTACTTTTTTATTTTGGGGTTGTTGAATACGAATATGGCTTACAAGAGGAATTCTGGAGTATCTAGTGATTACGGTAACCACTAATAATGTCAACGCATAATAAAACTCATGTAAAACAATTAAATAGATCAACATAGTAGAGTTCGTATTCCGTAAACCCAAAAACCCATGAGCAATTCGTTTACATCAATTTACCTGGGCACCAGGTACTCCGGAATTCAATTCTGATTGCATATTCGTGTTTAGCGACCCCATAAACCCGTAAGTAATCCATTTGCATCAATTTAATACCAAAAGCCCCGAAAGTCCAGAAGATGACGCCCCTTGCAATGACCTTGGGCACCAGGTGATCCAGAGATCTGTTCTGATGGCATATTCGTGTTTAGCCACCTCAAAAACCCCCCGAATTGTCCAGTTACATCAATTTAGTGCCGGTATCCCTCGAAACTCCAGAAGATGACGTGCCTTAGTAGCGACCCTGGGCACCGGGTACTCTGTAGGTCAATTCTAATGCCATATTAGTACTTATTGACCCCTAAAACCCGTAAGTAATCCGTTTGCATCGATTTAATGTCGAAAACCATCGAAACTCCAGAATATGACGTCTCTTGCCGTGACCTTGGGCACCAGGTGATCCGGGGATCAGTTCTGATGGCGTAATCATATTCAGAGACCCAAAAAACCCCCCAAATAATAAACTTTGTTCCTTAGTATACTGATTTTGACTTTATTTTTATATTTATGCAATTTTGGATGCATTTTATGCACTTTACAGTGCAATTATGCATTTCCACCCATTTTTGAATAGTAGACTTTTTTCCTGACGTCATCCTGAACATAATGAAAAAAACTGCAAGTCTCTATGTGCTGTATTTAAAAATTTATTTATTTTGTGCTAAATGCCCTTTTGGATGCATTTTATGCACTTTACAGTGCAATTATGCATTTCCACCCATTTTTGAATAGTAGACTTTTTTCCTGACGTCATCCTGAACATAATGAAAAAAACTGCAAGTCTCTATGTGCTGTATTTAAAAATTTATTTATTTTGTGCTAAATGCCCTGGTCTATTGCGACAAAGCGGGGATATATGAGATGAAATAACAATTACAGTTTAGTTATCTATATTTTATTGTATACATTCATATATTCTTGTAGCAAAACGTATGTTATTTATTGCTAACTATAAAAATATTTGTAAAAAATAATAATTTAATAAAACATAATAATAATTCCATGAATCAACGGTTCTTGTTGATGCGCAGCCTTTGATATTTGTTAATTTACCGCTCCCAAGAGCGAATTACCATGCACTCACGAATCATGCTGTTTACGAATCGATTTGCAACGCACAAGACCCTACACACTATTCGTGCACTAACGTGCACCGACCGCGAATCGCGCATCGTGCATCACGAATCGCGAATCACTCAACGAACTAGCCGCTACACACTATGCGTGCACTGCCCACGAATCGCGAATCGCGCATCACGAATCGCGGATCGTGCATAGTCTGTAGCCAGCTTAATGTTTTCTTAAAAAAATTAGTTTCGGATGAAACTTCATATTAAATTGTATGTCTAGTTTTAGATTTTTTTAAATTTTAAAGAAAAAGTCGATGTGGTTCATTATGGAGAGAGGCATAAGTTAAGTGTTAGACAATTAGCTGAAAAATTTGGAACTGGAAAGCCTCAAGCCAGTGAAATTTTGAAACATAAAAGTGATTTAGTCCATCAGTTTTCTGAGAACGGAAACCTGGAAGCGAAAAGAAAATTTTTGAATACCGATGCTACATTTGACCTATAAATAATTGTTTTCGATTGGTTTTGTGAAGTGCGGTCTTAAAATATTCCTGTTTCTGGTAAAATTATTCAAGAAAAGGCATTAGAAGTTGCAAGGGAACTAAGCGTTGATATGAAAGCTTCTGGTGGATGGCTCGAGAAATTTTGTAAGCGACACAGTATCTCCTTCAAATCTGTATGTGGCGAAGCAGCTGCTGTAGATTTCTTAGTAGTTTTTTACTTTAAGGAAAAACTGCTCATTTTAATGACAGTATAGATAGGTACTCTACGACCTACGAGACATTATTAATGCAGATGAGACGGGATTATTTTTTAAAGTTTAGAGTATTACCCAAGAAAACTTATAGGTACCCTGAAAGTAGAAAGGTGCATTGGAGGCAAGGATTCTAAATACAGGATCACAATTCTATTTTGTACCAATATGATATTTTGATAGAAAAATGCAGAGAGAAAATCGAAAAGTTTAATAATCAATGTTCATAGATAATGCTGCGTGGTCATGCACAACTTGTGTTATGTAATATTAAACTAGTTTTTCTTTTTATAGTATATACATACATACATGCACTTATTTTTAAAAAAATTAAGTTAAGTTTATTTTTCTTCAACGTATCCCTCCTTTAAACGGACACTGGTTATGCGGAACCACTACTGTCCGTTCAAGGGAGAGTTCACTGTATATACACACTATGCTTATTTCAATGATGAAATATATGAATATGGATAAAATCACATTAATCGGATCAAATGAGGGTAACTCCTTTATAATAATAAGGAATTTATTTACGAAAATCAAAACATTTATTTTTCAATATAACTTTAATTTGTTGACTTAGAAATACTCATGCTAAGATACGGTAAATAAGTAGTCATTATCACTAAAGTGATGAAAAAGGTGTAAGTTAAAATTATAAATAGATAATAAAAGAACTGAAGAACTGATGTCAATACTTTCAAGAAATGAGACTGCAAAGAGAGTAGAGACTAGAATTAAGATACGGAACCTACAATACCTTGGCGATTTAATGGAAGTGACCATATAGCAGCTTCTGCTGATAGTTGCCATGCAGAGAACGAGTCAAGGAGAATGTAGCGTTGGAGAAATATATGGAGCGTCATAGGTACTCAATCTGAGAAATTCGTTCCTCTTCTCCAGATAATGATCAGTAACCATCCAAAAACGATGACCCTATAAGAAGGAAATTGGTGTTAATTTTTAACTTTATTTGATAATACATTTCGACAACATGAAGTGCTACTTATTGGTTACTAAAAAAAAAAGTATAATTATAAAATCGTGCATAGTTATATGCACGTAAAATTATAGTATAATTTTACACGCAACTGATGTTACCCCTCTTTCTCCTCAAATTTCGTAATGATCCACGAAACTCGAAATAAATATTGTCCACTGACAACTATTACGTTCTCCTATTATAGCCTAATTAGTTTTAAACTAGTTAATATTAATTTAAAATCTATACAATAAATTTGCATTATTGTCAATTTTGAACCTTAATTATTGTTGGTCTCTATTGTCAATATATTTAAGTGTAAATATATTGGTAGTATGAAGTAATATTGTACAGTGATAAGAGCGCTAATAACAGGCAAAATAACGCAAAAGATGAAAAACATATTAAGTTTTGAGATAAAAAGAAATGACACTAGTAGAGTTGGGAAATTTAGTGATAAAAACGTATAAATTTACATTGTATTTATTGTTTCCCACCTTTAGACGTATCAGAGGAGTATGTCAACTAATACTGTCACTGTCATAGTGGCAGTTGCCAAACTCGTCTGATACGTCTATAGATGGGATACAATAAATAGAATGTAAATTTATATGTTTTTATCGCTAAACTTTCCACGTCTACTAGTTTCATTTCTTTTTATCTCGCGTTTTAATATGTTTTCCCTATTTTCCGCTATTTGGCCGGTTATTAGCGCGCTCATCAGTTTTTAAATAGGTTTTTTAAATTTTCATTTTTTACATATATTTTTTAAAAAGTACTTGCTCAAATTTCTGAAAAAAATATTTTAAATTACATGTATTCCTTTTATTTTAGATACTTCCATACCCGTTCATCGATTGAATAAGAAAAGTAAAAATCATCAACATATACACAAGCTGCTGATTTCATCTAATTTAATATTTGACTTTCACAGTGATTTAAAGGTAAGTGTTTACGTTATAAAAAATTACAAAATAAATAATGCAATATTTTGAGCATGAGGTTTATCTTAGGCATCTCCTTAAAAAATGCATTTGTTTCAAAATAAAAAAAACCTTTTTCAAAAATAAGCACTTTGAATCACTGAAACATACAGATCATATAAACGATACTGTAGTATCGTATATAATATATTATAATATTATAATGGTAGGGGAGTCCAAGCGGGGATTTTTGCAGTAACTTGAGCGAGTCAGATTACTATATGGGGAGAAACCTTGTACCCTGTAAATGTACCCCCACCATATATTGGATCTTAATACAGGGGAGTTTGATAAGGGAGACCGAAAGAAAAAATCTATCCTAAGAAAAACGCGAAATCGTCAAATTAAGATAAGGTAAGTTAAGTACACATGCAGAAAGTGTATATATCAAAAATATGACGGTTTGAGCGGGGCGTAAGGAAATTGGCGAGTCACAAAATTTCACAAGAAAAAAGCGAATTTTTCGAGAAATAAAGGTCAGATAAAAAAACTAAAAAATACGTAGATATTCAATATTTTTGAATGATACCAAATCTATTGAAAATCTATTGAATGATACCAAACACGATACCCCACGGAGAAGGATGGGGGTAAATTTAAAATTTTAAATAGGAACCCCGCGATATTTCGCGAAATATACATCAGATCGAAAAAGTGCAAAATGAACGTATTTACTATTCTTGAAAAGTCTATCGAATGACACTAAACACGACCCCCCACGGATGTGGGGTGTGGGGTTACTTTAAAGTTTTAAATAGAAACCCCTACTTTTTATCGCAGATTTGGATGCTTAACGTAAAAATAAGTAACTTTTATTCGAGACATTTTTTCGAATTATGGATAGATGACGCTATAATCGGATAAAACTATTGTTGGAAATGGAAAATTAAATTAAAAAACGGAAAGTACCCACTTAAATGGAAAACTTTACTTAACTTTTTTTGGTTTTAGGATCTAATCTTCACAACGCAGTAGATCTCCATTGCACTCGAGTAACTGCAAATTAAGCATACTTTCCTCCCCTACTATAAGTAAGTTGTAAAGCGGCAACGATTAATTCCATTTGGGATGCTAATTTATTAGGGGGTGATTTTTACAATTATTACATTCATACAGATTCTGACCAATAGAAACCTGCAAAAATAAAAATTTTAGCGAATGTTTTTTAATGATTTTAATTTAGAATCGTGTAGTAAGATTTTTCGTCGCTTGTTTAATTCTGTCCAATTAGATTATTATTATACCTGTGTATTCTACCTACATTACTGTGTATTCTACCTACATTATTATACCGAGAATAATTTTTAGGTATTTTGTATATGTTTAATTACGAGTTTTCTTGTTTTGACAACTGTTACATTTAACCCTTAAGTACTAACACACCGTTTCTCAGACGGCATGCCTTGTTGAAAGTGGGATATTTCCCTTTCTAGAAAATTTTTAAGGTCATCCGTTATTATGACTTTTCAAGTTGGGTTGTTATTTAGTAGTATTGAATTCGGCAGGTTGTTATTCGAAAGATATTTAGACTCAAAGAGCGATTTCCGTCTAATAGACGGGGTGTTAGTATTTGTGCCCAGTTCGTCATTAAACATAAATTGCCCCAGTTAGTCAAAAAGTTCAAATAATTGGATAAAGGCTATGAGGAAACTCTTTTGAAATGACTTAACGAGGTAGCAGACGACATAAGCGAAGTGGGATCAATTTGTGATAAAAAAGGTTCCACTGACTACCATTGCAACACTGTACAAATTTTAGTGCCTGTCAGTTTTTTTTTTGTTTAAACGTTTTTTAAACACTTTTTAATTTTCATGTTTATTACTCTTTCTTTAACTCGATTATAATTTTTTATTAAGATTCTTTAATTTGTTTCATTTTTATCACACTTTTTTTCAGGAATAAAAGTTACACAAACAATTTTTCCATTATATGTGTGGATCCCGCGTATGAAAAAAAAGTTGATTAATAGCAAGCTGAAAATTTGTTAATAGCTTAAGGGTGTCTAGTCGGACAAACTTTAATATATAGGAACACTGGAACAGGGGAAGTTTTAATTGTGGAACAGGTTAAAAATTTGGAACGGTCAGACCACAAAAACGTCACATGTATTTTGTCCGACAGAACTTCCAATTGATTTGTTACCCTTTCATTAAACTCTCATGCAAAAATGAGGCTGCTATTTATCACCAAATGGGAATTATAATGATTATAATTATAATTATATATAATATAATGATAATATGTATAATATAATATAATGATATATAATTATAATTATAATGAGTGGAAAATATGCATGTTTATCTAGAAAATATGAATATAAAAAAAATAGAAGTAACTACAGTAAAACCTGTGTTACCGGACACCTGTATTAACGGCCAGTTTAAAAATTCCCCAAACCAATTACTCAGAAAGTAGTATCCGTTTTATTTATAAAAATAATTAAAATATCTTAATTATATCATACAGTAATTAACATTTATTTATATTACAAACTAAGCTTAGGTATTTAACTATTTAAGTATTTTAACAAATAAATGATATTACTTTGAATTGTGCTAACACTAAAATCTTACAAGACGTAATGAATCAGAGGATAAGTTTAGCAGATCAACAACAGGGTCTTCGTACTGGAAGATCGTGTACAGATGCAATATTCGTCATAAAGAAAATTACTGAGAAATCACTAGAGTATAATAGACCAGCATTTCTATGTCTGATTGACTTAAAGAAAGAATTTGACAGAGTAAGACTCAAAGATGTAATCCATCTTCTGTATAATAGAGAAGTCCCTCTAGATATCATAAAAACTATTGAGAACATCTACCAAAACAACAAAATTGAAGTTAGAATAGATGGAAAACTTACAGAAGCTATAGATATAGGCAGCGGAATAAGACAGGGAGACTCATTGAGTCCTATGCTTTTCAATTTAATCATGGATGAAATTATCAAAAACGTCAACAAAGGAAGAGGAAGGATATAGAATGGGAAACAAAGAAGTAAAAATACTCTGCTACGCAGAGGTAAAAATACTGCGACGCAATGATAGCCCAAGATGAAGACAGTCTGCAAAGATTAGTCCACAGATTTAACATAGAGCAAAAGAATTCAAAAATGAATAACCATTTTCAATTTCGTTGCAAAACGAAAATACAGCCGAACCATATTCCAGTCCAATCAGAGAGTGCTGCAAGCACCTCTACCGGTTTCGAAACTTATTAGTCTCTCATCAGGAGGCACATATGCTGCTCTCCCTGATCCAACCAAAACAAACCCCAGCGTGCAGTCCCGAATTGCAACGAACGAAATGGCATAGATGCCCTAGCGGCAACTGCTAGCAAAAGACTAAGTTTTCACTCTAATGGCATATAACATATCCCACCAGAATGAAAACAATGGGAACCTTCTCTGGTTACACCTCCGAGGCTTCTACAATTTGCAAGCCATACGGATGCTGAGACTAAGGAAGATGAGGGAATTCTACAATTTACAATTCACGTCACATCTGCTCAGCGCGGTAAAGTTCCAACGAGACTGGTTCCCTTCATACTCCACACAGAGTAAATGTAAATCAAAAATGAATAACCATTTTCAATTTCGTTGCAAAACGAAAATACAGCCGAACCATATTCCAGTCCAATCAGAGAGTGCTGCAAGCACCTCTACCGGTTTCGAAACTTATTAGTCTCTCATCAGGAGGCACATATGCTGCTCTCCCTGATCCAACCAAAACAAACCCCAGCGTGCAGTCCCGAATTGCAACGAACGAAATGGCATAGATGCCCTAGCGGCAACTGCTAGCAAAAGACTAAGTTTTCACTCTAATGGCATATAACATATCCCACCAGAATGAAAACAATGGGAACCTTCTCTGGTTACACCTCCGAGGCTTCTACAATTTGCAAGCCATACGGATGCTGAGACTAAGGAAGATGAGGGAATTCTACAATTTACAATTCACGTCACATCTGCTCAGCGCGGTAAAGTTCCAACGAGACTGGTTCCCTTCATACTCCACACAGAGTAAATGTAAATCAAAAATGAATAACCATTTTCAATTTCGTTGCAAAACGAAAATACAGCCGAACCATATTCCAGTCCAATCAGAGAGTGCTGCAAGCACCTCTACCGGTTTCGAAACTTATTAGTCTCTCATCAGGAGGCACATATGCTGCTCTCCCTGATCCAACCAAAACAAACCCCAGCGTGCAGTCGCGAATTGCAACGAACGAAATGGCATAGATGCCCTAGCGGCAACTGCTAGCAAAAGACTAAGTTTTCACTCTAATGGCATATAACATATCCCACCAGAATGAAAACAATGGGAACCTTCTCTGGTTACACCTCCGAGGCTTCTACAATTTGCAAGCCATACGGATGCTGAGACTAAGGAAGATGAGGGAATTCTACAATTTACAATTCACGTCACATCTGCTCAGCGCGGTAAAGTTCCAACGAGACTCGTTCCCTTCATACTCCACACAGAGTAAATGTAAATCAAAAATGAATAACCATTTTCAATTTCGTTGCAAAACGAAAATACAGCCGAACCATATTCCAGTCCAATCAGAGAGTGCTGCAAGCACCTCTACCGGTTTCGAAACTTATTAGTCTCTCATCAGGAGGCACATATGCTGCTCTCCCTGATCCAACCAAAACAAACCCCAGCGTGCAGTCCCGAATTGCAACGAACGAAATGGCATAGATGCCCTAGCGGCAACTGCTAGCAAAAGACTAAGTTTTCACTCTAATGGCATATAACATATCCCACCAGAATGAAAACAATGGGAACCTTCTCTGGTTACACCTCCGAGGCTTCTACAATTTGCAAGCCATACGGATGCTGAGACTAAGGAAGATGAGGGAATTCTACAATTTACAATTCACGTCACATCTGCTCAGCGCGGTAAAGTTCCAACGAGACTGGTTCCCTTCATACTCCACACAGAGTAAATGTAAATCAAAAATGAATAACCATTTTCAATTTCGTTGCAAAACGAAAATACAGCCGAACCATATTCCAGTCCAATCAGAGAGTGCTGCAAGCACCTCTACCGGTTTCGAAACTTATTAGTCTCTCATCAGGAGGCACATATGCTGCTCTCCCTGATCCAACCAAAACAAACCCCAGCGTGCAGT
This sequence comes from Diabrotica virgifera virgifera, assembly GCF_917563875.1. Lineage (NCBI taxonomy): Eukaryota > Metazoa > Arthropoda > Insecta > Coleoptera > Chrysomelidae > Diabrotica > Diabrotica virgifera. Next base: position 107,847,725 of record NC_065447.1, on the reverse strand, counting down.
CCCGAATTGCAACGAACGAAATGGCATAGATGCCCTAGCGGCAACTGCTAGCAAAAGACTAAGTTTTCACTCTAATGGCATATAACATATCCCACCAGAATGAAAACAATGGGAACCTTCTCTGGTTACACCTCCGAGGCTTCTACAATTTGCAAGCCATACGGATGCTGAGACTAAGGAAGATGAGGGAATTCTACAATTTACAATTCACGTCACATCTGCTCAGCGCGGTAAAGTTCCAACGAGACTGGTTCCCTTCATACTCCACACAGAGTAAATGTAAATCAAAAATGAATAACCATTTTCAATTTCGTTGCAAAACGAAAATACAGCCGAACCATATTCCAGTCCAATCAGAGAGTGCTGCAAGCACCTCTACCGGTTTCGAAACTTATTAGTCTCTCATCAGGAGGCACATATGCTGCTCTCCCTGATCCAACCAAAACAAACCCCAGCGTGCAGTCCCGAATTGCAACGAACGAAATGGCATAGATGCCCTAGCGGCAACTGCTAGCAAAAGACTAAGTTTTCACTCTAATGGCATATAACATATCCCACCAGAATGAAAACAATGGGAACCTTCTCTGGTTACACCTCCGAGGCTTCTACAATTTGCAAGCCATACGGATGCTGAGACTAAGGAAGATGAGGGAATTCTACAATTTACAATTCACGTCACATCTGCTCAGCGCGGTAAAGTTCCAACGAGACTGGTTCCCTTCATACTCCACACAGAGTAAATGTAAATCAAAAATGAATAACCATTTTCAATTTCGTTGCAAAACGAAAATACAGCCGAACCATATTCCAGTCCAATCAGAGAGTGCTGCAAGCACCTCTACCGGTTTCGAAACTTATTAGTCTCTCATCAGGAGGCACATATGCTGCTCTCCCTGATCCAACCAAAACAAACCCCAGCGTGCAGTCCCGAATTGCAACGAACGAAATGGCATAGATGCCCTAGCGGCAACTGCTAGCAAAAGACTAAGTTTTCACTCTAATGGCATATAACATATCCCACCAGAATGAAAACAATGGGAACCTTCTCTGGTTACACCTCCGAGGCTTCTACAATTTGCAAGCCATACGGATGCTGAGACTAAGGAAGATGAGGGAATTCTACAATTTACAATTCACGTCACATCTGCTCAGCGCGGTAAAGTTCCAACGAGACTGGTTCCCTTCATACTCCACACAGAGTAAATGTAAATCAAAAATGAATAACCATTTTCAATTTCGTTGCAAAACGAAAATACAGCCGAACCATATTCCAGTCCAATCAGAGAGTGCTGCAAGCACCTCTACCGGTTTCGAAACTTATTAGTCTCTCATCAGGAGGCACATATGCTGCTCTCCCTGATCCAACCAAAACAAACCCCAGCGTGCAGTCCCGAATTGCAACGAACGAAATGGCATAGATGCCCTAGCGGCAACTGCTAGCAAAAGACTAAGTTTTCACTCTAATGGCATATAACATATCCCACCAGAATGAAAACAATGGGAACCTTCTCTGGTTACACCTCCGAGGCTTCTACAATTTGCAAGCCATACGGATGCTGAGACTAAGGAAGATGAGGGAATTCTACAATTTACAATTCACGTCACATCTGCTCAGCGCGGTAAAGTTCCAACGAGACTGGTTCCCTTCATACTCCACACAGAGTAAATGTAAATCAAAAATGAATAACCATTTTCAATTTCGTTGCAAAACGAAAATACAGCCGAACCATATTCCAGTCCAATCAGAGAGTGCTGCAAGCACCTCTACCGGTTTCGAAACTTATTAGTCTCTCATCAGGAGGCACATATGCTGCTCTCCCTGATCCAACCAAAACAAACCCCAGCGTGCAGTCCCGAATTGCAACGAACGAAATGGCATAGATGCCCTAGCGGCAACTGCTAGCAAAAGACTAAGTTTTCACTCTAATGGCATATAACATATCCCACCAGAATGAAAACAATGGGAACCTTCTCTGGTTACACCTCCGAGGCTTCTACAATTTGCAAGCCATACGGATGCTGAGACTAAGGAAGATGAGGGAATTCTACAATTTACAATTCACGTCACATCTGCTCAGCGCGGTAAAGTTCCAACGAGACTGGTTCCCTTCATACTCCACACAGAGTAAATGTAAATCAAAAATGAATAACCATTTTCAATTTCGTTGCAAAACGAAAATACAGCCGAACCATATTCCAGTCCAATCAGAGAGTGCTGCAAGCACCTCTACCGGTTTCGAAACTTATTAGTCTCTCATCAGGAGGCACATATGCTGCTCTCCCTGATCCAACCAAAACAAACCCCAGCGTGCAGTCCCGAATTGCAACGAACGAAATGGCATAGATGCCCTAGCGGCAACTGCTAGCAAAAGACTAAGTTTTCACTCTAATGGCATATAACATATCCCACCAGAATGAAAACAATGGGAACCTTCTCTGGTTACACCTCCGAGGCTTCTACAATTTGCAAGCCATACGGATGCTGAGACTAAGGAAGATGAGGGAATTCTACAATTTACAATTCACGTCACATCTGCTCAGCGCGGTAAAGTTCCAACGAGACTGGTTCCCTTCATACTCCACACAGAGTAAATGTAAATCAAAAATGAATAACCATTTTCAATTTCGTTGCAAAACGAAAATACAGCCGAACCATATTCCAGTCCAATCAGAGAGTGCTGCAAGCACCTCTACCGGTTTCGAAACTTATTAGTCTCTCATCAGGAGGCACATATGCTGCTCTCCCTGATCCAACCAAAACAAACCCCAGCGTGCAGTCCCGAATTGCAACGAACGAAATGGCATAGATGCCCTAGCGGCAACTGCTAGCAAAAGACTAAGTTTTCACTCTAATGGCATATAACATATCCCACCAGAATGAAAACAATGGGAACCTTCTCTGGTTACACCTCCGAGGCTTCTACAATTTGCAAGCCATACGGATGCTGAGACTAAGGAAGATGAGGGAATTCTACAATTTACAATTCACGTCACATCTGCTCAGCGCGGTAAAGTTCCAACGAGACTGGTTCCCTTCATACTCCACACAGAGTAAATGTAAATCAAAAATGAATAACCATTTTCAATTTCGTTGCAAAACGAAAATACAGCCGAACCATATTCCAGTCCAATCAGAGAGTGCTGCAAGCACCTCTACCGGTTTCGAAACTTATTAGTCTCTCATCAGGAGGCACATATGCTGCTCTCCCTGATCCAACCAAAACAAACCCCAGCGTGCAGTCCCGAATTGCAACGAACGAAATGGCATAGATGCCCTAGCGGCAACTGCTAGCAAAAGACTAAGTTTTCACTCTAATGGCATATAACATATCCCACCAGAATGAAAACAATGGGAACCTTCTCTGGTTACACCTCCGAGGCTTCTACAATTTGCAAGCCATACGGATGCTGAGACTAAGGAAGATGAGGGAATTCTACAATTTACAATTCACGTCACATCTGCTCAGCGCGGTAAAGTTCCAACGACACTGGTTCCCTTCATACTCCACACAGAGTAAATGTAAATCAAAAATGAATAACCATTTTCAATTTCGTTGCAAAACGAAAATACAGCCGAACCATATTCCAGTCCAATCAGAGAGTGCTGCAAGCACCTCTACCGGTTTCGAAACTTATTAGTCTCTCATCAGGAGGCACATATGCTGCTCTCCCTGATCCAACCAAAAAAAACCCCAGCGTGCAGTCCCGAATTGCAACGAACGAAATGGCATAGATGCCCTAGCGGCAACTGCTAGCAAAAGACTAAGTTTTCACTCTAATGGCATATAACATATCCCACCAGAATGAAAACAATGGGAACCTTCTCTGGTTACACCTCCGAGGCTTCTACAATTTGCAAGCCATACGGATGCTGAGACTAAGGAAGATGAGGGAATTCTACAATTTACAATTCACGTCACATCTGCTCAGCGCGGTAAAGTTCCAACGAGACTGGTTCCCTTCATACTCCACACAGAGTAAATGTAAATCAAAAATGAATAACCATTTTCAATTTCGTTGCAAAACGAAAATACAGCCGAACCATATTCCAGTCCAATCAGAGAGTGCTGCAAGCACCTCTACCGGTTTCGAAACTTATTAGTCTCTCATCAGGAGGCACATATGCTGCTCTCCCTGATCCAACCAAAACAAACCCCAGCGTGCAGTCCCGAATATGTTGGGATATGTTATATGCCATTAGAGTGAAAACTTAGTCTTTTGCTAGCAGTTGCCGCTAGGGCATCTATGCCATTTCGTTCGTTGCAATTCGGGACTGCACGCTGGGGTTTGTTTTGGTTGGATCAGGGAGAGCAGCATATGTGCCTCCTGATGAGAGACTAGTAAGTTTCGAAACCGGTAGAGGTGCTTGCAGCACTCTCTGATTGGACTGGAATATGGTTCGGCTGTATTTTCGTTTTGCAACGAAATTGAAAATGGTTATTCATTTTTGATTTACATTTACTCTGTGTGGAGTATGAAGGGAACCAGTCTCGTTGGAACTTTACCGCGCTGAGCAGATGTGACGTGAATTGTAAATTGTAGAATTCCCTCATCTTCCTTAGTCTCAGCATCCGTATGGCTTGCAAATTGTAGAAGCCTCGGAGGTGTAACCAGAGAAGGTTCCCATTGTTTTCATTCTGGTGGGATATGTTATATGCCATTAGAGTGAAAACTTAGTCTTTTGCTAGCAGTTGCCGCTAGGGCATCTATGCCATTTCGTTCGTTGCAATTCGGGACTGCACGCTGGGGTTTGTTTTGGTTGGATCAGGGAGAGCAGCATATGTGCCTCCTGATGAGAGACTAATAAGTTTCGAAACCGGTAGAGGTGCTTGCAGCACTCTCTGATTGGACTGGAATATGGTTCGGCTGTATTTTCGTTTTGCAACGAAATTGAAAATGGTTATTCATTTTTGATTTACATTTACTCTGTGTGGAGTATGAAGGGAACCAGTCTCGTTGGAACTTTACCGCGCTGAGCAGATGTGACGTGAATTGTAAATTGTAGAATTCCCTCATCTTCCTTAGTCTCAGCATCCGTATGGCTTGCAAATTGTAGAAGCCTCGGAGGTGTAACCAGAGAAGGTTCCCATTGTTTTCATTCTGGTGGGATATGTTATATGCCATTAGAGTGAAAACTTAGTCTTTTGCTAGCAGTTGCCGCTAGGGCATCTATGCCATTTCGTTCGTTGCAATTCGGGACTGCACGCTGGGGTTTGTTTTGGTTGGATCAGGGAGAGCAGCATATGTGCCTCCTGATGAGAGACTAATAAGTTTCGAAACCGGTAGAGGTGCTTGCAGCACTCTCTGATTGGACTGGAATATGGTTCGGCTGTATTTTCGTTTTGCAACGAAATTGAAAATGGTTATTCATTTTTGATTTACATTTACTCTGTGTGGAGTATGAAGGGAACCAGTCTCGTTGGAACTTTACCGCGCTGAGCAGATGTGACGTGAATTGTAAATTGTAGAATTCCCTCATCTTCCTTAGTCTCAGCATCCGTATGGCTTGCAAATTGTAGAAGCCTCGGAGGTGTAACCAGAGAAGGTTCCCATTGTTTTCATTCTGGTGGGATATGTTATATGCCATTAGAGTGAAAACTTAGTCTTTTGCTAGCAGTTGCCGCTAGGGCATCTATGCCATTTCGTTCGTTGCAATTCGGGACTGCACGCTGGGGTTTGTTTTGGTTGGATCAGGGAGAGCAGCATATGTGCCTCCTGATGAGAGACTAATAAGTTTCGAAACCGGTAGAGGTGCTTGCAGCACTCTCTGATTGGACTGGAATATGGTTCGGCTGTATTTTCGTTTTGCAACGAAATTGAAAATGGTTATTCATTTTTGATTTACATTTACTCTGTGTGGAGTATGAAGGGAACCAGTCTCGTTGGAACTTTACCGCGCTGAGCAGATGTGACGTGAATTGTAAATTGTAGAATTCCCTCATCTTCCTTAGTCTCAGCATCCGTATGGCTTGCAAATTGTAGAAGCCTCGGAGGTGTAACCAGAGAAGGTTCCCATTGTTTTCATTCTGGTGGGATATGTTATATGCCATTAGAGTGAAAACTTAGTCTTTTGCTAGCAGTTGCCGCTAGGGCATCTATGCCATTTCGTTCGTTGCAATTCGGGACTGCACGCTGGGGTTTGTTTTGGTTGGATCAGGGAGAGCAGCATATGTGCCTCCTGATGAGAGACTAATAAGTTTCGAAACCGGTAGAGGTGCTTGCAGCACTCTCTGATTGGACTGGAATATGGTTCGGCTGTATTTTCGTTTTGCAACGAAATTGAAAATGGTTATTCATTTTTGATTTACATTTACTCTGTGTGGAGTATGAAGGGAACCAGTCTCGTTGGAACTTTACCGCGCTGAGCAGATGTGACGTGAATTGTAAATTGTAGAATTCCCTCATCTTCCTTAGTCTCAGCATCCGTATGGCTTGCAAATTGTAGAAGCCTCGGAGGTGTAACCAGAGAAGGTTCCCATTGTTTTCATTCTGGTGGGATATGTTATATGCCATTAGAGTGAAAACTTAGTCTTTTGCTAGCAGTTGCCGCTAGGGCATCTATGCCATTTCGTTCGTTGCAATTCGGGACTGCACGCTGGGGTTTGTTTTGGTTGGATCAGGGAGAGCAGCATATGTGCCTCCTGATGAGAGACTAATAAGTTTCGAAACCGGTAGAGGTGCTTGCAGCACTCTCTGATTGGACTGGAATATGGTTCGGCTGTATTTTCGTTTTGCAACGAAATTGAAAATGGTTATTCATTTTTGATTTACATTTACTCTGTGTGGAGTATGAAGGGAACCAGTCTCGTTGGAACTTTACCGCGCTGAGCAGATGTGACGTGAATTGTAAATTGTAGAATTCCCTCATCTTCCTTAGTCTCAGCATCCGTATGGCTTGCAAATTGTAGAAGCCTCGGAGGTGTAACCAGAGAAGGTTCCCATTGTTTTCATTCTGGTGGGATATGTTATATGCCATTAGAGTGAAAACTTAGTCTTTTGCTAGCAGTTGCCGCTAGGGCATCTATGCCATTTCGTTCGTTGCAATTCGGGACTGCACGCTGGGGTTTGTTTTGGTTGGATCAGGGAGAGCAGCATATGTGCCTCCTGATGAGAGACTAATAAGTTTCGAAACCGGTAGAGGTGCTTGCAGCACTCTCTGATTGGACTGGAATATGGTTCGGCTGTATTTTCGTTTTGCAACGAAATTGAAAATGGTTATTCATTTTTGATTTACATTTACTCTGTGTGGAGTATGAAGGGAACCAGTCTCGTTGGAACTTTACCGCGCTGAGCAGATGTGACGTGAATTGTAAATTGTAGAATTCCCTCATCTTCCTTAGTCTCAGCATCCGTATGGCTTGCAAATTGTAGAAGCCTCGGAGGTGTAACCAGAGAAGGTTCCCATTGTTTTCATTCTGGTGGGATATGTTATATGCCATTAGAGTGAAAACTTAGTCTTTTGCTAGCAGTTGCCGCTAGGGCATCTATGCCATTTCGTTCGTTGCAATTCGGGACTGCACGCTGGGGTTTGTTTTGGTTGGATCAGGGAGAGCAGCATATGTGCCTCCTGATGAGAGACTAATAAGTTTCGAAACCGGTAGAGGTGCTTGCAGCACTCTCTGATTGGACTGGAATATGGTTCGGCTGTATTTTCGTTTTGCAACGAAATTGAAAATGGTTATTCATTTTTGATTTACATTTACTCTGTGTGGAGTATGAAGGGAACCAGTCTCGTTGGAACTTTACCGCGCTGAGCAGATGTGACGTGAATTGTAAATTGTAGAATTCCCTCATCTTCCTTAGTCTCAGCATCCGTATGGCTTGCAAATTGTAGAAGCCTCGGAGGTGTAACCAGAGAAGGTTCCCATTGTTTTCATTCTGGTGGGATATGTTATATGCCATTAGAGTGAAAACTTAGTCTTTTGCTAGCAGTTGCCGCTAGGGCATCTATGCCATTTCGTTCGTTGCAATTCGGGACTGCACGCTGGGGTTTGTTTTGGTTGGATCAGGGAGAGCAGCATATGTGCCTCCTGATGAGAGACTAATAAGTTTCGAAACCGGTAGAGGTGCTTGCAGCACTCTCTGATTGGACTGGAATATGGTTCGGCTGTATTTTCGTTTTGCAACGAAATTGAAAATGGTTATTCATTTTTGATTTACATTTACTCTGTGTGGAGTATGAAGGGAACCAGTCTCGTTGGAACTTTACCGCGCTGAGCAGATGTGACGTGAATTGTAAATTGTAGAATTCCCTCATCTTCCTTAGTCTCAGCATCCGTATGGCTTGCAAATTGTAGAAGCCTCGGAGGTGTAACCAGAGAAGGTTCCCATTGTTTTCATTCTGGTGGGATATGTTATATGCCATTAGAGTGAAAACTTAGTCTTTTGCTAGCAGTTGCCGCTAGGGCATCTATGCCATTTCGTTCGTTGCAATTCGGGACTGCACGCTGGGGTTTGTTTTGGTTGGATCAGGGAGAGCAGCATATGTGCCTCCTGATGAGAGACTAATAAGTTTCGAAACCGGTAGAGGTGCTTGCAGCACTCTCTGATTGGACTGGAATATGGTTCGGCTGTATTTTCGTTTTGCAACGAAATTGAAAATGGTTATTCATTTTTGATTTACATTTACTCTGTGTGGAGTATGAAGGGAACCAGTCTCGTTGGAACTTTACCGCGCTGAGCAGATGTGACGTGAATTGTAAATTGTAGAATTCCCTCATCTTCCTTAGTCTCAGCATCCGTATGGCTTGCAAATTGTAGAAGCCTCGGAGGTGTAACCAGAGAAGGTTCCCATTGTTTTCATTCTGGTGGGATATGTTATATGCCATTAGAGTGAAAACTTAGTCTTTTGCTAGCAGTTGCCGCTAGGGCATCTATGCCATTTCGTTCGTTGCAATTCGGGACTGCACGCTGGGGTTTGTTTTGGTTGGATCAGGGAGAGCAGCATATGTGCCTCCTGATGAGAGACTAATAAGTTTCGAAACCGGTAGAGGTGCTTGCAGCACTCTCTGATTGGACTGGAATATGGTTCGGCTGTATTTTCGTTTTGCAACGAAATTGAAAATGGTTATTCATTTTTGATTTACATTTACTCTGTGTGGAGTATGAAGGGAACCAGTCTCGTTGGAACTTTACCGCGCTGAGCAGATGTGACGTGAATTGTAAATTGTAGAATTCCCTCATCTTCCTTAGTCTCAGCATCCGTATGGCTTGCAAATTGTAGAAGCCTCGGAGGTGTAACCAGAGAAGGTTCCCATTGTTTTCATTCTGGTGGGATATGTTATATGCCATTAGAGTGAAAACTTAGTCTTTTGCTAGCAGTTGCCGCTAGGGCATCTATGCCATTTCGTTCGTTGCAATTCGGGACTGCACGCTGGGGTTTGTTTTGGTTGGATCAGGGAGAGCAGCATATGTGCCTCCTGATGAGAGACTAATAAGTTTCGAAACCGGTAGAGGTGCTTGCAGCACTCTCTGATTGGACTGGAATATGGTTCGGCTGTATTTTCGTTTTGCAACGAAATTGAAAATGGTTATTCATTTTTGATTTACATTTACTCTGTGTGGAGTATGAAGGGAACCAGTCTCGTTGGAACTTTACCGCGCTGAGCAGATGTGACGTGAATTGTAAATTGTAGAATTCCCTCATCTTCCTTAGTCTCAGCATCCGTATGGCTTGCAAATTGTAGAAGCCTCGGAGGTGTAACCAGAGAAGGTTCCCATTGTTTTCATTCTGGTGGGATATGTTATATGCCATTAGAGTGAAAACTTAGTCTTTTGCTAGCAGTTGCCGCTAGGGCATCTATGCCATTTCGTTCGTTGCAATTCGGGACTGCACGCTGGGGTTTGTTTTGGTTGGATCAGGGAGAGCAGCATATGTGCCTCCTGATGAGAGACTAATAAGTTTCGAAACCGGTAGAGGTGCTTGCAGCACTCTCTGATTGGACTGGAATATGGTTCGGCTGTATTTTCGTTTTGCAACGAAATTGAAAATGGTTATTCATTTTTGATTTACATTTACTCTGTGTGGAGTATGAAGGGAACCAGTCTCGTTGGAACTTTACCGCGCTGAGCAGATGTGACGTGAATTGTAAATTGTAGAATTCCCTCATCTTCCTTAGTCTCAGCATCCGTATGGCTTGCAAATTGTAGAAGCCTCGGAGGTGTAACCAGAGAAGGTTCCCATTGTTTTCATTCTGGTGGGATATGTTATATGCCATTAGAGTGAAAACTTAGTCTTTTGCTAGCAGTTGCCGCTAGGGCATCTATGCCATTTCGTTCGTTGCAATTCGGGACTGCACGCTGGGGTTTGTTTTGGTTGGATCAGGGAGAGCAGCATATGTGCCTCCTGATGAGAGACTAATAAGTTTCGAAACCGGTAGAGGTGCTTGCAGCACTCTCTGATTGGACTGGAATATGGTTCGGCTGTATTTTCGTTTTGCAACGAAATTGAAAATGGTTATTCATTTTTGATTTACATTTACTCTGTGTGGAGTATGAAGGGAACCAGTCTCGTTGGAACTTTACCGCGCTGAGCAGATGTGACGTGAATTGTAAATTGTAGAATTCCCTCATCTTCCTTAGTCTCAGCATCCGTATGGCTTGCAAATTGTAGAAGCCTCGGAGGTGTAACCAGAGAAGGTTCCCATTGTTTTCATTCTGGTGGGATATGTTATATGCCATTAGAGTGAAAACTTAGTCTTTTGCTAGCAGTTGCCGCTAGGGCATCTATGCCATTTCGTTCGTTGCAATTCGGGACTGCACGCTGGGGTTTGTTTTGGTTGGATCAGGGAGAGCAGCATATGTGCCTCCTGATGAGAGACTAATAAGTTTCGAAACCGGTAGAGGTGCTTGCAGCACTCTCTGATTGGACTGGAATATGGTTCGGCTGTATTTTCGTTTTGCAACGAAATTGAAAATGGTTATTCATTTTTGATTTACATTTACTCTGTGTGGAGTATGAAGGGAACCAGTCTCGTTGGAACTTTACCGCGCTGAGCAGATGTGACGTGAATTGTAAATTGTAGAATTCCCTCATCTTCCTTAGTCTCAGCATCCGTATGGCTTGCAAATTGTAGAAGCCTCGGAGGTGTAACCAGAGAAGGTTCCCATTGTTTTCATTCTGGTGGGATATGTTATATGCCATTAGAGTGAAAACTTAGTCTTTTGCTAGCAGTTGCCGCTAGGGCATCTATGCCATTTCGTTCGTTGCAATTCGGGACTGCACGCTGGGGTTTGTTTTGGTTGGATCAGGGAGAGCAGCATATGTGCCTCCTGATGAGAGACTAATAAGTTTCGAAACCGGTAGAGGTGCTTGCAGCACTCTCTGATTGGACTGGAATATGGTTCGGCTGTATTTTCGTTTTGCAACGAAATTGAAAATGGTTATTCATTTTTGATTTACATTTACTCTGTGTGGAGTATGAAGGGAACCAGTCTCGTTGGAACTTTACCGCGCTGAGCAGATGTGACGTGAATTGTAAATTGTAGAATTCCCTCATCTTCCTTAGTCTCAGCATCCGTATGGCTTGCAAATTGTAGAAGCCTCGGAGGTGTAACCAGAGAAGGTTCCCATTGTTTTCATTCTGGTGGGATATGTTATATGCCATTAGAGTGAAAACTTAGTCTTTTGCTAGCAGTTGCCGCTAGGGCATCTATGCCATTTCGTTCGTTGCAATTCGGGACTGCACGCTGGGGTTTGTTTTGGTTGGATCAGGGAGAGCAGCATATGTGCCTCCTGATGAGAGACTAATAAGTTTCGAAACCGGTAGAGGTGCTTGCAGCACTCTCTGATTGGACTGGAATATGGTTCGGCTGTATTTTCGTTTTGCAACGAAATTGAAAATGGTTATTCATTTTTGATTTACATTTACTCTGTGTGGAGTATGAAGGGAACCAGTCTCGTTGGAACTTTACCGCGCTGAGCAGATGTGACGTGAATTGTAAATTGTAGAATTCCCTCATCTTCCTTAGTCTCAGCATCCGTATGGCTTGCAAATTGTAGAAGCCTCGGAGGTGTAACCAGAGAAGGTTCCCATTGTTTTCATTCTGGTGGGATATGTTATATGCCATTAGAGTGAAAACTTAGTCTTTTGCTAGCAGTTGCCGCTAGGGCATCTATGCCATTTCGTTCGTTGCAATTCGGGACTGCACGCTGGGGTTTGTTTTGGTTGGATCAGGGAGAGCAGCATATGTGCCTCCTGATGAGAGACTAATAAGTTTCGAAACCGGTAGAGGTGCTTGCAGCACTCTCTGATTGGACTGGAATATGGTTCGGCTGTATTTTCGTTTTGCAACGAAATTGAAAATGGTTATTCATTTTTGATTTACATTTACTCTGTGTGGAGTATGAAGGGAACCAGTCTCGTTGGAACTTTACCGCGCTGAGCAGATGTGACGTGAATTGTAAATTGTAGAATTCCCTCATCTTCCTTAGTCTCAGCATCCGTATGGCTTGCAAATTGTAGAAGCCTCGGAGGTGTAACCAGAGAAGGTTCCCATTGTTTTCATTCTGGTGGGATATGTTATATGCCATTAGAGTGAAAACTTAGTCTTTTGCTAGCAGTTGCCGCTAGGGCATCTATGCCATTTCGTTCGTTGCAATTCGGGACTGCACGCTGGGGTTTGTTTTGGTTGGATCAGGGAGAGCAGCATATGTGCCTCCTGATGAGAGACTAATAAGTTTCGAAACCGGTAGAGGTGCTTGCAGCACTCTCTGATTGGACTGGAATATGGTTCGGCTGTATTTTCGTTTTGCAACGAAATTGAAAATGGTTATTCATTTTTGATTTACATTTACTCTGTGTGGAGTATGAAGGGAACCAGTCTCGTTGGAACTTTACCGCGCTGAGCAGATGTGACGTGAATTGTAAATTGTAGAATTCCCTCATCTTCCTTAGTCTCAGCATCCGTATGGCTTGCAAATTGTAGAAGCCTCGGAGGTGTAACCAGAGAAGGTTCCCATTGTTTTCATTCTGGTGGGATATGTTATATGCCATTAGAGTGAAAACTTAGTCTTTTGCTAGCAGTTGCCGCTAGGGCATCTATGCCATTTCGTTCGTTGCAATTCGGGACTGCACGCTGGGGTTTGTTTTGGTTGGATCAGGGAGAGCAGCATATGTGCCTCCTGATGAGAGACTAATAAGTTTCGAAACCGGTAGAGGTGCTTGCAGCACTCTCTGATTGGACTGGAATATGGTTCGGCTGTATTTTCGTTTTGCAACGAAATTGAAAATGGTTATTCATTTTTGATTTACATTTACTCTGTGTGGAGTATGAAGGGAACCAGTCTCGTTGGAACTTTACCGCGCTGAGCAGATGTGACGTGAATTGTAAATTGTAGAATTCCCTCATCTTCCTTAGTCTCAGCATCCGTATGGCTTGCAAATTGTAGAAGCCTCGGAGGTGTAACCAGAGAAGGTTCCCATTGTTTTCATTCTGGTGGGATATGTTATATGCCATTAGAGTGAAAACTTAGTCTTTTGCTAGCAGTTGCCGCTAGGGCATCTATGCCATTTCGTTCGTTGCAATTCGGGACTGCACGCTGGGGTTTGTTTTGGTTGGATCAGGGAGAGCAGCATATGTGCCTCCTGATGAGAGACTAATAAGTTTCGAAACCGGTAGAGGTGCTTGCAGCACTCTCTGATTGGACTGGAATATGGTTCGGCTGTATTTTCGTTTTGCAACGAAATTGAAAATGGTTATTCATTTTTGATTTACATTTACTCTGTGTGGAGTATGAAGGGAACCAGTCTCGTTGGAACTTTACCGCGCTGAGCAGATGTGACGTGAATTGTAAATTGTAGAATTCCCTCATCTTCCTTAGTCTCAGCATCCGTATGGCTTGCAAATTGTAGAAGCCTCGGAGGTGTAACCAGAGAAGGTTCCCATTGTTTTCATTCTGGTGGGATATGTTATATGCCATTAGAGTGAAAACTTAGTCTTTTTCAAAAGAATTCAATATGACAATTTCATCTCAGAAACCAAAACAATAGTAATCAGTAAAGAACCAATCAGATGCAAAATAGAAATTGATAGTATCAGTATTGAACAAGTAATGGAAGTAAAATACCTTGGAATTACATTGTCAAGTTACGGAGACCTAGACAAAGAAGTGAGAAATCAAGTACAAAAAGCAAATAGATTGGCAGGATGCCTTAATAACACTATATGGCGAAACCGACATATTAACACTGAGATGAAGTCAAGAATTTATAAAGCCAGTGTACGACCAATAATGACATATGCATCAGAAACAAGACCCGATACAGCCATAACACAAAGACTACTGGAAACGGCAGAAATGAGAGTACTGAGAAAAATTACAGGAAATATGTAACGAGTATGCGATGGACTACCCAGCTAATTGAAATAATATTCGAAAATATTACCTCAACTAACCAAGTTAGCCATCGTTACACCCTTAGCTTAGCTCAGTCACTCAGGTGTGTGTTCGTCTTGTCCTAACCTTAGAATGAACTCTGAAAATTGGAATGGAAGCAAACAAATCATAGTTTTTAACTAATCATGTTTATTGTTCATAAAGATATAATAAATAAAATGACTTAGTAAATTGCATTAACAAATGTATTTAAATTCTTGCCAAAAACTAACAATTCTGGATTATACTTATGGCTTTTGGTAGCTGATGGTATCTTCTTGATGTCGTATGGTACTGCTGTTGTAGACTTCTCGTAGGCCTGGGCGGATCTTCGGCGCAAGGCCCCTGCAGCTAGAGGTGGTGGTTGTGCAGTCTGGATGTCATTGTCTTCGCCTTCAAGTGTGCATCACCGGTGATGTGAGGCTTAGGTTCCCGAAGAGGGAAAGGTTGATCTCTTTCCAAAAAACTATAAAATAGAGACACATATCAATCATCAAGAAGAAAAACCAACGTGTGCCATCTGCCGTTCTAATCGTCAGAAAGAGTAGCAGATGACAAGAATAAATCAAATGAAATTTAGATGAGAATAGTTAAAATTCTGATTACTAAACGTGCATACATGTAAATTAAAAGATAATTATATTTGAAACTAAAATATCAGAACATATGGTCTGACATTGGAAGTTAGGTTAGATAAAAAACATTAGAAAAACTGTTAGACGAAGAAATATAATTACTGTAAGAAATTATTAAAAAAACTATATGTACCTCACCCCAAGAGGAAGATGATTTGTTGAAATAAAATGATTTATTTTTCGAATTACATGCCTTTTTAAGGATTAATTTTTCCCTTCCAGTGTATGTCAGGGAGTAGGGGGTCAAGTCGATGAAGTGACACTGTCATTGAAAACGACATTTAAAATGACAACCAAGTACTATGAAGTAGCGACCTGTTCCGTATTGAAAATACAGATATTTGGAGAGTATGAATATACGAGGTATGTTCAGTATGATGATTTAAATGAAAGAGATATATTAAATAGAAGATAATAAAAGAGGGTAATAAAAGAGAGCGCCAACCGATTTTTAAAGGGGAAAATGGGTAAACCAATTAGAAGAAGATAATTATTAATGAAATATTAAAGAAAATAAGATAAAATAATTATTTAAAAATAAAATATCAAAGATGTGACGTTTGTAACGTTACAAATACACTGAGAGAACGAAAGAGGAGCGAAGATATTAGAAGACAATGTAACGTACAGTGTATAAACGAATGGACACTAAATAGAAAAAAAGAATGGAACAGACACATAACCAGAATGGGGGAGACACGTGTGGTCAAAATAACACGAGATAAATCACCAATCGGCAGAATAAGTATCGGCCGACCGCGCAAAAGATGGAGTGACAACCTTCCATAAAGGTATCCAATCCGCCAATGAACAAGCAGAATTGCTTATAGAGTGGAAGAAGAAGAAGAAGACTAAATGATTAACGGCTGTTTAAAATTTTCTAACAAAAACTTATGGTTTCTGAGTAGGTACAATATATTTGTAAATGAAAAAACTTCTTTCCACATCAACTGATGTAACTGGGGCATTTTTCAAATACCTATACGGATCTTTGCTTTCAAATTAAATGGTTCCTAAAAATGTCCCACCTAGTACTTGAACTAAGTACTTCAAAAAGGACCTGGTAACTATTTGCATAACAATTAAAATCAGGAATCTTGAAAATATCAAGGTAATATGACTATGAAATCAGGAGGATCCCCCAAATATTTACAGGTGATTCTTGGTTTTTTTTTCTCTTTATCTAAGAAAAAATACTATGAGCCTAAATTAGAAGCACGTAACTAAAGGCTATTTTGTACGAGAAAACGCAGCGTTTATTTTCGGCAGTTTCAAATTGCAATTCACAATAATATTTCAAAGACAGGTGTTACCGGTATCAATTTTACAACATAATATTTAATCTCTAAAACTGACCATCCCAATAAACAATTTTACCTAGAGGCATAAACTAGCAGATTTTGGAACCCTTATTCAAGGACAGAATTACAATAAATATCTAGAAATATTAAAACAAAATATATTCGGATTTCCAAGCTCTTCGTTGATTTAATTTTATGAATATGAACACCTGATGAAATTTCAAGTTATATGCACTTTATGCACCTTTTTATAGAAATATGCAAAATTTGACATTTTTGGATATTTTATGCATAACATGCAAAATATGCAAATTGCATATTTGCCTAAGTCTAGTCATCAGTAACATGATTCCAAGTCCAAATTATGCTAGCAGGATAATTAGGTAAAGGACCGGGTAGGCGGATATGCTTCGTAGGTTAACACATAATATAAAGGGATAGCATGTCGGCTTACCCAGTCCTTTACCTGATTATCCTGCTAGCATAATTTGGACTTTAAATCATGTTACTGATGCCCTTACGAATCATCCCTTGCAACGGTTTCATTTAACCACTTGTAACGCTGACCTGAAGATGATCTGAATGTTGTAGGGATCGAAACCGGCGGCTTTGTGATTATTAAATTATGACTGTGAGTACGTCTTTCGTTTACTTCATTCAACCAAAATAAATCTTTTTTTAAACTCTTTAAACAAGTTTTGATGTGTTTTCCCCGAAAAAGCTTAATTTTGTGGTTATTTCACGTTGAAATATTCGACTAGGAATTTGACGAATAAGAGCTAAAACTCTGCTTTTTCTGGTTCTACAGACATACAGTTACGGTAATTGAATAGTTTACAGGCTTACGTATGTAGGAGCCGATTTTTTAAAATTATTACCTTGTTTAAACGCACCTTTTACGTCAAAGTGACGTTACCAGTGGTGTACCTAGAATAGGTTGATTAAAATTAAAAAATAAAAATAATATAAATATGTAGGTGTATTTTACAAAGTTTAACAAAATGGAAAGTATAACAAGAAGTTTTTTCGAATAGAATGGATTATGGTCTTAATAATGAAAACAAGTAAGTCTGGTTTAAAAATACCGATTTTATTTTATATCTATCCCAAATTATCCAATCTTTGTTGGAATTTTGATATGCACATAATATATGGCTCACGTCCAAATCTGCAGCAACTTGTCTTAAAAACCAACCTTCTTCGAGTTTGGCAGTTGCTCTTGTTTTTGAGCATCATTCAAATTTATTGTAACCATTTTGTTGGAGGAGTTTGATATCGTTATTTTATTTTTCAACACTCACGAAATTTTTGACAAGCATTGACTTTTTGAAATTTTTTGACTTTGACATTTATTAAATCCGTACGACACTGCAAATTTACAGTATTACAATATCAAAATGAAGGTGTAAAATATTCAGTGATCGTAACTGTACGTACACGTACATACACCATTTTTTTTCTTTTTTTTTTTGTATACAATCTACAGTTTTGCTAAGAATAGTTTTTTCGATGATATATAAAATTATTCATTTTTGAGTTATTTAAGAAAAATCATCTAAAAACGTGAATTTTCGTTGAAAAATCAATATTTTCACTCTCAACTAACTCGAAAATTCTATGAACAAAAGTTGCTGACAATTAATTAGTTTATCGATTTCCTCACTTATTTTGAACGTATATTTTTACTTGGCTTTCACCCTCCCAGTGAGAGCAAACTTAGGGAGGCTTAACCCTTAAACGTCCAACCTTTTTTAGGTTCCATATTTGCCCAAGGGTGGGTAAAAAATGTCCACCTCGAAAATAGCTAATATATTTATTGAGAGTTGTTGTAAATGGATTAAACTTAAGAATCTTATGCTTAATAAACACAGCATCTTCTAAAATATTAATATAAACAATTTACAAACCTTCGAACAAAATTACAATGTACATCAAAATTAATATACCAGTAAAACCCAGAAATTCAGATTTGTCGATTTTCTCCACATTCTTCCTTTCAGCCTCCTCATTGGCGGATAATTATGTCGATTATGTAATTATACGTCGATAATTATACGGATTATGTTCCTACCAACGAGAAATAATATAGAGACCTTTAGTAACAAGTTTTACCAAGGGTGTACTTTTTGTGCCCATTCATATTTAACTCAAGATATTACTTTTATTTTCAAAAATATCGGTAGAACCAAATTAACATCGATAAATTTTTAATCACGAATAAATATGTTACAATGGAATACGCATTAGGTAGACATTTTTCACCCAACCTTGGGCGTTTAAGGGTTAAGAGCGTCGGCGCAAAATTTCGGACCAATGCTTTGTAAATGTATTCATTTTTTTTTTAAAACTAATGAAAAGTTTTGAAAAATTTAAACGCAGAATTCAAGACTGCATTATTGCCGAGGATCGAAGGTCCCTTAGAATAAACAAAAAGTTTCTTTTGATTGAGGTATTTGAAATTAAAAATTCCACTAAATTAGCTCTTCCTTTTCACCCCTGCAACTTATTAAAATAAATATTATAGAAGTTTTCGGGGATTTTCGGCTCTCAGCAATAATGTAAACTTTCATTCTTCGATTAAATTTTTCAAAAATATTTATTGGTTTTCTCAGGATTCGAAAAGAATGAATGAATTTTAAATGCATTTGCTCGAAATTTTGCGCCTCCGCTCTTAAGTCCAAAACTAAAATAGATGGAACATGTGCGAATGCGAACGAATTCGTTCCGTCGTGCTCGATTCGCTGTACAAATACAATAATGTTTACGAACGAATTCGTTCGTTCGTTTTGCACCTTTTTCTGCAAGAGGAACCAAAATGTCAAGCGAATCCGTCAGGTCGAGGAAAATTACACTCCAAAACGGTAATTTACTGCCTTATAAATAAACTGGTTTGTCTACCTTACTCGAGTTATTTTGACACTTCCTTTATGATTACCTACATGTTAAAATCAAATCCTGCATGTATAGGATAGGGGAGTGCATATAGATTTTCACTTCGGAAAAAATCAAACAAGATAGAATTTTTTGTAATTTCATTAAGAAATGTTTAATAAACAACGTATCAAAAAGTTCTACTCGAGAAGTGGGTGCTTAATTTTTTATTAAACAAATGAACTACGAAATTTAATGTTTTTTTAAATGACTCCGAAAATATAAATTTTAGACAAAAACTGACTTAACCATTGAAAAATTCAGAAAATTTTACAAAAAAAACCTTATATAAAGAAGTTTCTAAAGTTAAGTCTCTATCTTCTATAATTTTTTATTTATAACGCTAAAGTCACCCTTCTCACAAACATTGGCGCACTGTAAACTAGCGTACGGCGAAGTGCACGGTTGAGTTATTTTAATGTAATCCTTTAACTAATGGATCAAATGAAATTTTACAAATTGAACATGAAAGAATAATAAAGAATAAAAGAAGAATAATTAAGCTATCTTATGGTTATAATAAAAAGAAATAAAATGTATGGGCATAAGTACGGTGGGGGCGGAAAGTGAGCCTTACATGAATTTTGTTTAAAAATTATTTAAAAATGTGTAACTAATAAAATTTTTCTTATAAAACCCTCAATTTTGCACAATTTACCTTTCAAGCATCTTACTAAATGATCTTTCATTCAAAAAAAATCTCAAAAATTTAATTCAAATGATCTGACGTCTCAAAAAATGTAATTTTGGAAATCTTCGTAGTTTTATAGATGTACCACCAATTTAAGACAGTATTACTCAAGTTTGAGCAAATCTATTACAGTTTTATAAATGCCTTTTTGAAGCTTAGGATGTAATCTTTAAAATGCACTGAATTATTTTACTTTAAAAATGAAATAAACTATTTCTTTTTGATAAAATTAACAAAGACAACAAAAATGTAATACAAAAACCGAAAATTACCAGCTAAAAAAATGTTTATACAAAGTGATCAAAACTTTTTTCTGTAAAACTTACCTAAAATAAATTTAATAATAAACTTCAACAATAATAAATTTTCAGCAAAAAATTTTTTTTATCTCTTATACAGTATGTCTGCGTAACTTGGAACCTATTGATAACTTTTTTATTATCAGTTTTACCAAAAAAATTTATTGTTTGTAAAATACTCTGCATCGTATATAATCTAAGATGCAATCATCAAATATCAAATTTAATTAATTTAATACGAGGTATGTCAAAAAATATGAATTTCACTCAAGAGTAAAGTATCGTTACATTTCACAATATCAAAAATTGTTATTGAGAAAAGTTGTTTGGAATTCAAAAATTTGTTTTAGTGTTCAATTACATCCTTCTAATTAAAATATTGTGAATAATAAAGGCACTTAACTCTTAAGAAAGATTCATATTTTTTACATACCTCGTATAAAATTAAAAAAGTTTAATGTATGATGATTGTATCTTAGATTTTAGACCAGAGAGAGCATTTTATGAAGAATAACTTTTTTTTGTAAAAGTGATAATAAAATAGTTATGATAATTGTAATAAAATGATGACAAGTATCCGTAATTTGAGACAAAATTGAAAAATTTTTTTTCGATTAGAATGATGTTATTGAATATTTAAACATAGTTTTTAATTTCAAACAACTTTTCATAATAGCATTTTTTGATATTCTGGAATATAAAGGTACATACTTTACTCTTTAACGAAATTCATATTTTTGACATAACTCGTATAAAATTAATATAATTTGATATCTGACGGTTGAGTTTTAGATTTTTGACTATCCAGAGCATTTTATGAAGAATAACTTTTTTTCGTAAAATTGATAATAAAAAAGTTTTCCATGTGTTTCCTAGCTACGCAGACATACTGTATAAGAGCTTCTGTATAAGAATTTTTAAATTGTAAAATGACATTTTCGGATTCAGCATAATCAAAAACAAAATAGAAACATATTTAATCAAAGTAAAATGATGCATTCAAAGATATTTTTCAAATTATTTATACAAAACAATTCTTATTGTTTAAACAATTAATAAATAATTAGCGGCCAAATCTGCGAGTAGGTCTTTTTACTTTAACATGTATATAAACTAACAAAAAAAGTTTTAGAAAAATATAAGCTTGTTTGAATTTTTCCGAAACAATGCATATTTTCGTTCTAATTGCACTCCCCTATAATCTTAAGGGAAATATTTGTTAGTTTTAAGACAAAATTATTTAATACTAGCATAACCGGTTAAAAAATTTTGTACTATTGCAATAAATAATAATATTCGGTAATTTGTTCTTCTACGGATTTACAAACAAAGATTAGAAGCGCTTTTAAGTCGGCTTTATCGAAATGCCTCCCACTTTTTCAGGTAAATATTTTCATACATGAAATGCCTCCCAAGTACAATCGAAATGCCTCCGTTTCGTTAATCATTTAGGCTGATATTTTGTCTATTTAATCTCTGTATAATGACACAATGTTGCCAGATCATAATTTAAATAGGTACTATCTTTTAAAACATCAACTTTAACACAGCATCTTTTAAAATATTAACATAAACAATTCACAAACCTTACAACAAAATTACAATGTACATCAAAATTAACATACCAGTAAAAGCCAGTAATTCAGATTTGTCGATTTTCTCCATATTCTTTCTTTCAGCCTCCTCATTGGAGGATAATTATGTAGATTATATAATTATACATCGATAATTATATGGATTATCTTCCTACCAACGAGAAATTATATAGAAACCTTTATTAACAAGTTTTGCCAAGGGTGTACTTTTTATGCCCATCCATATTTAACTCAAGATGCTGCTTTTATTTTCAAAAATATTGGTAGAACCAAATTAACATTCGATAATGGGCTGTCTTTTTAACAATAGATAATTTTTGAAAAAAATTTAAAGACGTAATAAATATGTTACAAGGGAATACGCATTAGGTGGATATTTTTTACCCACCCTTGAGCGTTTAAGGGTTAATGCAGTGTACATAAAATGTATTAACATAAATCTTTCACACTACGACATATTTCTTTTTAGAAAAGAAAGTTGTTACCCGACATTGTGCTGAGCACTCTTCATCCTTACAAAGAACCACAAACCCATGCGAAAATTTTCATTCCAAGTATAATTCTTCTCTCTACTGCCCTCATCCTAACATTAATAATTTTATTAATATAATTTTAGAATTTCAAATAAATACCTACATTAAATTGACTGTTTCGACACCAAAAAAATTCTTACGGAAAGTACAGAAAAAATAAATTTTCTTATAAATGAAAAAATTTTAGAATTAAGAGAATGTAAAATAAATAGATTAGAATTTGTCAGAGTAGTATCATATAAATTTAGGAAACATAATATTTTGTAATTTTATATTTCTATACACATTTTGTAATATTTTCCAAATAAGTTTTTTGTGATGTTATTTTTAATAAATCTATAAAATACTTATTATATTTTTGTATCATCCCGAAAAGATTGGTCATAATTTATACCACAGATTCTGCGGTCAAAATAGGTTGATTGAACCTCACTTACCTATATACAATAGTGCACACATAAAAAGTTACAGCCCTTTGAAGTTACAAAATGAAAATCGAGTTTTTCATATGTCGAAAACTCTCAGAGATTTTTTATTGAAAATAGACATGTGGCATTTTTATGGCAGCAACATTTAAAAAAAAATTTAAGTGAAATTTGTGCACCCCATAAAAATTTTATGGGGGTTTTGTTCCATTTTAACCCCCCCAAACTTTTGTGTACGTTCGAAGTAAATTATTAGTGTAGTACCATTAGTTAAACACAATGTTTTTAAAACTTTTTTGCCTCTTAGTACTTTTTCGATAAGCCAGTGTTTATCGAGATATTTTGAATATTTGTCGAATCCACCACATATTTAGACCTGTTAATAATCTGAAAATTTATTTATAATTTACATTTTTAGGTATATTTTGAAAAAGAAGAGCTACATCTCGATAAAAGGTGACTTATGAAAAAAGACTAAGAGGCAAAAGTTTCAAAACACTGTGTTTAACTAATGGTACCACAATAATAGTTTAATTGGAACGTACACAACCATTTGGGGGGTTTAAAGGAACAAAATCCCCATAAAATTTTTACGTAAATATATTGAAAAAGAAGCGGCATCTCGATAAAAACTGGCTTATCGAAAAAATACTAGGAAACAAAAAGTTTTAAAAACGTTGTGATTAACTAATGGTACCACAGTATTGAATTAATTGGAACGTACACAAAAGTTTGGGGAGTTTAAGCGGACAAAATCTCCATAATTTTTTATGGGGTGGACAAATTTCACTGTAATTTTGTTTTAAGATGTTCCTGTCATAAGAATGAAACATGTCCATTTTCAATAAAAAATCTGTAATAGTTTTCGATATATTGAAAAAAATCGATTTTCATTTTGTAACTTTAAAGGGCTGTAACTTTTTATGAGCACATTTGTATTAAGGTAAGTTAGGTTCAATCGAACTATTTTTGACCCCAGAATGTGTGGTATAATTTATGACCAATCTTTTCGTTACACCCTGTATATGTATAAGTTAGTTGACATTTATAAATATTGCCTACTGTCAATAATGTTTAATGCATAAAGACTGAAAATAAAATAAATTAAAGAACAAAATACCAATTTTGCCAAAAATTTACAAAGGGACGAAGATGTGGCAACGGCTCACCTTCACATAAAGATTAGAAGCATGCAATTTAATTAGAGCTTGGGAGGCAATTCGTATGTGACCATTTTAGCGACAGGTAAGAAACCCTTCTTCGGGAGGCAATTCATATGCGGCCTTTTAAGTGACCCTTCTTATCTATCGTAAATTATTGAAATTACTGTAACAATAGATCCGGAAATAGTAGTCGTAAACAAATTCTAGGAAGAGTAGCATTGTATTGTATTTCAATTGGAAGATTTCATTCACATTAAGTTCTTTGATGCTTGCCAATACGTGTACACCTTAAAATTATCATGAGTTATAATGATTCTACATTTAGTTTGCCGACATTCCGATAAAAGTGGAATACATAGAATCAACAAAGAAAACTTGTATGAGATGTAGAATATGGAGTCTCTGCCACTAATACGTGCAGCAATGTCTCGCTATCGTTTCAAGACCATGCTGAAATTTATAAGATTTGACAACGAAAATACCCGCCAATAACGCAAAATAGCCGATATGGCTGCACTCATACGAGATGTCTGGACAATGCTGAATAAAACTGTGCAACAAGTCTACAAACCATCCCAATGCATATCCATAGATAAACAATAATTGTTTTTATTTAGAGGCCTCCCAAAATTTACAAAATATATATCTTCCAAACCCACTAAACATGGTATTTTGGGTTTGTAATGCATTAAATACCTTATTCCATACAAATTCACCTTTATATTTGAAAAACAGCATATATGTATGGTTCCCCGCAAGTTAACGTTTGCGAACGAACAGTTTTGAATCTAGTCACGTCTTATAAAGATTCTGGGCGAAATGTCACCAAAGATAACTTTTTACCAGTTTTGAACTTGTTAAAATCTAGAATTCATATCATATGACGTTAGCTCCTCTTTTAGAAAAAATAAGAGAGAAATAATAAAAGATGAAAGTAAGTTATAAAAGAGCTACACATTTTTTCCACAAATCGTGCATACAATCATGATGCTATTGTATGATCTTATTTGCTAAAGAAAAACAAAGCAGTAGTGTTACTCTCGTCCATGTATACGTTACCGGCCAAACCCGATTTCAGGACAAACTAGTTTGGCCGCGCGTTAGGATAAACTAGTATGGACTAGGCCTGATATAAATGCACACACTTCAGGATAAAGACTCACACTTCAGGATAAACTAGTACGGCCTAGTCTAAACCAATTAAGCCGAGTCGAAAGTAATTTAGCGAACATGTAAGGACTTTACATGCGTCGAATTCCCAAATTACATCCCAACTGGGATGACACAAAAATAGACATCGATATATTGTATCGTATGATACATCGAATGAAGATATTGATACATGCTATAAATCAATATATTCTTGTATAATTAAATAATATAATAATATTAAATAATAGGATGAGGTTTTCTCCAAAAATTAAAAAAAAAATTACAGCGGAACCCCGAAAAGTAGGCCCCCGATAATCCGGAAGTCCGGCTAACCCGGACCGATTTTCATCAGATAAACATTTTGATTTTCAATATTTTGTATTTTTCAATTTAATTGTGGCTTATTTCCCATCAAAACAGTTAATTATCAGACAAACCTTTCAACAATAAAAATGTATGTAATATAATCGGAATGGGACGTTTCATCGCCGCCGGTTCATCGCCGCCGTTTCGATGCCGCCGGTTCATCGCCAGTCCATTTCATCGCCGGCCGTTTCATCGCCGGCCGTTTCATCGCCAGTAAGTCAGTTGATCTTGTCTTATGGGAGATGACACGACACGACGTTAAATTCAGTTCAAAACTTATGACAAATAAATAGATAAAAAATATTATTATATTAATTTACTGTTCTATTTCTACTTCCCCTAAATTTGGTACTAAACAATATTAAATTTGTAGTGTTAAATTATATTTTATATTATAAAAGTTTAAAAGTCTATTAAAAGATTAAGTATGGCAACGGGAATGGTCATATCTCGCATTTCATAGAATTCCTAATTAATACTAAAAATTAATAATAAATGTAACTGTCGAAAATTGGTCGAAAATTCGGAAATATATCAGTTAGCGATTAACTCACTGGCGATGTACCGGCAGCATCGAAACGGCCGGCGATGAACTGGCGGCATCGAAACGGCGGCGATGAACTGGCGGCGATGAAACGTCCTAGACCCAATATAATATTTGAGAGATAATGTGTATGTGTGTAATTTGAACTAGACGATATTAAAAATGACTCATAGCACACGCCGCAGAAACAACAGCCACCTGTCTGTAGTACCTATTCCTTTTTATTTCAAACTGTCTTAGCATTGTTTAGGAAAGACTATTTAAAAAATTCTTTTATAAAAAATGGTCTTAATTTTCACTGTTATTAAATAACATTACATCGTTGTGACTGTATTGTGTGTCTTGTATTGTTCGCTTCCGTTTGCTTACGTTTGTGTTTGGTGTTTTTTTTAGTAATTTTAACGAGTAGGTACTGTGCATATTTATAAATATATTTCATGTTATTTCAATTCTAACGGAGTTTATCTGTAAGTATACCGTATTTTATGAATTTTTACCATATTCTCCGGCTATCTCGGATTTTTGATAACCCGGATCGGCCGCGGTCCCGATTAATCCGAGTTATCGAGGTTCCACTGTACACTTACGAATAATATCGAATACGAATTAATATTGTTTTCACCAATTTTCAAAAAATATGAAAACGTTGAATTATCCACGTCCCTCTATTCGTCCGTCCGTCTGTCTGTCCGTCAGTGAACTCAATTCCTCCGTAATTATACCAGGTAGAATGACAAATGAGAGGGGAAATGAAAGCTTATAATCCAATGATGGTACCTACTAAAGGTCTCCATCTCTGAGGTCTTTATCTATCATAGCATTTCCTATGCAAGTTTTCCATCTCACAGCAGGACTTCTTCTTCGTCTTCCTTCCCGCGGGTCCCAGTCCAGTAATCTTTTCGGCCACCTGTGCTCCGTCATTCTTTGTACATGCCCGTACCATTTCAGGGCTCTTCTTTTACTACCACAACTTTTTTGTAATTGAGCATCCTGTTTCTATTCTGTTTCATATTTCCTCTGCTATTATTCTATCCTACCTGGTGATTTGTAGACACCTTCTCACAAACTCAAATTCAACTGTTCGTATTTTATTTCGTATTATTGTTGTCACTGGCCATTCTTCCGCTCTTGTAGGGTATAGTGTATACCCTTAATAGTGTCTTCTAAACTTACGTTTAAATCAGCAACCAATATGTAATCAATTATTTTCGACTAGATTAAATTGGTTTCGACTAGGGTAAACTAGTTTATCCTGATATAAAAACAATAGGATAGGACAAACTAATTTGGCTTAGGCCATACTAGTTTATCCTAATGCGCTTAGGACAAACTAGTTTGGCCTAGGCCAAACTAGTTTGTTCTGAAATCGGGTTTGGCCGGTAACATATATAACAGGACAAGTAGCCGGAAATGATTGAGTATTAGAGTAAAATTAAAGGGGGGTTGATACCATGGATAAAATGCTGGGTGAGTATAAAATCACACGTCTAACATTTCTTTGGCTCTTGGCATTTTTTTATAATTTGATTGACGTCACTGGTTTAGCATCCTACATTATATCGAGAGCACAATCCATTACAAAAAAAAGAACCAACGCAAGAAGTTTTTGAAGGATCTTTCTAAAGATCTTTGTCTTGCTGTAGATACTCTTCCTCAGGTATTTCACAGCATTCGTGGATCTACTCCAGTAACCGGAAGTTGCCATGTTTGTCAAAACGAAAAGAAAAAACAACCTAAAACGAGAAAGAGTTGTGTAGTATGTTTTCTATCTTTGTGTGACGAAAATTCTTTTTCCGACATCTATGTATTGCGAAAGTCCACACTACCATCCATTTTTGTATTTTGATTCTATCACTTAAATACAACATGTATTGACTTTTTATAACTTATTAAAAAAAATACAAGGTACAAATGTACCTAGGCCGTCGTTTATGGGGATAGGAAAAATTTAAGCCCCCTGCTGCGAACTGAATAAATATTTCTTTGTTGTATTTGGCTCACATAGAACTCAAAAGTTACAATTGTACCTATGCCGCCCGATGAAGGTTAAAATCAAATCCTGCATGCATAGAAATAGAACTCTAGGATAATAATCTGTACGCAATCATGATATACGCAATTATTATATTATTGTTTATTTCTGTATGTATTTCTCTCAGTATTTTTTCTGCAATAGCACTCTAATTTATCAAATATGAATTGTTATGGAATATATTACATTCTGTGGTAGTAGGGGAGGAAAGTATGCTAAATGTGTAGTCACTCGAGGGTTATGGGGACCTATTGGGTTGTAAAGATTAGGTCCTCACATCAAAATAACGTTAAGTTAAGTTTTGTATTTTAGTGAGGACTTTCCATTTTTTAATTTAATTTTCCATTTCCAACAATCGTTTTTTCCGATTATAGCTCCACAAATTCCATATTTCGAAAAAATATCTCGAAAAATAGTTACTTATTTTTACGTAAATAATCCAAATCTACAATAAAAATGGGGGCTACTATTTAAGATTTTAAAGTAACCCCCCACCCCACCTCCATGGGGGTTCGTGTTTGGTGCCATTGGATAGATTTTTCAAAAATATTAAATGCGTGTATTTTTCAGTTTTTCCATCTGATGTTCATTTCGAGAAATATCGCAGGGCACAGGGTTCGTATTTAAAATTTTAAAATTACCCTTCACCCCTCTCCGCGGGGGTCGTGTTTGGTACCATTCGATGCAATTTTTTAAAATATGAAGCATCTATTTTTAGTTTTTCGATCTGCCATTCATTTCGCAAAATATTCGCTTTTTCCTTGTGAAATTTTGTGATTCACCCATTTGCTTACGCCCTGCTCAAATTGTCAGATTTTTGAAATATACTCTGTTCTGCATGTACTTAACTTACCTTATCTTAATCTGACGATTTCGAGTTTTTCTAAGGATAGATTTTTTTTCGGACCCCCCTTAACCAACTCCCCTCTATTAAGAGCCAATATATATGGTAGAGGTACATTTGCAGGGTACAAGGTTTCTCCCAATGTGATAATCTGATGCGCTTGAGTAACTGCAAAAATCCCCGCTTGGGCTCCCCTACTATAAAGCTTTGTAAATTAAAAAATTATGATAAACTATTTCACTTATGAAGTCATTTCGTTCAACAATTTGTATAGAATTTTTAATGTCAAAAACGCTGATAATATTTAATAAATAGGTTTGTTTCAATTAATTATCATAACCAATGTTTTGTTTTCTTTGAAACGTCTTATTATACAATATCATTTATTCAATTTTAAGTCATCGATTTCATTATTTGAACTAACTTGCTTTTAGGTCATCAGGTCGACTATGTACGAACCTGTACTGGATCGATGTGTCACTTCCACAATTATTAAACCCAGTCGACATCCAACAGATGATTTTTTGATTAACGAATACGGGGAGAACAATGACCTGGAACCACCACCTCCTGAAAGACCTCCCAGGCGGCACGGCAAAATTTCAAAGCAGAATGGTAGCCAAGAAACCAATGCATGTAAGTTATTTGTTAAATAAAAAATAATATTAATTTTAGTCTCTGTTAAGTAGTATATTAACAAATTAATAATAGGTAAACTAAATAGCTGCGCGTTAAACACTGCTAGAACGACCTGAGGACAATCTGACCTCTGACCAAATAAGAAATTAGAAAATACATATATAGTGCAGTCACTGAAGGTTTTCACCTCCGATTTCGTTGAACCTCCTTCGATTTTCATGAAAATTGATGAGTAGCTAGAGGATACGTCAAGAAACAAATGTGACATGATGTCAACTTGCGCTTTTACGCTGGGGGTGGATGCCACCTCTTCTCGTGGGTGAAAATTATTTTATTAAAAATAATACCATAAATCGATAGAATGACAAATTCTTAAGAAAATTTGTTATAAAAAGTTAATAATATAGATCAATACTTTTTGAGGTAAGTACTGAAGATCAATGATTTTATTTTTTCTTAAAAAATTCATGTTTTTAAAGTGTTTATCACGTATAAATAAAAAAAAATTCATGTTTTTAAAGTGTTTATCACGTATAAATAAAAAATTATAAGCTTTTGCAAAAAATTACTCTGACTTAAATTGAAGATAATAAAAAACTAAATACACTCCTCTTCACTTAAAGAACTAAACTAATGTTAATTCAAAGTGAGTTATGGGTAATTGAATGTATATTTTTTTCGACGGGTACTCCAATCTAAGTATTCAAGCCTAAATAACGGCTAAAACGATGCATTTTATAAAATATATCTGCTTAACACTTCTCAAAGTACTTTGTAATACCTATGAAACGAGCTCCAGAAGAAGTTAATAGCATCCAAATTAAGCAAGTTATGACAAAAATAAGAGAACCCTTTCAAATTTTTTTGGAAAAAGTGAAAAATAAAACATACGCCATTTCCACAAAAATTTAAAAATTTATAGTAATCCAAGATTTTCTTTATATTAGAATATGTAATGGAATCGATAATTTTAACCGGTTTAGAATGCATATTTTTGAAAAAAAGAAATAATTTATAAAAATCAGAATTCTTAAAATTATCGTAATTTTTATTTTCTTTTGATAATAGCTCCAAATATATTCAATATACGTTAAAAATTATTAATACCCAAATTTTAGTTTTTCCTGTGTCCAATCTTTTACCTTTTTTACTACTTCCTTAGGATAAAAAATAACCGAGATTTAATTTAATAAAGAACGTTTAAAGCTTAAATTTTGCTGCGAGAGCCATGTAACCGGGGCCATTTAACATTTTATTGTGAAAAAAGTAAGGGGTTTAAAAGATTAAATTCGACGGGGTTTAATAGTCACTAGTAATACCACTAGAGGTCAAATTATTTCCGGAAATTTTTTTGAGATCATGAATATTTTGAAAATTTCCCGAGTTGCAGACGAGGGAAATTTTCTAAAAATATTCATGATCAAAAAAAAATTTCCGGATATTAATTTGACTTCGCGTGGTATTCGGTAAGAAAATTCCACACCAAATTTGCATTTGAAAATCCAAAGCTGCATGAACAGATTAATAGCGCGCCATAGCTTTGTCAGCAATTATTTAGGCTTTCAAATTCGTAATTTCTACTCATTGTAGTTGCATGGGAATACCATTTCAAGATAGAAAATAGTATATTCTTCAATTTTACATAAGTTTTGAGTAACTACAAGTGATAGAAAATGAATCAAAACTAAATTATGTAAACAAATAAAAACCAGTCTGTCAAAAATGTTCTGTTATTGTAAACGTCAAAAAATTTCCACTATAATTCGCTGTTGGGTACCCCACGAGCAAAAAATTTCCGATAGAATACCTCCGTTGCCATGGTGATCTGTCAAAATAACGTATTTTGATTGGTTCAAAATTACAGGTGTGGAATTTTCTTTGGAATTAACTTTCAAATGGTTTGTAGCTGAACCTGATATCCTAAAAATTAACAAAGTTATTAAAAAAATCCATAACATTTTTTAGAAAAATTTTTAAAAGATCAATTTTGAAAAATTTTTGGTGGATAAATTTTAATGCTATCGACTGGTTCGGGGGCTCATTTGATAGATATTCCTAAGTACTTTGACAAATGTTTAATAAGTTAATGTTATAAAATGCAACATTTTCCTGTTATTTAAACTTGAATACTTAGATTTAGGTACTCCCCGAAAAAAATATACACACACCAGCACAAAATTCCGCCACCCAAAATTTTTGATTAAGTTTGACAGTCTATAACTTTAATATTTGTACTTCGATTTTCAAAATTCTTGCATCAGTTTGTAGGTATATATAGTGATGTCGTTTCTTATTATTCTGGTAATAAAAATGTTTTGTGTAGATGGCATTCTACGGGGAATGGAAGCGTTGTATTTTCTCCTAACTTTAAAAAATTCTGTGGAAACAATTGGAGGGCTGATTTTATTTCATACTCCTTCTGTATCATCCTGGAGGTATTAATAAGGTTTTGTTTTTTTGGTTTATTCGAATATCTCTTTTCTTGTAAGAGCTGTAAATAAAAACTCTGCTTTGAAGTTTTTTTTAATTAAAAATATCAAACGTACTAAAATAATAAAACAAAACAAAATTTAAAACAAAACATAACAATTCAATAGCGGGTATGTCCACCTCTTACAGCAACGACTGGTCGCAATCTGTTTGGCATCTAATAAAGATGTGATATCTTTGCCTGGAGAATAGCCCGATATTCCTCTACCAGGGCCTTAACTGTACCAAATTTTCTGGAGGCCCAGGATGACGAGGAATAGCTTTTTTTATTCATTCCATAAATACTCAATAGGATTGAGATCTGGGCTGCATGCGGGCCATTCTAATCTTATCAATCCAACCTCTATTTTATGAGCCAATCGGTGTTTTTATTTACATAAAATGGTACAGCTCTTACAAGAAAAGAGATATTCGGATAATTCAAAAAATAAAATTTTAGCGGTACCTTCTGGATAATATGACAGGACTATGAAACAAAATCAGCTCTTTTATTTTTCCACAGAATGTTTTAAAGTTAGGAGAAAATACTACGCTTCCATGCACCCCCCGTATAATACCATGCAAGCAAAATTTTTGTGTTACCGACATAATACCAAACGATATCAATACATGTACCTATAAACTGGTGCAAGAATATTAAAAATCGGAGAACAAATAATAAAATTATAAATTGTCAAACTTAATCAAAAATTTTGGGTAGCGGAATTTTGTGCTGGTTAGTGTATATTCAATTATCTACAACTCACTTTTTGTTAACACTAAAATGTTTCTCTAGTAAGAAGTTTATTTAATTTTTTATTAGCTTTAATTTTATTAATAATAACTTTTTTGCAAAAACTTATAATTTTTGACTTATTTATGAAAAATCGGTTAAAAACATGCATTTTTCTCACGAAAAATTAAAATCATTGATCTTTAATAACGCAAAAAGTGTTGATTTACGAATTTGTCCCTCTATCGAATTGTGGGGTTATTTTTAAAAAATAATTTTCACCCACAACAAGGGATGGCATCCACCCCCAGAGCAAAAGCGCAAGTTGTGACCGTGTCACCATTCACCATTGCTCCATGAGATATCCTCTAACCACTCACCAATTTTCATACAAATCAATGGAGGTTAAACGAAATCGGATGTAATAGCTGATAGCCACCTTCAGTGACTGTGCAATATACGTACTTATACAGGGTGTTTCATTAATAATTGTCCATATACTAACTGGAGAAACCTTAGCACAACATACGAAGATTTAACCTAAAACACTTAAATAAAATGTGGTTCCTTACTGAATTACAGGGTGTTTTATCTAAAAATTTTAAAATTATTTTTGCTCAGAATTTTAAAACTATTCGACGTATCCTTTTCATACTTGGTAGAAAGTGCGACTACAATACACCCTACTAAATTGTGATAAACAAACGTTTCTAGCTACTACCAGAGGCGTACGACAGGGGATAGTGAATGGTTGACCCTTCTCAAATTCTACGCCACTGGAGGAATTACTATTTTAACGCCATTTTTAGATTCTACAATACTATCTACGTAAATAATATACTCTTCATTGGTAACGATAAAGTCATTAGTTTTCGAGATATTTGAAGTTAAATATGAAACGGCACAGTTATTTTGATTAATTTATTATATTATTTATATGAATAAAATTTAAAAATTATTTCTACCCAGTACTTTAAAACTATTTGGCGTATCCTTATCATACTTGGCAAAAAGTGTAGGTACTGTACACCCTACTAAATTAAGATAATTTAACGTTTCTAGCTACTACCAGAGGCGTACGACAGGGGATAGTTGCTGGTTGACCCTTCCCAAATTCTACGCCACTGACGAAATTTCTATTTTAGTGTAATTTTTTGATTTTCCAATACTTTTTATGTAAATAATATACTTTACATTCGTAACATAAAATGATTAGTTTTCGAGTTATTTGAAATTAAAAATGAAGCGACACAATATTAATCAAAATAACTGTGTCGTTTCATTTTTAACTTCAAAGATCTCGAAAACTAATGATTTTATCGTTACGAATGAAGAGTATATTATTTTCATAGAAAGTGTCGGAGAATCCAAAAATTGAACTAAAATAGCAATTTCGCCAGTGGCGTAGAATTTGGAAAGGGTCAACCATTCACTTTCCCCCGTCGTACGTCTCTGGTAACAGCCATAAACGTTTGTTTAACATAATCTAGTAGTTTGTATAGTGCCTATACTTTCTGCCACGTATAAAAAGGATACGTCAAATAGTTTTAAAATGCTGAGCAAAAATAGTTTTTAAATTTTTAGATAAAACACCCTGTAACTCAGTAAGGAACCACATTTTATTTAAGTGTTTTAGGTTAAATCTTCGTATTTTGTGCTAAGGTTTGTCCAGTTACCATATGGACAATTATTAATGAAACACCCTGTACATATGATACAAATACATTATATAAAAACCTTCTATGTAATGTTAGTGTGTTAGTGATACCAAAAATCCCAAGGAGCAAAAAAATGTAGGATTTGGATTTCTGAATATTTTGGATTTTTTGTTTTTTTTTTATTGTAGGGCAGCAAAGTATGCTAAATGTGCAGTTACTCGAGCGCTTTGGATACCTATTGGGTTGTGATTATTAGGTCCTAAAACCAAAAAAGTTAAGCAAAATTTTCCATTTTAGTGGGGACTTCGCATTTTCAACAATATTTTTTCCGATTATAGCGCCATCTATCCAGAATTCGAAAAAATGTTTTGAATAAAAGTTGCTTATTTTTATGCAAAGAATCCAAGTCTGCAATAAAAAATGGGTATTTAGTACCATTCGATAGATTTTTTAAAAATATTGAATAAGTGTATTTTGCAGTTTTTCGATATGATGTTTATTTGGCGAAATATCGCGGGTTTTGTATTTAAAATTTTAAATTTACCCCTCACCCCTCTCTGTGGGAGTCATGTTTTGTATCTCTCGATAGATTTTTGAAAAATATTGAATACGTAGTTTTTAGTTTTTCGATCTGACGTTCATTTCACGAAATATTCGCTTTATTTGTAAAATTTTTGACTTTCCCATTTCCGTACGCCCCGCTCAAATCGTCAGATTTTTTAAATATACACTATTTTGCAGGTATTTAACTTATATCTTAATCTGACCATTTCGAGTATTTTTAAGGATGTATTTTTTCTTCGGGCCCCCCTGAACGAACTCCCTTGTGTTAAGAGCCAATATATGGTAGAAGTACATCTGCAGGGTACCACGTTTCTCCCCATATGATAATCTGACGCGCTCGAGTAACTGCAAAAATCCCCGCTTGGGCTCCCCTACCGTTATTTTTAATGAGCTTTCCCCGAAAAGCTCTTCATTTTTTGGTTATTTTACATTGAAATATTCAACTTGGAATTTGAAGAATATGAACCTATATTAATTTCATTAGCTACAACTCTGCTTCTACTGGATCTAGAAACCTCATACATATACCATTTTATTCGATACACTACTTACTTTTTTAAGTATTTGCGAAAAACATCTAAAAACAAGATTTTTTTGTTAAAAAATTAACATATTCAGAGAAGAGGTAAAACTCACCCCCATGACAAAAGCTCACTTCGACACAGTGTCACTTTTCTTCTTTGATATATTAGCTATGTGTATGTCAAATCTCATGTCAATCGAAGAGGTTTTTCAAAATTTGGAGGCTTTGCAATATTTTACCATGAATGAATGGACTCTAGCGACGCCATATAATAGACCTTTTTCGTGCAAGTTCTACTCTGGTCCACCCTCCAGTCAATCCAGCTACCCAGATATCTAAAGTGTTCCACCCTTTCCAGGATTTTGTTATCTAATTTTAGTACTGAGTCTTCGATATTAATTTTTCCGAGAATCATCCATTTTGTTTTCTTTGTGTTGATTGCTAAGCCCTTTGTAGTATATTCGTTACTTCAACAGCCTTCAACAGGGTTTGAAGGTCTTCTAGACTCTCTGCCATCATGGCGGTATCATCTGCGTATCTGATGTTATTAACAATTTCATCACCGATTTTAACACCTTCTTAACACCAGTTGCTGTATAATATATTATACAGAGAGGTTCAAAATTATGGAATAAATTCATTTTTTCGAGAATAGACCACTTTGGAGAAAAATACCGAAATAGTCCAATTTTTATTTTGCAATTAGTTTTTGACATATATTTCATATTAGAAACGTCATCCATCTGGGCGTAATGACGTAATGAAAGATGAATTTTTTAAACGAGAATAGGAGTCATGTGATAGCTCATTTGGAAGGTTATTCAATTCTTTATTTAATAATATAAATATTAATATAATTATTTATACAGGTTGTCCAAAAAATTGTTTTTTATATAATGTATGTAATTTATTTAATTCAAAATACATTTTACTGCTGTCAGGAAAGGGAAAAAAGTTTATTTGACGAATAGATATTGTTTTTCGCTTAAATTCAAGATAAATGTGCTACCCACCTGCCTCTTGTCAGTTTGAGCATTTAATTTATGGGAAAAACAATTTTTATTTTATAAATTAACATTGTTTTTTTTTCTGACAGCAGTAAAATGTATCTTGAATTAAATAAATGACATAAATTCTTCTTTTTGTATCATTTAATCTAATTAAAAAAAAATTAGGCACACTGTACAAATAGTCATATTAATGTTTACGTTACTAAATAAAGAATTGAATAACTTTTCAAATGAGCTATTTCACGACCCCTATTCTTATTTTAAAAAATCATAGATTACGTCATTACGCTCAGATATATGACGTCACTAGTAAGAATTATACGCCAGAAAATCGTAATTTAAAAATAAAAATCGATCTGTTTAGGGATTTATCTCCACAATGACATATTCTCGAGAAAATGAATTTATTCCACCCTAAACGCCCTCACTGTATATATAAATTATTAGGTTCATTTTAACAATAGTTATTAACATTTTTTAGGAATTTTAAGTTCGTTATCGTTTTCTAAGCAAAAAATTAATAAATCAAAACTCACAGATCGTCATCTTAAATCTTGAAACGTGTTGTTTTAAATAATTGCCTCCAAATTCGTCCACACTGGTGCATTTTTTAGTTTAAATTCCTCTATCTGCAGCACTTTCTTCTGTTATCTTTTTATGGATATTTCAGGAAAACCTCAAATTTCCATTTATCTAAGGCTTTTAGCGTAGATACATACTTCAGTGTTATTATGGTAGGGGAGCCCAAGCGGGGATTTTTGCAGTTACTTGAGCGCGTCAGATATTACATGAGGAGAAACCTTGTACCCTGAAAATGTACTTCTACCATATATTGGCTTTTAATACAGGGGAGATCGTTAAGGGGGAGCCAAAAAAAAATCTATCCTTAGAAAAACTCGAAATCTTCAGATTAAGATAAGGTAAGTTAACAGGTTGGCGGACATAACGTCTATAGACGTCTACTTTTAATTGGTGTAATATGACACGACGTCTATAGACGACATTTTTAGAATAACGAGTTGTGATAAAAAAGCGGTTTCATTACATCTACAGATGCATATTAAATGTACCACGATCTCCATAGTCATCGTCCACATGTTTACAAAAATGTTAAAAGTCATTATTTTCATAAACTATAATCGCTAAAAGAAATACAGCAATTTTCCTATTCTACTTTGCAAAATACATTTATTATATAGTGTCACAACTAACACTTGCTTATACATTTGACGCAGTGTCCGTCAAAGTGTTAAATACATGCAAAACAGTGTATATTTCAAAAATCTGACAATTTGAGCGGATCGTAATGGACAAGCCGAAAACGGCGGGTTCGTTGGGAAAAATATTCCCATTAGATTTTTTTGCATAATCACATTCGTGAGACACCCCAGAATAAGGTTCAAGAAGTCGCCCACGCGAAAAGTGGTCCAAGTTTTTTTTAATCAAATTGCAAAAATCAATATTTTTGGCCGGGACAATTTTTTAGGTTTTTTTGGACCATTCTGGATAAAAAAGATCTGTCATATTTTTTCTCTAAAGTTGATCGTTTTCGAGTTATAAGCAATTTAAAATTTGAAAAATGCGAAAATGGCCATTTTCAATACGTAATAACTCGGTTAAAAGTTATTATTATGAAAGTCAGAATGTGACTAAATCAAAGTTTAAAGCCCCCTCTACATGATCCTGAAGAAATATGTGTCATTAATTTATTACTTAGCTGTTATTTTTAATTAATAACAATGAGCGGTTAGATCGTATTGACGGGGCTGTAAACGTGAGTGCGAGTAAGATGCACAAGTGGACTGCTGGAATGGCATCTCTCTCGCACTCAGCATTTACGGCCGCCTAACACGTGCATGACGCTCATTATTATTAACTACTTAAAAATAACAGCTTAGTAATAAAATAATGACAAAAATTTCTTCAGGATCTTGTAGGGGGGCTTTAAACATTGATTTAGTCACTTTCTGACTTTCATATTAATAACTTTTAACCGAGTTATTAAGCCTTGAAAATGGCCATTTTGGCGTTTTTCAAATCCTAATTTGCTTATAACTCGAAAACGATCAAATTTAGAGAAAAAATATAACAGACCTTTTTTGTTCAGATTGGCCCAAACCTAAAAACAATTTGTCCGGGCCAAAAATATTTATCTTTGCAATTTGATTAAAAAAAAATTGTTAAAAAAAATTTGGACCACTTTTTGCGTGGGAGACTTCTTGAATCTTATTCTGGGGTGTCTCACGGATGTGATTATGCAAAAAAATCTCATGGGAATATTTTTCCCAACGAACCCGCCGTTTATAAGGAAATGGGTGAGTCCCAAAGTTTCACAAGAAAAAAGCGAATATTTGGTGAAAAAAATTACAGATCGAAAACTAAACATACTTGCTTAATATTTTTCAAAAATCTATCGAATAATACTACACGCGACTTCCCACGGAGAGGGGTGGGGGGTAAATTTAATATTTTAAATACGAATTCCGCGATACTTCGCGAAATGAACATCAGATTGAAAAACTGAAAAATACACTTATTCAATATTTTTCAAAAATCTATCGAATGACACCAAACACGACCACTACGCAGGTGCGGTGGGGGTTACTTTAAAATCTTAAATGGAAGACCCCATTTTTATTGCAGATTTCGATTCCTTACGTAAAAATAAGTAACTTTTATTCGAGACATTTTTTCGAATTATGAACTAAGTCCTCACTAAAATGGAAAACTTTACTTACCTTTTTTTGGTTTTAAGTCCTACTCTTCACAACCCAATAGATTCCCATAACGCTCGAGTGACTGCACATTTAGCATACATTGCTCCCCTACCATTATAATATTGAGGAAAATGAATTTAAATGTTAAGAAGGCAGAAAAACACTTTTATTATAAATGAAAATGCATTATAAAAAGCTAGTAAAATTTAAAAGTTTATCTTGTACATATATATTTTTTACAAATATTGCATTACTTACGTACCACTTCCAAGTGTACCAGAGCTAGGTATCAATTTTCTTTAATTAAATCACATCTACGTAACCATCTGTAGTAAGATCTTGGTTCCGTTGTTCATGACACTCTTTGGGTTCCAAATACGACTCATCTGAATTCGTTCTTCTGTCCTCAACAATCGTGTAATCATTTTCAGTTAATTCTTGGTTCTCTCTGATAACCTTAACATAGTCATAATGTAATTGAGGCACTTCTAGAACACAATCTTCTGCAGGTGACGAATAAACGTTTTCTTCAGTATGAAAATCCGTTTAGACTGATTCTCTTAAGTGTCTGTGGGGGGCCAACCATTCAGTATATGTTGATTTGATTTTGGAAAACGTGCTGGGAGTTTTGCCAGATGCTGTTCTTTTCTTGCGGAAGTACTTTAACAAGCATATTAAAAATAAAAATATCAAAAATAATACCAATGATATCAATATGATTAATAATGTTTTTGTGGATTCTATGCTGGATTTTGTATCGTCATGTACAGGGACATCTTGATTTGGAGTCGCTGTGTTTGTTCCACTTGTAGTTATTTGTTGAGTGGTTGTAGTGATGGTTGCTTTTATAGTGGTTTTCTTTCGTATTGTGAAGGCAGTGGTACTTGAAACTAAGTTTGTTGTAGCTTCATTTATTATTTTCTTTTCTGGACTAACGAAACCTAATAGAGAGAAACAATGTCTGGATGAATTTTGCGGATTCGTTACTTCTTTACGGACATAAATGTATGCTTGGTCAGTTTTGAATACACATTGTCCAAAATCGTCTAAAATTTTTAGGTTGTAGGTGTCATCGCAGGTATATCGGATATTTATAGGTTTTTGATGGTTGTCCACAGTTTCACTGACAAGATCTTAATAAAGCACCCTGATGGGAAAACGTTTTTCACGATTAAACCATACCTTTAAAGAATCAGTCCTAGCACTATAGTAGTATCCATCACTAAGGTTTGGAATATCGACGTTAGTCAAACGTACCCTGTTATTAAAATCTAGGGGTGCACCTGTGGATATATATGTTTTATCTTTTTAAAACAAGCGTCCTGCCACTTTTTTTCCAATACCGTTTTCATGATTTAATTTAATTTAATTTTTCCCGAAATATTCTATTTGTTTATAAGCCAAAAAATTGTGTATAATTTTAAAATATTCCTGAGGCCGCTTAAATAGTCAAATTTCAATTCTGTAAATTACACTAGATAGGTACTGTGTCATTTTTATACAAAAATCATAGTTATTCTTATGTATCATAATTATTGTGGTTATAGCGATAAATATTTTCAATTAACAATTCAATTGTTGCTAAACTATTCACTCAATTTCCATTGGCTCCTGGAATTATACTCTATACAAAAAGAGTTTTTACAATACCAAGTTATTTAATTATTTATAAACAATTACTTATCTAAAATTTAAGTTGAAAATTAAAGATTTTGTTGGAAAAACCCGCATTTTTCGGGGAAAATTTTCGTCGAAGTAAATCGGAAAAAACACGTCTCTATGCAGAATTTAATTACGGTGAATTTTTATTTAGGTGTTTTTGGTGTAAAGTTAAAATCTTTGTGGTTATAGAGCAAAAATTGAAAAAAAAATAAGCTTTTCGGCCGCCATTTTGTTTATAAAAACAGTAGCACACTATCTGCGGACTTTGCATACCTATATTATTAATATATACAATTATAAGATTCGATTCCACCAATAAAATTGCTGGTAAATAACTATTCCCAAAAATGGCATATTCCCCGATAACACAGGTCTGCGACTAAAAAGTTGTTTAAAATTTAATAAGTGATTTTCATACTGTTTTCAACGCTGATGTCGGGAAAAATAGTGAAAAAATTCCATCACGTACAGTTATTTTACAAAATGATATAATAAAAAATAATTAGGAGAAACCAGCAATAAGTGAGTTTCATACTGATTTCAACGCCGATTTCAGGAAAAATAGTAAAAAAATATCAACCCGTACAGTTATTTCACAAAATTATATAATAAAGAGCAATTAGGAGAAAGCAGAAGTATTTTCATGTCAGCACTTGTTCCCGCCACGCGCTGCACGATGTACATCCTCCACACTCACTTGCTTGTGGATCCCAAAAAGGTGTTACTTCCCCCACTTCACATTAAGTTGGGGCTGATGAAACAATTTGTCAAGGCACTGATAAAGAAGGGGAGGGTTTCAGATATCTGTGTGGACAGTTTCCTGTTTTATCCACGGCAAAGCTAATCGAAGGAATATTTGTCGTACTGGAAGTTAGAAAACTAATAAGAGATCACAACTTTGTGGACAAAATAGAAACAAATAAAAAGGCAGCCTGGACATATTTTAAATTAGTTGTTACCGGTTTCCTCGGCAACGAAAAAAATCCAAACTACAAGACAATCATCGCAAATTTGATCGACAACTTTAAGAAGCAAGGCTGTGAAACTTGAGCATTAAACTTCACTTTCTCCACTCACATCTTGGCTACTTCTCGGCAAACGTTGTGCCGTCGGTGAAGAGCAGTGCGAAAGATTTCACCAAGACATCACACAAATGGAAAGAAGATAACAAGGAAGATGGAAGTGAGCATAATAGCAGATTACTGCTGGATGATGAAAAACGATGATCCTCAACGAGTCCACAGCCGGAAAAGCTTCGACAAAAAACGAAAGCGTTTATAAGGACTTATGAGATTAAAAATAAAAATGTAGGTGTACTGAAAATATAGTTTAGAACATGATTAATAACTAAACTAAATTTTATTACGTTGGAAAAAGATGAAAAATTGCTTATATTTTGTTATTATACCCAAACATGCTCCCTACTTTGTGAGAAAACCTGACGTGATAGACAAAAACAGTTTGCACTTTTGAAATCAGCGCTGAAAAGTAAATAAAAGTAAATTATCAAATTTCAAACAACTTTCAAAAAATATTTTTTTGCAGGCCTGTGTAATCTGCCCAGACTATTATGATTATCAACTACCCACAAATGACTTTTTAAATGCCCTGTGTATGGTCAAGTTACCTATTTAGTGTGTGTGAGGTCTGACCATTTTGTTTTATATTTTAATGTTAGCAGATGCAAAAGAGATTATCTATTATTATTGTATTAGCTATTATTTATTTAACGTCGAACCTTTGTAAAAGGGACATGAAATATACAGCGTTATCCAATCATTGTATTTTTTATTATAAAATAAACCCAAAGGTCAAAAACAGACGAAACACTCTGCAGAGATACCATATAGATCCACAAAGTGGCTGAAACAAGCGATTGTAGCCCCAATGATTTTGTAATGGACGCCACAGTGGCAAGGATCGGCGACAGTGGCTGGCCACTATCAAGAACTATGACTTCAATTACTGACAATCACTAGCCAGTTGTGTCTGAGTTTAGCGAACCGACTATATTACATTTTTTGGAGATATCTTCAGGTCTTTTTTTTTTCTTATTTTATATATTTTACCAAACACTATAAATATATTTATAATTTTTGGTCAATTTTTCCGTAACGTTCTCTACCTTCAAAAATCCAAAAAAAACCTGTTTTTTATGGGGATGTGAACGTGTTTTTCCAATTATAAATGTTCTAAAGGACTCAATTACTAATTTACATAATATTATCTATAACAAATATTGATTTGATCTATTTTGAAATCTATGGACAAGGGAAAATCCCCAAAACCCCATAAAAACAGTTTTTTGGATTTGTGAAGGTGGCGAACAAAACGGAAAAATCTGACAAAAAATTAAAAATATATAGTGTTTGGTAAAATATATACAGTGCGTCTATAAAGTAACGCATAAATTCATTATTTCCCGAAACAGGTCGATTTTTATTTTTAAATTACAATTTTTTGGTATATATATCATACCAGTGACGTCATGCATCTGGGCTTGATGACGTAATCGATAATTTTTTAAAATGAGAATAGGGGTCATGTGATAGCTCATTTAAAAGGATATTCAATTTTCTATTCACTAGTATCAAAAAAAACCTTATTATTTATACAATGTATTCAATAAATTTTTTTAATAATTTAATTGAGACAAAAAGAAGAATGTATGTAATTTATTTAATTCAAAATACGTTTTACTGTTGTCAGAAAACAAAAATCACATGTTTACTTGACAAATAAATATTGCTTTTCGCTTAAATTTAATGTTAAAGCTGCCACCCACCTGCCTCTTGGAAGTTTAACATTACGCT
Organism: Diabrotica virgifera virgifera; assembly: GCF_917563875.1. Classification (NCBI taxonomy): domain Eukaryota; kingdom Metazoa; phylum Arthropoda; class Insecta; order Coleoptera; family Chrysomelidae; genus Diabrotica; species Diabrotica virgifera. Next base: position 107,804,049 of record NC_065447.1, on the reverse strand, counting down.
TAAGCGAAAATCAATGTTTATTTTTTAAATAAAACATTTTTATGTTTTCTGGCAGCAGTAAAATATGTTTAGAATTAAACAAATTAGGTAGATACATACATTCATCTTTTTGTGTCAATTAAATTAATTATTATTGAATAGAGAATTAATTAACCTTTCAAATCAGCTATCACATGACCCGTATTCTCATTTTAAAAAATCATCGATTACGTCGTACCGCCCAGATGGATGACGTCACTAGTATGATATATATGTTACCGGCCAAACCCGATTTCAGGACAAACTAGTTTGGCCTATGCCATACTAGTTTTTTCTAAGCGCGTTAGGATAAACTAGTATGGCCTAGGCCAAACTAGTTTATCCTGATATAAATACACACACTTCAGGCCAAACTAGTTTATCCTGATATAATAAAGACTCACACTTCAGGATAAACTAGTGCGGCCTAGTCTAAGCCAATTTAGCCGAGTTTAAAGTAATGTAGCGAACATGTAAGGACTTTTACATGCGGGGAATTCCCAAATCACGTCCTAACAGGGATGGCAAAAAAAATTATACATCGATATATTGGATGATATGATACATCGAATGAAGATATTGATACATGCTATAAATATATATATTCTTGTATAATTAAATAATATAAAAAATATTAAAGAGGATGAGGTTTCCTCCAAAAATTAAAAGAATTTTAAATAAAATAACACTTACGAATAAAATCGAGTACGAATTAATATTGTTTTCACCAATTTTGAAAAAATGTGAAAACGTTGAATTAACCACGTCCGTCTGTCCGTCCGTCCGCCCGTCTCTCTGTCTGTCCGTGAACTCAACTCCTCCGTCAATATACCAGGTACAATTACAAATGAGGTGGTCAAATAAAAGCTTATAATCCAAGGATGGTACAAAAGGTGAGAAATTTGACCTAGGCTGTCTGTCCGCCCGACCGCGAATATTAATGTTTGTTTGTTACGAATAATTATAATTTTAATAAAAATGATTATTTTTCCAAGAACAAAGTATCTTATTCAATGTATTATTTACATTAAGCGGTACTAGTTCGCTGAATTACTTTCTTCTTCTTGGCTTTTTCCCATTATGAGTTTGCCGTTTTCGTCTTCCATAGCACTCTATTTTCCCAGTCGCTATATCTGAGGTCTCTATCTATCATAGCATTTTCTATGTGAGTTTACCATCTAACGGCAGGTCTTCTTCTCCGTCTTCCTCCGCGCGGGACCCAGTCCAGTAATCTTTTCGGCCACCTGTGCTCCGGCATTCTTTGTACATGCCCGTACCATTTCAGGGCTCTACTTTTACTACCACAACTTTTTTGTAATTGAGCATTCTACTTCTATTCTGTTTCATATTTCCTCTGTTCTTATTCTATCCTACCTGGTAATTTGTAGACACCTTCTCATAAACTCCAATTTAACTGTTCGTCTTTTATTTCGTATTATTGTGGTCACTGGCCATTCTTTCGCTCTTGTAGGGTAATATTCAGCACTATGTTCTATATTCAGCACTATTTTCATTTCTATATCTTTCATACAAGTGCCATATCGGTTTATCATTTACTCTAAATACTTAAAAGTCTTACAACTCTTAATGGTGTCTTCTAAACTTACGTTTAAATCAGCAACCAATCTGTAATCAATTACTTTCGACTAGATTAAATTGGTTTAGACTAGGCTAAACTAGTTTATCCTGATATAAAAACATACACTTCAGGATAAACTAGTTTGGCCTAAAGTGTGCGTCTTTATATCATGATAAACTAGTTTGGCCTGAAGTGTGAGTATTTATATCAGGGTAAACTAGTTTGGCCTACGCGCGATAGGACAAACTAGTTTGGCCTAGGCCATACTAGTTTATCCTAACGCGCTTAGGACAAACTAGTTTGGCCTACGCTAAACTAGTTTGTCCTGAAATCGGGTTTGGCCGGTAACATATATACCAAAAACTCGTAATTTAAAAATGAAAATCGACATGTTTCGGGATTTTTCCTTAAAGTTGCCGGTTTACGAAATAATGAATTAATGCGTTACTTTATGGACACACTGTATAATAGAAAAAAATAGACCTGCAACCATCTCCAAAAAGAGTTATATGCTTTTTTCCAAACAAAATTAAAACAATTTTTGGTGGTTATGGGGCGAAGGGGAAAGGGGGTGGTTGGTTAAAATTACGCCGTCTTATTTTTTAATCACATGGAACTTAAAAAAATGAAAAAGAAATGAATTGTGGGAGTAAGGGAGGTAGCTTTTAATTTATTTATCCCGTCCATAAGTGGAAAGTTTGATGCGCCACTGTCGACGCATGTCCCACTAAAAAATGACGGCACATGGTTCATACGTTTTCTTTTAGATTCTACTGTTTAACTTATAGGCTCTTATCGTGCCTAAAATGATTGGCAAATTTCACCTATACCGGCTCTTAGTCTACAACACCCTGTTTTTAAACCAGGAGGGTAAACTCAAAAGACAGATTAACGCACAATCATCTCACTAGAAAAACCACCAAATACATCTTCTTTTTTGGTTGATCATGTAATTTGGCCTTTGACAGTAATCCATAAATATTATATACATACTAAGCTTTGTTTTTAAACCAAGAGGAGTAAACTAAAAAGACAGATTCACACCCAAGAAAGTCACTAGAAATATCACCAGACACATCTTTTTTTGTTGCTCATATCGACCTTTGACGGTAATCCATAAATATTATGTCATACTAATACGTCGCTAAAGAGTTCTAAAAGGAACTGTTTTTTATTAAAAAACAGACTAAAAATCTAAAAATTAAAGAAACAACGCCGAAAATACAAAAAATCGCTGATATAACGTAACTAACCTCTGAAATGCAATTGAGTCAAAATTTGATAAATGTCATTAATGTCAAAATTTGATAACAGTGGAGTAAACTTGCCTGAGGTTCGAACAATTAAAACCAAGCATTACAGCGCAGTAAATTTGAGTTACTCCTCCTAGTTTAAATACAGAATATATGTAGTATCGATTTCAAATAAAACAGCATGTTAATGTTAGATATTTTAATGTTTATATTGCTGAATAGAGAACTGAATAAACTTTAATTGAGCTAGCACACGACCCCGTTTTTTATTAAAACAATTATCGATTACGTCGTCCAGCCCAGATAAATGACGTGACTATATGATATACGTATCAAAAAGTCATAATAACATAATATTTATTCCGTCGAAATAACAAATGTATCCCTTTCATCTGCACCATACTGTATATTGATAAGCATTGGTGCTAAAACTGTTGCCTGTGAGAGGCCACTCTTTTTAACTCTCCACTTACTTAAAGACTAATTTACACTTTGAGAAGTTGTCACTGCGAGTGAAAAGTGCGAGTGACAAATGAGAAGTGAATAGTAGCGTGTGAACAGAATAGCTGTGAAGTGACAAGTGTGAGTGACAAGCGCGAGTGCGAAGTAAAGTGAATAGAATTGATTCTATTTTTTCTGACAAGTAGCCTTCCCCCTCTCTTCGCAACAACTGAGAACAGTGACAACTTCGCAGTGTGAAAACAGTTTCGCTGTGACAAGTGCATAGTACGAACGCAGAAAATGAAGTAGACCAAGGAGCAACCTATGCGGTTCATTATGGAATTTATACAGGGCGAATGTCTTTACGATATACATAGCAAACAGAACAGAAACAAACCATTACGCAATGCATGTCTTTTAAAAATAAGTGCAAGTATGAACATGACAGACTTCGGCCCGAAAGACGCATATCTTAAAATAAGAAGCAAAGAATCAACCTATTATCAAGAGCTGAAGAAAGTAAAAAATTCTAACAAGTCTGGTGCTGGGACGAGCGACATTTATATACTACATAAATATTAAATGGTTTTGTATATTACATGATGTCTTGTCGGCTGCTTTAGATACTCGAAATAGGTGTGAAAGTGTTCTTAACTTGCATCCAATATTAATCATGTACAGGAATATTTGTAGTTTAAATTTTGCTGACAAGGCACTTCTCATAAAAGTATCACATTGTGTTATGAATGGGCCGACAAGAGTCAATGGGCGCGTTCACCAGATGCAAACGTTGGCAATCAGTTTGCGCTTATGCTTCTGAACGACTTGCTAACGTCAAACATGTTTGGAAAGCGGTCGCCATTTTTGCAAACATAAAATATTTAAGTTGAACTTTGCAAACGTGTTGAATATTGAAAAAATATGGCGGGAATTTAAATTGTATATATTGTAGAATATATTGATAAGGGTTTTATACATAAAATAAAGGCTACTGAAGACATTCTGCTACGTTATTATCTATTAAATAAATTTTCTTTTTTCCTTTAATAAAAAAAAATAAATTCCAAAACGTATTTATTGAGAAAATTTATTTTAGGTTACGTTCAAACCAAGCAAGCAAAATGTCAAATTTTAACCTAAACAACCAAGCGTTCAGCTCGCTGTCAACAAGTTTAGAATCAAAACGCAAACATTTGTGAACGTGTTTGCATCTGGTGAACGCAGTCATTAACTCGTTAAATTTGTCTTGTGTCATCCGCATCGCATTGAAAAACTCTCTAGGATCTACGTCCATTAATTCCTAAAATATTTTATCACTCACTCCATACTGTAGTCTTCGGGTTATCCATTTTCTTTGCCACAATTTCTTTGGTCTTTCAATTTCAACAAGTAAATCACTTTGAATTTCTGATGCTATCGCTTCAACTATCTGTCTTATAATGTTCCGTATTTGTAAACGTTTTTCTTCCTTCATTGTGCACTGATGCGGTTACTTTGAACTTGTCAGAAATAACTTTGCACTGTGTGAACCTTTACTTGTCACTTCTCACTTAACACCTTCTTGTCAGTTGTCACTTGTCACTTCTTACTTGTACTTTTTACTTCTCAAAGTGTAAATTAGCCTTTACCCTCCAGCTTGTCGAAAAACGTCTGTTTTGTATTTTGTACACGGTATTACTTAGATGGCGGTCACTGGGGTCACTGGCTTCTGTATGTGTAATAGGCTGCTGTCAAATCTACGAAAGCAACCGAGGCGATCTTTGCAAAAACCCCATATGTCACTTTTTACAACATCGGAGATATTTAAAAAAAGTTATTTAATTGAACCCTATTAAGTTTACGGAAATTCTCAAATTAGTGATTTATTATTTTGATGATTACACACAGTTTACAATATAAATAACATTATTTTTTCCTTTTGTTTATTTATGAAGGACATTTATTCATTTGACATATGGGGTTTTTGCAGGAATTTTTCATTAATTTATAGGAAAAACGATATTTATAGTAATAAACCAAAATAAAAAATGAACGAAAAATGGTGTTTACTTATAAAGCCACACAACACAACTATTCGAAGGAACTTTAACCTATAAAAACCTGCTGACAGCCAAGCGATAAAGTTTCCCGCAAAAACACCAATAGTCATTAACAAAGGGAATTGCGCTTGACATATGGGGTTTATGCGGAATCGCTTATACTTTTGTCGCTTATATTTTGGACTACTGTAACTTTAATGGAAGTTTCTTACGCGAGGAACGTAGGTAATTAGTCCTTCAATCCATAGATGGCATAAGTCCATTTTCGGAAAAAAAAGACTACTGGGGTTTTTGCAAAGAACGCCTCAACCCCTGTTATATGTTTTTCTTTGAAATCCTTTTTAAGTGTTCTGTTGGTACGAGGAAATGACCGGTGCAAGATTTGCCGGGTCTGAATCCCCCTTGTTGAAGAATGAGGTAAGTACTTGTACTTGTTGACACTTTTTATTCTGGGCAAGATGTCTATTGAGTAGTTTAAAAAGTGACACAACAAGGAAATAGATCTGTAGTTACTAGGATTTTCTAGATCCTTTCCTGGTTTTAACAAGGCTATTACTTTGGATTTTTCGTCATGATTTTAGAATTTCTCAGGCTCTAGAGCAGGTGTTATAGAGTTGCAAGGTCCATTTTCTTTGCTTCTGGTCCTAGATGCCTTCACTGCAATCTAATTTGAACAATATTCTTGAAAGTAAGAGCACACAAAATAAATATCTAGAATAATTCTTAAAGTTTTGTTGAATTTTGTTGTTAATAATGATATCAAAGGACAAATAAAAACAAGTTGTGTACATACCTAAATTTATACCTACTAAATAAGATACAATACACTATAAACACGAGTAAAAATCGATTGGTGAAGGCCAATGTCAAATACGAATAAATAATATTCGTGTTATTATTTTACTCTAATATTTATTCGGCAATTATTGTCTAGATGTGAACTATATTTTGGGATACTTTTATAGAATTTGACTACACCTTCATAATATTTTACGAACAAGAATTAAGTAAGGGTTTTAAATCAGGTCGGAAATATATTTATGTAATTAACGTCGTAATAGACCAGGGCATTTAGTAAAAAATAAATCGATTTCTAAATACAGTAGGTATGTAGGGACTCATAACTGTTTGTATTGTGTTCAGGATGACATTGGGAAAAAAGTTTACTATACACAACGGGTAGAAATGCATAATTGCACTTTAAAGTGCATGAAATGCATCCATAAGTGCTTAAAAATGTAAAAATAAGTATATTACGGGCCAGATTTTATTATTGGGGGGATTTTTGGGGTCACTGAACACGAATGCGTAAACAGAACCGACCTCCAAAGAACCTGGTGCTAAGGATTACTGCTAAGGCACGCCGTTTGGAGTTTCGAGGGTTTTCGGCACTCAATAGGGAACTTGCATTTAAATTCGAAAAAAATGTTATAAATCACAACAGAACATAATTTAAAACATGTATCAAAGATAAAAAAGTTGTTTTTGTGTTCCGTTTGGCCCCTAAAGGCGATTCTAAATTCAAATTATAGCAGCTAGCTCAAAACGTGTCGTGCCGTCATATGGTTGTAGAAAATACAGCTATGTGACGTCACAGGTGTTTTTAATCGTTTAAACTATTTTAAATACATAGAAAACTTGCACTTTTACAAAATGGCACTAAACAACACTTATAGTGTTTTCTTTTATTTTCCATAGTAAACCTTCTTTGGGCAGTGCCTATCTTGGCCCAAGAAACAGGTAGGTCTTTTAAAAATGTCCCAAGTCGGCGCAAAGATTAAAACTGCTCGAGATAAAATATACCAGCTCGGCTCATGGAGTATTAGTTGTTACTATCAAATAATTTTACATCTCAATGGAAAAAATACATTTATAGAATAACTTTATTAAATAGATATATTATTATAATTATACATAGCCCAATAAAAATAAAAACTAATATCAAAGAATTTTACATCTCAATGGAAAAAAAATACATTTATATATTAGTATTAATAAAATTATGGTGCTTTGTTGAATGTATATTAATAAATTATTTATGTTGTGTATTTGGGGAGCAGTGGTGTAGCAGATACCCAAACAGTAAATATGTCTCAAACATCTAACCAAGCTTTATCCTATGTATCAGTAGCGAAATCGATTCCACGGCCAACATTTCCAATCAAGAGAGACTGTTTCTTAAATTCGCAAATAACCCAAAATTTCTGTACAATATTGAAGTAAGGAATATTGATAGTAGGATGTTTTTCTATGTTAATAAGAAATTTTCCCTAATTTATAATTTCAAAATAAAATTATTATTATACATGGTGTCCAGAAACTCTACCGACAAACGAAGACAGGAGATTCCTCAGATAATTCTAAGACAATTTAATCCAATTCACCTAGTCCGAAAATGTTTCTTAAGGGAGCTAGAGCTCTTTGAAGATGGCGTCATGAAATTAGTTTTTCTTAAGTACCTCCAGAACGCTTCTATTTAGAAAAACGAAAATTGGTATGCCTATTACCTTTTCAGAGATGAATCGATTCCATCCATTGCAAATTTCTAGTACCGGTCATAGGCGTCCGTTTTGGGTAGAGCAACGGGTATTTTATCGGATAACTTTTTTGTCCTTAACTTTTATGCATTTTTGACACCGGATTATTAAATTGTGAGGTATTCTAGTACTAAAAGGTACTCTTGCTTTAAGTCGGTAGGATACACCGTTTTCTAGGAAAATCGATTTGAAAGTTTTTCGTTCTTGGAATTTGAAAAAGAATTGAAAGAACTTTTCAACAAAAAACGAAGTATTTTACCAACATAAAGTAAGAGTAACTTTTAGTACTCGAATACCTCATAATTTAATAATCTAGTGTCAAAAATGCTCAAAAATTCAAGACAAAAAGTTTTGCTATAAAATAACTGTTGACCTACCCAAAACGGACGCCTATGACCAGTACTCAAAATTCGCAATTAATGAAATCGATTTATCTCTGGAATATAAATAAATGTACCAGTTTTCGTCTTTCTAAACAGTTTTTTTTTTAATAATTTTTTTAATTCAAAAAGCGAAAAGTTTTCAAATCGATTTTTATAGAAAACGGTGTGTCCTACCGATTTAAAACAAGAGTAACTTTTAGTACTAGAATACTTTAAAATTTCATAATCCAGTGTCAGAAATGCATAAAAGTTAAAGCAAAAAAGTTATGCGATAAAATAACTGTTGCCCTACCCAAAATGGACGCCTATGACTGGTACTAGAAATTGACACTGGATGGAATCGATTTGTCTCTGGAAGGTAAATACGTGTACCAATTTTCGTTTTTCTAACTAGAAGCGTTCTGGAGGTATTTAAGAAAAACTAATTACAAGACGCCATCTTCAAAGAGCTCTAGTTCCCTTAGGAAGCATTTTCGGTCTAAGTGAATTAGGTTAAATTATCTTAAAATTATCTGAAGAATCTCCTGTCTTCGTTTGTCGGTAGAGTTTCTTGGACACCCTGTATATACCTACTAATTGGATACTAATACCTACCTGTTAATCTTCGAGCCGACCTGGGGTTTTTTTAAATGTACCTGGGGTATCACAAAGGACTAAAGGATTATAGTGAGCCGAGATGGGCATACCCCTTCTTTCCTTTCCTTCAAAAACTGTATCAAATTCCAATCTCAACAAACTGGTATTTAATATTACAATGACATACGATAAATGTCATTAGAAAATAAATATTTTCCCTTATTCCGCGACGAGGAGATGGCCAAATACCCAAGTAGGTGGAGGCCAATAAATTAAAGAAGAAGAAGAATATACCTAAATATAATCATAAATACAAACATAAATAAAGTACAACTATGTGACGTCACCGGTCACTAGGATATTCTGAGTTTTTGAAGCATGAAATTTTAGAAATCTCATTTTTAAGCAAAACTAAATATTATTATGTAATAAAAAATGTGCGAGTTCCCTATCGATATAAACAGATTAGACCACTCCTACATTGGATCCGTATTTCTCCGATCCGACGTCGGTTTAAAAACAAACTCATGGTATTAAATGGCGGCACCTACATTGGATCCGTAAATCGCCCGATATCGGGCGATTGATAGGAGAAGCTACAGCAGAGAAGGGAGCATCCATAAACTACGTCGTAAAAACTACCCCCCTCCGTCGTAATTCGTCGTTTAGAGATGACCCCCCTCCCCATGTCGACGTCGTCGTTGCAACTCACGACCTCCCTTTCATTAATTTAAAAAAAAATCAATATTATTTCTGTTTTTTTTAATCAAATATGAGGGGGTAGGCGTAAAATCTTGGTCCATTGCTATTTAAATGCATTAATTTTTTTTCAAATCCTGGGAAAACTAATAAATATATTTGAAAAATTTAAACGCAGAATAAAAGATTACATTATTACAGAGGGTTGAAAGTCCCTTAGAATAAACAAAAGGATTATTTTGAATGAAATATTTGAAATGAAAAATCAGACAAAATTTTCTCTTTTTTTTTTTCACCCCTGTAACTTAGTAAAATAAACATTATAGATGTTTTCAGGAACTTTTGGCCCTCGGCAATAATGCAGTCTTTCAATGTGCGTTTAAATTTTTCAAAAATCTTTTAAATATCATCGGTCCAAGATTTTGCGGGGTATGCTATCTTAACTGAATTATATAAATATTTATATTTATTTTGTTTTGATTTCGATGCCATTTCTTCTAAAGTATAAATACAACTTACTAACTAATTAGAAAACAATATTTTATTTCTATTCGTTCTTTCAGAACTGTTGTTTTACACACAGTATGCAGCACATAAATGAACTAACAATTTAATATTTTTTTGCTTCCAGACGTTGTTTGGTATATAGAAGCGTTTGTTTAAGCCCAAAGAACAATGTCTTATTGTTTGTTGTCCTGTACAAAAGTGCTACCTAATATTATTTTAACGCCGTGACTGATAAAAACGAAATGAAAAGTATGCGATAAAAGTATCTATAATAGAATTATTCTTTTTAATTTTAACAAAGGTATATCTATTCGTACACGTTTTGTTTTATTTTCAATTTCATATCAAAAACTATACGTTTTTATATAAATATCTGATACTTTAATGCTGGTAGAAGCTAGTAAGAAATTATTTTTATAGACACAATAGCGACAAATTTAAATATACCAATATATTAAACGACGTCGAATGGGCACTCATACCCCCTCCCCCTGTCGTACTCCATCGTAATAAGCAAGCCCCCTCCCTCTTCTGAACGACGTAGTTTATGGATGACCACGAAGCAGTTCGATGGCGGTCGATATCGTTTCGGATCGGATTGGAGAAAAACGGATCCAATGCAGGCGCTACCATTTAATACTATGGGTTTATTTTTTAATCCGACGTCGGATCGGATCGGATCGGAGAAATACTCGAACTTACTCGTAATAGGCCAGCGGTAACAACCCCTAAAATTACGTTATACTTACCAAGAAACTCAACTTTAAGGTGAATGACCAATTTTAGTCATTTTTATGTTTTCGAGGTTGCTGAATCCGAATATGAAGTTTTTTTTCTAGAATTGGTGAAAGATGTTCAAAAATCAAATTTTATGCAAAAATGCGAAAAATAAATTTTGACGATTTTTCAAATTTACCTCGCTGTATCTTTAGTCGCTCTAAATAATTCCTGTTCAAAATTTTACTGTGTCATCTTTCAAGTATTTAGATAAGAATGAGAGGAGTTGTTAATTTTTAAACATTTGTCGTCAGATTTCGTTAGTTTCATGTTTACTTAAAAAAGTTTAGTGTTTCATATTTACTTTTTAGTTTATAATTTTAACAAACACAGCAATAAAGCATAATTATTCATAAAGAAGTTTGCTGGAAAATTTTTAAGTCAAAATATGAAACAGAAAAACGAGCGGCACACCCCAAAAAACGCTGATTTCTCGAGATACTGACCACGAAGTGGTGAATGGCTAATTTTGGTCAAATTTTATGTTTTTGATGCTGTTGGAAACGAAAATTGATTTAATTTTTTTTATTTTTAGACATTTTTTATATCAGACATTTTCCCTGACATTATCCTGAAAACAATGCAAACAGTTGCAAGTCTCTAGGTGCTGTATTTCAAAATCGATTTATTACGATGCGTTTAGTGTTAAACGCTCTGGTCTATAAACAATGTCGTCGTTATCCTCAACTAGCAGCGATATCATACCAAAATGTAAAAAATAATTACATGTGTCGTATTGAAATAAAAATGTTAGTTATAGGTAAGTAATTGCGCTGGCTTTAGTCGCATGACTAAATAAACTATTATTACATAATGTTTTTCGACTGTATATTCAATAGAAACTGGCAATTACAGTAAAACTTCCCTGACAGCGATCAACAAAAATATAAAATGTTGTCAATTTAGGACGGTAACCACTAAGGATACACACGTTAGGGGTTATGCATAACCCCTAGCGTATTTATATGTATATATCAATACCATATTAATATAGAAGAGGTATAATACCTATTAGAAAGTAAATACCAATGCCTGTTCCATTGATTTCGAGAAGCCATTTGACAGAGTGCAGCATAGCATAATCGTGTTAAAGAAATTTTGTTAGATAAAAGCATAGAGTAGAGATACGTAACCTATATTGGAATCAAACAGTGAAAGTAAAAGTTGAAAATAAACTGACTGGCGATATTCAGATTTACCGAGGAGATATTTTACACCATTGTTGTTTAAATTATGCAGTGAAGTCATCCCAGAATTAGCGTTGGAGAAAGTCATATAATACCATTATGTTGACGACACCGTCCTTCTGTCCGGAACACAAGAAGAACTAATGCACCTTACTCAACATCTAAATATACATTGCAATGTTTATGAAGTAAAAATATATTTTAAGAAGACTAAGTTCATGGTTTTTACATAGGCATCAAAGTTACGCTAAATACAGAAATTGAGCACTCCGTAGAAATACTTTGGAACATGGATCACAGAAGATACTGATCAAACAAAGGAGACCAGATGTGCCATAGACATTGTAATAAGTATAATATTGCACGGGATATAAGAATAATAAATAATCTGTATTATGACCAAGAAGCTCTCATAAGAATAAAAAATTTAAAAACTAATAAAATAGAAATTAAAAGAGGTGTCAGACAGTGTTGTGTCTTGTCGCCATCACTGTTTAATGCATACTTAGAGGAAATATTCAAAAAAGCATTAGAAGATGAAGTAGCAGGCATAAAAATAAATATCCTACCTGTATGTTGAATTTGATATGCTAATGATACAATATTTTAGCAGAAAAATATTGCAAATCTACAAAGGATTTGCAATCTGCCCATCGTGCAGGTGGTCTACCTCTACTTCCTCTGTCTTTTCTTGGTCTCCACACTATTTGGTCATTTTTTGGATCCTCCCGTCCTTCATTCTCACTACATGGCCCGCCCAATTCCACTTCAGCCATGCATCTCGCTCTATGACATCTGTGACGCCTGTCCTTCCTCCGATTTCTTCGTTTCTAATCCTGTCTCTGGAGTCAGTCCAAGTAGTGACCGTTCCATTCTTCTTTGGGCCACTCTAAGTTTGGTTGCTGTGGCCTGGGTTAATGACAGTGTTTCGGCGCCGTAAGTCATGAATGGAAGCACATATTGCTCGAAAGTTTTGTTTTTTAAATAATTTGGCAACTTGCTCTTGAAAATGTTTGATACAGCTCCATATGGGGCCCATGCTATTTCCTGGTTTGATTGTCCCTGGAAATTTGGATTTCATACCCTAAGTGTTTATTTTTATGAACCAATCCTATTTCGTTGACATCGACTTTTGGATTTTCGCTAGGTACCAGGTTTGTCGTGTATTGTGTCTTTCCAAAATTTATGTTTAAACTAACATTCTTACAGGCGGCATTTAACTCAATATACATAGTTACTGAGCATGGTTATGGTTATATCAAAGAAAAATATTAGAAATATCAATCTACACGTAATAATAAGACGATAGAACGAGAGCAGAATTATAAGTATTTAGGAACAAACATTAATGAAACAAACGATTATACCAAAGAAATCAGAGTTAGAATAGAAAAGGCTAGAAGTGCATTTAATAATTATTATGAAACAAATATTATGTAGTAGAGACCTCAGCCTATATCCTAGAAAACGAGTACTAAAGTGTTATCTATTTTCTGTTATTTTGTATGGTGTGGAAAAATGGACTGTTAATAAACAATGTCTCAATAGATTGGAAACACTTGGAATGTGGACATATCGAAGAATGCTGAGAATCTCCTAGACAGACAGAATAATCAATGAAGAAGTACTAAGAAGAATAGGGAGCAGCAGGTAGATACTGGACTTCATCAAAATAAGAAAACTCCAATACTTGGGTCATATAACATGGGGTCACAGAAGTCACAGATATGAACCCTTAAAATTAATAATACAGAAAAAGATTCAAGGAAGGCGCAGATAGGTAGAAGAAAAATGTCCTGGCTGAGAAACCTCAGAGAATGGTTTGGATGCAGCTCAACTGAACTCTTCCGGGCTGTACTGTCAAAAGTTAGAATAGTAATGACAATTTCCAACCTTCGTCGCAGAGATGGCACGTAAAATCAACTATTTTTAATGGGAAATAAGCCACAGTAATAATGGGAGTAGTATTTTGTATTTTGACAACTAAACCCGATTTAGGCTTCGAAACGTTAATAAAATCATTTTTTTGGTAAAACTGGGGCTTATTTCCCATTAAAAATAGTTGATTGTAAAAATGCCACAAGGAAATAGCTTCAGAACAACGTGGCACGTAAAGAAACATATTGAAATTGTACGGTCAATTTTCAACAGAATAAGAAAATTTTATCGCAATACCAATATAACGTTCCTGGTAAGAATGTTTCGATTTTATATTTTCTCCACCCTTTTTATGGAGTTGAGGCCTGGACACTGAGTCAATCCAACATTGAAAACCTTGAAGCATTCAAAAATATCATGGATGTATTGCGAAATTAAAATTCTCAAGCCACTAGGAAAACAATCCGAAGTTTAAATTCCATAAAAATCAGGAAGTTGGAATACTTGGAGCACATTACGAGAGGTGAAAAGTATGAGCTATTAAGGAATATAATGCAGGGCAAAATCAAATGCAGAAGAAGCGTAGGAAGATGTAAAATCTCATGGCTACCCAATCTCCGTGAATGGTTTTCATGCAGTTCAATTGAACCATTCAGGCGCGTAACCAACAAAATTCTAATTGCAAGAATGATTTCCAATCTCTGATTCGAGCGGAACTTGAAGAAGAATAAAGGATATAAATTTAATAAAACGTATGTGAAAAATAGCTGCATATACAGTGTGCTTGCAGTGTGCAAATTTAATAAACTTTTAGTTATCAGAACTAGGGACTAATAACTTAATATGTGACTACATCCTTCTAATTGACAAAAACAATTCAAATTTTTTACATAGTTTACATACAATAATTTTTCTCAATTATTGAGGACAAATTTGCAACCATTTTTTTTCAATTTGAAGGATGTATTTGGATATTAAAACATACTTTTATCTACTCTATGTCATATTATGTATAAGTTTTTAGTTTGTGAAAACTGTCATTATAGATAGCAGTGCGTGAAGTAACAATGTATTTTAAATGTGACTTTTTTTTCGCACTGTTTTTGACACACTTTCATATAATCAAATATCCTTAACTTTCGCGTTGTCATGGTGTTGACAAAATGAGCAATAAATTACGACAAAAGTTTTGATTTTGTGCGTGATAAGTAATATGGTAAAACTATACGGGGATATGTTGAATTAGTTGTGTACATGACTTTCCCCAACGGCCGGAAACCAGAGTGGGGGATGAGAGTAGTCATAAGGGGTCAAAATCGCGGTTTTTATTATTTTTTTTGTGACGCCCATGATCGAGATAGTGCACCAAAATTTGGGAATAAGTAGGTCATGACGTAACTAAGTAAAATCTATAGAGGCGGAACGCTGCGTGGTATACAAAGGGGTGGGGGTAGGGGTGAATATAAAAAATATAAGGGGTTTTTTGCGACGTTCGTAATTGAAATAGTGCACCAAAATTTGAAAATAAGTAGACCATGACATAGCTAAGTAAAATCCCCAGAGCCGGAAATCAGAGTGGGAATATGAGGGTAGTTATAAGGGGTCAAAGTCGCGGTTTTTATTATTTTTTTTTGTGACGCTCATGATCAAGATAGTGCACCAAAATTTGGGAATAAGTAGGTCATTGTAACCCAATACTATGGGTATTGTGAATGAGAGGGAGTAAAAGGTACAATTGATATGAAAGTAGAAGAGGGACGTTATTGAAGATATTAATTAAGAAGGACTTAGCTCAGAAGACTAACTTAAATAGGCAGAGAGACACTAAATCTCAAGTGGGAAGTTCGGGCTAGCTTTTTTTACACTAAATATTAGTTTTGAAATATGAAACAAAGATATTGGATGATGATATAGTATATACAAGGAAGAAAATGAGACCTTTTTCTTAATACAAAGACTCAATGCGACTAGATGAGACACTGGAAATAAAAGGGTACGAACAGTACGATAAGTGAAGAGGAAGAAAATGGGCGCCAACTCGGGCTATCTTGACCTAGAATTTGAAAAGCTAATTTTACTTTACCTTTAGTGAAGAAAACTACCTTCTGGACCTAGAATTTGAACAGCTCGAGATTTTTGTAACAAACAACAAGAAATCAAATAAATAAATGACACTGGAGACACTTTCCTGAAACAACGCAAAATTCAATATTTACCTTGTAATGCTATGTTATGTACTGTAGTAAGAACTGAAATAAAAGGCACAAATACTATTGACAAATATATTTATAATAAATATACTACAGAATATCAAAATAGCTTTTACTTATATATGTATCAGCATCAATAATATAAACAATAGTGGTGTAGAGATAGATACGGCCAAAAGACCACTAAAAAATAACAAAAATCACCACTATTGTGCCAAGTAAACAAGTATTAGTAAGAATTCAATAGTCAAGTCCGGGAGGATAGCCAAAAGTCTTAACTTAAATGTTAGTAAATAAATAATGGTCCTGGGACTGACATGTGTCCAATTATCTAACGTTCCAGATCTATGTGCTCGTATTATACTCACAACATAGATATTGGATATATACAGAAAATACTAGATATGAGTCGGTCAGAAACTCTTTTAATTAAATTCTGTTTGTAAAACCCTTTTAAATATGAAAATTACTCTTATTGATAACCCTTTTATACCCTTATTTTTCTCTATTAAATTTTAAAACGTGATTTATTCTCAACTATTATTATCCACTATGATTATTTGAAATCCTATTTTATTTAAAAAAACAAAACTAGCACCCCCTCCCTATTAATTACAAAACTAGTCAAAAATGTACCTGATTATGTGCACACAAAAGGTTTACAGTCTAATATATTATAATTCTGAAGGAGAAGCAACCTGACTTTACTTTAACAACAAAAAAATAAATGCTTATCTTATCTTCCAAACTGTTTTCCCACGACGACAGGTCTATTTAGGATGAAATCCTCTTAGCACTACAACATCTCAAGTGTCTGGAAGGCTGTTTGAAAGGAAGCCAAGCTACTGGTGTCCTGTTGATCAGTTATGCAAATATAGGTAAGGCTTTCAACAATTTGCCTTGGGATGCTATACAATATTCCAAGGATTTGGACTATCGGATGCGGCGAAGTCTACAAAGTAACATAATGAATATTTAAAAGCTTCTATGAGTAATTGCAACAGTTTAGATTTCCCGTACCAGACCAAACAAAACATTACTGATTCCTCCCAAACAAAACATTAGGTTATGTTTAAATCTGTAACGAACTGAGTGGTTGTCAGTACAAGCATTGAAAGAAGCATGCGCGTTCACATGCATCTGCGCGATAAAACTTTGAAACCGGTGGTATCTTTTTATTCAATCAAAAAAAACTGATAAGTAAATGGACAAGAAATGATTTTAAAATGGAAGCTTTACATAAAAACTACATGAAATTCTCCTGCTCCTCGCAAACTAAATCCCAAAATTACGATATAAATTATGAATTTCGGCTGTTTTCAATAAGAAATGATAATCTAAAGCTTACCTAGAATCTGTGTGCAGCTTACGGCTGTTAATTGGTCGCCATTTCGGTGTGGTACGCCATAAAAAGTATTTAGGATGTCTTTATTCCATTTAAAGGGCGTATATTTGATGGATTCTAGACCTTCGCCGCTTGAAAAAAAGAAATTTTGCTGCACACTATACGCACTTCATGAGTCTCTGACCAAAACTGACTGGTATTTCGTTCGATAACGGAAATCCATGGCGGCGCGCAAGCCCCGTGATGGTAAAAGTATTTTCTAATTTTATCGCTGGCGGCACGAAAAGAAATTTCTGGAGGGATAGTACTTGTTGATTTAATTTATTAATTTAAATTGAATTAATCGAAAATCCATGTATTTAATTTTAAATGGTCTGTAACATAACTGCTACATCATGACGTAGCTAAGTAAAATCTACAAAGATGGAATGCTGCGTGGCGACAAAGGGGTGGGGGTAGGGGTGAATATAAATAATATATAAGGGTTTTTTGCGACGTTCGTGATTGCACAGTGAACCGAAATTTGGGAATAAGTAGACCATGACATAACTAAATAAAATCCCCAGATCCGGAAACCAGAGTGGGGGACGAGGGTAGTTATAAGGGGTCAAATCCGCGGTTTTTATTATTTTTTTATGACGCTCATGATGGAGATAGTGCACCAAAATTTGGGAGTAAGTAGGTCATGTCGTAACTAAGTAAAATCAGCAGGGGCGGAACGCTGCTTAATAAGACTCCTAGTAATAAAATTTTATTATTAAAATTATCTTCGGCAAATACCGCAGTTGAAGTAGTTTTTGAAATAATTTACCTGATTAATAATCGATACTAGTTTTTCTTTATTGAAACAATAATACATTAAATAACATCTAAAAAGAAATAGTAGACTATAAAATCATTCAGGAATTCATCCTCTGCTGGATAATCGCTGTAATGCGTCTCAGCCGTCTAATTCGTAATCGATGAATGGACGAATATTACTTATGCACGGATGTTTTTCTTTTACAGGTATAAAAATACTTTTTTCTAAGAGCGTGCAAAAATATCTACATTCGCGCACGCATTTTAGTTTAGAAAGTTTTACTTTTCCGCACGCGTGTTACTTTTCCGCGCGCGTTTTACTTTTCCGCACGCGTTTTACTTTTCCTCACGCGTGTTAATTCAGATATGTTAATATGGCCTTAAAGTAATTATAATACATGCAATAAACTAATATTTAGATATTATTTACTAATTTATTTCAAATATATCTTATTGTGTTCATGTTTTAATAAAATTAACGCGAGAATTCGATGAAATAAAATAATTTTGACATAATATTCGAAAGCCAAATCAGTAGACAATAACAGTGGTTTTGAATCGTCATGGAAACCAAGATCGTCGTCATGCTAACCAATTATGTTGAAACTTTGGTTTTGACAACCTTGTCAAAGAATTAATTTGTGTATGTATAGTCATATTAATTAAATTAATTGATTAAGATTTGGTCATTTTTTAAAGACTCGTAGAAAAAATATTGTTCCTAACGCTTGCAGAAAGTCTCTTTTCCGCACTCGACTGCTTGACGAACTCCCGCTTCGCGTCGCACATACGTTGATTTTAAATAATTAGCCGGCCAAAAGTCAAATTTCAAAAGTGACGTTAAAAATTCAAGACATGTCCTAGAAACACCTGATGGTTTGTCTTAACAAAAAATTACTATCCCCACTCCAGAACTATTCACCGCGCACGTGTGCACGTGCGAATGCGCGCGCATGTAGCTGTTCGTGAATTTTTGTTTTCTTAGCTTAGTAGTCAACTTTTTAAAAATTGTGACATTTTGCAATGTTCACCTTATTTTTCAAAGTGATTGTGATGGAATCGAATAATTTAGATAAGAATGAATATTTCTTGAAATATTATTAAAAAGTTAACTGTTATTTTATATTATTTTTAGAGAGTCAAAAACAAGCCGTTTTATAGTGATATTTTTGTTTAATTTTTATGTTTATTAGACATTTAGTTATATTATCGCCTCCGATCGAGCAATACTATTTATATTATAGCATACTGCATATATTTTGCTAATTAATGGCATACAATTTAGCTGCGGATACCAGATATACAGGGGTTTTTAATTTTGCTATATAGGATGACGTCACAAAAATAAAAGTAACTACATATTTGTTTTAAATATAATAATTGCGATTTTTTTTGTTTTAACTACATCTGGTGACTGCTCTGGCCTAAAATAATACTCCGTAAATATCTCTGAGACCTAATGGAGCTACAAGATTTTCCTAATATTGAGGACAAATTAAAATATTTGGAAATTAACTTATTGAACTGTTATATCTGATAATTTAATCAATTTAAAACAAAGATTTCGAGATTTTAAAACGGCGATGATAGAGAAATAGTTAAAGACTCACGAAAAGATGCGGTATTTCTTCAAGCAAATAAAGATTGGTTAAATGGAACATCTAAAACTTGTAGAAAACAAATAAATGGAACCAGGTGGCTTCCTAAATTATTTGAGGACTCCAGTGAAAGGATGAAAAGAAGAAAACCAGAAGAAATACGTTCTTTGCTTGATGGTGAAGCTATCGTTCATGCAGCAGACATTACAGGCTCGTGAAAAAGGAATGCTTCAAAAATATCAAAAGAGATCCCAGCTAGTGCAAGGAAATACATAGTTGCGTACAGGAAATTAAACTTCTTTTAATTTCTGACCAGCTATTAACAATTTTAAGAAGCAAGAAACGTGTACAGAAAAGATCAAACCACGGTCCTTTTGTTCTGAAACCATTAAAATACTGTTACCTACGGGGTGACCCCAAATACTTAGTCCGATATGTCAGGTACCGACTGAGGTATAAGTAAAAACCTGCATATTTTGTATTAATTTTAAATTTTAATTTTTTCTGTGAAAAATACAAGTGAATTTTTAAAAAACAATATTTTTCTTTGTTTTGTACCAGTTTTAGTAGAAATATGCTGTAAAATAATTTTGGCCGCGTAAATCCATTAAATCGACCTATGTGCGTCGTTCGGCAAACTGCAGTCGCGTGCGGAAAAGTATGACTTTCTGCACTTGTTAGGAAAATAACTATTTTAAATACTACATCAATATAAGACTAGGCTATTAGACTAGGGCATTTACCACAAAAAACACCGAAATAAATCGATTTTTAAATACAGCTCATATCAACTTACAATTTTTTGGGATGACGTTATAAAAAAGTTGACAATAGAAAAATGGCTGGAATTGCATAATTGTATCTATGGTGCATAAAATGCATAAAAAGTGCATAAATATGTCAAAATCAGTATTTTGATGGCTAGCTTTTGTTACTCAGGAAATTTTTGGGGAAGCTGAACATAAATATACATCAGAACCGACCCCCGGAACACCTATGTTGCTCAGAATTATAGCTACGGAATCTTATGGAGTTTCGAGGGTTTCGGCATTAAACTGATGCAAACAGACTACTGGGGGTTTTTGGCTATTTCTCTTACCTCCGAGATTGTTTGCATCAATTTAGTGTCGAAAAGCCTCGAAATTCTAAAATATAATGTCAGTATATATCAAATATAACAGCAGTCACCTTAAGCACTAGGTGCCCCTAGTGGCACTCAAGGAAAAAAAATCTTTCCGTAATATATAGTCCAAGAGCTGAAAACGGATTTTGTCGTGATGAGTAATATGGACACACTATACGGGGATATGTTAAATTAGTCGTGTATATCTCTTTCCCACACGGGCGGAAACCAGAGCAGGGGACGAGGGTAGTTTTAAGGGATCAAAATCGCGGTTTTTATTATTTTTTTTGTGACGCTCATTATCGAGATTAGTGCACCAAAATTTGGCAATAAATAGGTCATCACGTAGCTAAGTTAAAGCTCCAAGGGCGCAACGCTGCGTGAGGGACAAAGGGATGGAGCCAGGGGTGAATATAAAAATTATAAGGGGTTTTTTGTGACGTTCGTGATCGAGATGGTGAACCAAAATTTGGGAATAAGTAGATCATGACGTAACTAAGTAAAATATTTAGGGGCGTAACGCTGTGTGGGGAACGAGAGTAGTTATGGGGGGCCAAAATCTCGGTTTTTATTATTTTTTTGTGACGTTCGTTATCGAAATAGTGAACCAAAATTTGGGAATAAGTAGGTCATGATATAACTAAGCAAAATATCCAGGGGCGGAGCATGCCATTATGCATTTCCACTAATTTTTGTCAGACAATTGGAGTATCCTTAAAAAATTGTCATACAATATTACCAGTTAATTGTGAATATTTTTATCAAACAATCCTTCAAAAATCAGCTTTTAGGGTATACATTTCATGTCTATGATGCATGGATAGGCCTGAATCCCGCGTACCAAATAAGAGTTGATTAATAGCTAGCTGAAAATTTGTTAATAGCTTAACGCTGTCTAGTCGGACAAACCTCTGGAACAGCGGAAGTTTTAATTGTGGAACGTGTCATTTTGACACCTAACCTGTTTCACGATTAAAACTTCTCTTATTCCAGTGTTCCCATACATCAAAGCTTGTCTGACTAGACACTGTTAAACTATTAATAAATTTTCAGCTTGCTATTAACAAACTTTTTTTTATACGCGAGATCCAGGCCTATGGTGGGCGCACGCATCATAAAGAGACATAATATGGAGTACTATGGAATAATAAATGATGTTTTTTTTGCAGTATTAATAAAAATATTTACAATTTACTGGTAATATTGTCCGACAAATGTTTAAGGGTAACTACTCCAGTTGACGGACGAACCAAAGTTTAGATGCCTATATATTAACGAAATGTCCCCTTCCCGAAAATATACCGTTTTAGAAAAGTTTTGAGACTCGACATGAATAACTGAATAAAAAATCTCATGAGGGAGGTAATAATTTTTTGTGTGGGCCCAAGGTCTATTACAAACATTATTTGTTCGGTTGCTAACGAGTTATAAATCATGGTCATCTTTTTGGAGGTTCAGCGCTCGCCTATACTTACTTGAGATTATTTTATTTTTATCGTATCATGATGTACATATTTATAATTAAAATACACTTATTTCATCTCAATATACTAATATAAACTTAGTACCTACATATTGGTATAATTTTGTTTTATAACGAATAATAATCATATCCCTTTTTGAAGTGAAAACTTCTTTAGGGACGTTGTGCGATATTTGGATAGGGGAAAAAGAATTGAATTCGCGACCGTCATCGCGACTGTCATTGCGATCGTCGTCGCTTATTTTATATATTATGTGCATGTATATTATTGTGTTTGCATTTTATCAATCAAAAGCAAAATAAAAATTAAATTAAATTTTTTTTAAAATAACGCGGGCACATAAATTTGATACACCCTGTATATTGAGCTGTAGGTATTTATTAGAATTAAGTTTGGATGTAAGTAGATTTCTCTTTTAATGAGCTTTCCGATGAACCATTAAAGACTTTTGTGAATAATTAAAGTGAAAATAACGATGTATTTAGATTTAAAATGGAAAAAGATTGTTTAGATTAGAGGTAATTATCAATTTCTAGAAAAGTGGTTTTATGGAGAAAGTTTGGAATTTTAGTATCTTTGTTTCAACACGAGTAAATATTAGATAGTTCTCAGAAAGTAATTAGGATGATCGGAATAATTTTGAGGGTGACTGTTTGTTTGTCAAATGGAAAAGTCGAGGTTTATGATGCTTGGCAATGTGGAAGGGGAAAAGTAGTTAGAATGATTGAGAGAGGTTGAAAAGGAAGGCATTATGTTTTTGGCATCGATGAAGAGAGGTTCGACGCGTTTTAGTGGATAGATAGTTAGCAGATACCAGTGGTTGTTTGATAGTGGAGAATAGTGTTGAAAAGTGGAACGAGAGACAGATCAAATTGAGACGATATACCTCTTTGATTCTGTATTATTGTGAGAAGGAGAGCAGAGAATTTTTGGAGTTTTGTTTGAATCGAGTACGTGTCAAAAGAAGGCCCGGCTTGTTGGAGAATTGGTGCTGGTATGCTGATAGTTTTGAAGCTGGACAAAGGAGAGGGCTTTGATGAGTAGCCTTTAACATAGTCAACGAGGGAGAGCTGTGTTGGCTCACGAGAAGACATCAGAGTGAATGAAGCAAAAGGTCAGTCAATTTATGTGAAAGAGATTTTTATGTTCGGAAACTAAATTTTTGAGTAAAAAGCATATGAATTAAATTTCCAATATTTCAAAAAGTAAATAGTAATTATAGGTAATCTTGCGAATACATAAATTTGTTTTGTTTAGTTTGTTTTACCAAAGTCATCGGGAACGAACCGATAAATTGTTTTTTTTTAACTATAATAAATTTAAGTGGTGAAAATTTCATTCGGACATCTGTGTCCACAGGTTTATTAGTTAGATTCGATAGATTTCAGAGTATTGATTTTGATAAATAAAAGACAATTCTGTATTTTTATTTTAATATTTTGCTTTATTTCTTTTCCCTATTTTATCCCGATTAGGATCAACTAAGAGATACTGAACCCGCGAGAGAAGATAAGTATAACGTGAGATAATTTGGATTTTTTTTAATAGTATAAAGAAGGCACCCTGAGATTTTTTATTCAATTTTTATGTATGAGTTGCGACATTTAAGTAATTAATGAAATAAATAATAATTAATATAAAATTAATAAGAAGCAGATCATAACAATATATATAAATTGTATAGAAGTATTTAAATTTAAAATAAATGTAAAACCTATTTTAGGATGGGGAAAAAGGATTGATTTCGCGACCGTCATCGCTTATCGCATCGACGAAATAAATTTTGTACGTATATTATTATAATCTACGTATAATAATAGTAATATTATTGAAGTGAAAACTTCTTTAGGGACGTGTGCACTTTTTAGATGGGGAAAAAGTATTGAATTAGCCACCGTCATGGCATCAACAAAATAAATTTTTGAAGTGAATACTTCTTTAGGGACATTGTGCACTTTTTAGATGGAGAAGAAGTATTGAATTAGCGACCGTCATCTTGACCCTCATCACTTCGACGAAATATTGTTTTGAAGTGAAAACTTTCTTAGGGACTTTTGCCCTTTTTAAATGGGGAAAAAGTGTTGAATTGGCGACCGTCATCGTTTCGGCGAAATAAATTTTTGAAGTGAAAACTTCTGTAGAAACGTTGTGCACTTTTTAGATGGGGAAAGTATTAAATTAGCGACCGTCATCCCGACCGTCATTGCTTCGACGAAATACATTTTTGACGTGAATACTTCTTTAGGGAGGTTGTGCACTTTTTAGATGGGGAAAAAATATTGAATTAGCGACCGTCATCGCGACCGTCATTGCTTCGACGAAATAATGTTTTGAAGTGAAAACTTCCTTAGCGTTAGGGACGTTTTGCCGTTTTTAAATGGGGAAAAATATTGAATTACCGACAGTAATTGTTTCGACGAAAATTATTTTTTTAAGTGAAAACTTCTTTAGGGACGTTGTGCCCTTTTTAAATGGGGAAAAAGTATTGAATTAGCGACCGTCATTGCTTTAACGAAATAAATTTTTGAAGTGAAAACTTTTTTAGAGAGGCCGTGCTCTTTTTAGATGGAGAAAAAGTATTGAATTAGCGACCGTCTTCGCGACCGTCATTGCTTCGACGAAATAAATTTTTGAAATGAAAACTTTTTTTGGGACGTTGTGCACTTTTTAGATGGGGAAAAATATTAAACTAGCGACCATCATTGCTTCGACGAAATAAATTTGTGAAGTGAAAACACTTTTAGGGACGTTTTGCACTTTTTAGATAGAGAAAAAGTATTGTGTTTGCAACCGTCTTCACTTTGCCGAACTAAATTTCGTACGTATATATATGTTACAGTTCAAGTTGATTATCCAGTTGGAGTTGACTCCAACTAGTTGGAGTCGACTCTAACGGCTGGTTTCAGTAAAAGTTGATTATAAATATAAAATGAAGATTTATATTCAACATTTACTAGTAAAAGTAGACTCCAACTAGGAAAAGTATACTCTTCTCAATGCCATTTAGTAAAAGTTGATTCTGATTCACACAAACAGCCGATTCTAGAAATTAAATGTTACTGAATATGTTCAAATTAGTCTAGCCTGTATCGTCGCCCCCGTTAGGTAAATTATTCCAGTTCGATTTTTTTTGCACAAACTTACTAAAAAAGAGGTCCTCTTCGACCAAATAACGAATCCACAGGGTGTCAGATGGTACTGTGGTCGAAAAATTGTTTAAACAATTTTTTTAAACAAACTCAAAAAAAATTATTTAGGACAATTTTCTTTACATCATTTGGGTCATTCGGAGCAAAAGAGGACTTTTGTGATGTTTCTGTAAAGTTTTGTTGTTCTCGAGTTATACGCGATTTAAAATTTGCAAAATACGAAAATGACCATTTTAATATCTCAGTTAAAAATTATTATTATGAAAGTCCGAAAGTCACCAAATAAAATTTTAACGACCCCCCTATAAGATACTGAAGAAGTTTTTGTTATTATTTTATTACTAAGCGGTTATTTTTAATTATTAACAATGAGCGCTAGGAGCGTATTGATGCAGCTATCAATGTGAGTGCGAGTGAGATGCACCATTGCACCATTTTGACATTTAAAAATTCAAACTTCTGTCAAACCACACAACTGTCAAAACTTTTTTTGTAATTTATAGCTCACATGTCATCACCATGACAAGTCGAAAGTTCTTCTTCTTGTGGTGCTTTCTGCTTTAGTGGAGGTTAGCGACTACACTGGCAAATCTGTCTCTGTCCAATGCGGCTCTAAATAAAGATGTTGAATCAAGGCCGGTCCAGTTTCTGATATTTCTAAACCATGAAATCTGGCGTCTACCGGAACCCCGTTTTCCTTCACTCTTACCATGGATGATCAGTTGCGTGAGGCGGTACTTTTCGTTTCTCATTATGTGTCCCAGGTAGCTAACTTTTCTGACTTTAATGATTTTTAGCAGTTCCCTATCTGTACCTATTCTCCTCAGAACATATTCGTTGGTGGTGTGGGTTGTCCAAGGTATTTTCAAGCCTCTTCTATAAAGCCAGAGTTCAAAGGCGTCCAACTTGTTCATCAGTGTTGTGTTGTGTCCAGGCCTCCGTTCCATTCCATACAAAAGTATTGACCACACATAGCAATGCAGAAAATGGCATCTAAGGCTGATATTAATGTCACTGTTACAAAATAAGCTTTTCATTTTGATAAACCCCTGTCGGGCTACCTCTATTCTCGCTCTTGACTTCTTGTTTTTAATCAAGTTGATTGTTGAACCAGCAACCAAGATATTTGTACTGGCTTACGTATTCAAGCTGTTGGTGTTTCACATATTTATTGGAAGAGGTAAATTTTTGTTCCTTGATATTCTAATAACTTTGGTTTTCGCAGTATCGATCTTCATTCCCATTTTTTCACAACTCTCAGTAACCCTATCCAACAGTATCTGCAGACTATGGTCCGAATCAGTCATTAATACTGTGTCATCTGCATAGCGGATGTTATTTACTCTCTGACCGTTTATCCTGATTCCTTCTGAGGGGTGCGATAAAGAGTTCGCAAATATTACCTCAGAGTAGACGTTAAAAGTATGGGTGATAGCACACAACCCTGTCTAACACCTCGTTGTATTTCAATTGGCCTTGACGTATCACCATTGGTCTTTATGATTGCTGTCTGATTCCAATAAATAGCCTCTATAATTTTAGAATCTCTTTTGTCGACTCCGATGTCATTCAATCTTTCTATCAAGGCCTTGTGCTTCACCCTATCGAACGCTTTCTCATAATCTCTGAAACAGATAAAAAGGTCTGCTTGCTGATCTTTGTATCTTTGTGCCAGAGTTTGAAGACAGAATATTGCTTCTCGTGTCCCCATACCTTTCCTGAAGCCAAATTGTTCTTGACCGGTGACCTCATCACATTTTTTATAATATATTCTGTTCTGTATGATACGCAAGAAAAGCTTCAGAATGTTATTTAATAGACTTATAAGGCGGAAGTCCTGGCATAATTTGGCGTTCTTCTTTTTAGGCAGTGGTATGAAGACTGATTCAAGCAATATTTTAGGGATAGTCCCTGTATTGTAAACATTATTAAATAGTCCAAGAAGAAGGTCTAAGTTTTCCTCGTTGATTAACTTCAATAGCTCAGCTGGTATTTCATCTTTTCCTACAGATTTGTTGTTTTTTAGTTGACGTATAGCATATTCCAGTTCGGATTTTAGTAATGGAAGACCTTCGTCGTTTTCGGTATTTAATGTAGGAGGTTCTCTGATGTCATAGAAGAGTTCCTTTATATAGTCTTCCCACATGTTTATTTGTTCTTCAGTGCTTGAAATCAGTTTCTTATACAGATGGAAGTCATCATGTTTTTTATATAAGTTTTCGATTTCTTCACATTGCTCTGTTATCCATTTTTCTTTTGCAATTTTTATTTTTTGTTTAATGGTTCTATTTTAATGCTTTGTACATTGCTTTGGGCTGTTTGCATTTTCTTCTTTCATCCATTAAATCAAATATTTCCTCTGTCATCCATCTTTGCTTCCGTGGTTGCTGTTTTGGGAGCCTTTCAGTTGCCGTTGTAAGGGCGTGTCTGATTTCCTCCCGAAGGCGAAAATTAAGGATGTTTAATTATACGAAAGTGTGCTAAAAAACAGTGCGAAAAAGTAAAACCCATTTAAAATACATTGTTACTTCAGACACACTTTAAACTCTTCATGTACTTCTATCTATATTTACAATTTTCACACAATAAAATCTTTACATTTTTACATAATATGAGATAGAGTAGATAAAAATTATTTTTGTGAATTTGGTTAACAAAAATTGGTTAAACAATTTTTCGACCGCGGTACCGCGTGACACCCGCGTGTATTTGTTATAAGGATTGTTATACGGATGTATTTCTTTGAGTAAGTTTGTGTAAAAAATCGAATCAGAATAATTTACCTAACGGGGGCGACGTTACAGACTATACTAATAAGTAGTTGAAACGGTCAAAACAAAGAAACGCACACTCATCAAAAATGCACTTGAGGTTCTCGTATAATCAACATTTACTGAATCGATCCAGGAAGAGTCAACTCCAACTAGTAAAAGTTGATTTAAATTTTTAAAATCAACTTTTACTGCTCGTTTCAGTTGGAGTTGACTCCAACTAGTTGGAGTCAACTCTAACTGAGAATCAACTTGAACTGTAACATATATATTATGTATATGTACACATAAATAGCATAGGACGTAGGCAACGCGTATATAATATAGGTTTAGCACTTCTTTTTGGATGGGGAAAAAGCATTGAGCTCGTAATTTAGATACTATAAGAAGTTTTCACTTCCGTCGGCACTCCCATGAGTGCTTTAAATTTTTGTTTGGTTAAATAACCTTAATCAGGAACATACAATGGGCTGGAAACTCTGGAGCCAAACTGTCGTCCAAGTTACCATAACATCATTTGCTGTGAGTGGCAAATTTTGAAAAATCATATTTCTAAAACTGTAAATCCTAATGACCTCTACCACAGAGCATTTTAAAGAGGAAAGATGTAAGCTTTTTTTCTGTGAAGCAATGTCTATACCTATATCCCCGTGGACAGAAGTTATGGGACAAAAAATAAAATTTCTTTATTTTGGGTTTCTTTGTGCTTTTTCTTTTGAATATATTTTTGTAAAAAAAAGTATCTTTGACTCTAAAAAGAGATATTTAGATAGGAAATTTAACCAGAAACAATTTTTATGTAGACGTGTTTGTACCAAAAGTGCATATAACTCACCCTAATGTAACCTGTGCCCAGGGACTAATTCACCCATTTCTCAAAAACGCACCCCTGTAAATGGTAGCACTCCGCGGTTTTTCCATATATAGATGTCCATTGACGATATGAAATAATAAAACCCCGTTAACGTTGTAGTTCCTTTTAGCTATCTTATTTTGAATATAATCAATAGCCTATATCTCAAACCGTGTTTTAAACAAAAGCTTGTTTGGACTAAAGTTGGACTAAATATTGGGAAGAAAAATCCTTAAAATTTAAAGAAATAAAACTAGATTTGGGACGATGGAGTAACAACTACTCCAGCCGTTTCTTTCAGGTTGTATTAACCAGACTTCGATTAGGACACAGCAAACTCACACATGAATATCTTATGAAGAAGGAACTTCAACCAAAATGTACGAGTTCTGACGTACCGTTAACAGTGAAACATGTGTATTAACAGAGTATCCCAAATATAGTGCTGAAAGACTAACTTTTAAAATCCCATCGGTTATAAGGGATATTTTTAGTGACTGTACCTGTACCAGTGAAAAAATTTGTGAAATTTTTAAAGGACTGTTTTTTAAATTATTTAAAAAAAAATCAAAAATAATTATTAATTAGTAGAATTGTTTATTAGAGATTAATATTAGTATTAGTTTTAGGATAAGGTACGAAAAAATGACCAATAAAGTAAAAAATAGTAAAATTGGCGACAGTGGCGTAGCTGAAGATTGCGGGGCCCCCCCCGCGACAAATTTTGTGGGCCCCCGTATTATAAACATAACGACAACTAATAACAGTATAATTCTGAAATATGTGTAAATGAAAATATTTGGCCTTTTTTAATAAGTCTTCATCAGTTAGTGTTAATATATTTTTTGGGAATAGACATGAACACCTTTTAAGTATACCTTCATTAGGGTGGAGTGAAAAAACGACTTTCTACGATATCAATTTCTAATAGTGCGGAAAACTTGCGCATAGGCATCCTTAAAACAGGAAAAATAAAAAAAAAATTTTAATATCCTAAGATTGCGCAATAGGCCTAAAGTTTGAAAAAATTTGAAAAAAACGGTCATTTTTAAAGTCATGGGAAAAATATTTCTGATGAATATTTTTTATTCTAATAGCTTAAAACATTTTCTTTGAGGTGTATTTAGCTCGAAAAAAATATTGTTGAACATTTTTATGTATATTTTGAGATCGCGCAAAACGCCTAAACTTTGGGGAAAATCGGCAAAATGAGGTATTTTTCTTAAATGCTCAAAGATTTTTTTCGAATATTTTTCGATTGTTAGAATATTTTTTATTCTAATAGCTTAAAACCTGTTCTTTGAGCTGTATTTAGCTCGAAAAAAATATTGTTGATCATTTTTATGTATATTTTGAGATCGCGCAAAAGGCCTAAACTTTGGGGAAAATCGGCAAAATGAGGTACTTTTCTTAAATTCTCAAGGATTTTTTTTCGAATATTTTTCGACTATTAGAATATTTTTTATTCTAATAGCTTAAAACATTTACTTTGAGGTGTATTTAGCTCGGAAAAAATATTGTTGAACATTTTTATGTATATTTTGAGATCGCTCAAAAAGCCTAAACTTTGGGGAATATCGGCAAAATGAGGTATTTTTCTTAAATGCTCAAGGATATACCGAGACTGTAATACTTACGCAAGACTTCAGAGTAGACACTGGTGTTTTGCTTTAGAATTGTTCAACATCATGTGCAGCTCCTCGCCCATTTCAGTACTTGTTGTACTGAAATGACCCAGGACTCACCACGTGGAGGTGGCTGCACTTCGAGTCCCACCCACGCCCTACCCAACCAACCAACCAATTCTGGGCGTGGTAAAATTACTTTCCGCCTTTGAACTCTGATTTAGTGTTAAATTTTGGCATCATTGATCTTGATTTCAGTGTTGCCCTGATATACCCATCACGGTTTTCATGGCCACACACTTTTCCTGAGGCCTCTGTAACTAATTTCACACATCTTTCTACATTTTGTGTGTGGCAAGGAAATGTTAAGCAATCAAACTCAGGTAAAGCTTTCTCTTTGAGCAGGGATTCAATGTGCTCTGTTGTCATCCTTGCAATCAAAGGTGGTGGGGTCAGAGCACACTTTGACCAGTCAATTAGTTCTGTATAATCTTGAGCGTCAAAGTTTATCGAAGGTACCTTGAATATCCTGACGCTCTCTCCTGTTTCTTGATTTTGATTTCTAGCTTTAATTATTCTTCTGTATCCTAACTCTCTGATATGTTCTCGGTCATCCAATATCATAGTTAAAAGCAGATTCTCTGGATGACAGAAAAATCCATTTCTTTCAATGACTGGATCAATTATCGTCTTTATGTCATCTGGTAAATATCTTGTAGTTTGTACTACTTTAAGTACATGCTTTGGTCCGTCTTTTACAGTGTGGTGCTTTTTGATGGCGAACCACACAGGAGCATATGTCTTGACAATGTAGTTGGCCAATATTTTCAGCTCATATGAAGGACTTTCTTCAGAAATGTAGAGTCTTAGTACTCGGTTGGCACAGGTTAACAACCTGGAGTGGCTAAGGGGACCAGGATCTTTAGCAGCTAGGTCAGGTTCACAGAGTCCAGTTGTAACTGACTTAACAATATCTAATAAGTATTGCTGATCCTTACTAAGGTCAGATTTGGTAATAATGATCTCAAATTCAGGTACAATGACTTCAAACGGTACTACATCATTTTTTGCACAGTTCACGAGCTTTTTCCCAATCGGGCCACTGAATGGTGCTGGTCCTGTAGTTGTGCCATCTAGGTGTTCAAAAAGATGCCTGTAAGGGAGTTCATTGAAGTGTAATAGGCACACAAACCATTGCAGGGGCCGTTTGAACATTACTTCGATGTTGCGAATCACTCCATTTTTCTATCCAGTGTTGGTGGCGGTTCCATCGCATCCAACGGCTTCTACTTCCTTCACATCATAGTCTTGCTCTCTCATGAAGTCAATAATGCACTGAGCTATTTCACTTCCAGTTCCTTTTTTTGGTGTTACATGACCAACATACTGGCCACCAGGCTCACTAATAATGCTGATGTGCTCTTCTTTTGTTACTCTACGATAAAATTTGGCTCCTAATTTTTCTTGAGTTTTAGTGGTATCTTTTCTTCCATCAAAATAGACTCCCTTTACTTCTTTAAGCTGATCTTGATTGTCAATTGTTATTTATTTTCGCAGCTTTTCTTTCTCTCTGCTAATCTTACTTCTGTCAATTACTTGAGACATATCTGAATCACATATTAATCCAAGATCATGCATCACACCGGATGCAATTGCTGCTGTGGCCCTGTCGGAAACTCCATATCTGTCACTTATCGTAGCAGTAGTTGTCAACTTATAACGCATTTGCGATGTTGAAGGCTGTGACAAACTCATATCACAATGACTTTCTTGGTCCACACTTTGACGAACATAAGTATCACATGTGCTGGATGCGCTGGTATCTAAGGAACAAGTTTCTTGCTGCACATTTCCAATAAACATTTTTCTTGTAGTTCGTTGGTCGTATACAAACTTCAATTCAATATCAGGGATCCTTTTTGCTTTCTCGCAATTGCAAACTTGAACCACAGGACAGTCACAGCTTAGTTTTTTCTCGCATTCACATGAAAGCATTATTTCACACTTACATGCTGCAATATCAAATAGTTTTCCTTGAAAAAATCCTTGTCTTTATCACGGTTAAATGATTTCCTGATCTTGTAGTACTCTTCGTGATACGAAATTACCATTTGGACAACACGAGTGTGTGTAACAGTTGGAATTGAAGCATTCTTAAAAAGATTTTCAAATTGAGTGGCAACACTTTCTGCAATAGGTGGAAATTTCACCTTGAACTTTGAATCTGACAATAACATTAATCTTTGTCTCTCTTCGAAACAAGAAAGAAGTACGTCCTCGTACGTTGGCAAAGTATTAGCACTTAGTTCTCGAGACGGACCGAAAATCGGGCAAACGTTCGTGTGGGATTGTCTTGTAGCAACTCCACTATTCGACGACATCATGTTGAAATTAAAAACACTACTAACAAACTAATTTTGTGAAAAATACTCACTATTTTACTGTAACACAAGTCTTGTAGCAACTCCACTATTCGACGACATCATGTTGAAATTAAAAACACTACTAACAAACGAATTTTGTGAAAAATGCGCACTATTTGACTGTAACACAAGTAAACGCAAACAGACAACTGTACTTGTTGCGAGCTACTACGCTACTAGTCACAGTAGTCAAGCCGCTGCGATGTTCTCACTAAGCGCGGAACAGTCCATGCATTGACAACAAGGGGAGTAAGCTTGGAGGAGTGCGCCATTAATAAGCAATAAACAAGCATGACTGAAAGTCGAATCAAGTTTTGTAACACATCTAAAATAATAAATCAATATGTAGAAATGCATCGGGTATGATTACAAACCGAACAGACTTCGTTTATGTCTTTAGAATATCACGAAAAATACCTCATTTTGCCGATTTTCCCCAAAGTTTAGGCTTTTTGCGCGATCTCAAAATATACATAAAAATGTTCAAGAATATTTTTTTCGAGCTAAATACACCTCAAAGAATATGTTTTAAGCTATTAGAATAAAAAATATTCATTAGAAATATTTTTCCCATGACTTTAAAAATGACAGTTTTTTTCAATTTTTTTAAAATTTTAGGCCTATTGCGCGATCTTAGGATATTAAAAAATTTTTTTTTTTATTTTTCCTGTTTTAAGGATGCCTATGCGCAAGTTTTCTGCACTATTAGAAATTGATATCGTAGAAAGTCGTTTTTTCACTACACCCTAACCTTCATGTCTCTTAATCCGACAAAACTATTATGAAGTTGCAATACTATAATATATAAATTTACATTGGAAACATTATTTTCAAAACTTTTTTTGCTACGTTATTTTTTCGGTGCAGCTGAACTCTTCGTAAATTTTTTTAGGGTCTAAGTCTAGGACGTTTCATCGCCGCCGTCAGTTCATCGCCAGCCGATTCATCGCCGGCCCATTCATCACCGGCCGATTCATCGCCAGTCAGTTAATCGCTGTCTGATATATTTCCGAATTTTCGACAGTTACATTTATTATTTATTTTTAGTATTAATTAGGAATTCCAGGAAATGCGAGATATGACCATTCCCGTTGCCATACTTAATCTTTTAATAGACTTTTAAACTTTTATTATATAAAATATATTATAATGATAATCTTTTAAATTTCACGGTCAACATTTCCAACCAAGAGAAACTGTTTCTTAAATTCGAAAAGAACCCAAAATTTCTGTACAAAAATTTAGGGGAAGTAGAACAGTAAATATAATAATATTTTTTATCTTTTTAATTGTCATAAGTTTTGAACTGAATTTAACGTCGTGTCGTGTCATCTCCCATAAAACAAAATCAACTGACTAACTGGCGATGAAACGGACGGCGATGAACCGGCGGCATCGAAACGGCGGCGATGAAACGTCCCATTCCGATTTTTTTATACGTTTTATCCGTTTATTTTTAAATTCCGGTATAATCCCCACTATTCTGCTATTCCTGCTCCTTCTGATAAAATTTCGGAGAACGAATTTCTCATCTGTCGAAGATTATTACGAGTTTTTTAAAAAAAATTGAAGGACCGTTAACTCTGCTGTTTCAGATTGCAGAAGTTTTGACGTTAGATGAATAAAGTTAAGTATTTCAGATTGAATAGTAATGTTAACGGCAAATTCAAAATTATTCATATGCTCTAATAATGCATTAGCTTCTAATTTGTCATAGTTTTTTGATAACAGTGAAATTTTCGTTAAAGATTTCATTACTTGTCGGAAAGCTCGAGGCAAAGCTATAACAGCATCATGTCTGGATGACCACCGGGTTTCACATAACCTTTTTAAAATGTTGTAAAACGCGATGAATCCAAAGTCATAATAGTACATAGTGCTTCCCATCTTTTAATACTTGCACAAAAAAGACATATTTTATAATCTCTTCATTATATTCTAAAAAAAAAACAACTCCTGTACACCAGCAACGGCATCATTCAACATTAGGTTCAGATTATGGGATGCACAATGAACATAGGAAACTGTTTTTTTTTTCAATGTCAGTTATGCGCCTTTGTATGCCTGAAAATACACCACTCATAACGCCTGCCCCATCATACCCCTTTCCTCTGCAGTTTTGTACGGAAAGGTGCTTTGATTATATAAATTTTAAAATTTAATTTACAGGACCTTCTGCACTTTCTCTTCTGCTTGGAGTGTAAATTATTTTCATCGCAAGTTATTTTTACATACCGGAAAATAAAACTAAGCTGATCGTCTTTGGAAATATCTTGGGTGGTATCAAGAATTATTGAATATAAACAACTTTTTTTAATTAAATTATTCACTTTGTTTTTAGTTTCTTAAGCCAGCAAATTTATAACTTCGTTTTGTATTTGGGGACTCAAGTAAAGTTTAAGTTATTGTTATTGTTTTTATCGATTAATTTAGCTGAAACAGGATCATATTTAGCTAGTAAAAGAACCATCGACAAAAAATTATCTTTTTGGGATTCACTTTCATCTAAACTACCAACATGTCCACGAAACGCTAAATTGCACCCAGAAATAGTAAGAGTTACGTCAATTACCCGCTTCATTACTTCCCTCCAAATTCACTATTTTGATGCTTATTAGGAAAATATGTTCTGGTCTCCAATTTAAAGAAAGCAGAAATGTTAAGCTTGAATTCTTTAAGGGGCCCCTCCTAACGTCGGGACCCCCCGCCTTGCGGGCCCTGCGGGCCTGTCAGCTACGCCAATGATTGGCGAATGGATTTAGTGTCCGCAATCATATAAACCCAAATAATCAACAAACTTATTGAACCTCATATAATTATATTATTTATAATCATAATTGTGTACACTCAATCCATCCGCTAATAACCAATATGATTGATGCGGCTGCCTTTAAATAAAAAAAAATGTATAAAGTTCAAAATCGTAATGACACTATTGAACATGACTTCCAATTGTTTGCACCGCTCCCACCCACCTGTCCGGATATGATTATTAAGTACACCATGATTAAAAAAGCATATAGGTACATTAGATACAGTTTTCGTTGTGGACGGAGAATCACAATGAATTCGCGATTAATAGATCATAAAATTCTATTGCAAAACTCAGTTCGCACAACTCACCACCTGGCACTGTGTTGTTTGCTTCTCCAATAGTTGCAATGACATTGACTTATTATCCAGCGGTTTAACACCTAGATGAAGCCGGTAATGATGCTATCAGATGATTTGTGATAGACTAACAATGTGCTCGAGGAAAAAATTCGCTGTTTGGAAGTAATTTTGTGTTACATAACTGTTTTTATTTAGTGTATCTAATGGAGTGATTGCTTTGTGCAGGTAAATAAAGTCTAAATTTTTAAATGTCACTTTTGAGTTTAATGCTTCTATACCGATTTCATAGTGTCAACCAATGTGTAAGTTACCTTTCTTCATTTTGTATAAAAAATCAAAATAAATTAACCCACTTTTCACCTATAGTTAATGGAAATATGTATAGTTTCCACATGATTTTTACGTTTCAATACAATATATTTCCACCTTTTTTATTTATTATTTGCATCAGTCATGCAAACTTTTCTCCTTTACTCTACAAATACGTAGAATATTGAAACTCTATTGTTTTAACTTTTATTTCAAAGAATATCTAGGTACTGTTGTGTTTTTGACATCGGCTGTATAATCATTCATTAATTTTATAAATACACACATCAAAATAATCAGGGGACAAAAACAAAATGCGAGATTACAGAAAGATTTCGAATAATTTATTTTAAATATTAAAAAAAAAAGTTATAAGCAAGTCTCCCGAATATAAAGTAAACATTTTTTCTTAGAATTATCGCAATAGCTCTTAAGAAAATTAAAAGAGAACTCCATAAGTCAAAAACTAGCAATAAAAAAATAAAGAAGTAGGTAATTTGTTGCCCCTCAACGCCCAACAAAGTAGTCTTTAGGTTATGTTGGTATAGCCTATGACTTCCACGGTTATTGATGACTGTCTTACATCTATTAGGGAAACTCTTGATCACATAGTCAATGCATTGCTGCGGTATTCTGTTCCACTCTACTGAAAGGCCCTGAAATATTTGCTGTCTTGAATTAAACGCAATATTTTCTTGTAAAACTCGTCTGCCCAATATGTCCCATACATGCTCAATTGGGTTTAAATCTAGCTATTGTGCAGGCCATGGTAAAACCTCTGTTTCATTATTTTCGAGGAATATTCGCACGACCCTGCATATTTTCCTGCATTATTTAAAATTGAGGACCACTGCGTTTCGCGATTTTAATTATGTCTCTCCATTATTATCAATTGCAAAACTAAATAAAAATCCACTGAGACATCGAAAATAAGTACCAATAATAGTACAATCATTCACCTCGCAATTCTAAATGCCTTCATGGATTTGTTTGAAATTTTGGCAGTAGCTCAAAAATGATGCAAATAACAAACCTGACTTGGTGCCAATGTATGCTTCCACCCCGAAGGTGCATACCACCCTTTCTCGGGGATGGAAATTTAAAATTTTAAAATGACACCTGGAATCAATAGATAATTGAATTCTAAGAAGAAAGTGTAGAAAAAAATTCTTTAATTAACTTAATAATTTCTGAGTTATTCGCGACTGAAAATTCCAAAAAAAAACACGTTTTTCAATACTTTCTCGCGAATAACTCGAAAATTACGAATTTTCAGGAAAAATGATCCGTATTAAATTTGAAGCTCACAAAAAAACAAAGAACTAGTCAGTTTTAATTAAATTTTTTAGAAAATATTAAGCAACTTATGAGTCATTGAAAACGAACTTTTTGTTTTTCATAAATTTATGCAAAGATTTGCTCAAATAACGGAAAAATAACTAATTTTTCATAGAAAACAGTTCAAATATTTTTAAAGTACGTACTTCTCTAGACCTTTAAAATAAGCTTTGACAAAAGCCTCTAGCATGCAAACTAAGCAAGTTATGACGAAAATTAGTCAAATACCTCGAATTTGTAAAAGAAATAATGATGGTAAAATGTATGCCATATGCGTCAAAATGAATATAGGCTGTTTCAACATGCTGTCAAAATTAAATCAATATGGCTACCGGGAGTCAAACATAAATGTTATTCTATCAGGTTCTTAATGTGTTTTAGATCATTTTAGTTGTGTTTCTTTGTAATTTTATGTTGTACAAAGATTAATTTAACATTTTCTCTGGAAGTATTAATTTAGAAAGATAATATGCCTCATTGGTGTTGTGTTTTGAAGTGTGAAATGCAAAGTAATCGTGATAAAGTTAACTTTTAGCACTTACCATCAGTGCTACATTCTAAGCACAAAACTGAACTGAATAAGTTATCATCTGAGAGACAACAACAATGGTAAAATGCAATCAAATATAAAGGTGTTACTAGCAAAATGAAAATTCTCCTGTCTCCTGTAACCATTTTATATCTGGTAAGTTACAACATTTGAACATTAACGATTTTTGAAGATGTTAACATTCTAATCTTGTAGGAAAACCCATAGGAAAACCAGCCGACTTAACTGATAATAACAATCCAGATTTAGTTCCTTCAATAAATATGGGGTATATAAACACAATGAAATGAGTTCCCCAAAATCTAAAATGGAGCAGTATCAAAGGAGAATTAAAAGAAAAGGGTACCTACAAGAAAAAATTGCTTTTTTTATTCCTCTTGAAATGATTTATAAGACACTGGACTGTCTTATATTCTACAAATACTAGGTAGGTTTATGATTTTACACATTTTTCATTAATGATAGGTTACTGTTACTTTAGTAGATTTAGAAACAGTGGATAGTTAGTGGTAGATAGCAGTTATTTGGTATAGAAGCTAGTTTAGCAGAAGACAAGATTTTGCTGAATAGTCAAACAGATATTACAATGGAAAAATTAACAAATACATTTTATGTCATTAACATTAACACAGGATTTTAAATATCAGCTTAAGAAACTAGCTTTATCTTGTGAAAGTATAGAAAATGATGATGCCAAAACTAAAAATTATTCTGCTTTAGCAAATTACAATGTTTTTAAAATAGCTTTTAAGTATATTACACCATTTATCAAATACCATCAAAATACTGTTTTGTCACCAAGTGATCAAGTATTGCTTACTTTAGCTAAACTAAGCTTAAACTTAGATTTTAAAGATTTGGGACATAGGTTTAGTATTTCACCCTACTCGGTACCAACTTATTTCAAAATTAATTTGTATATAATGTGCCTTAGGTTAAAAAATTTTGTGTTCTGGCCTGATAGAGATATTTTAAAGAAAACTATGCAAAATTCACTTAAAGAATCTTTTCATGGAAATACTACAGGTATAATTGACTTCGAACGAATGTTGGTATGAAACGAATTATTTATTGTTCTGAAGCTAGTTATTTGAAGCATTTTTGTAATTAACTATTCTAATTGGGAAATAAGCCACAATTTAACTTGAAAAAATAATTTTATTAACCTTTCGACTTCCACATCAGACGTCATTGTCAAAATACCAAATATTATTATTTATGCATATTATTACCTTAAATATTTCTTCTGATTGTAATTGTAAAGGATAGAAAAATTACCATTTATTTTAATTTTTTTAGAATCAGCTGAGAGAAGTGTCTACAAAAAACTAGGAAGGAAACGGAATATATGGCTACGAAAGGCAAAAGAAAGGTTTACAAAGCAAATGTGACACATTTTTTTTTTAAATATTTAGGAATATCACTAAATTACATTAAAAAAATGTATAAAAAGATTTTGTTCAATAAAAATGTTAGTATTTATCAAGGATGTATTATTTGGTATGGCCACATATCGTCAGTGATGTAACAATACATCCTATCTGTTTTTTCATGAGTTTTGTAAGAGAGACTAAAAACTTGTCTTAGGGTCACCTCCTGTTTTCATATGATATTTTTTTACTTGTTTTGTAGTAAATTAAACTATCTATGTACTACAAAACAAGTCAAAACTTACATATGAAAACAGGAGGTGACCTTAAAACATGTTTTTCAATCTCTCCTACAAAACTCATGAAAAAACAGATAGGAGGTATTGTCACATCAGCGAGGATATATTTCTGGTATATCCAGGGAATGTCTAAAAAATATATTTTGAATTTCCAAAGAACATTCGTGGACATTCATGGAATGTTTCAATAAGACATTCAGGTAATGTTTAAAATGCTGACACAGGATTTTCCTGGGATGTTCAGGGAACGTTCTTGTGTTTTTGGGGATATTCCAGAAAATTTTTTAATGACCTGTGTGTACCTTCTAGGAATATACATGGAACGTTTTGGTGTTATTAGCGCCGGACTCCACTTGCGATTTGTAGTCAGGAAGATTGAATATATTGTTTCAAATACAAGTCAATCCATTTGTGACTAAATAATCATGGATTGACTTCTATTTGAAAGAATGTGTTCAATCTTCACGACTACAAATCTCAAGTGGAGTCCGGCGCTTAGGGTTACTTCCTCTTCGGTATTATTATGTATTATACTACAGAAATCAGGAACTTTCCTTCTAAATATATGTATGCATCTTGGCCATCAAACTAATTTTTCCAAATATTTTTTTAAGGAGTTACATAGGTCTTGTGGGTAAAAAAAGTGACTTTTTAAAAAAATTATATCTCAAAAACTAAAATTTAATTTTATTTATAATTGGAACATGTAAAAGTATAATACTTAAAGTAGTCTCAAAAAAAGTTTCAGCCAAAAATATTCATTTTTGTAGAGTTGTTTTGTAGAGTTTAATTTTTCGATCTGTAATTTTTTTTGCAGTGGGCAGCATAACTAAGTCCAGTCTCATCTGAAATCAAAAAGTTTCTTGTAGTTTATACCTCTGGCTAGTGAATGAACGAAGGAATTAAAAAAAAATGAAATTTGAAGATTTTACATAAGTTTAAACACATTTTCGACCCCAATTTTTCTCATTTTTTCAAAAATGACCATTTTTATAGTAGTTTTTTTTTATAAAACAAAAACGAACTCATCTAATAAAAAATCCTTCGTTCATTCACTAGCCAGGGGTATAAACTACAAGAAACTTTTTGATTTCAGATGAGACTGGACTTGTTAAGCTGTTGTCCGCAAAAAAGGGCTGTTGTCGCAAAATTGCAGTCAACTCTACAAAAATGAATATTTTTGGCTGAAATTTTTTTGAGAGTACTATACTTTTACATGTTCCAATTATAAATAAAATTAATTTTTAGTTTGCAAGATATAATTTTTTAAAGTCACTTTTTTTATCTGCTTTATGTAACTCCTTAATGGTTGCTTTTCCATGCTGTAGCAAACTTAACAAATTGTTGATTTCAAATTGTAACAGTTAAATTTTGCAAAGTATGCTGCCCTCTTGTATCTTCTGCGTTATCTTCATCATACAATTACCTTATCTAAAACTTTCTGCGATACATTCGTTTTATTGCTAAAATTATTTCCTGATCCATGGGTTGAATAAGCGATGTTTTATTATTTGGCAAAAACATACAACTAAAGTTGCCATGTTTTGATCATAGAATATTTTCAGAGGGATGAGCAGGAGCGTTTTCTAAAATCAAAAAACATTTCATCTCTTCCGGCAGGTTCCCAGTTTTTTCTCTTGAAATTTTTTCACTGCAGGTACAAATTCTTTTAAAAGGCAATTTTTGAAGATATCTGAGGTGAACCATGCATTATTAGAGCTAATAAAATTTAAACCTTCATTACCAACCACTCTGATGAAATTATTTATTTTTATAGCTCCACAATTATATACAAATCCTACCTCAAAATATTTGTAAGAATTTAAACTCTTGAATGCCTTCATTTGTTGACCTGTGTAAAAACTATTACTAAGCTCTAAATACAAAAAAAACTATGTCCATGTAAGTAACTATGTCCATGTTGTTAGTTACCCTTGAAAAACTTTTTCTACTGTAGGTTAACCCATACCCCTTGAGGAAAAATGGATATATATATATATATATATATATATATATATATATATATATATATATATATATATATATATATATATATATATATACCAACAGCTTTTGAAAATATTCACTTATGTTTATTTATTCACTGCTTAAAACTAAATACAGTCGTTAAAGTACTTCTACAGCTAGAAGCTACACGAAGTCAACAGCAAAATGTTCGGGAAATACAACTATAAAATACTATTATACAACGATTAAATTATTATATAAAAACAATTATATAAACCACTGTTTTATAACAACAATAACTGTTTTATAAAAAAACTATTTAACGTAACAAACTCAAGAAACTCAATGTGATACAAATATAAATAATTTCAATGGTTGCCTCCCAGCTTTCATATTATACTCTGGGCTAATTAGCAAAATACAAGGAAAAGATATTTACCAGCAATTTTATTGCTGGAATCGAATCTTATTATTGTATGTATTAATAATATAGGTATGCAAAGTCCGCAGATAGTGTGCTACTTTTTTTATAAACAAAATGGCGCCCGAAAATCGTGTTTTTTTCAATTTTTGCTCTATAACTCCAAAGAGTTTAAATTTACACCAAAAAGACCTAAATAAAAATTCACCGCAATTAAATTCTGCATAGAGACGTGTTTTTTGCGATTCATTTCGACGAAAACTTTCCCCGGAAAAAGCGGGATTTTCCAACAAAATCTTTAATTTTCAACTAAAATTTTAGATAAGTAATTGATAATTAATAATTAAATAACTTGGTAATGTAGAAGCCCTCTTCATATAGATTATAATTCCAGAAGACGATGGAAATTTAATGAATAGTTTAGCAACAATTGAATTGTTAATTAAAAATTTACGGTCGCAATAATAACGACAATAATTACGCTGCATAAGAATAACTATGATTTTTTCATAAAAAGACACTATACCTATCTAATTTACTTTACAGAATTGAATTTGGTATATTTAAGCGGCCTCAGGAATATTTTAAAATTATAAACAATTTTTTGGCTTATAAACAAATAGAATATCTCGGGAAATATTAAACTAAATTAAACTAGGAGAGCGGTATTCGAAAAAAAGTGGCAGGACGCTTCTTTTAAAAGAAAAAATGTTTAATTATGACGAGTGGTTCCTGAGATACAACCGGTCAAAGTTGACCGGAATTTACGGCAAAGATATAAACAATAGGATCATAATTTTCAAACCATCACCTTTTTATTTTTGTCACCTTCCTCCTCACCAATTTTCATATCTTTAAAATACTCATAACATATGTTATTATAATAAAAACTATCGATAATACGTGTGAAAATTGCCAAAAATAGCAAAATTCCAATCAAAAATTAGGTTGGAGAAAATGTAACCCTCAAAGTTCAAGATCGGTATACGTTAAAAAAATGCATTTTCTCGGCTTCCTATGGAGCAATTTCCTTCATTCTTTTTTTGTTCCCAAGTAACTCGAGTAGAGCCACCTAACTAATGCATTATTAAATGTCAAACTTGCTTTTGTTTTGTTATAATATATTAATAGTCCAGAAAGCCACTGCGCATCCGCTAGGAAAAATATTCTAATTCGGATTTTTTGCATAATCTTACTCAAAAAGGACTCCTTTTAACAAATTTCCATGTTGCCAGGACCAAAAGGTGGTCAAACATTTTTTAAACGTTTTTTTTTTTTTGTTTTTTTCCTAAAATTATTTTTATTACATGGAAAAAGGTTTTTTAGGTTTTTTGGATCATTCCAAACAGAAAAGGTCTTTAGTGACTTTTTTCTGAAAATGATAGTTTTTGACATATAAGCGATTAAAAATTGAAAAATTGCGAAATCGGCCATTTTTAACCCTCAAAGACTATGTGAAAACTGAAAATTTGAATGTTGCCAAGGTTGGTAGATATTCTTTAAACATCGATTGATGAAATCCCGAAGAGTTTTTTGCAATACAATAGTCAAAACTCCTTTGTTTTTTAATTGCGAATCAAGCGTGCGCGACACTATTTTCCACCGACAGTATGGTGCAAATGAAAGGAATAAATTCGTTATTTCGAAAATCGGCGACTTTAAGGAAAAATCCCGAAACAGGTCGATTTTTATTTTTAAGTTATGATATTGTGGCATATATGGTATACTAGTGACGTCATCCGTCTGGGCGTGATGACGTAATCGATGATTTTTTAAATGAGAATAGGGGTCGTGTGGTAGCTCGTTTGAAAGGTTCTTCAATTCTCCATCAAGTAATGTAAACATTTACATAATTTTTTATACAGGGTGTCCTTCTACTTCTTTTTTTGTCAAATATTTTAATTTAATAAAAATTTTTTGGACACCCTGTATAAATAATTATGTAAATGTTTATATTACTGAATAGAGAATTGAAGAACCTTTGAAATGAGCTAGCACAAGACCCCTATTCTCATTTAAAAAAATCATCGATTACGTCATCACGTCCAGATGGATGACGTCACTAGTATACCATATATGCCACAATATCATATTTTAAAATTAAAAATCGACCTGTTTCGGGATTTTTCCTTAAAGTCGCCGGTTTACGAAATAACAGAATTTATTCCTTTCATTTGCACCATACTGCCGGTGGAAAATAGTGTCG
Organism: Diabrotica virgifera virgifera; assembly: GCF_917563875.1. NCBI lineage: Eukaryota > Metazoa > Arthropoda > Insecta > Coleoptera > Chrysomelidae > Diabrotica > Diabrotica virgifera. Next base: position 107,759,218 of record NC_065447.1, on the reverse strand, counting down.
TGCACGCTTGATTCGCAATTAAAAAACAAAGGAGTTTTAAATATTGTATTGCAAAAAACTCTTCGGGATTTCATCAATCGATGTTTAAGGAATATCTACCTACCTTGGCAACATTCAAATTTTCAGTTGTTCACATAGTTTTTGAGGGTTAAAAATGGCCGATTTCGCAATTTTTCAATTTTTAATCGCTTATATGTCAAAAACTATCATTTTTAGAAAAAAGTCACTAAAGACCTTTTCTCTTTGGAATGATCCAAAAAACCTAAAAAAACTTTTTTCCGTGCAAAAAAAATAATTTTAGGAAAAAACAAAAAAAAAACGTTTAAAAAATTTTTGACCACTTTTTGGTCCTGGCAACATGCAAATTTGTTAAAAGGAGTCCTTTTTGAGTAAGATTGTGCAAAGAATCCGAATTAGAATATTTTTCCTAGCGGATGCGCAGTGGCTTTCTGGACTATAATTTATTTATAAGAACAGAAAACTACATATTTTTTCCAGTTGTAGGCTTTTTTTTAGATAAACTTACTACAAGTGTACCTTTTAAAGTTAAAAACATAAATATTCTCATTTGAAAGCTGTATAATTATTTAAACAATTTTTATTTAAACAAATTAAAATTTTGTGTTATAATAAATAAATTAATTTATTATAACAAAACAAAAGCAAGTTTGACATTTAATAATGCCTTAGTTCGATGGCTCTACTCGAGTTACTTGGGAACAAAAAAATAATGAAGGAAATTGCTCCACGGGAAGCTGAGAAAATGCATTTTTTTAACGTATACCGCTCTTTAACTTTGAGGGTTACATTTTCTCCAACCTAATTTTTGATTGGAATTTTGGTATTTTTGGCAATTTTCACACGTATTATCGATAGTTTTTATTATAATAATATATGTTATGAGTATTTTAAGAATATGAAAATTGGTGTGGAGAAAGAGAACAAAAATAAAAAGGTGATGGTTTGAAAATTATGATCCTATTGTTTATATCTTTGTCGTAAATTCCGGTGAAATTTGACCGGTTGTATCTCAGGAACTACTCATCATAATTAAACGTTTTTCTTTTAAAAGAAGCGTCCCGCCGCTATTTTTGGAATAACGTTTTACCAATTTAATTTATTTTAATATTTTCCGAGATATTATATTTGTTTATAAGCCAAAAAATTATTTATAATTCTAAAATATTCCTGAGGCCGCTTAAATAGTCCAATATCAATTCTGTAAAGTACATTAGATAGGTATAGTATCTTTTTATGAAAAAATCATAGTTGTTCTTATGTATCATAATTATTGTCGTTATTATAGTGACCGTAAAATTTTAATTAACAATTCAATTGTTACTAAACTGTTTATTCAATTTCCTTCGGCTTCTGGAATTATAATCTATATGAAAGGGGCTTTTACATTGCCAAGTTATTTAATTATTGATTTACAATTACCTATCTAAAAGTTTAGTTGAAAATTAAAGATTTTGTTAGAAAAATACGCTTTTTCTGGAGAAAGGTTTCGTCGAAGTAAATCGGAAAAAACACGTCTCTATGCAGAATTTAATTGCGGTGAATTATTATTTGAGTGTTTTTGGTGTAAAGTTAAAATCTTTTGAGTTATAGAGCAAAAATTGAAAAAAACACGATTTTCGGGCGCCATTTTGTTTATAAAAAAAGTAGCACACTATCTGCGGACTTTGCATACCTATATTATTAATATATACAATCATAAGATTCGATACCAGCAATAAAATTGCTGGTAAATAAGTTTTCCCAAAAATTGCCTATTCTCCGGTAATCAGCCCAGACTATTAGTGTCATAAACGTCAAGTCTTGAAACGGCCTATTAATCGTAGCCCATGTAAAATTAACTTAATTTATGTTACGACAATACGTTCCAAAAGTTTGAAATATTTAGAACAATTACATTTTAAAAACACTTGTTTTAAGTAAATTTCTTTTTTTTTTTTCGATTTAAAAAAAAATTTCAAAATATCTCAAAAACTATTGGATTTATGAAAAAAGTGTTCTAACCAAAAGCTTTTTTTTACTGAAAATTTTCCTATTTTTTAACTCACGTAGATTATTAATTAAGTGAGATATAAGCGTTTAAAGTATTGATTTCAATGCAAAGGGAGCGTCTTTTTAGCCTTTAACATTAAAATTTTCTGACCTAAACGGTCTAGAAGGATTGCAACTCCCATGGTCTTATAGCTTATGGAATTCCCTACAAAATTATTTAAGAGTGAATGCAAAAAGCTTAAAGGGAAGCGGAATTATTGTTAAAAAACCAAATACATTTTTTTAGATATAGGCCCGGTACTTTATGTCTCGATTAACAGCCGGTTAGTTAACCGGGGTTTAATCGGGACATCTTTAGGGTCTGCTGCGTTGTAATAAATGCTATTACAAGTATCATTATAATTATAAATAAGTATAATAATAATTATACTTGCATTTATTACAACGCAAGAGACCCTAAAGAGGTCCCGATTAAACTCCGGTTAACGAATCAGCTGTTAATCGAGACATAAAGTACCGGGCCATAATGTTTGAAAATTACGGAGCGTCTAAATATTGATGTTTTTGGAGTATTTATTTTTTTATAGATGCAGTGTCTGCTTTGTATTTACATATCGGGCAACAAAACTCTCAATTTTTCTGATTGGGGTTGGACAAAAGTGAATGGCACCTTGGTACCAAACAAAATGACGGATATTCCTGCACCAGAACAACTACTTAAAATAATATTTTGCAATTGAAAAAAAGGATGTGGCTCAACTTGTGGGTGTCGCAAACTTGGATTATATTGCAATCGATCTTGCGATTTTTGATCTGGTGATAACATATGTTTAAACGTACTGATGTCTATATCTGCTTCCATTTATTAATTTTTAATTCTTTCCCAAGTTTCATTCTTAGGAGTGGTTTTTGGTGCTTGCATTATTAAAAAAATTAAGTGTCAGATTTCTTGTACTTGAAGGAAAGAAATTTTCCTATTACGATCCAAAATCAAAAAATTTCAGGTTTCTTGGCTATGTTTTAAATAATCTTTGTATGAGGGGATGTTTTTAAGGGTTGTGAGGTGTAAAATATCAAAATATTAAAGTCATGATTCAAAACAATCAACATTTAACATATTTGAACATAATTATAGCACATTACCGCTTTAATTCATTAATTTTCAATTTATTGAAGTAAGGGGTAGTTTTTACCCCTTAAAACTAAAAAGCATACTTTCCGACCAAGTCAGGTTTGAAGAGGAGGATAAAAGGAACTTAATTACAAATTTTCAAGAAGATCGATTAAGGCAATTAGAATTGCGAGGTTTGGATCCATTTAAGCTTGAAAGATTGTACTATAAATAAATATTACTTTTTATCTTATAGACAGAAAACGCATAGTGATGTTTTGAAAAAAATTTTATAGCCGATCTTATTAGCATTACCGTCCAAGTTGGTACAATAATCTACAAAACAGCAAAAAAGAGTAAAAACATAAATTTATTTTTGTATTTGCAAGCTAGCATTGATTTAAAGCTGTTAATATAGATGTCCCCTAGATTATTTTGATATAGAGGTATATATTAGGTATATAATAATACCTAATTATTAACGTTTGTTCTTCTTATCATGCATTTTAAAGTTCCCTTGAGTTTGGCAATTAACATGACAAGATTCTCTGTATTTAAACAGTTGTTGGACTCATTGTATCCCGCTCCATCATCTTATAGTTTTCAATCACGGGGTCTATTCTATACTGTTTTTTCCACATTATAACAACATGTCCAAGTTATGCTATTTTCGTGGATCTGACGCTTTCAATCAGCTGACGAGTAGCTTCTGTTCCGTTGCGAACTGCTTCTGCTCTCGATGCAACATGTTAATCATCTTTAAAGACATTCCAATCCATTTAGGTTATCGTCAACATAACTGTATTATCTGTGTATATGATGGTATTTATCAATTTTACGTTAATTTTTACACCATCTTTTAACTTATGCATCACAGCGATTTTTACTTTTGAGACCGCGGCTCTAAAGAATTCTTTATTATTATATCAAACCATTCCCCTAAGGAGGTTCTTCAGCCATAAGTTACGTCTCCTTCCTATGGATCTTTTTCACAGGCCCAATCCCTTATCCCTTGCCGTACTGCTCCCCCATAGGCCGATCAGTTATCAGCGTATTCCAGTCTAAGCCTCAGATTCATTAGGATTTTAATCTGCTGCGTTACCCTTTTTTATTTTTCTGTTCTTCAGGCCAGGGATTGAACTCACATACCTCGTAGTGAAGCGAAGTGAGTCGGTCGACTGTCCCACTTGGCTATCTGAACGACTATTGATATTTATGACTTGTATCTAGTCATAATTAGAAGAATTATTAATTTTAGACGTCGGCAGCTTCTTTGACAATTTGTTGATATTGTTCTCGATCTTGCGCGACATGTGACAATTCATCTGCTGATAAGCCTACCCGTTGTCGAAAGTTTCGGAGCCATGAATATTTCTTTCTACCAATTCCGCTTTTTCCTTCGATATTTCCATTGGGTATTAACTGCAGTATCCAGTATCTGCTACCTCTCATTATATGCCCCAAATTTTCAAGTTTCCTCTTTTTTATCACCCTCGACAAGTCATTTTCGCTTTGGCCTATTCTGTTTAAGGACTTCTAAGTATGTTTGAATTGTGCTGAGTCCATGATATTTTGAGCATTATATGATATAACTTAATCTCGAATTATTCTAATTTGTTTATCATATTAACCTTAATGATCCAGGTTTGACATCCACATAGTAATACAGAATATACATAAAATTTTAGGAACTTGATTCTTAGTTACATATCTCTAAAACAGTACGTTTAAAGTCTCAAAATCTTTTGGTGAATATCGATTTTCCCACTTAAGCCTGGATTTATATTCTATTTGAAAGTTATAAATAAATTAAAAATCTGTACGCAACAATATTTACCGGCAAAATTACAGTCCTTTGAAGTTACAAAATGAAAATCGATTTTTTCAATATATCGAAAACTATTAGAGATTTTTTATTGAAAATGGACGTGTATCATTCTGATGGCACAAATATCTTTGGCACAAAAAATTATAGTGAAGTTTGTCCACCCCATAAAAATTTTATGGGGGTTTTGTTCCCTTAAACCTCCCCCCCAAACTTTTGTGTACATTTCAATTAATTCATTATTGTGGTACCATTAGTTAAACACAACGTTTTTAAAACTTTTTTGCCTCGTTAGTATTTTTTCGATAAGCCAGTTTATATCGAAATGAGGCTTCTTTTTTAATATATTTACATAACAATTTTATGGGGGTTTTGTTCCTTTAAACCCCCCAAATGTTTGTGTACGTTCCAATTAAACTATTATTGTGGTACCATTAGTTAAACACAATGTTTTTAAAACTTTTTTGGCTCTCAGTACTTTTGCGATAAGCCATTGTATATCGAGATATTTTGAATATTTTTCGAATCCACCACTTATTTGTATATTGTTAAGTACGATTATAGACACCTGTTAATAATCTGAAAATGTATTTATAATTTACATTTTTAGGTGTATTTTGAAAAAGAAGCCACATCTCGATAAAAGGTGACTTATGAGAAAAAGACTGTTTAACTAATGGTACGGCAATAATAGTTTAATTGCAAAGTACACATACATTTGGGTGGTTTAAAGGAACAAAACCCCCATAAAATTTTTATGTAAATATAATTAACAAAGAAGCCGCATCTCGATACAAACTGGCTTATCGAAAAAATACTGAGGCAAAAAAGTTTTAAGAACTTTGTGTTCAACTAATGGTACCACAATAATAATTTAATTGGAACGTACACAAAAGTTTGGGGGGGGGGGTGGGTTTAAAGGAACAAAACCCCCATAAAATTTTTATATGGTGCACAAATTTCACTTAATTTTTTTTTAATGTTGCTGCCATAAAAATGATACATGTCTATTTTCAATAAAAAAGGGCTGTAACATTTTTGTGTGCACTATTGTATATACACACACCCAAATTTATATGGAATCATCTGATATTTCTTACTATTCCGTGCGAATTAAAAAAAAACGAACACACTAAGTCAAACAATATTTATTTAAAAGCAATTTAATAACAAATACATAACGTTTAAATAAAACAATAAAGTATTTAACAAACAAATTGAAAGTAGTTGTTTTAAAGTCAATAACATACAAAATTTCAATGTAAAATGAATTATGTTTAACTTGTTTTTATTTTTTTTTTTTGTATTTTGTGCTAGTTAGTGTTACTCCTCTAGTCTTTATGCAAGCTTCAGTTTTCGTGGGCACGCTCATAATCAAATTATCAACATTTTGTTGTGGTAGGTTGCTCCATCCTTTAAAAGCAGCTTTTACTAGCCGTGAGGTGTTTTGTGAATTATCCTGTCGAGCTCTAATTTTTCTTTTAAGCATATCCCACAAACACTATATAGGATTAAGCTCGGGTGAGCAAGCAGGCCACTCCAAACAAGGAATACCTTCTGCTTCAATGATGTATGTAGTCACTCTAATGATATGTAAAGGTCCATTATCATGCAATAAAATTAAATTTTCTTCTGTTGCACCTCTCCAGAGCCTAACTACAGGTTATCAACATACCTATGAGCAGTTAAAGTTGATTGGATGAAAATTAAAAGAGTTTTTTTACGGATCACAATTCCTCCCCAGAACATTACACTTCCCCTTGTGAACAGATCTGACAGTTTTCGTTCTTGCTTGTCTTCCTCGATCTGTAAGTACACAATTTCGTGGGTCATCTGATTTTCCATCTGATTACATTAAATCCTAACTGTTTTTGAAAATAGCACATTTTGTCAATTCTCAATGTTCCAGTTTTGGTGGTGAAGACACCAATTTAGGCGATCAATCTTGTGCTGCCTGGATAACTCGGGAACCCATAACCGTCTCCTGCTGTATACTTCTTGGTACGAACTCTTCTTCTTATCGTTTCAACTGAAACAGTTACACCTCTAGCTTCCAATAGCTGCCTTTGGAGCTGCAGGTAAGAAATGGTTGGGTGTCTTCCAGCTGACTGGACAATTAAACGATCGTGGAGAGAAGTTATTACTTTTGGCGACTTTCCGTTGCTTTATTTTTGAGCTTTCCTAGTCCCTGTTACCTAGCATATCTTTTGGATAGAACGCCATGTATTACGCCTAGCTCTGCAGCTATGTCCATCTGAGAACATCACTTTCTCCACAAGACCAATAATCTTTCCTCGTTGTAAGTTCTATAACCCCACATGAGGCATATTTTCGTTTTTGGACGCAAAAGTTAGTTTAGTTATTTTCGTTCAACTTGCAACTCAAGCAAATAATCTATACCGTACAGGGGTGTACTCTATCCGATTGTCTTATATATTTATTTATTTTCAATAAAAACCTTTAATATTCGCAACAATAAGAAGTTTTTTCAAAAGAAATATAAATATTACTTTGAAATACATGGTGATTCCATATAAGTTTGGGTGTGTGTGTAGGTACACTGAACCAAAAAAGTACGTAAATATAATGAAAAAAACATTGATTCATAAACGGTGACCATTAATTTTCGTCCAAAGATCAGTATCATTGGTCCAATGTAAATAGATACATTAACTAATGCTCAAAAAGTTTAACCAATAAAAAGTTCGTTAATATTACGAATTGGATACATTAACCCAAAGAATGATGTTCGTTAGATTAACGACTTAGTTCATTAATTCTATGAACATTAGTTTTTAATTTGATGAATTAGTACGTGTATTCAATGTACTTTCTAGTTAAAAATCAATGTATCGGTACATTGATAGAGTGAAATATGTACATTATATTAATGAATGTAATAATTGAATTAAAAACTATTTTACATCGTTTCATCGTGTGAGTATATAGATAAAATAAAATATTTACACTAAAATAATGGACGTTTACATTGATTCAATGTGTTAAGACATCGATATGATCACATGTGGTTCCTGTCAAGCCATAAATAGGAAACGGAAAGTAGGAAATACGGTTATGAAAATAATGCTCAAAATAAGCTTTAGAAGTTTTAATAAACTATAAACAAGTACACTGAGTAACATACAAATAGTTAATAAGTAAACAAAGTGACGACTTAATATCTACATAAATATTACAAATAATATAGGTTGAAGCAACGATGTTTTGCAGATTCTCAAATTATAATTAAGTGTCTATAAGGTTAAAAAAAAAAACATATTTTTAATTAATACACAACTTTTTATAATTTAATTTGGAAAATACTGAATAACTAAATATAGTAGAAAAAATTGATTCTTGAATTGATTCTATAGAAAAAATTGAAAAAAAAAGTTCTGAAACTTTATCAAATTTTTGTTTCTCTATAAGTATATTGTATATTGTAAATAACTTGTGTTATTTTTTAATAATAATGAACAATATGAAAAATTATAAATATCTAGAATCAATATTTATTGCAGATAATTTCAAACTTATTTTTTATTAGATTATCTAAACTATTTTTCTGGATTTTCTTTCAAAGCTTCAGATCTTATATGGAATTTTGAAAAAGAGCAATTAGCTTGTATTAAAAAAATATGTAATATTCAATAAAATTCCAAAACATTTCTGACTCGGAAGGAAGATCCAGATTAAATAAATAAAAAATGTATACCTGGTATCGTTAAAATATACACATATCCCTCTGGCTGTAATTAATGGTTGAATGTCATTTTTCTTTTATTTCAAAAATGTAATATGGTCTTACACTTCTTGCTGGGTCTTCTTTATTATATTTGTTTGTTCATTAAGATCTTTTTTAACCATTTTATTAGTTGGCACAAAATATCCATGTAGAACCCAAAGAAGAACTGCATGTTTGCCATCTACAATTAATATTAATAATTATTATAAAAAAATAAATCTAAATAATATAGGTACATAGTTATATTTTTTGGTGCCATTTTTATTACAGAAATATTTTAATTCATCCTGAAAATTTATTTTGATACTACCGACTGCGACTGCAGGAGTTAATAATATTTTTCAATTATTTACGGTTTAATCACATAAAGATTTAATTTAATAATCTTTTATAGGATTATACCATTTAGAAATATTTTTAAATGGTTCCTATTTTCTTTTACCTATGTGTCGAATTAGCTTTTCAAATAATTTACAGAGAACCAAAATTAATTATTACTAGATAAGTAGGATTGAATAATGAAATATTTACCTTCCGTAATGTCTTCATGGGTAGCCTTTTTAAATAATATTTAATTGTTTTTCCTTGGTATGACTTTAACACTGAAGAAAGGAAATAATTCTTTCGGAATTGCTGTCCCATTCATCAATAAGTCAATTTCCATTTCCAAATGCCACTCCAAAGTCCATATCAGTCTGCAAAAGTAAAAATAGAAATACAACATTTTTTACAGAAATCCAACTTAAAATTTTTTTAATTGTTAAAAATATATGTAAATACATACCTTAGAAAAATCAACCAAATCGCAGAACTTTTCTTCTCTATTAATGTGGTATGTGCACGTTCAACAGACAAATTAATAGTGCCAAACCAGTCTTAAGAGTCTGCAGGGTTGATTCACTGTTGTCACGTGACTTTTTTTAGCAATAGAAACACTTATAACATTTCAAGAAATGTACAGGTTTATGTACAAGATTATTGCTACAATTTATTGATCATTGATTCAGGTATATTACATTAACCCTTAAACGCCCAAGGGTGGGTAAAAAATGTCCACCTAATGCGTATTCCCTTGTAACATATTTATTACGTGTTTAAATTTTTTTTAAATTATTTATTGTTAAAAAGACGCCCATTATCGAATGTTAATTTGGTTCTACCAATATTTTTGAAAATAAAAGCAGCATTTTAAGTTAAATATGGATGGGCATAAAAAGTACACCCTTGGCAAAACTTGTTACTAAAGGTTTCTATATAATTTCTCGTTGGTAGGAAGATAATCCATATAATTATCGATGTATAATTACATAATCTACATGATTATCCGCCAATGAGGAGGCTGAAAGAAAGAATATGGAGAGAATCGACAAATCTGAATTACTGGTATGTTAATTTTGGTGTACATTGTAATTTTGTTGTAAGGTTTGTAAATTGTTTATATTAATATTTTAGAAGATGCTGTGTTTATTAAGCATAAGATTCTTAAGTTTAATCCATTTTCAACAACTCTCAATAAATATATTAGCTATTTTCGAGGTGGACATTTTTTACCCACCCTTGGGCGTACATGGAACCTAAAAAAGGTTGGGCGTTTTAGGGTTAAACCAATGAGCTCGCTTCATTAAATTGATGAACTTTTACATTAGTTCGGTTTACTTTAACAGAATTATATTTTATCTTAAATATTAAATCAAGAAATGCATTCATTGATTCAATAAACGAGGTCATAATTTAAAGAACACTGTACATTAGTGCAACGTTTTATATTCATTAATTTAACGAAAAGATACAGTCTTGGCAGATTATCGAAAAAAAAAACTATTTTTGGGAAAAGTTATTTTACCAGCTATTTTATTGCTGGAATATTACCTTAAAATTGCATAATATTAGTAATAAAGGTACGCAAGTCCGCAGAAAGTGTGCTATATTGTTTATTACCAAAATAGAGATATAACTTTGCTTTGATTTCCTTTGACGAAAATTTTCCTCGGAAAATCCCGGTTTTCATCAAAATTTATCAGAAATTAAATAGTTTTGTGGCATAAAAGCTTTTTTGCAGTAAATTATATACCCGGAAGCCGGCAACAATCTAACAAATAGTATATGATTTTCGTATAAAAAGGCACTGTACCTATCTAATACATTTTACAGAATATAAATTGGACTATTTGGCAGGTCTCAGGAATGTTTTAAAATTATAAATAACTTTTTGTTTTATAATCAAATAGAATATCTTAGCAAATAATAAATTTAATTAAATTAAGCAAACGGTATTGGAAAGGATGTGGCAGGACGCTTCTTCTAAAAGAGAAAAAGTTTAATTGCAAGGAGTGGTTCCTGAGATACAACCGGTCAAAGTTACCCGGCGTTTGTGACGAAGTTATAAACAATAGATAGTAATAAGGAAAGGCAAAGTTTTCAACCTAATATAAACATTAATATTATTGAAAAATATTAAAAATATTAATAAAAGATTTTTAATTGAAAACTTATTGGCCCATTTCCCTGGTAACAGCTCCATAGCTTCGAAAAATTGCAAGCCAGATGGATGCTGCAGTGAATACAAGAGGGAATTCTAAAAAGTTGAAATTGACAACCCCGTCTACAGCTTGGTTAAGTTCCAACGGAAAAATGGACCTAGTTACTTTATAGTAGTATACTAATAAAATAAAAACGTATACCATTTTTATTCAATTGCAATGCGAAGGCAAAAGTGTCTTATTTTTCACTTAGAACAGGGAGCGCAAACCAGCACTCTGAATCGACGATTTTCGACTCTTTTTGGAGTCATCATCGGAGAGGCGTAGGTTTTTTAGAATTCCCTCTTGTCTTTACTGCAGCATTTATCTGGCTTACAATTTTTTAGAAGCCATGGAGGTGTTACCAGGGAAATAGACCAATAAGTTTTAAATCAAAAATCTTTTATTAATATTTTTAATATTTTTCAATATTATTAATGTTTATATTAGGTTGAAAACTTTGCCTTTCAGTGCCAGCTGACGCTAGTCACCTACTCCATTAACGTCAGTTGCAATGCAGAGATAAGCTTTCGTGGTTTTGTCACTTCGAGCAGAGAGCAGCAAGCCTACGCCTCTCCGATGATGACTCCAAAAGAGTCGAAAATCGTCGATTCAGAGTGCTGGTTTGCGCTCCCTGTTCTAAGTGAAGAATAAGACAGTTTTGCCTTCGCATTGCAACTGAATAAAAATGATATACATTTTTATTTTTTTAATAGATACTAATCTTGGATCCATTATCTTTTTATTTCGATCCCCTTTCTACATACAAAATTTTATATCTTGAAGAGGATAATAACATATATTATAATAATAAAAACGATATGTATTACGCGTGAAAAATACCAAAATCCAAATCAAAAATTGGGTTGAAGAAAATAGAATTTCAAAGTTCAAAATTGGTATACATTAAAAAATGTATTTGCTCGGCTTCCTATAGAGCAATTTTCTTCATTTTTTTTTAATCCGAAGTAACTCGAAGAGAGCTAACTAAAGCATTACTAAATGCCAAAGATGCTTTAGTTTTGTTATAATAAAATAATTTTCTTATAACAAAATTTAAACTAATAGTACCTATATATTTTTTCCTGTTGTAGATATTTTTTTAACTTACCGCGCGGGTACCATTTGAGGTATAATTATTACTTAAACACTTTTTTTAAACAAATTAAAATAATAAATAAATTAATTTATTATAACAAAAATTAAGGCATTTCTAAATAATACTGGATGTATTATTTATTACTGTAGAAGAAAAAAGTTATTATTTATTATTATATTTATTATAACAAAACTAAATCATTTTTAAATAAAAGGGGAGACTAATTAACTAAAGCATTTTTGGTGTTTGGTAGTATGTATGTTCGGTTGCTTCACTCGAGTTACTTCGGATTAAAAAATTAAGAAAATTGCTGTAGGGGAAGCCGAGATTTATTTTTTAAATATTACATATTTAAAATTCACAAGAAAAAGAAATATTTTTTCCTGTAGCTGGCTGTACACCATCAATCACAAAAATTTTTATTGAAAAATCCTTTGTAAAAGGTATAAAAACTTTTATTAACATCCCTCTAATGGCTATATCATAGAACGTTTTCAATTTTTTACAAAATCATCATCGGTGTTAAAAAGTAAAAAGGTTGAATGCTAGCTGAACCACCAAAGAAATACCAATATAGTTAAGTTATAAAAGCATATTTTCTTGAAATTCCATAGGATGGATAAAATTTATACGGAATTATGCTCTTAGGTAAAGTATGACATTTCCATCACGTGGAATGTAAAATGAGTTGTTGTGTCTCTACATGACGACAGTTAGTTGTTGCCACCCAACTATCGTCATGTAAAGACACAACATCGTTTTATATCCCACGTGATTAGGATGTCATACTTGACCTAAGGGCATTCTTTATAAATTCTAGGGCATTTCCTAATGAAAATTCTTTATGAATTTTATCCATTCTATAAAACTTCAAGGAAATATGCATTTACAACATAACTATATACTATTGAAAGGATGCTCATCCTGGTATTTCTTTGGTGGCTCAGCTAGCATTAAACCTTTTTACTTTAACACTGATGATGATTTTGTAAAAAATCGAAAACGTTCTCTGATGTAACCCTTAAAGGAATTTTAATAAAAAAATTTATACCTTTTAAAAAGGATTTTTCAATTAAAATTTTTAGCTTACTGTGGATTATATTATATCTATAGTCGAGAAAATGAAACTGAAAAAATGGCAGAACATCGCAATTTTTTCGTCCAGCATCGATTTTTACAAAAATTTGGGATTACGCTCATTGCACCCTCTAGTTCAGTTTCTATATTGAGCCGTTGTACGCTTTTGTTTTTTTTAAGGGTGAAAACAACCCCTAATTGTAAAAAATTATAAAATAACATTTTAAACTTTCATATTGTCAACAATTGGTTCTTATTAGGTGCATAATGATTGTTTTATGCTTTAAGATATACTATCATACTATTTCAACCCCTAAAACCACCCTTGTTGGAGCTATATATAAAAAATTGACTTATCCTAAAAGAATAATTTAGGCTTGCATCGATTTACATAAAAATTTGGGATTAGGATCATCTCACCCCGTACTTCATATTCTATATCATGCTTAAGGGAGTTGATTACTTTTTGGGGTGTAACCTACCCCTTATTGTCAAAAATTATATAAAAACATTGTAAACTTTAATGGGTGAAATTTCGTTTTGATTGAATAAATAATGATTTTTTTATACTTTAGGATAAATATCATAATACTTCAACCCTTAAAAATCACCTATAATAACATTACAATTTTTATAAGTATTTTAATTTAAGTAGATAATTTTTAATAGATCTATACAGAAAAAAGTAGAATTAAAGAATTACAAAAACATTTATTTACACAAAAGTAGGAAATTACAGATATGTACAAATACAAATACAAATATGTAGTTTTTTAGTCACCTTCCAGTATACGAACCGGTTCTGTGATGTACATTGAAAATGATCCATAAGCGGACTATTCGAATTTTTCGAAAAAAAAATTTGTTTTATAAACATAGCTCCTTCATTTTTGACGATAAAAAGTTTTTTCAAATACAGTTTCGTAGGATTTTTGAATAGTTATAAGAATGTGTAAACTAAATTCCGTTAGATCTCTTAGTTTTTAATTGGGGTGGGTTTAAAAGGCTCGAATAAGGGGGTGTTTGCTCGTAAATAGAGGTTTTAAACCGCTATATCCCGCTAACTGTTTACTTTAATGAAAATCTAGGTAGAAGGTAGTTTTACTTATTAGAAAAGCTACAATTTAGTAGCCAATGATTATTTTCGTATCTCCAGTATTTTCGGAGATATTTTGAAGTAAATGGTGAAAAATAGAAAATTGCAAAAAATCAATTTTTTTTAAACTCCAATTTTTCTAAAATTAGGCATTTTAAATAGGTCAAACTTCTTGGGTGTATTCAGAATACAAATATAAAAGGATTTACAGAGAGGTGAAGATCAATTTTTAATTATTAGGTTAGTTAGGGGGTTGTTTTCACTGATTTTTTCATAGAGAAAAGCAGGTACCGAGCTTTTTGGATCATGAGTCGCTTGGTTTTTTTACTAGAACCTTTATATTATTATTTTTTAAAAGGTCTAACTGTATGCTTGAAAAAAGATTATTTAAGTTTTCCTAGAAAAATGCAAAGTTTTTCCGTTATTTGGCTTTGAATAATTCAAATTATGCATTTGACGAAAAAAAGCTAACATTTAACATGCCGTATCTCGGTTTGTATTGGTTTTAAAGATATTACAAACAAAGAATTTGATTTGTGTTACTAAAAGATACAATTTTGTTAATTACAGTTTTTTTGATTAAACGCATATTTTTCGAGGTATTCTCAAAAAACCCTGATTTTTTCGTCGAAAAACTGTTACTTTCAAGCGCGAATAACTCGAAAAATATTAGTTTTCCGAAGAAAATGAAAAAACATTTTTTTCTTAGAATTACTTTTTACATCGATTTACATGGTTGAAATGTAATAAAAAATTCCCGCTCCCGAGATGGGGTGGCAACCACCCCCAAGGTTTTAGCGTACAGTGGCATGATCCTGTCTAGAAATGAGAAAATGATCCTTAGACTACTCCCTACCTTCTGTGGAAATTCCAAGTAAATCCATGCTGGACGAAAAAATTGCGAGACAAAATGCTTCATTTCCTCGACTACTAAAGCATGTTTGCCTTTTAGTATTCTGTTTGTTAGGTGGATTAACTCGAGTTACTTCGGATTAAAAAAATGAAGAAAATTTCTCTATGGGAAGCCGAGATATTCTATTTTTTATAAACCATAACATTGTTTATAATTTCAAAACATTCCTGAAGCAGCTCAGTGT
This sequence comes from Diabrotica virgifera virgifera, assembly GCF_917563875.1. Classification (NCBI taxonomy): domain Eukaryota; kingdom Metazoa; phylum Arthropoda; class Insecta; order Coleoptera; family Chrysomelidae; genus Diabrotica; species Diabrotica virgifera. The sequence goes on along the minus strand of NC_065447.1, from coordinate 107,743,639 downwards.
CTGTTTAAACGAAAATCGTAGTTATTCGGATGAATCATAATTATGCTGGTTATTATTGCGACCGTAAAATTATTATCAATTTAATTGTTGCTAAAATATTTGTTAGATTGTCACTGGTTTCCGGAAATATAATCTACAATAAATATTTGATGTCACCAAGCTCTTTAATTATTCATAAATAACTACTCCCCCAAAATTTTAGTTGAACATTAAAGAATTTGTTGGGAAAACCCCGAGGTAAATTTTCGTCGAAGGAAATCAGAAAAACAATATCTTTATGAAGAATTAAATTACGGTGAATTTAAATTTGGGTGCTTTTGGTTTAAAGTTAAAATCTTCTGAGTTATAGAGCAATAATTGAAAAAAAGAAGATTTTGAAACAAAATAGCACACTTTCTGCGGATTTTGCATACCTATTTTTTTATGGCCTTTAAGAACTGCGCCTATTTAGACAGCAACACCTCTACTCTGGGCTAATTAACAAAATTCATGGAAAAGTTATTTACCAGCAATTTTATTGCTGGAATCGAATTACAAGATCCTATATATTAATAATATAGGTATGCAAAGTCCGCAGATAGTGTGCTACCTTTTTTATAAACAAAATGGCGCCGACAAATCGTATTTTTTTCAATTATTGCTCTATAACTCCGAAAATTTTAACTTTACAACAAAAACATCCAAATAAAAATTCACCGCAATTAAATTCTGCATAGAGATATGTCTTTCACAATATGCTCCGACGAAAATTTTCCTCGGAAAATGCGGGTTTTCCTAACACAAACTCTAATTTTCAAATAAAGTTTTAGGTAAGTAATATTAATCAATAATTAAATAACTTAGTGACATCAAAGCTTTCTTGGTATAGATTGTAATTCTAGAAGCCGGTGAAAATTAAACGCATATTTTACAATTCAATTGTTAATTAACAATTTACGATCGCAATAATAACCAAAATAATCATGATACATTGATCAAACTTATAAAGATTATAAAGATGAGGTGCTTATTTAATATTTTATTGACAAAATATAAATTTTTCTTTTTTTTTGCATAATCTTTAAATTTTAAAAAAATGTTTATAATACGCTGGTCTAATTAGTAAAGTACAAAGAAAGGTTATTTACCAGCAATTTTATTGCTGGAATCGAATTATAAGATCCTATATATTATTAATATAGGTATGTAAAGTCGGCAGATAGTGTGCTACTTTTTTTATAAACAAAATGGCGGCGACAAATCGTATTTTTTTCAAATATTGCTCTATAACTCCGAAGATTTTAACTTTACACCAAAAACACTCAAATAAAAATTCACCCCAATTTAATTTTACATAGAGGCATGTTTTCCCGATTTGCTCCGACGAAAATTTTCCTTGAGAAATGTGGTAAAGTTAGAAGCCGGTGAAAATGAAATGAATATTTTAGCAACAATTCAATTGTTAATTAACAATTTACAGTCGCAATAACAACCAAAATAATCATGAGACATTGATCAAACTTAGAAAGATTATAAAGGTGTGATGCATATTTAATATTTTGTCGACAAAATATAAATTTTTCATTTTTTTGCATAATCTTTAAATGTTTAAAAAAATTGTTATAAACAAATTAACATTTCTCAGAAATTGTTTATTATATTCTAATTTTAAAAAATACTTAAAATGAATATTTCATAGGTCTTGAAAATGAATGCTTAAAAAAAATTTCAACCATTTGCAAAAAAGTTATGAAACAGCAAAATAAATATACGAATTCTCCGTTGTTTATTATTTGTTTTAATTGTTTCAAAGCTTAAAAGTGAGTCTATGGTACAATCTAGTTACTCACAAAGGATGTCAAAAATTAGTGCAATGGATATATTTTAATCAAAGATTAAAAATACTTTTTTTTGTAATTTTTAGCGCAAAAGTAGGCCTGATACAGAGTCGGAGCTAAAATGTTCACTCGAAGCGACTGACACGCGGCATGCATTATTTATTAAAAGTGTACGTCTCGCGGCCGGTCGTCGCTCCGAGTGAAAATTTTAGCTACAGTACTGTAGTAGTCGACTTTCGCGCGTGTAAATTAGAAAAAAATATATTTATAATCTTTAATAATTAAAATATAACCGTTAACCTTATAATCGATATTTTTTTGTAAATAATTAGCTTGTACTTTAAACTCACTTCTACCACCGAACAACCCGAAGGTGCACCTCAATAAATTTCATTGTTTAGCTGTCAGACAGATTCTGTGACCTTGCGCCATTTTATCGGTCCAAGTGGTCAGATCCGGCGTTGCTTAAATATATGTTGCAGCACCGGTCTTGATTTTTCAAATAAGTGTAGCAAATAAAATTTATTTATTTTAAACTTATTTAACATATAATTTTAATTAAAAAATCTATTTTTGATTGTGCTCTCTGATACCAGTTTTCAATGCATCGTATATATTTTGGTCTTTTTGGCAGCGTTAAATAATTAAGATATTATGCTGGATAATTTGTTAATAAATGATTTATTAGTTTATATGTTGTTTCATTAAATTTAAAACAGTTAAATGGAAAAATTGCAATACCAAAAATGCCCATACGAATAATTATTGTGTATTTTTAACACATTGACGGACACCTGCTAACTTATTTTCGACCAAACCTACGCATTTGATTATTTATTATACTATTGAATGTTTTGAACTCAAATTTTTAGAAATGATTAAACTGCTTAAAATTAACTGACTTTACTAAAAGAAACTATGAAGATAGGAGCCGTCACCGTCCCACCCACCAAATATATTATGTCAAATGGGACACAACGGCTGCAACTGTTCAATGTAATTTTACGTCAAATTGTTTTATTAGGTATTTAGAACATTAGAGAAAGTCATTTTTGAACAAAACAAATTAGTTTTTTTCTATATGATATCTTTAGTAGCATGGTCCAGGGAAAAGAGGTGGAGTGTCCTGGCATGCCTCACATCTCCAATGACTTTCTGTCCTCTTCTTGTCTCTGGAACACTGTTTACAGCGTAGGTAATAGAACTTTCTATGATGGTTATCTGGTCTTGGTATCAGTTCTTGGAAGTGTTGAGATACTGTACCAGTAGCATAATGAGGTTCTGAATTGTCACTATGTATTGAATTGGCTTGAAGTGGACACAGAAACAACCATCCTTGAAATTGGTATCGAGACCTAATAGCAATCTAATAAGAGCTTCTCTGTATTCTATGTATTTTATCTCTTTTTCTGTAATTTTTTTTGTACAAAAAATAGGAGTTCCAAGCTCTACAATAACAAAGTATGTAGTACGTTTTCAACAATATTTTATGTATACATATAGATAAAGTTTTGTTCTGAAGCTATATTTCCTTGTGGCATTTTTATAATCAACTATTTCAATGATTGAATACAAGAATTATTTTGTATTTTGACAACGACACCCGACTTGGTCGTCGAAACGTTAATAAAATTATTTTTTTGGTAAAATTGTGGCTTATTTCCCATTAAAAATAGTTGATTAGGTAAAGTTTCATAGTTAACACCCAATTTTCAAGTACCTAACCATTTAAGTACATTCAAGTACATACACATTTATAGAAACATTGTGAATTTAAAAATGCTTACCTTGATTCGTCTTTTGGAAAACGGACAAAAATTTGACTGCAATTTGATACCGTGTTTTTACAGTTGATCGCTGCACATATTTAATTCGAACTGCCTTTCTTTTTGTCCATATCCATAATTATTATTGCACAATGCACAAAAACAAAATCACCGAACAGAACAACACAAAATCAAAGTAACCCCGAAACAAGCGTGAACTGACAACAACAATCACAAATTGATCGTGTCAGCAGCGGACCTGTGGACCGAAAAAATGGCCGCCGGCCGTGTGCAAACCAGATGCGCGAACTCTTCCCGCCGAGTCGACTGTGCCTTCGGGTTGTTCGGTGCTTCTACGCTTTGAAAGAATTAAAAAAAATTATAAACACCGTAGTAATCGTATGTTTAATTTGCTGTTTCATAACTTTTTTGCAAATGGTTGCAAGAAAGTTTTAAAGCATTCATTTTCAAGATATTTGAAATGCGCATTTTAGCTATTTTTTAAAATTATAATATAATAAAAACTTTCTGAGAAACGTTAATTTGTTTATAACTATTTTTTTTTTAACATTTAATGATTATCCAAATAAATAGGAAAATAATATTTTGTCGATAAAATGTTAAATAGGCATCTCATCTTTATAAGATTTCAAAGTTTGATCATTGTATCATAATTATTTTGGTTATTACTGCGACCGTAAATTATGAATTAACAATTGAATTGTTGCTAAGATCTTCGTTTAAGTTTCACCAGCTTCTGGAACTGTAATCTAAACCAAGAGGGCTTTTAAGTCACCAAATTATTTAATTATTGGTAGATAATTACTTATCTAAAACTTTATTTGAAAATTAAAGATTTTGTTGGGAAAACCCGCATTTTCTGTGAAAAATATTCATCGGAGCAGATCGGGAAAACACGTCTCTATGCAGAATTTAATCACGGTGAATTTTTGTTTGGGTGTTTTTGTTGTAAAGTTAAAATCTTCGGAGTTATAGAGCAATAATTGAAAAAAACACGATTTTTGGGCGCCATTTTGTTTATAAAAAAAGTAGCACACTATCTGAGGACCTTGCATACCTATATTATTAATATATAGGATCTTATAATTCGATTCCAGCAATACAATTGCTGGTAAATAACTTTTCCCAAAAATGGCCTATTCTCCGATAATCAGCCCAGACTATTCTTAAAATCAACGCCTAACCATACACAAAGACCATTACGAATCCAATAGAACAAACTTTTTCTTGTTTTTTCCTAATTTGCCCAGAGTATTGACATACATTCAAAAAGTACAATTAATGGACATTAAAAGATACAACATAGAAATTAATGACATATACATAAACATCATATCACTGACAAATAATGTCATTGTCTATGATATTCGTTAAGTAGAAAATGGTAATATTTATCAGTATGGTTTAAAGCATGTTTTCTTAAGAAGTGACTTTTGATCGTGACCGGTTCACTTTGTACTTTGGAAAAAACATATTAAAATCTTATTGTGAATGTGATGTTAATTTTATAAAATTATATATCTAAAATCTTTAATGCATGACTAGTGGAGACGCAAAAAAACTTGGAATAGACGATCACAGGATCAGTGTGAATAATAATGAAATTGGAGGTAAATATATAATTTGTCTTTCATTGAAATATGACTCATTTTACGTAAATATTTAAATGATAATATTACCTATACTTATACTAGTCTAGTTTTCTATTTTAGTCGGGATTTTCCATTATTTTAATTGCATTTTCTATTTCCAAAAATTGTTTTTTCCAATTATTGCGCCCAGTACCGGCGCTAGGGTATAAGGCGCCCGCCTGCAAAAGAAGCATAGGCGCTCTTCGGTTTCTTTTAAATTAGTATTTTGTGTAGTACCGGCAGAAAAAAAGCTCATTTTGGCGCCCCCTTAAAAGGGGCGCCCGCCTGCAGTGCATCCCTTGCAGGCCCGTTATCGCTGGCCCTGATTGCGCCATGTATCCATAATTCTCCAAAACGTCTCAAATGAAATTACTTATTACACGAGGAAGCGAAATATGAAACAAATGAGGATTCCTATTTAAGATTTTAAAGTAACCCCCCACCCCTCCACGGTAAAGGACTGTGTTGGTGTCATTCGATAGATTTTTATATTGAACGTGTATGTTTTTAATATTGCGAAACATTCCCTTTTTTTGTGAAGCCCATTTTATTAAGCCCCAATCAAGTCATCAGAATTTTGAAATATACACTGTTCTTCATGTTCTTAACTCACCTGGTATTAATCTGACGTTTTCGAGTTTTTCTAAGGATCTATTTTTTACAGACTTCCCCCAACCCACGCCCTTGTATTAAGAGGCCATATACAGTGATGAACGCACTAATAACCGGCAGAATAACGCAAAGGATGGAAAACATAAAGTTAAAATAAAATAAAGTGACATAAAAAGAAATGAAACTAGTTGAGGTGGAAAATTTAAAGATAAAAACCTATATAACTTTATTTTATATTTATTGTTTCCCACCATAGACGTATCGGACGAGTTTGGCAAATGCCAATGTGGCAGTGACAATTTTAGTTGACATACTCCTCTGATACGTCTAAAGATGGGAAACAATAAATTATAGAATGTAAATTAATAGGTTTTCACAACTTAATAAATGTTTTCCATCTCTTGCGTTATTCTACCGGTTATTAGCGCGCTCATCACTGTATATGGTGGGGGTACATTTACAGGGTACAAGGTTTCTCTCCAAGTAATTTTCTGATGCGATCGAGTAACTGCAAAAATCGCCGCTTGGGCTCCCGTACCATTACTTACAGGCCAGGGTAATAAGACAAAAATATACCCTGTTCTTGACACTTCAGCAGCCACGGTACTGAAGCGTTTTTTCGACAGGTAATACCTATAGGAACAAATTATAACTATTTCCTGCGTAGGATCTGGCGGCCATTTTTATTTATAAACAATTAACTGTCAAAAAATGGCATCTTCCTCTTTTTTTTCAAATCAACGGAAAACAGTGAAACTTATGATTTTTTTAGTACAAATATCTTCGAGATTATGAAAAAAGCTTTAAAATGACGTATTGCAAAGTTTGATGTACTCATTTATTGTTAATATAAATGCGAAAATTTCGGAATTGCAAAAAAAAATATTTTCTCAATATCTGTTGTACAAAATAGTGTACAGCTTTGAAATTTTTGTCAAATGAGGGTTCTTTGGTGCTTAATATGTGATAACAATTTTAAAGCGATTCATTCAATTGTTTAAATTTTATTCAAATTGTTTATCCGAGAGAGCATTTTTTTGCAATAACATAAGTCATAAAAAATGACCTTAGAACCATTCCACAGGTGTCAAAGAAAAGAGCATGAGCTACATTTTCAACATGGTTTAAAAAAGTGAATAGAAAATGCATTTATTAGTAATAAATAATTATGCAAAAGTATCGTCAATTTTTCTTTATAAACTTTTTGAATAACTTTTTCCAAAAAAATTAACTTTTTTACCCTGTTTTGAGTGCACAACTACCAAGTTATGTTATCTATGTCATTATTGATAAAAAATTGTAATAGATATGTATAATTTCTTATATAACAAAATAAAAAGTGTATAAGGAAAGATTTACGATACTTTTGCATAATTATTTATTACTAATAAATGCATTTTTTATTCACTTTTTTTAAACCAAGTTGAAAATATAGCTCATACTCTTTCTTCTGACTTATGTTATTGCAAAAAAATGCTCTCTGGGGTAAACAATTTGAATAAAATTTAAACAATTGAATGAATCGCTTTGAAATTTTTATCACATATTAAGAACCAAACAACCCTTATTTAACAAAAATTTCAAAGCTGTACACTAATTTTTACAACAGTTATTGCAAAAATATTTTTTTTTGCAATTTCGACATTTTTTCGCAATTATGTTAACAATAATTGAGTATATATATCAAACTTTGTAATACGTAATTTTAAAGCTTTTCCATAATCTCGAAGATATTTGTACTAGAAAAACCTAAGTTTCCCTGTTTTCCATTGATTTAAAAAAAAGTGAAAAATGCCATTTTTTGACATTTAATTGTTTATAAATAAAAATGGCCGCCAGATCCTACGCAGGAAATAGTTACAATTTGCTCTTATAGGTATTACCTGTCGAAAAAACGTTTGAGTACCCTCGATGCTCAAGTGTCATGCAAAAAACCTTATTACCCTGGACTATTTTATACGATGTGTACCTATGTTTCTTGTAGAATAACACTATTTTAGGTGATAGTATATTACCTTATTAGACAACGTCGGACAAGACAATTATTATCGAATTGAAAATTAAGTATTATGCATAATATCAATTTTTTTAAAATAACGTGGTTTATGTAATATTATATAAATGGATGAGCGCGCTAATAACCGGCAAAAAAACGCAAAAGATGGAAAACAATACATTGTGTAACAAAAAGAGATGAAACTAGTGCTGGTGGAAATTATCGTTATAAACTTATAAATTAACGTTACATTACATAGTTCCCCACCTTTAGACGTATTAGAGGAATATGACAACTGTCACTCTGACAGTAGAATTTTATAAAATACTCCTCTCACAGACGTCTAAAGGTGGGAAACTAAGTAATGTAACGTTAATTTATACGTTTACACTAGTAAATTTTATAAAATACTCCTATCACACACGTCTAAAAGTAGGAAACTATGTAATGTAATGTTAATTTACACTAGTTTCATCTCCTTTTGTTTCGCAATGTATTATGATTTCCATCTTTTGCATATCCAAAATAAATATTCTGTGTTATCAACGTTTTGTTTAAACTTTTTTTTCGGAAAAACACGGTTCAACTTGAAATTTTATGAGATGTAGGCCCCTAAAGGAGACCATAGATGAGTATTATGACATTCTGCTAAAAATGAAAAATTAATTTTAAACTTTTTTTCTGTTTTAAAATTATGCGATACTTTTTGTGATTAGTGTATTTTAGCTTAACCAATATTGGCCAGTTACCATTATGCGGAAGTCTTCATTTTTGGATATAAAATTTGATTATTTTCAGAGATAAGTCTAATTTGGGATCTACATGATAGACTCACTCTGTATAACTGACGTGTTTATTGAATATTAATGGAATTCACATGCTGCAGTAGATATATTTATTCTTGTTATGTTGTATTATGTGTAAAAAATTAATGATATAGAACATTAAAATAACATTAGTTTTAACCTCAACATAACTCTGCTAGAACATTATTTACATTTTAAAAACACCCCTTGATTACCGGTAAGACAAGACAAATACTATTAAGATCATAAAAACAATATTCAGGAATCAATAGAAGTATTCATTAAATTCATTCTATTTATGGCCTATTTAGATTTCTATTATTACTTCTTGTTATCGATATTCATATCAATAGTGTCATTAGTTCACTAATCGTCGACCCCAAATTTCGATTTGTTTTATTGTAGAACTTAGTACGAAGTCGTATTGAATAAATTAATATTAAAAGTTTATTACATGTAACGTAATAGTGAAATTTAAATTAGAAACAATTAACAATATTATTACAATACATAAGAGTAATGGGGCAGTCAATAGAGTTTTCGCTTACAGAAACAAGAAATCAAACAAGATAGAACTTTTTGTAATTACATTAAAAAATGTTTATAATAAACAACATATCAAAAAGTTCTATAACTCCAGAAGTGGGTGTTTCATTTTTTAATTAAGCAAATGAACCAGGGAACAACGACCACAGTCGTTGTTCTCTAAAATGAACTGCGAAATTAATTGTTTTTTTAATACCTACGAAAATATATAAATTCTAAAAAAATCTGATTTGACCATTGAAAAATTCAGAGAATTTTACACAAAAACCTTACATAAGGATTTTCTAAAATTAAATCTGTAGCTTCTTTAATTTTTTATTTATAACGCTAAAGTCACCCTTCTCACAAACTTTGGCGCACTGTATAGTAGCGTTCGGCGAAGCGCGCGGTTGAGTTAATTTAATATAATTATTTAAGTAAGCGAGCAAATTTAATTTTACAAATTGGAAATGAAAGAAGAACAATAAGGCTATCTTACAGTTATACTAAAAATAAATAAAATGTATGGGCATAAGTACGGTGTGGCCGTAAATTGAAACTCACATGAATTTTGTTTAAAAATGATATAAAAATGTGTAACAAATGCAATTTTGCTTATATAACTCTTAAATTTGCACAACTCTAAATGATGTTTCATTAAAAAAAATCTCAAAAATTTAATTTAAACGATAGGACTTCTCAAAAAATGTAATTTTTCAAAATTTCGTAGTTTTACAGAATTACTACCAATTTAAGAGGGTATTACTCAATTTTTAACAGATACATTAAAATTTTATAGATGTTTTTTTAAAGCCTAAGATGTGGTCTTATAGAGAGATGTTGATTGGGTTTAATCTAATCATAGATGTGACTACCACACATCTCCAATTGCTTGTGTTTTAGGAAGCTGTTGTTGCCGACCAATAACCATGATTTTGGTTTTCTTTTAGTTAGCTATGAGTCAAAGCTTAGTACTTTCTTCCTCGACTTTTTTAATAAGTTAGTAGTTTCTTTTGGAGTAGAGATTAGAAATGTAATGTCGTCTGAAAACGCAAGTTAGATATCTTGAGACTACGTAGGTTTACTCCTTTTTCCCAATCATCCAACACTGTGCGCTTTATGAACTCTGTATAGATAGATGTTAAATAATAAGGGAGATAGTGATTTATAGCAATTTGAAATACAGATGGGAATGACTCATGATGGGAATTATTAGCTACTGATATTTTTTTTTATTTTATCAAAGTTGTAAAACAAAGTTATTTGTGATTCTATCTGCCACAATTCAAAGTAAATCGATCACCATCATCATCATCAAGTAGCCCTGATTTTTCCGGTGTTGAGCATAGACCTGCTTTAGATAGTTCCTTCTTCTCCTGTTCTGTGCTTCAGCTATTCAATTAGCCATAATTCTTTTGAGGTCGTTGGTCCTTCACGTTTGGGTTTTTCCCGACTTTCCTTCTCTATCCGTGGCCTCCGCTCAAGCATTTTTCTTTCCACCTGTCATCTTTCTAGTCTAATCTAGGGTTCCTCTTAGCCTCCTCTGTTATTTTCCTCCATATATCCCGGTCCTGTATATTCTGTCTCCATCCAGGCACTTTCAATATTTTTATGTCCTCCAATCTCTGGTCATCCCATCTACTTTTTGGTCTTCCTATCGCACTTGTTAGATTTAGGTTCCACATTTTAAATTTCCTTACATCTTTTTCTTCTCCCATTCTTCTGAAGTGTATATACTAGTATATCTTTTATTTCTAAATTCAAGAGCCTTTCATAATCTCCTTCCACTGCTTTATTTAGTTCTTAAATTCTTCTTACCATTTTTTCTCAAATATTTTTAACATTTCTGCTTCCCTCTCTGTTGGGCTCATGGTTTCTGAGCCATATATCTTCAGTGTTCGAATTGCTGTTTTGTATACTCTAATTTTCGTATCCCTGTTGATTTTCTTGTTTTTTTTTTATTATAATAACCCGCTTGTATTATGTTGGTAATTTCTCTATTTCTTTCATTTTTGTTGTTAATTGTGACTCCTAGGTATTGAAAATTACTTACTATTTCAAACTTATAATTCCCGATTTTTATATTGCTTTCCTCTGTATCTTTGTTTTTTTATCTACTTAGTTGTCTCTTTATTTACTGTTAAGTCTCTTTTTACCGCTTCCTTTTCAATTTGTCTAGTTATGTCCTCTAAGGTTTCTTTTGTCTCTCGCGAGCACCGCTAGGTTGTCAGCATATGCTACTATCTGGACTAACTTTTTGGTAATCGTTCCATTGAGTTTTCCCCTCTTAATTATGGCGTCTAAAGTTATGTTAAAGAGCGTAGTTGACAGCCCATCTCCTTGTCTTACTCCTGAATTGTATTCAAATTCTTTTGTTTTTCCTTCCTGCGTTAATACTGATGCTTTTGATCCTTTCATCTTTCCAGGCGCTTCTATATTCCTCATATCGTTTACTACTTCTGGTCCCTTAATGCTGTCAAACGCTTGCTTGCAGTCAATAAAAAGGATATGCAGCCACGTGCCATATTCATAGAATTTCTCGACTCTCTAAGTCACTATGTATATGGCATCTACAATACATTTTCCTTTCCTAAAACCATTTTTATATTCCCTTATTTTTATATTTGTATGCTCCTTCAATCGTTTATTTGTCATTGTGGTCAAGATCTTATAAACCACATTTAGAAGAGTAATATCTCTGTAGTTTTCACAAACTATTGGGTTGCCTGTTTTAAATATTTCGGAACAATTAACCCTTTTCCCGATTATCTACGCATTGATTCTTTTAGTCAAACGTCTGTTTTATCAGGTTATACAATCTTTGCTGTATGGCTGTCCCTCCATGTTTAATCAACTCATTAACTAGACAGTCTGGTCCCACTGCTTTATTTTGTTTTAGTTGACTAATTACTTCGTTAAATTCCTCTGCCGTTGGTATGTTTTGTTAAAGCCGTTCTCCTGCTGTTCTTTCCAAATTTTCATCTTCTTTTGCTTGATTTGCTTGTATGTTTTCTTGCGCTAAGCGATTTTTGAAATAATTTAGCCACTCTTTCTTTTCTATATTGTTGCCATATTTAATTTTTTATTTTGCTTGTTAATATATTTATAGAGTTTGCCGTTGTTTTGTGTATTTTTCTGGTGCATCCATACTTTCTTCAATCCACCTCAGCTTTTTGTGATTTATTAGTTTTGTTGTATCTACTTTGATTTTTTGGTATACTCTGTCATCATCTGTGATTTTTGTTCTTAACCATTTCAGCCTTGCTGAGTTTTTCTTCTTTAATATTTCTTTGCATTCATTGTCGAACCAGTCATTCCTTTTCTCTACATATTTTCTTCCTAGCACTGTATTTGCTGTTTTCTATACTTCTTCGTATAATTTTTCAAGCTGATTCAATATTTTTATTTTCTATATTTTCCAATATTTGTTTTTCCGTTTCTTGTTGATATTATCGTTTCTTTATTTTTAACTCTTCTATTTTCCATATTTTTCATTTGTTTTCTTTTTTCTCCATATTTATTGAGAAAAACTAACTTACAATAATAGTATATTGTACAACAAGAGAGAAAAAAGACATATTTCTCACGAGTGCATAAGTTTGTTGGCACGAGCCGAGGTACGAGGCGAGTGCCACAAATCAAGCAAGAGAAAAATATGTCATTTTCTCTCGTGTTGTACACTGTACTTTTTCTATGGATGCGTTTTTGTCAAGAGTTCAAACTTCAAAATTAAATAATTTAGGTGCTTTTAGGTATATTACATATAGGCCTAAATTGAAATAAAATATATATACACATAGGTATTTAATATTCTTAATATTTATATACTTTATTTATTTAAAATTATAATTCACAGTTGAACAGTCTTAAAAGGTAATTTTTGATAAGTTTTGACAAGTTTGAACACATTTTGTTTGACAAAAATAATTGTGTTTGTATTGTGCATGTTACCACGGAAATGGCGATCATATGTATGTAAACCGGCGGTGAACCCGTGAGAAAACATATTTCTCACTGCAATGGCGGACTTTTCTCACTGCCTGAGAAATTGTTCATTTTGAATATATGTAAGTAGTGAGAGAAGTTGCACATTGTATAGCATCCACAGAAAAAGTAAGTTTAATGGTATATTTTTGTATTCAAAAAATTTAAGATTCATTCAAATCGATTACACATATTTATTCATAATGTTTTCGATCCAGTCGGACAATCACCAATTAAACATCCTGTTAATAGTTAAAACTATGCACATTTTTGGTTATTTACAACTTTTAAATTACATAGTAATGTGATTACATTATTGTAAAATTAAGATGACAGGAGGAATTTAAAAGCTGTTATTACAACAAAACAAGCTTATAAAAAATAGTATATGTTTCTTCAAAATATTTTAAAATGATACGTATTTGTGTATTTGTTTTATAATCAGGAAACAATAACGAATAATTGTGGGCTAGACGAACGTGTGCAAATTATAAACTATGGGTATAATAATGGATATTGCACACGATTACATTCAGAAGCTATTAAATGAAGGCCAATGTACAGGTACTAGTAATATTTTTTTAAAACATGGTAGTCCAGGAGGGATCTGTTTTAAATTGGACAATTTCTATAGGAATTTATTTCTCTTTCTCGCGACCGTTTAATAACATGCTCATTATGCAATCTTATTGAATAGATAATGGTCGCATTCAAGAAACGAAAAAGTAAGGGAACAGTTCGCGATGGAGCAGTAGCAGTAACAGTTGTGTTTCGTCTTGTGAACGCTTCGCTCCCTAATTTCGTGACAGCCTATCACTTTCTGTTATACGTGAGGTTATATACTTGCTTCTGCGCAATAAATTGTTTTTAACTTTATAATAATGGTCAAACACTATGGATTGTTTACGGTCTGCGTTATTTTCCAATTGATAGTTAGTAATTGACGCCATCTTTCAACAAGTCTATTGACACATTTAAAAAAGTAGCACACGCTTGACGGAAGTAGCGGAATTAAAATGAGCTCACTGTGACAACGACCGTTACGTAATACGTTCTGCAAGTAGCACCACATTCATAGAACGAATTCCCAACAGTTGCTGAACCGCTCCGTCAATTTTTTGTCTGCCGAATGCGACAAATGACAACCATGCATTACCGTACCCGTGACTAACAGTTCATTACTTACGGGTCATTACTCACGGGTATACTTAAACAAGCTATTGGCTCCGTGCGTCTCCCCTCTACTTACAGTCACGTGACACGCTGTCAGATTTTGTAAGGACGTTTTAACATTGAGTCTTATGGGATTATTTTGTTAAACTTGAATATTTTATTGTGTAGTGATAATAACCGAATACAATTGTTAGAATTCATTAGTTATTAATTTATACTGTAATTTATAGTGCAACAAAAATATTTTCTTTTTCGTTAATAAAGATTTATTGATATAAACTGCGATAGTGAGGTTATGTATACAAAATCAAAGTGATAATCAATATTGGAAAGTGAAGAATTTATATCAGATTAAGTGCGTTTTTATTTTCTGTTTATATTAATACATAATATCACTAGCGTGACACGGCATTTTTTTTAAATGTCTCATTTAAACATACACAAAGCGTCCTGATAAAATTTCAAAAAACCGCCACCATGAGCAGGTCGGTCGATTTTGCTTTGACACTTTGTTAACGCTCGGAGCGAATACATGCCTAGTGACATATAAGACAGATATAAGTTCGTCCGCTATAACTTTTTCCGTGCGTCACGATTCATTTTCAAACAAATTGAGTCAAAACATAAAGTGAAACGAACGTCGATGTGTATATACATTTTGTATACTGTATACTATACAGGGAGTCCAGAAACTCTATCGACAAACGAAGACAGGAGATTCTTCAGATAATTTTAGGACAACTTAGCCCAATTCACCGAGTCCGAAAATGCTTCCTAAGGGATCTAGAGCTCTTTGAAGATGGCGGTTTGTAATTTAGTCCTGTCGCCAGGGGGGGTACAACGGCCTCGTTAATTCAGATGGACTTACCCAAATTTTTTTTATGTATTTTGACCCGTAGAACACGAATTTTTTGGGTAACAGTTGATCCGGATGTCGATAAGATTGTTATAGACCAAGAACTTGAGGAATCAAATAACAGCGATTTTTGGCAAAACAAAACAATATTTTGTATTTTTTGGGTCATTTTAAGCAAAAAATATTTCTACAAGTTTTTTAGTAGGATGCACAGTTTTCGAGATAAACGCGGTTGAACTTTCAAAAAATCGAAAAACTGCAATTTTTAAACCCGAATAACTTTTGATTAAAAAATAAAATAGCAATTCTGCTTAGCGCCTTTGAAAGTTCAAGTCAAATTATGTCGGTTTTGATTATTTGCATTGCTAAAAATTTATTGTGTTATTGCTAAACAAAGCTACAAACAACTAGT
The DNA here is from genome assembly GCF_917563875.1 of Diabrotica virgifera virgifera. Classification (NCBI taxonomy): domain Eukaryota; kingdom Metazoa; phylum Arthropoda; class Insecta; order Coleoptera; family Chrysomelidae; genus Diabrotica; species Diabrotica virgifera. The sequence continues at coordinate 107,728,040 of NC_065447.1, read as the reverse complement.
GCGTGAGTGATGTTTCTATGATTTCTCATTTAAAATCGAACGAGTAGGTAGAATAGGTACTAGTGCAATCAAGACTATTTCTACGTTACATGCGTTAAAACGCATGTAAAAGCACGGGAAACCCTACGTGTTTATAGCTTTGTTAAACAATAAAAAAATAAATTTTTACCAATGCAAATAATCAAAACCGATATAATTTGACTTAAACTTTCAAATGCGGTAAGCAGACTTGCTATTTTATTTTTTAATCAAAAGTTATTCGGGTTCAAAAATTGCAATTTTTCGATTTTTTTAAAGTTCAACCGCGTTTATCTCGAAAACTGTGCATCCTACGAAAAAACTTGTAGAAATATTTTTTACTTAAAATGGCCCAAAAAATACAAAATATTGTTTTGTTTTGCCAAAAATCGCTGTTATTTGATTCCTCAAGTTCTTGGTCTATAACAATCTTATCGACATCCGGATCAACTGTTACCCAAAAAATTCGTGTTCTACGGGTCAAAATACATAAAAAAAACTTGAGTAAGTCCATCTGAATTAACGAGGCCGTTGTACCCCCCCTGGCGACAGGACTAATTAGTTTTTCTTAAATACCTCCAGAACGCTTCAATTTAGAAAAACGAAAATCGGTACGTATATTTATCTTACAGATATAAATCGATTCCATCCATTTCCAATTTCTAGTACCGATCATAGGCGGCCGTTTTGGGTAGGGCAATGGATATTTTATCACATACCTTTTTTCTTTATTTTTTAAGAATTTTTGACACTGGATTATTAAATTATGAGGTATTCTAGTAAAATAAAAGTACTAAAAGGTACTCTTGGTTTAAGTCGGTAGGACACATTGTTGTCTAGGAAAATCAATTTGAAAATTTTTCGTTTTCTGAATTTGAATAAAAATTGAAAAAAAATTAAAAAAAAAACAGTGTATTTTACCAACTTAAAGCAAGAAAAACTTTTAGTACTAGAATACCTCATAACTTAATAAACTCGAGTCAAAAATGCTTAAAAATAAAGACTAAAATGGTATGCGATAAAATAACAGTTGACCTACCCAAAACGGACGCATATGACCCGTACTAGGAATTCGCAATTAATGAAATCGATTCATCTCTGAAATATAAATAAACGTATCAGTTTTCGGCTTTCTAAATAGTTTTTTTCTGAAATTTTTTTTGGAAATTCAAAAAAAGAAAATTTTTCAAATTGATTTTTCTAGAAAACGGTGTATCCTATCGACCTAAAACAAGAGCACCTTTTAGTTGTAGAATACCTCACAATTTAATAATCCAGACTCACAAATGCTTAAAAATTAAAGATAAAAAAGTTATGCGATAAAATAGCTGTTGCCCTAGCCAAAACGGACGCCTATGACTGGGACTAGAAATTCGCAATGCATGAAGTTGATTTATCTCTGGAAGGTAAATATGTGTACCAATTTTCGTTTTTCTCAATAGAAGCGTTCTGGAGTTATTTAAGAAAAACTAATTATAAGACGTCATCTTCAAAGAGCTCTAGCTCCCTTAAGCGCTGGTTTCCTCGAAAGCGGTGCCGACAACCTCCGATTGTAACACTGCGATAAATGACATCATAAAAAACTGTACCATGCAAAAGAATAGCGTTGGTTTCCAAGGATGCGTTGGAAGCCACCGCTTGCTGAGCTTGCACATTCCATTGCCCCAGTGAAGAGCCTTGAATTTTTCACCGTAATCTAACGTAATTCATCGCAGTGCTACGATCTCTATTTGTCGGTGCCGCTTTCGAGGAAATCCAGGCTTTAGGAAGTGTTTTCGGACTAGGTGAATTGGGTTAAAATATCTAAAAATTATCTGAGGAATCTCCTGTATTCGTTTGTCGGTAGAGTTTCTGGACACCCTCTATAGTGTATACTACACACATCGGCGTACGTTTCACTTTATGTTTTGACTTAATTTGTGTGAAAATGGATCGTGACGCATGGGAAAAGTTATAGCGGACGAATAATATAAAGGCAGGTAGAAATAGACTGTCATAGCTCACATGAGCTTCCGTGCTATTACATTTAAATCTTTCAATTTGAGTGTCTAACAGAAATACACCAAAATAGTGTTGTTTATCTTTATATAAATGATACTAATACATATACAGAGAGCACGTAAAGGTTGGAATAAATTCATTATTTCGTAAACCGGTGACTTTAAGGAAAAATCCCGAAACCGCTCGATTTTTATTTTTAAATTATTATTTTTTGGCATATATACCATACTAGTGACGTCATACATCTGGGCGTGATGACGTAATCGATGATTTTGTATAAAAGAATAGGGGTCGTCTAATAGCTCATTTGAAAGGTTAATTCATTCTCTATCCCGTAATATACACATTAACATAATTATTTATACAGAGTTCCAAAGAATATTTTTTAATTAAATTAATTGACACAAAAAGAAGCATCAATGAAATTTATTTAACTGAAAATACATTTTACTGCTGCCGGAAAATAGAAACAAGTGTTTATTTTAAAAGTAAACAATGCTTTTCGCTTAAATTAAGTGTTTTAACTGCCGAGAGGCAGGTGGTTGCATGGGCGCCCATACCCATGGGCAGGAAGGGGCCGTGGCCCCCCTGGCTTTTCGGGTGCTGCATACTATATATGGTTATCCAAAGTATACAAAATATATGTGCAACATCTTCACGTCTGCCCCCCCCCCTGAAAATTTTTATATGGGCGCCCGTGGGTGGTTGGAAGCTTTAATATTGAATTTAACCCTTAAGTACTAACATCTTAAATCAATGGCGCAAACACTAAATAACCGCCTGACAGACGGGTTTCACATTTTACTGGTTATTTTTCTTTTGTTAAATATTATAATGCAAAAAAATATGTCGATGACTTACTGAAAGTATTACTTATCCGAAAAACACAGTAATTTATCTAGTTTTTCTGTATTTATTAAAATACCAAACATTATAACAAGAATGGAAGGATTGTTTGTGTGACTTTTTATTCCTGAAAAAAAGTGGGATAAAAATGAAACAAATTAAAGAATCTTGATAAAAATTTATAATCGAGTTAAACAAAGAGTAATAAACATGAAAATAAAAAAAAATTTAAAAAATATTAAAACAAAAAAAAACTGACAGGCACTAAAATTTGTACAGTGTAGCAATGGTAGTCAGTGGCAACATTTTCATCACAAATTGATCCCGCTTCGCTTACGTCGTCTTCTACCTCATCAAGTCATTTCAAAAGAGTTTCCTCATAGTCTTTATCCCCTTATTTGAACTTTTTGACGAACTGGGGCACATTATGTTTAATAACAAACTGGGCACAAACACTAACACCCCGTCTATTAGACGGAAATCACACTTTGAGTCTAAATATCTTTGGAATAACAACCTGCAGCAAATTGCCGAATTCAATACTAGTAAATAACAACCCAACTTGAAAAGTCATAAACGGATGACCTTCAAATTTTTCTAGGAAGGGAAATATCCCACTTTCAACAAACGATGCCGTCTGAGAGACGGTGTGTTAGTACTTAAGGGTTAAGCGAAGAACAATATTTATTTGTCAAATAGTAATGTCTTCCTGTTTTCTGACAACAGGAAAATGTATAAGTTTTTAGAGCACCCTGTAAAAATAATTATGTTAACGTTTATATAACTGAATAGAGAATTGAATAACCTTTCAGATGAGCTATCACTTGACTCCTATTCTCATTTAAAAAATCATCGATTATGTCATCACGTCTAGAGGGATGACGTCACTAGTATGATACGTATGCTAAAAAATCATAATTTCAAAATAAGAATCGACCTGTTTTGGGATTTATTCCCAAAATCGCCCATTTATGAAAAAATAAATGTATTCTAACCTTTACGTGCTCACTGTATAATCCTATAAGGGTCGAGACATTTACACTTCAGTATTATGGACCAGGGCATTTAGCACTAAAAACACCGGAATAAATCGATTTTTAAATACAGCACCTAGATACTGGCAACTGTTTGTATTATGTTCAGAATGGTGTCAAGAAAAAGGTCTATGTACTATGGAAAAATGGGTGGAATTGCATAGTTACATTAAAAAGTGCATAAAATGCATCCAAAGTGCATAAAAATGTCAAAATGTATAAACATATGAAGGCCAGATTTTGTTACACCGGAATTTTTGGCGTCCCTGAACACGGCTACGCCATAAGAACCGAGTCCCGGGAGCACCTGTTGGCCAGGCTAAGGCACGTCATCTGGAGGTTCGATGGTTATAGGCAGTAAATTGGACCGTGTTATGTAATAGCGGATTAAGCGCCAAAATGTAGTTTTGAGATAAATCGTTTTAAAGATTTTAAATTTGTTTTTGGTACTATTTCTAAAATATAGTACTGACATGTTTCATATTTAATATATTAATGCAAATGTAAATAGACTTTTACATGTGTTTAAAATTTTTTTAAAATAATTTATATTTTAAAAGTTATTCGATCAAATGTCGCTTAATTCGTTAATGATTTTTTAAGATATGCATGAGTTAAGATCCGAATACCGGATTAAGAGACATATTTGGCGCTTAATCTGATGTTACCTGACAAAGGATGTCTTTTAATTCGATATCTTAAACGTTGGTAAATATGTTATGTTTTGTAATAAATAATTAACCGACTATTCGTGGCGCTTGATTCGTTATTACACTTACAAAGATGCGGATTTTTGTTTATGACAATGGATTATGTACCATTATTGGCGTTTAGTTCGATGTTACAAATCCTATTCGATGTTACAGGCACTTAAAAACAACTTTTTTTTAAATTTTTTTACAAAAAACGTATTTTTATACATAGATTTGCACCCTAGCTGCAAGATGGCACTAATATCTCGATTTTGGACTTTTGGCGGTTAATCCGTTATTACATAACGCGGTCCAATTGATGCCAACAGATTACTTGGAGGTTTCTGGAGTCGCTTAAAACGAATACATCATTTGGACCTACCCCCGGAGCACCTGAAGGCTCTGGAGTTTCGAGTGTTTTGGCATTAAATTGATGCAAATAGATTTCTTGGGGGATTTTTGGGGTTTCTGAAAACGAATATTGCATCAGAACGACACTCGGAGCAGTCGGGGATTCTGGTGTCTAGGGTCACGTCATCTTCTGGAGTTTTGAATGATTTCGGCAATTAATTGATGCAAGCAAATTCCAGAAGGGGAGTGCTTGGGTTGCAAAACACGAATACGCCGTCAGTACCAATTCCCGATCACTACTAAGGACGTAATTTTCTGTAGTTTCGAAGGTTTTCGGCACTGAATGCTTCAAATGGATCGCAAGGCGGTTTTTGCGATTTGCTGAAGAATACGAATAGGCCATCAGAACTGATTCCTGTACCACCTGGTGCCAAAGATCCACTGCTAAGGCGTGTTATCTTTCGGAGTTTGGAGGATTTTTGGGCACCAGGAGCACCGGGGCTCGTTTCTGATGGCATAGCCTTGTTTAGTTACCTCAAAACCCCCCGAGTAACTTGTTTGCATTAATTTAGTGCCGATAACCTTCGAAATTTCAGATGACGTGTCTTAACAGTGATTCTGGGCACCAGGTGTTCCGGTGGTCGGTTCTAATGGCATATTCGTCTTTAGAGACCCCAAAATCCAACCGAGTAACAAAATCTGACCCTTAATACACCTCTTTTTTAAACATGTTTATGCACTTTTGGATACCCCCACTATTATGCACCCCAAAATTCATTTCTGTATAGTTAAAAATCGATTTATTTTGTGCTAAATACCCTGGTCTATTATTGTAACAATAGTACCGGGTGTCAACTTATATTTTCCCCCATTTTAACTGACTATGACTTCTAAACGGCTTAAGATAGAAATATGCGGTTTTCGCTGAAATGAGTTATTTTAGTAAAAGTTTTGTCTGAATGGACTGAGTTTTTTATACCGCTTTCAAATACGAAAAGAAAAATGGCGGATTTTTGAAAAAAACGTTGTTGACTTTTTTTAATGGAACACCCAGTATACTTTTTTGTAAATTAAAAGAAAGATCATTCACCTATCCAGAGATATAAAGTATTTCAAAATCGGTTGTCAAATCACTGAGTAATTAATTTTTAAAATGAGAGGTGCAACGTGGATATCACATTCCTAAGTAAATAACATAATATGTGATTTCCACATTGCATCTCTCATTTTAAAAATTAATTGCTCAGTCATTTGACTACCGATTTTAAAAAAATTTGTATCGTTGGATAGGTAAATGACCATTTTTTTATGTTTTTAGGTAAATTACCATTTTTTATGTCGCTTTTAAATAAAAAATGGCGGATTTTTGGAAAAAAACATTTTTGACTTTTTTTATTGAAATACCCAGTATAATTTTTGCAGCTTGAAAAACGGTCATTTACCTATCTAGCGATATTAAATTTTTTAAAATCGGTTGTCAAATGACTGAACAAATAATTTTTAAAATGAAAGATGCAATGTGGAAATCTCATAACATAATATCATTTTGCTTAGTTATGTTATTTAGGTATGTGACATCCACGTTGGACCGCTCATTTTAAAAATTAATTACTCAGTGATTTGACAACCGGTTTTGAAAAATTTTATATCGCTGGATAGGTGAATGACCTTTCTTTCAATTTACAAAAAAATATACTGGGTGTTCCATTAAAAAAAAGTCAACGTTTTTTTCAAAAATTCGCCATTTTTCTTTTCGTATTTGAAAGCGATATAAAAAATTTAATCCATTCAGACAAAACTCTTACTAAAATAAAACATTTCATCGAAAACCGCATATTTCTATCTTAAGCCGTTTAGAAGTTATAGGCAGTTAAAATGGGGGAAATTATAAGTGGACACCCGGTATTATACGCCTCTAAATAGTAGGCAAGCAATTAATCAGTAGCGTACTATTGGTGAACTACGTTTGTTTTTGTACATTTTAATAATTTTAATCAAAAAGCAACAAAGAAAAAGCTGATTTATTTGCTGAATATCTAACTGAAGTATTCAAGCCACACGACAATGACCACGTACAAGAAGTAGAGCAGGAACTAGCCTTACCAATTAATCAACGAGAGCGACTAACTTTAATTACACCGAAGGAGATCAAAGATGAGATTAATCATTTGAATGAAAAGAAGGCACCAGGCACTGATCTCATAACAGCAACAATGCTAAAACAACTTCCTAAAAAAGGTATAATGAAATTATTGTACATATTAAATGCAATCTTAAGACTTAATTATTGGCCTATATCACTAAAAATTGCCCAAGTAATTATGATGCCGAAACCTGGTAAAGCTTTAACGGATGTTTCATCATACCGCACAATAAGTCTACTGCCAGTAATGTCAAAACTTCTTGAAAAGCTGTTAGTTAAAAGAATTATGAGCGACCTAGAATCCCAAAACTGGATCCCAGAACACCAATTTGGATCCCGGCAAGGTCATTCTACAGTGCAACAATGCCATCGCATATCAAATGTAACTAATAGAGCTTTGGACAATAAACAGTATTGCACAGCAGCCTTTCTGGACATCAGCCAAGCATTTGATAAGATATGGCACCCAGGATTACTTTATAAAATCAAAAAATCCCTACCCAACAAATAGTTCGACTTATTAAAATCATATCTAAATCACAGAGAATTTGAAACTAAAGTGGAGGATGAAATATCAAACCGTAACAAAATTCAATCAGGAGTCCCAGAAGGTAGTATATTGGGTCCACTTCTTTATGTACTGTACACATCTGTTTTACCAACCTCTCCACAAACCACCATTGGAACTTTCGCTGATGACACAGCAATATTTGTAACTGAAGAGGATCCAAGAGCTGCAGTATTAAAACTTCAAGAACACCTAGACCAAATTGGACAGTGGTTAAAGAAATGGAAGATAAAATCTAATGAAACTAAGTCAACACATATAACTTTCATACTAAGGAAAGACCAATGCCCAAATATTAGCCTTAATCAAGTCAACATACCACAACAGAACATCGTCAAATACCTGGGGATTCATCTTGATTCTAAATTAAACTGGAAACAACACACTTAAGGAAGAAGAAACAAATTGAGTTGAGAGTGAAAGAAATTAATTGGCTTATAGGTAGAAAATCTCGACTCTCAATTGAGAACAAACTGCTGATTTATAAAACAGTCATCAAACCTATATGGACGTACGGTATAGAACTATGGAGTTGTGCCAGCAAATCAAACATAAAAATTATCCAAAGAACTCAATCAAAAATTCTACGCACCATCGCAAACGCCCCGTGGTACATTTCCAACCAAACCCTTCATACAGACCTAAACATCCCGTTAGTCAGCACAGTAATTCAGTAAAGCGCCAACAGACACCACGAGAAATTGGAAGGCCACCCCAACCAATTAATAGTACCATTACTGCAGCCACTAAACAAGAGAAGATTGCGAAGATTATGGCCCATAGATCTTCGCTGAAACTGAGATGAAACTGTTGGGTGATGTACCTCATAACGCCATTTTAGTGTACAATACTACATTGATATAAGTTATTGTACTTGTTTTCAAATTAACTCGTAGAATATGTAATTCTGATTGTTAATGAATGCTTACAAAAAAAAATAATAATTTTAATCGATAATAGTTGACAATCATTTTTAATTTTTTTTAATAATAATATGATAATTATTTAATTAGTTAATTATATGTAGTTTATTTCACAAATTGTTAAAATTTAATAATATATTGTTACAACTTCTTTGAAATACTTTTATTCGACTCAACAGAAATTACAATACTTTTAAATCGTTAACTCAATCTGACAATATCAAACTTCAAATACTGGAATACAACTGAAACTGAACTGAACTATAAAATGTCAAACACATATGTTTATATAGATTCCTGACGTTCTAGACGTCACCAGACATTTCTGGGTTATTCCATGTCATCCAGAACATTCTCGTACGTGACTACTTCTTCTTTAACGTCAAGGGACTTATTCCATGTAGGATCAATCTACGGAAATAACACTGCTCCCTCCTTTATAGTTATTCGCCTCGAATATCTGGTCTATCAGGGTCTGGTTGAAGCCAACAGGGTGGATCAGTTCCATGATATGGGGCTAATCTCTCGATATGAACTACCTTGGGTTTAATTCTACCTGAAAACTGGATGTGGTAGATAATATCGTTTATCTTATGCAGGAAGGCAGAGGTGTACGGGCCTTCCCAGCTTCGTTGAAGTTTCGGACAAAGTCCTTTCTTACGTGTGGGATTGTATAACCATACTGGGTCACCTCTTTCGAATTTTGTCCCCGTAGCATGCATATCTAGCCTGGACTTGGCTTTATCACTTTGAAGCTTCAAACTTTTACGGGCAAATTCGTAGACCGTTTCTAATTTTTCTCTTAAATTTTCAATGTACGTCAGGGATGAACGTTCTTCTTCGCAGGGAGGCAATCTTCCGAAAATAAGATCTTGAGTAAGCTTCATTTATCTACCGGTGATCATCATAGATGGAGAATAACCAGTTGCTTCATGTTCAGAACTTCTGTAGGCTAACAGGAATAGAGGCATTAAAGTATCCCAATCTTTTTGATTATCAGCAACAAGCATGGAAAGATATTGACAAATAGTTCTATTGTGTCTTTCGATCATTCCGTCTGATTTTGGATGGAGAGGCGTAGTGCGAGTTTTCTTAATACCCAAGATTTTCATTAATTCTTGCCATAATTCTGATTCAACATTTCGTCCTTGATCAGAATGCAATTCTAAAAGAACTCCATGTCTTGATACGACGTGTGTTATAAATGCTTCGGCTACTGTAGTCGCTTCTTGATTAGGAAGGGGTGCAATTTCAGGTCATTTTGAAAATAATCCATTGCAACCATTAAGTACTTGTTACCTCTCTCTGTCGTTGGAAGTGGACCGAGAATATCAACTGAAAATCGTTCAAAAGGCTCTCCGGAAAGATAGTGTGCCATTTTACCACGACTTCTTGTTCTAGGGCCTTTTCTACCGTTACATAAATTGCATTTCTTACACCAATCTTCTACATTTCGGCGACAATTTATCCAATAAAATCTGTCTCGAACTCTGGTCAGTGTCTTTTTTACTCCAAAATGTCCTCCAGACAGGCTGCTATGAAGTTCTTGCAACACACATTTAATGTGTGATTTTAGCAGTACCACTTGTTGAACTATACGTACTCCATCGGGACTTTCCCACTTCCGATATAACAAACCATTCGAAAGTTGTAAGGATTTCCATTGAGCCCAGTACGCCTTTATAGTCCGACTGTATTTAGATATTTCCTGAAAAAGAGGTATTACTCCATTTTTAAGCCAATCTTATATAACTCTTAAGTCGTTATCTTTCTTTTGACTCTTCTTAAGGTTTTCCAGAGAAGTGTGGTCATTATCTTCTTTCTGTTCAACTGTCGTCATCTGCAGACTTATTTCTTCGGTTACATTCTATTTTTCTGTTAGCTGACATTGGTTTTGAACTTGTAATTCATTTAATGCATTTTCTAATTCTTGTAATTGTTTATTTAACACATTTTTCTCTTTCATTAGTTTCTGGCATTTGTTTTCCAGATTGGACTGTGTAGTTATTGCATTGTTTCGAATTACCTTACACTCCTCTTGCAGTATTGTCATCTGTTCTCTTAACCTTTCTATTTCATTTTTATTAATCGCTAATTGCTCCTTCAAATAAGTAACTTCAGATTCCAGTGTACTTTCTTCCTTCCCTTCTATCGTCAGCTGTAAAAAATCTGTTTCTTAGTGACCACCTATCATCATTTCTAGTGGCACTTTGTGACAGGCTTCTGGATGTCGAACTAGGCGACCTCCTAGTCTCATTATTTGATTCTTCTTTCGTCGCCTGGAATTTATTTCTGCAATTATTTTTCAAATGTCCCATTCTTCCACAATTAAAACATCTGTTTTGATTTTGAGATTGTTGTTGAATATTTTGCAGTAAGCTTAACATCTGAGATAAAATAGGTGGGTCATTATCTGCAGTAGTGACTTCGTCATGTTCTCCAAATCTTATCTCTTTTAATTTTGGGCGAGATCTGGAAATGCCTTTCGCCGCTTCAAACTCCTGAGCTGAGATTAATGCTCCATTTAGCGTGTTGTGGTGTTGTAATCAAAGTGTCTGTTGCATTCCGATATTATGTAGTCCATCTATAAATGCCTGTATACCGATTTGTTCTAGAAAAATCTTTAGGTGCTTGAGGGTATGCTAAATGCAATAATCTTTATATTTCGGCTTCGAACTCTTGCAAGCTTTAGTTAGGTTTTTGATATCTAACTTTCAGTTGACTCTGGAAAACCTGCTTTAGATTCTGCTGACCATATCTTGTCTCTAAAGCTTTTACGAGTGACATATAACTAACTGCATCCTGGGAAAGAAATTGTAGAACGGTTGCTGCTTGTCCTCTAAGTGACACTACCAAGGAAGCAGCCATTTCTTTCTCGGTCCATGCAGTTGCTCTGGCTGCAGCTTCAAATTGGATACGATACGTTTCCCCATGCTGTTTGGCCATCGAACGTAGGTGGTTTCAAAATTTTGGTTGTCCTAATTGCACCTGGTTCAACTACGGAATTTGATGAAGCTATATGTTCTGATTCGATATTTGTTGCTGAAACAATATTGGATAAAGAAGATTGGTTTTTAATTTTTCTTTCTAAATCAACTACTTGTCTTTCCAAATTAAATTTCAAATCGCTTTGTTGCTGTTTTATTTTAGTTTCGAAATCGTTTTGCTGTTGTACTAGTTTATGGTCTAAATAGTTTTGTTGTTCGTCTATTTTGTTTGTTAAATCGTTTTGTTGTAGTATTATTTTATTTTCTAAATAGTTTTGTTGTTCGTCAATTTTATTTTTTAAATCAGTTTTTACATCGTTCTGTTTTTCCTTTAATTTATCTATTCTACTAGTAATTTAACTTACCTCTAACTGAAAATTTTCGTGAATTTGAGATAAACTATTTATAGTTTCTACCTCTGCTTGTCTATGCCTCTCCTCATTTTTTCCTCTTCTTGTCTACGCCTCTCCTCTTTTTCTTCCTCTTCTTGTCTACGCCTCTCCTCTTTTTCTTCCTCTTCTTGTCTACGCCTCTCCTCCTTCTCCTCCCTGCGCTTCTTCTTTTCCTGTTCCATTTTCAAAAACTATGCTGGTGGTCCGGACGTATCCATTTCTTTTTCTAATTTAGAGGATCTTTTATTTACCATAAACAATTATCCTCAAAATCTTCTTTAATACCTCTCTTGAATCCCACCGCTGCCACCAATGTTTCAGCTTCTTAGAAATACTTTTATTCGACTCAACAGAAATTACAATACTTTTAAATCGTTAACTCAATCTGACAATATGAAACTTCAAATACTGGAATACAACTGAAATTGAACTGAACTATAAAATGTCAAACACATATGGTTATATAGATTTCTGACGTTCTAGACGTCATGAGATATTTCTGGGTTATTCCATGATATCCAGAACATTCTCGTACGTGACTACTTCTTCTTTCACGTCGATTTACTTATTCTATGTAGGATCAATCTACGGAAATGTCATAACAATATATTTATAACTTAAGATATCTTTTTATTAACCCAGTAAATGAACGGTAAATACGGCGATACCGTGTAATTCTCAGGGGAAACTCCAAATTGCATGAAAATTTGGATTCAGGTTCTACTTACGCTCCACTTTGAAGTTGAATTTGTACCGTTGGTTGCTTTTACTTGGGGGGTGAGAGTCACCCCTCCTGAGGGGTGAAAAAGGACACGTTCAAAATAAGCCCGGAAATGGATAGAAAATTTAATAAAATATTTTTTGTCCTGGTAAAAGGTATATTAGTTTAAAAAGCCACATACAAAGCAATAGGGCCACAAACATATAAACATATAAAGGATGGATAAAATTCCTATGGAGGTGGCTTTAGTGCAACATATTTAGGGATATGTACCGAAAACAGCACGAATCAAAGTCATGACTTCTGAACATTTTTCTGCCTCCGATAGAACCCAGGTCTTGTGCAGGAAAACCACTGAGTGAGGTGGTCATTATTAGTGAAGTTGAATCATTGATGTAAGCTCGTTAGTTATCAATCGCAGCTCTATTCAGCGCAAGCGAGAGATTAACCGATGATGTAAGGTTGCAAAAAAATTACAAAAAGACTTCTAATTTCTGGCCCTGTTATTGTTCATTGGGGCGGCAAGGGAATGGAGAACTTAACTTCCAAGGAACATGTGGATCGCCTTCCTGTTCTTCTGGGTGTTCCAAAATTACACAGCGGAACATAAATTCCCAGGAAAATGCTAATTTGGAATATTTACGGAAATGGGTTCATTAATTCGTTGCTCTATGTTTCTGCATGAAACACAAGGCCAAAGTCTGGGACATATGCCATTCTTGAACATAAGTTGGGAGAGGTCTTGCCTTGTTTAGCCTGCCACCACCACATGTTGATACTCACAGTTGAACCTGTGTTTGATGAGATAATAGTAATAAATCATCTGGCCTCCAAATAAGCCTTTTCAAAATATCTACCGGCTTTCACAGATTATACCACAGAAGCTATGATTTCAAAGAGTCGCCAAGATATTTTTAATTTTCCATAAATGAAGTTTAACCAAGAGATGGCTAAAATAATTCTTAGAATTTTCAGTGACTTTTCTAGATGGAGTTCCAAAGAAAGGGAGTAGTTTCTATTATCCTGGGGCCATTCATAGTGCGAGATGGATATCTAAACTCCTATATGCAATATTCTAACTTGAATAATGAATATACGAAATCTGTAGATCTGGAGCCACCTCTAAATATTAATCGATTTTCATGAAATTTTGCACGTTTAAGTTTTATGTATAATGAAACAGTTTTTGGGGGTGTATAAATAATTTTCTTTGCATATTGGGGAAAATAATTTTCTTTGCATATTACAAGGGCCACCCTAGCGGGCATGTGTTCCACGCTGTCACAGTAAGCTCTCCAAGAGATCGTCTTTAACCTCTTAATCAGAGACTTGTGCTTCCTTAAAGGAAACCAAGTGAACAGGCTTACCAGTCCTCTTTGCCCCATTGAAGAGGGATATTCCGAGTCAGTTTACGTTGTCTCCCTACCTGAGGTGTCCACCGAGGAATAGCGGAACCAGCTGTCCAACGGAACCAATGACACTAAATAAACACTCCGTAATAAACTTGATGGATCTATATAAATAGATCTATATTATTAATTAATAATTATTAATATGTGCTAGTTATCTAAAACTAAAGTTACCCACTCTTTTGCCGGATCGACAAATTAATTATGCAAAACGAAAACACTTCCAATCTAATGTCGTTTACCTTCCAATCCTAATTATTGGCTAGCGTGGTAATACGTAACGCTTTCCATTAATAATGAATATACAACAGTTGGATATCGAACGGGGAACAACTACTTGTTATCCTTAAAAATAGAATCAAGATTTCCTTAAGCATATTAATTTAGTCGTTAAAGTAAAGGTTGGTTATTTAGTAGAAGTTTAATGACCTGTTCAAAGGTTACGGGGGTTGAAGATTGTAAACACTTTTACTTATAAATTAGAATTCTATTTAGTAATGTTAAATTTGTAATTAGGTACTTTCATGTTAATATTACTTATGGCCCAGGGTATTTAGTACAAAATAAAGTCCATTTTTAAATCTTACAATTTTTGCATTATGTTCAGGATGATGTCAAAAAAAAGTCTACAATAGAAAAATGGGAGGAAATGCATAGTTCCATTTTAAGGTGTATACAAGGCATCCAAAAGTGCATAAACATATCAAAATAAGTATATTAAGGGCCACATCTTGTTACTCCTGGGTTTTTGGGGTCGCGAATACGCCATCCGAACCGATCACCGGAGCACCTGGGTCCCAGGTTCACGGCTAAGGTACGTCATATGGAGTAGTGTGTTAGTCACTAAATGGATGCCATCAGATTACTCTGGGGTTTTTGGGATTACCGAACAAGAATACGTCATCAGAATCGACTCTCGGTGCAAGTGGTGCGCAAAACCCTCCAAACTCCAAAATATAATATACCTTGCAGTGCTATTAGGTACCAGATGGTCCGGGGGTCATTTCTGAGAGCGTATTTCTATTAACCTACCCCAAAACCCGCCTAGTAATCTATTTGCATGCATTCAGCATCGCAAACCTTTAAAACTCCAGAAGATGATGCGCCTTAGCAGTGATACTTGGCACCTGGTGCTCCGGGGGTTGGTTATGGTGACGTATTCGTGTTCAGCGATTCCAAAAACCTTAAAGTAATCTGTTTGCATCAATTTAGTGTCGACAGCCTCGAACCTCCAGATGACGTGTCTTAGAAGTGACCCTGGACATCAGTTGCTCTGGTATGCATTTTTTGCACTTTAAAATGCCGTTTTGCATTTCCCCCTACTTTTTTCTAATCTATTTTCTACTTTTCTTTCCTGCCATTATTCTACACACATTGCAAAAAGTTAAGTCTCTAGCTGCTGTATTAAAAATCGATTTATTCCGGTGTTTTTAGTGCTAAATGCCCTCGTCTATTCTTCTTCTTCATGTACCATGTCCTTTCAGAACGTTGGTTACCATCATAGCTATCCTAATTTTATTCACTGCCACCCTAAATAGTATGCTTGTATCAACACCATACCAATCTCGCAAGTTCTTCAACCATGAGGTTCTTCTTCGTCCTGGATCGCGTTTGCCTGCTATTTTTCTTTGCATAATATTTTGTAGCAACCTATATTTGGGACCTCTTATTACATGTCCGAAGTACTCCAGCTTTCTCTGCTTGGTGCTTTTTATGATCTCAGTAGTCTTGCTGAGACGTTCTAGTATTGTGTTCTAGTATAGTTTCGAATTTTCTCCACCCAGGAAACTTTTAAAATTCTTATATAGCACCACATTTCGAAAGCCTTAAGGCGATTTATATCGATTTTATTCACAATCCAGGACTCGACACCATAAAGTAAGACCGAGAACACGTAGCAGCGAAGTGGGCGGATCCTCAATGCCAATTTTAGGTCTCGGTTACATAACACCTTGGACATCCTAAAAGCGGCTTTAGCCTGCTCTATCCTAGATCTAATTTTGCCGTGACTTTCTGCGTTACAATTTAGTTGCTGTCCAAGGTAAACGATTTTATCAACTTGATCTATTGTAAGATAAGTATTTATTATTAATTTTGCACATTATGCTCAATATTCAGGATACATTTTTAACGAAAAAAATTATATCTACATATTCAAAAGCACTAAACATATATTCGCTGTGTGCAAGTACTTGGAGGGGATACGAGAAACGATCGTGCGTGAGTGACGGAGAAATCTTGCAACTTTCTTAACATAAATTTCTTAAATAATTCATATCGTCAAATTGACGTATATTTCTGTCATTGAAGAAAATGGGATTTTTACACAATATTGATATGGTTATGCAATTATGCAATTATTATAGTTAATTTAATTAATTGTATTTTGCGCGTAGTACTGCATTTTCATAATTAATTTTTTTTACTACATATCTGCAATATTTACCTTTTGATTACAGAACCCAATCTTACTTTTTCTTCTTATTCTATTTTGGGCTGTGGCCTTGACAATTATCCAGTAACCAGGACTAATAATCGGCGGGCTGAAAAGTTCGTAGGCTGACACATAGATGGCGCTACTGGTATTAAATCCATATGATTTTTAGTCAGCCCTAACTTTCAAAAGATGTGTTTATAAATTTGACAGCTATCGATCTATTAGTTTATGAGATTTATTAATCCAAAACAAGGATTAGTACACTTTTTAACAGGACATGGACCGTACCCAACATATTTGGAAAGATTTAACTTAAAAGATGATGCATATTGTGAATGTGGAGAACTAGGTACACCAGAACATATAGTGTTACATTGTGAAAATACTATAGAAAATGAAGAACATAGGGAAATGAGAAGAAGATTAGAAAGAATTGAAATAAAAGATATATTACAAAATTAAGAATATTTTGGAATATTAAACAATCCAACAGAAATAATATCTAAAAAACAACAAAAAATCTATAATAATAGAAGAAGACAACAAATAATCCAACACTGATGAAGTTGAGTAAGATAAACTTAAAATAAATAAAATAAAATATAAATTCAAAAATAGATATTTACAATTATAATAATAATAATTCAATATAAAATAAATAAATAAAAATAATAATTCAATAAATAATTCATTAAATTTAAAAAAAGACTACCAAATCTCTTCTGAAAATAGAGGGACTGTCTTTATAACTTAGAAGGGAGTTGATAGTACCAAAAATATTTTAACAAATGTATATTGTTTATTTAAATTTGTTAAATGTATTTGTTAAATGTAATTAATATATTATGGCAAATTAATTGATAAATTGTAAAAATAGATTAAGTAGTTTAGTAAAAAATGTAAAAATATAAAAAAATATCTGTAATCCCATCAGGAAAAAACTACCTGGATTAGTCGCTAGAGGCCAGTTCATATGTATAAACAATAAATAAATAAAAAAAAATAATAAATAAATAAATAAAAAATAAAAAGTTTATGAGATATAGCATTTTAAGTGAAGCAACTTTTGTTATTTTAAAAAAATTGATAAAAAGGTCGTACCTTTCGTAAATTTCGTACCTTAATAATTGATTGCTTTTTGGAGAAAAATAATACTGCTAAAGCCAAAGCTTGGCTTGATAAACAATATTCGGACTCTGCACCAGGAAAATCATCCGTTGAGAAATGGTTTGCTAAGTTTAAACGAGGCGAAGTGAGCACCGAGGGCGATGCATGCAGTGGACGCCCCAAAGAGGCTGTTGCCGATGAAAATGTCATAAAAGTCCACAAATTGATTTTGGATGAGCATAAAGTGAAGTTGTTTAAGAAAGTTGAGACTGTAAAGATATGAAAGGAATGTCTTGGATATATTGTACATGAATATTTGGGTATGCGAAAGCTCTGTGCAAAGTGGGTGCCGCGAGAGCTCACAGTCGATAAAAAACAACAACGAATTGGTGTTTCTTGGAAGTATTTGAAGCTATTCAATCGTAATAAAACCGAATTTTTATGTCGATATATTACAATTTATGAAATATGACTCCATCATTTTACACCTGAGTCCAATCGACAGTCTTCCGGGTCGACTGCACGTGATAAACCGACTCCAAAGCGTGGAAAGCCGCAATAGTCGGCTGGCAAGGTTATGGCATCAGTATTTTGGGATGCGCATGGTATAATATTTATCGACTATCTGAAAAGGAAAAAACTATTAACAGCCACTATTACATTGCGATATTGGGGCGTTGGAAGGACGAAATCGCATAAAAATGGCACCATTTGAAGAAAAATAAAGTTCTGTTTCATCAAGACAACACACCGTGTAACAAATTCATTCACCAGATATGGCTCCCGGCGACTACTACCTGTTAGCTGACCTCAATATAATGCTCGCTGGAAAGATATTTAGCACCAATGAAGAGTAAGTCGCCGAAACTGAGGCTTATTTTGAGGCTAAAGACAAATTGTATTATAAAAATGGTACTGAAAACTTGTCTGACCGCCATAATCGTTCTATCACCCTCAAAGGTAACTATCTTGAATGATAAAATAAAATTTTATCATAAAAAAATTTCTTCCTATGTTAGCCTACGAACTTTTCAGCCCGCCTGTTATAATTGGCCAATATAATTAAAAGTGCTAAAATTGTTGCTGAGCTATGAAACCAGGTGTCGCTCTTCCGAAATTGCACGGTCCCAATAGGGAACTTGCACATTTTTGTTTTATTACATAATAATGTTCAATTTTGTTTAAAAATAATATTTTTCAAATTTCACGTCTCGATACCTCATAATAACTTAGAAGTACAAATTTAAAACCATCTATGTATTTATATCATTTCAAACGATCCAAAAAGCGCGCGAACCATTGTGACGTCATATTATCTTATTTTGTATGATATTTCTAACGTCTTACTTAAAATTACATACAATTGTGTTTACTTTGGAGTCTAACACAGTTTTTGAAGAGTCTCCTTTAGAAAAACCCTCTTCGGTCATTTAAAAAAACTGTATTAACCAAAACATATATTACGAAAATAAATAGTTCACAACAGTTAACAACTATCTAAAGATTTATAAAAACTGAAATACACCATAAAATGATTACAACAAGTAAATGAATATAAAACGTAATTAATTAATGAGGGCGCGTTTTGTGCTGGCCGCCATAATTTGAATTTTCCCTCGTTAATCGTCTTTAGATGCCAAACGAAAGACAAAAATAACTTTTTTTTTTCTTTGATATACATATATTTTAAATTATGTTCTGTTGTGATTTACAGGGCCCTATTTACATGTTGAACCCGACTAAGCATTAATATTACTAGCGCCCCACGCCTTTATATCCCGCCTCCCTCAACCCCCTCATAACCCACCAACTTTTGGCTTTCGCTGCTGATTATTTTAATAAAAACTTATACCCTAGTGTTCTTTTGCACTATTGACAATATTATATGGTTATAAAAGAAAGGTGTGCTAAGGATTGAAAATAATAAATACAAAATTACAGTAATTAATATTTTCTGAGGTTTGAATAATAATAGTTTACAATAATACACAGAGAGTGCTTACAATTTTCTTAAAAAACACATCTTAGCGGGATTTGTCTTACCTGCACGCCGTGACACGGTCTACAGGTACAACGTAAAGAAACTAACATAATTAGTAAATAATATATTCTCACGGTTATGTTTAAAAGTGGTATTTTAAATCATCGCTCTTATATTTTTTAAACTTTTAACGTGTGGTAAACTGTGCCAGCGTGTACTTGGAGCTAGGCAATGCGAACAAAATCCGCCCGTTCCGTGTCCTAACAAATTTGGCGCTCTAGGCCAGTGCCTTGTCGGCCTAGTGGTAAATCCGGCCCTGGTGATTTATAGCGTTTTTTTTTAATTAAAAATTTTGTTCAAGTTCCCTATTGATGAGTGGAGTAACCAAAAAGGACAAAATTAAAAATAAGTATATTAGGGGAAGTCTAGGGGCTGCATCAATAAATGTTAAATTGGAAATAGTCCAATAAATGACCATTTTGGAGTGTAATTTTCAGGGGCAACTCCCAATTCCATGAACATTTGGATTTAGGTTTCTGTTACCCTCCACTTTAAAGATGAATTTGTGTCGTTGGTTGCTTTTACTTGGGGGGTGACAGTCACTCCTTCTCGGGGTGAAAAATCAAACGTTCAAGATAAACCCGGAAATAGATAAATTAACTGATTATAAGCAACTTTCGTTATATAGAGTTTTTTATTTATATTATATACCTCGTCCAATTTACTTACCGTTGCGCGTCATCCGCGCCATAGCCTGTGACACGATACCAACTCGAAATATTTAGGCGGTGAGCGTGTTCTTTTTTAGAATCAAAATTATTCTAAAGGGGAACACACCTACCGCCTAGATATTTCGTGTTGGTATCGTGTCACAGGCTATGGCGCGGATGACGTGCAACGGTAAGTAAATTGGACGAGGTATACGTGAATCAATACTTTTCGAGATATTTGCGATTGAAAATGGTTATTTTTCGACAAAAAACGAGTTATTTAAGTAAACGAGTTAGTTAAAAACTCAAAAAGTAAATATTTTATCGAAAAAAATATTCTTAGAAAAATTGTAGCTTAAAAAAAACTAAAAACATGGTGTATAATATCAGTAAAGTCTATAAACCGAGTAAAAGCAAAGCTGTAGCTCATGAAAGATACGTTCTTATTCGTCTAATTTCAAATCGAATATTTCAACATGAAATCACCGAAAAATTAAGCAATTCTCGGGAAAAACTAATTAAACTTTTTTAATGGGTTTAAAAAAAGCTTTATTTTTATTTTTTACAAAAGTCTCTGGCACCAAAAATAAACGAGTTACGCTGAAAAAAAAGTTGGTCCCTTTTTTTGGTAAAAAAAATCGTGAAACCCTTTATTTAGCACTCTAAATAAAGTTAATCGTTACCGCTTTACCATTTACTTTAAATGTATGTACCGGGTGTCCCAATAAGAATGGCCCTCGGCCATATCTCAGGAACCGTTTATAGTACAGCGTTGAGAAAAAAATATTTATAACAAAAGTTGCCTCAAAAAAGCCTGAAAATTATTTTCATAATTGTAGGTCCACCGCGAGAGGTCGTAATTGAATATCAAAAATTTAGAAATCAATATTTTACAAAATTTACCTAATAAAAGGGCACTGGAAATCCAATCATCGTATTCTTCATAAAATTCTGCGCATATTTGATTTCACAAGTTTAAGTCTACCTTTGCAAATAAGAGGTGGGGGTGAGTAGGAACCTTCTTATGAAAAAATGGCTGTAAGTCCGGTTCTGCTAAATCGAATTTTGCATACTTGGTCTTGTTGAAAACAGCGTTTTTTCGTCAATGTAAGTATCTTATTTTCGACATAGCCTAATTGTTCTAAAATCTAGTTTTCTTTGGAAAATATTAAATACAAGTATGCATTTTTAATCTTGTATTACAATATTAGACCAAATTAGCAACATAATACCGAAAACCGTATGTCGATACCTTTTTTCTATCTCGAGATATCTTAAGAAATGTGTAAATTTTAAATATAACTGTTACTGTCACCGGTAAACGAGGTTAAGGAAAAGTAGTGTGCTATGGAAAAAACAAATAAACATTTTCCAGATGCAAACGTATATAATTAATTAAAACAACAATCAGAAAAACAACACTATAAAATATAACAAAGAAATAAAAGCAAATACATACTTACTTAGTCTTAGTGACAGCCTAAATTTTCAAATTGTTGCCCATCATTTTCGATGCAAGAATTTACTCTTTCAAGAGTTAATTGAATAGCAACAGATTTAACTGTTTTAGACTTTTATTTATGGGGACGGATTAAAGACCTTATTTTGCCGCTAGGCTCACTACTCGAGAAAACATGATCTAGAATCTGGAGAATACGAAACGTCACTCAAAGCATTGCGAAAACATAAATTGAGACTGCTGTTCAATCTATTCTTCTTATTTTTGTTCTTCTTCTTCTTCTTCTTTTTCTTCTTCTTCTTCTTCTTCTTCTTCTTTTATATAGGCAGTACTGCCTGTTTTTCTACTCTTTTTTTCTACTCTTGAAAGAGTAAATTGTTGCTTCGAAAATGATGGGCAATAATTTGAACGTTTAAGTCGTCACTAAGTAAGTAAGTTACTTTATACCTAAGTAAGTAAATTACCTTATAGTTATTAAGGTACCAAGGGAATTATAAGGATAATAACGCTTGAGGTCAATGGTGTATAGACCGAGGGCCTTCGGCCCGAGGTATATACGTTGACCGAAAGTGTTATTTTTATAACACCCGTGGCGCCTTCAACGTTTAATGTCCGACTAAATTATTCTTTATATGCAAAAAATTTAAGTGAATTTTGAATTAATTAATTTTCAAATAAGTACATTTACCAGAAATAATGTAACATAATTGTGGTAACCATAGTTTTACTTAGAGTTTTATTTGTCAACTTGACAGTATTTAACTCGTTATTTAAATTTAATAGGCCCTAGGACGTTATTTTTTAATAACACGCCCTTGGGCGTTATATCGTACTTAATAGACTTCGAAATAATGTCATTTTGTTAAATAATATACCAGTCGGACATTAATAAATTAATAACTAATAAAAACCATGTAATATTTAAGTTTTATTTTCAACTAGTGGTCTAGTTTCAACTTCTACGCAGAATGTCACTGATGATCTGATAAAATCGAAAACGTTCTGATGAAATTGTATAATCCATTTGGATGACTTTTTAAAGTTTTTAATAAACCTGATAATTCTTTACGAAGTATCGAAGTTTTTACTTCTCTGTAATTTTTTTAATAACTTTGATATAGAACCAACTTCTGGGATTTTCCCTATAATTTGTATCAATGTTTACCCTGTAGACCTATCACCTGTCAAAATGCGACCGTCCAATGGCGACACGACCACTATCGACATCGATCACATGAACCTGGCCTAAAATAAAAATAAGAAATAAAGTAAAAGACAGACGTACTCGCAATCGTTTATTGTTAACTCCCGACTACCAGTTTCGCTCTTTATAATACGCAGAGCTTTATAGAGAGCGAAACCGGTCGTCGGGAGTTAAAAGCAAATGATTGCGAGATCGTCTGTATTTTACTTCATTCAAAATGTACCCATATGCAACCCATTTAACTTTTAAAAATACGAAAGCCGATGTTTCCGTCCAAACCTTTCATATTTAGTCCTGTCGCCAGGGGGGGTACAACGGCCTCGTTAATTCAGATGGACTTACTCAAGTTTTTTTTATGTATTTTGACCCGTAGAACACGAATTTTTTGGGTAACAGTTGATCCGGATGTCGATAAGATTGTTATAGACCAAGAACTTGAGGAATCAAATAACAGCGATTTTTGGCAAAACAAAACAATATTTTGTATTTTTTGGGCCATTTTAAGTAAAAAATATTTCTACAAGTTTTTTCGTAGGATGCACAGTTTTCGAGATAAACGCGGTTGAACTTTAAAAAAATCGAAAAATTGCAATTTTTGAACCCGAATAACTTTTGATTAAAAAATAAAATAGCAAGTCTGCTTACCGCATTTGAAAGTTTAAGTCAAATTATATCGGTTTTGATTATTTGCATTGGTAAAAATTTATTTTTTTATTGTTTAACAAAGCTATAAACACGTAGGGTTTCCCGTGCTTTTACATGCGTTTTAACGCATGTAACGTAGAAATAGTCTTGATTGCACTAGTACCTATTCTACCTACTCGTTCGATTTTAAATGAGAAATCATAGAAACATCACTCACGCACTAGTTGTTTGTAGCTTTGTTTAGCAATAACACAATAAATTTTTAGCAATGCAAATAATCAAAACCGACATAATTTGACTTGAACTTTCAAAGGCGCTAAGCAGAATTGCTATTTTATTTTTTAATCAAAAGTTATTCGGGTTTAAAAATTGCAGTTTTTCGATTTTTTGAAAGTTCAACCGCGTTTATCTCGAAAACTGTGCATCCTACTAAAAAACTTGTAGAAATATTTTTTGCTTAAAATGACCCAAAAAATACAAAATATTGTTTTGTTTTGCCAAAAATCGCTGTTATTTGATTCCTCAAGTTCTTGGTCTATAACAATCTTATCGACATCCGGATCAACCGTTACCCAAAAAATTCGTGTTCTACGGGTCAAAATACATAAAAAAAATTTGGGTAAGTCCATCTGAATTAACGAGGCCGTTGTACCCCCCCTGGCGACAGGACTAATTATAGTATAGGCCTGTATCCCGCGTACCAAAAAAAGTTGATTGATAGCAAGCTGAAAATTTGTTAATAGCTTAACGGTGTCTAGGCGAACAAACTTTGATATACGGGAACACTGGAACAGGGGAAGTTTTAATTGTGGAACAGTTTAAAAATTTGGAATGTCAGATTACGAAAACGCCCCATATATTTTGTCGGGCAGAACTTCCAATTGATTTGTTACCGCTTCATTAAACTTTCATGTAAAAAATCAGACTGCTATTTATCACCAATATAAATCCTGTCATTTGACATATTCTTCGTGTTCCACTCATTAAAATGCCCAGTTGGTGATAAGCACTTGTCTTATTTTTGCATGAGAGTTTAATGAAATGGTAACAAATCAATTGGAATATTTTTGTCCGACAAAAACTGTTCCACAATTAAAATTTCCCCTGTTTCAGTATTCCCATACACCAAAGTTTATCCGACTAGACACCGTTAAGTTTTTAACAAATTTTCAGCTTGCTATTAATCAACTTTTCTTGGTACGCGGGATCCAGGTCTAGTATCTTACCGGATGCGGTTCGTCCCAGGAACGGATTGCAATGTAAAGCTCAGTTCATCGGAAAATATCTGTGCCCTTAAGTTAGCATGTTGCTGTAGACTATGACTTTGCCTCCGACATAAAATCCCTAATCGACTTCACCTCCATATCCTACTTAATGCGTTCCTTGAAGAGGAACGATAAAACCCGTTATCTAAATGATAAAAAAAAACCAACTACATGGATACGCAATATCCACACCCGCTTTTAACAGTGCAGTAAAACCTGAGACCCATAACCCAAGAACGCTCACACATCAACCACAAACACTAATATGTATATGCATACACCAAAATATAACATGACCAATACTCAAAACCATAACTACACAAAAACACAACAATAAGGTTACTGAAAAGAGAGCACTCTCATATACTCCTTAAGAGTCGACAGCTAAATTAAAAGAAGAGATGAAGATTGGTTTCTATGGTTTTCCAATATCATAGCTTAATAATATCAGCTCCTAGCTGAGGATCTAGTCGCAGGTAACCTCCACGCGTTTTACAAAATTATAAAAGGCCAAAATTCTAAAAGGAATCGTTTGTTATCCAACAACTTGTGCTTTCGTGCCAGGCTTGGTAAAAGGAGACAACGGAAGAAGAGAAGCTAGGATATGGAGTTGTTGAGAACTCAAGATGACGCTAACTCACTCCTACCCAATTATGTCTACCTTAAATAGGCGTATCGCCTAAGCGTGGGTTCATAACGTTCACGATTCGTATTGGGTATTGCGTAGTGGGATGGGAAGGGGAACTGGAAGTTGGAACTAGCGAATTGGGATTGAAAATAGAAATCAATCATCAGTGTTGTCAAATCGGTTTCGGTTTCGGTCAAGTAACAAATTAATATTCGCGAGCGCGGGTGAGAACAATTTCACAATTTTTTCTTTGAATTTGTTATTTTTTTCAGATTGTGACTTGTCCGGTTTTTCACCGTTGTTTATTTTAAAATTAAAAAAAAAACGGTTATAGCTGGGACAACACAACATCCGAAAAAACTGATTTTTGCATAGTAAAAAAATGGTTTTAGATAATAACCGATAGGCTTTTTTCACTCCTACCTACTCTTCGGATTGGATCTTCCTACTCATCCCGTAAATCCTTTTTCTTCTGCTTCTTTGGTTTATTGGCCTCCACCTACTTGGGTACTCAGTCAGCTCATTGTTGCGACTATTTATCTTTCTGATATTTATTTTTACCTTACAGATCTATCACCTGTCAAAATGCGACCGTCCAATGGCGACACGACCACTATCGACGTCGATCACATGAAGCTGACCAATAATAAGAATAAGAAAGTCGACGCTTCCGTCCAAACGTTACACATAGTACCTTACCGACTCCGGTTCGTCCCAGGAACGGACTGCGACGTAAAACTCAGTCCTTCCGAAAAGAGCTGTGCCCTTAAGTTAGCATGTTGCTGTAGACTTCTTAGCCAATGGATTTTGTCGCAGATAGGGTTGAGCATGATCTTAGTGGTTTGGGCATTGCTTGGCGCGTATGCCTTTTATAATACAGAAGGTAAGTCAAGTTTTTTTTATTTTTGACACTAAAGTCGCATTAAATTAATAGTCCTTGGAAACTAACATAAAAAAACATTTATTTCCTGAGACTTTTTTTATTCAGTTATTCATGTCGATTTGGACAACTTTTCTATTTTGGAAAATTGTCGGGAGGGGGGCGTCTCATAAATATAGAGATTACGTCCGACAACTGGGGTACCCTTACAAATTTGTCGGACAATATTACCAGTAAACTGCACAGTCGAAAAAATGAAAGATTACTCATGAACGATCACAGGAATCACTTATTTTGTAGTTGCTGTCTTTTTCTAAGTATAACAAACGTTTGTTATTTAGACAAAGACAGCAAATACAAAATAAGTGATTGATGTTATCGTTTATGGGTAATCTTTTATTTTTCCGACTGTAAGTATTTTTATCAAACAATCTTGAAAAATGTGTCATCACTTATGACATGACTTTTTAGTGCGCTCCACATAAAGGGGGGGGGGGAGATTTTTGCAGGATTGTTTGATAAAAATAATTACAATTTACTGGTAATGTTGCCCTACAAATTTTTAAGGGTATGTACTCCAGTTATCGGAGGCACCAAAGTTTATTTACGAAACGCCCCCTCTCGAAAATTTTAGGAAATAGAAAAGTTGCCCGACTCGACCTAAATAACTGAATAAATAAGTCTCATGACAGAGGTAATAATTTTTTTAAATGGTGGGCCCAAGATCTATAGTACCAAAATATTGTTTAATTATGTAATTATTATTTTGTTGAATAATTATTGTTTAAAAATTGTGGTACATTACTTATTTGTCATGTTCGTTCCTTTATTCAAAAAGTATTTGATAAGGAAAGTTCATTTTTTAAATTATGTAATTATTTTACAGTCAAATTCATTATAATCGTCAGAAGAGGTGCCTGTTTAATTTTGCAGTTGATCCGAATGTCAATAAGTTTGTTATAAACAAAAACTTGCCAAATTACAAAAAAAAACGATTTTCCGCAAAACAAAATTTTTTTATCGTATTTTTGGGCCATTTTAAGCAAAAAATGCTGTAGAAGTTTTTTCGAAGGATACATAGTTTTCGAGATAAACGCGGTTGAACTTTAAAGAAATCGAAAAATTGCAATTTTTGAACCCGAATAACTTTTGATTAAAAATAAAATAGCAATTCTGCTTACAGTATTTCAAAGTTTAAGTCAAATTATACCGATTTTGATTATTTGCATTGCTAAAGTATAATTTTTTTTATTGTTAAATAAAGCTTTAAACAAATAATGTTCGAGCGTTTTGACGCGTGCCCGCTATGCATGCTACGTAGAAATTGCCTGTTTGCAGGCGCTTTCACTTGTACATACTCGTTCGATTTTAAATTAGAGATGCACTGAAAACATCACTTAAGCACTATTTCCTTATAGCTTTGTTAAACAATAAAAAAATCATTTTTAGAAATGCAAATAATCAAAACCGGTAGGTATAATTTGTCTTGAACTTTCAAATGCTGCAAGCAGAACTTTGGTATTTTATTTTTAAATCAAAAGTTACTCGTGTTCAAAAATTGTAATGCTACGATTTTTTAAAAGTTCAACGGCATTTATCTCAAAAACTATGCATCCTACAATTAGAATGGTTTTTACTTATAATGATTCAAAAATTCAAAAAATCTTTTGTTTTGGGAAAATCGCTTTTTTGTAATTTTGCAAGTTTTTTTGTCTATAACAATCTTATTGATATCCGGATCCACTGTTACCCAAAAAATTCGTGTTCTACGGGTCAAAATACATAAAAAACTTAGGTAAGTTCATCTAAATAATGGTATTATTATAGGTATCTAAATAATTGTACCGTTTACAATAATTGTGTACAATAATAATAAACCGTTGTACCTACTATTTTTTTATTGTTAGTTAATCTGCTGACATGGTCCTTTAATTTTTTCTTCTTTTCTTTATCCATCTGATTATGTTGTCGGCTTCGCACTTCTTCCTTACATACTTGTGTCTTTGTCTGTAATTTATTAAAGCTCTTAGTGTATTCACCCCAGTTATTGTTGGTATTCGTTTTTTTTTATAATATTCTTTATCGCGTCTTCTTGATCTTCACTCGATATTTAGTGGCCTGTAGCACAAACTTTCCTATTCCTTTTTTTAGTTTTATATGTCTAGAACCATATTAAAGAGGTAGGAGTTAGAAACTAAATAGAAACATATGAACTTATTATTAAACTTATTTAGCGGGTTTAGTTTGCCGTATATCGACCCTCCCAACGAAAACTGCCGTAACTCAAAATCATTTTTCCGAGATAATTGCGTTTAAAAATAATTATCGTGAAAACTGATTTTTAATTACCACTAACAGTACTGGATCCGAATTTAAATCGACCTTCACCCGTCTGTTTACCAGTAGTACATTTTTTTTCAAATTTCATACATAAACAAATACGTCTTGCATGTATTGCCTATCAAAATATGTTGATATAGTATTTTTACTACAAAAGCAAGATTACGTTGGTCAAAATTTTTGACGTATGAGCACTGTCAAAACATTAGACTGTGACTTTTCATCATGACCACGTTTATGCCATTACTAGTCAGAGATATTTTTCTTTGTTTTTGTTTACTATAAAAAAAAAATCTATAATTATTTAGTCTAATTAATGTCAATTGGTTGTCATTACGTGCCGAAATATATTAATTAGAATATTATCATAGTGTAGGTATAATCCACGGTTATTAGACTTATTACGGTTGTCTTGACCGACGGTGGTGGGGAGACTTATATTTTTGACTTTACGTCACAAGAGTACACAATCCCATATTTTTAAATGATTTTCGATCATTGAATGTGTGTTATTGTGTATATTATGTGTATTATTTGTGTTATAATTAAATAATAAGACAAATAATACACATTCTACCTTATACCGGGTGGTGAATCGTAAAACGGGCCATAGGAAACTCAATGTAAAATTCTAAATTGTTGAATTACTGCTTCCCTAATTATTTTACATCAAAAATCATGAGAGAATACTTATAGAGAATTGAAATCTGTATTAAAGTCAAAAGTTAAAATTGTTCTACGATTTAAATGCATTCCAAAATTTTGAAAAATATGATACATTTGCCACAGCAGGTATGTGTATAAAAGTTAGGCCACACGTTACTATTTAACTGACAGTGCTCACACCATTGACTGAATAAAAAATCTTTATTATTAATACTTTCTCCGCAACTGAGGGTATCTTATCAATTGTATTGTTTTGAAACAATAAATGATAAAATAAAAATATTGACAGTTTAAAAATGTGAGAATAATAACTTCATTGTGACATTTGCATGTGATTATTGCACTGTGTGTGGCCTAATTTTGGGCTGAAAAACTGAAATGTAGGGGAAGGTGGGGGAATACCGCGCCCTTAAGCAGAAAAGTTGATTACAAGCAACTAAAACTGATTTTGAAAATAAAATTTGCATTGGCCTGTTGAGTATGGTATTGGCCAAAAATTGGCTATGCTCAATTTCATTCTATTCAAACCGTTTAATACTAATATTATATTTTTTCTACACTAGTGCATTTGCGCGATATTCCCCACCCCGTGGTGTAATTTTGCGCGCAGAGTGGGGTAATATCGCGCGTTAAGAATTTATGATAGATTCTATGATATTTATGTAAATACGTATTAAAAAAGCACAAAGTATTTGCAAACTGTTTAAACAAATTTTTCAGACAAACAAAAAACTTAAAGCTTTAATTAAAACTGCGCAAAAACTTATTGTGTACGTTGACAAACTATTATTGGTAATATAGAAAATATAGATCAATAACATAAGCTAAAAAAGGCCCAAATAAAAACCATTAATCAACAAAATATATGTAAAGTAAAAAAATAAAAAAATAAATTATTACAAATATTTTACCACATAACTCAACACGGGTAAAAACCGCGCGGTATATTACCCCTTAAGTATATTTTCCAAACAATAATAAATATAAAAAAAGTGGGGCAATTAATGTAAGATAAATTATGGTTAAACAAAAGCTAAAACACCATAGATTTACACAAACTCAGAAACAACTAAATAAGTTAAACATTTTGGCTTACCTTGCTTATTTTACTACGGAAAATTTGTTAAAGAAATTATCATAATATTATTTTTTATAGGTATAACATTTATTGCAGCACACCAAACACATATTTTAGCTATTTTTAATGACTGAAAAATAGTAAAAAAAAATTTATTAAAGTCCTACACATCCCGTTTTATCCAACCACGGTTGGATAAAACGGGATAGGTTTATAATATTTAATTTTTTGTATAAAATTATCTTAAACTTAATTTATGTCTAAATTAAGTAGACATTAAACTGTAGGTATAGTAAAATTTACTCTTGAAAGAAGAATATCTTCAGTAGTCAGAAACTTAAAAATAGGCGTTTTTTATGTTTTATGGCAAAATGGGAAATAAGACTTTTTATATAGGACTAGATACGTATATCAGAACAAAAGTCACATAAAAATATGTTGTTCTCTGCTGTATGAGAAAACGCTTCATATCTCTATTTAAAAAATTAATAGGCCAACAAATAAATAGGTAGATAAAACGGGACATAAGAAACTGTATCCCATTTTATCCAACTTATAAGTGTCCCGTTTTGTCAAACTCAGACATTTTTCAAAACAAAAATGGCTGCTGCCTTAATGTGAAAGTAAAATTGGGTAGACTGCACATGAGAATATTCGTTAATGACTGCTTAATTAAATGTAATAGTCACCGGAATTATATTTTTATATATGTGTGCAGTATAATGTACAGTCGTAAAAATGAAAGAATACCCATGAACGAACATATAAAACACCCTGTATTTTCCTGTCACCGTGTCACAAAGAAAATTGTCCAGTGCAAGTAAATGTAACAATAATTATTACATGTACTTGTACTGGCCAATTTTTTGTGTGACACAGTGGCAGGAAAATACACCGTGTTTTATATGTTCGTTCATGGGTATTCTTTCATTTTTCCGACTGTAGCAAACAACGCACTTAAAAGTACAAAGTATTAAAAAAATAGAGTCAAACAATTCTAAACACAACTTTTCATCAAATAGTGGCATCGAGGTAAAACGGACTGAGAATGTTAAAATGACGACTGATAACAAGTTTCCGTCGTTGTTTGATTGATAGCACCACTAGTTGGGTCTCTAGGCTAGGTATCCCGTTTTATCCGACTATTCCGTTTTATCCAACTCTCCCCTATATATTTATAAGGTAGGTTAAAACGTTAAAAGTTCATTAAGTATTAACATAATAATAACGTTGATGACATTTTGAAATGCCAGGTACATGCTGTAGTGTGGCTACATTTATTAGGTGTTATTCTTACAATAAATTATACAAGTAATTCTAATTCACGTAATCCTAGCTGACCTCTAAAGATAGTATGTATTCAATACTTAATCCAGTATTAATGGAAAATCATCGACAAATTTTCAGTGTAGAATGGAAATTGAAGTCCTAGATTTCCGTAAATATTGCATGGATAAATATCAACAGTTTTCCATAATTAGGTATTATAATCCACTAAACATCTTTATTTCTTAACTATCTTGACTATTTTCCATACATCAAAGACATAAAAATATTGATTAAGAGGAAGTACCAAAATGCAAAATTTTGACGCAAGTCAAAATTCTCAATGTGTTTTAATTGTATTCATTTATTTCGAATCCTGAGAAAGCTAATAAATATTTTTGAAAAATTTAAACTCAGAATGAAAGACTACATTATTACCGAGAGCATAAAGTCCCTGAAAACTTTTAAAATGTTTATTTTAATGAGTTACAGGGCTGAAAATAAAAGAGAAGTGTGATATTTAATTTCAAAATATTTCATTCAAAAGAAACCGCTTGTTTATTCTAAGGGGCTTTCCACCCTCGGTAATAATGTAATCTTTCATTCTGCGTTTAAATTTTTCTAAAATACTTATTAGTTTTCTCAGGATTGAAAAAAATTTATATTACGACTCAAATGACAGTACTCTCGTGACGTAATCGCACCCTTAATGTTCATTGGTTAGTGGATCTGGGCAACCGTAGTAATGTCTAAGAACCGTAGGTATAATCCACGTTCTTAGACATTACTACGGTTTGAATCCTGAGAAAACCAAGTATTTTAGAAAAATTTAAACGCAGGATGCAAGATTACATTATTACCGAGGGCGGAAAGCCCCTTAGAATAAACAAGCAGATTCTATTGAATGAAATATTTGAAATTAAATATCACACTTCTCTTTTATTTTCAGCCCTGTAAATTATTAAAATAAACATTATAGAAGTTTTCAGGGACTTTCAGCCCTCGGTAATAATGTAGTCTTTCATTCTGAGTTTAAATTTTTCAAAAATATTTATTAGTTTTCTCAGGATTCGAAAAAATTTAATACAATTAAAACACATTGAGAATTTTGACATGCGTCAAAATTTTGCATTAACTCCATGTAAAATTCTGAACTGTTGAATTCCAGCTTCAATAATAATTATTGTACATCAAAAGACATTAGAAACTATTTGTACAGGATTGAAATCTGTATTGGAAATAACTGTTAAAATTGGTCTACGTAATTAAACATATTCCAAAATTCTGTAAAAATGTAATACATTTTAGTTTTCATCCCAAACTTAGGCCACACACAATGCAATAATGTTCACATTTTTGAACTGTCAATATTTTTATTTTATCATCTATTGTTTAAAAACAATACAGTTGATAAGATACCCTCAGTTGCGGAGAAAGGATTAATAATAAAGATTTTTTATTCAGTCAATGGTGTGAGCACTGTCAGTTAAATAGTAACGTGTGGCCTAACTTTTATACACATACCTGCTGTGGCAAATGTATCATATTTTTCAAAATTTTGGAATGCATTTAAATCGTAGAACAATTTTAACTTTTGGTTTTAATACAGATTTTAATTCTCTACAAGTATTCTCTCATGACTTTTGATGTAAAATAATTAGGGAAGCAGGAATTCAACAATTCAGAATTTTACATTGAGTTTCCTATGGCCCTTTTTACGATTCACCACCCGGCATAAGATAAAATGTGTACTATTTGTCTAATTATTTCATAATAACACAAATTATACACATATATACACAATAACACACATTCAATGATCGAAAATGATTTAAAAATATGGGAATGTAAACTCTTGTGACGTAAAGTCAAAAATATAAGTCTCCCCACCACCGTCGGACAAGACAACCGTAATAAAGTCTAAAGTCGACTTTACACTATATGATTTATCATGTGATTTTTCATATGATTTTTCCCATGACGAGCCGCATGACAATGCTTATGACAAAACGAGCCGTATAAACAATGCAAAATCATATGACAAATCACACAGTGTAAACATGTAAATTTCACTCCATGACCAAATCATATGACAAATCACATGATAAATCATGTAATGTAAAGTCGACTTAATAACCGTGGGTATAATCATTAAAATAGATTATTCACAGCTCACAGCATAATTGACCGCAACCAGCAACACTGAACTGTCATTTGCGTTTGAATGTATGAGCAGCGTACGTACGAATGTCTAAAAAATTAACTAAAATTATTATTTTTTGGAATATTGAACTTAAATAATTGTTTTAGAAAATTTATATTATTGATAAGAATAAATGTTTTTGGTTATTTAATTAATATAATTCTAAAATTCTCAATGTAATCGTGATTAAGTTTTTCTTATTAATAATTGATGGATTCGACCGTTACTTGATGGAAGTTCATTTTATCTAACAATAAAACACTGAAAACGTTTGTTTTCTTTACTTCCACAAAATTTATTACAACTAAGTGACTACAGCTGTTTCGACAGAGTGCCTTTCTCAAGTTTTTTATTAAAATATTATACCTACCATGTGGGCGCTTATTCAAAATCGGGAAGTTCCGTGTTGGTGTCGTATTTTAGCTGTGCTATACAAATTTCAATTCTAGAGTTGATGTTATAGAATATCATTATTTTCGTTAACATTAACATATATTTTGGCATATGATTAATATATTTCGGCAATTAATGAAATCCGATTGACATCATTAATTAGAATAAAGAATTAGATATTATTTTTATAGTAAACAAAAACAAAGAAAAATATGTGACAAGTAATGACATAAACGTGGCCATGATGAAAAGTCACATTCTAATATTTTGACAGTGCCTTTACGTCAGAAATTTTGACAGTGCCTTTACGTCAGAAATTTTGACCTACGTAATCTTGCTTTTGTAGTAAAAATACATATCTATACTTTCTTAATAGTCAAATAAATTTAGGTTCCCCTTAGGTACCCTCTCCTTAATTATTGGACTTGCGCCCTAGGTTGCTTTTACTTGGGTGATAAAAGCCACTCCTTGCGAGTGAAAAATCATACATTCAAGATAAGTTTGTAAATGGATAAATTGACTAATTATAAGCAACTTTTATTATATAGAGTTTTTTCAATAAGTTACTTTTCGACTTATTTGCGAGTGAAAATCTCTATATATAGAACGAACGGTGCTTAGAAATACTCAATTTATCAACTTCTGGACTTAACTTGAACGTATGTTTTTGTGACTTCCGAGAAGGGTGACTTTCACACCCCAAGTAAAGGCAACCCTGGGCTTCAGTCGAATAATGAAGTAGAGCCGTAGAGGGTAAGAGGAACCTAAATCCGAATTTTCAAAAGTCTTACACTCCGAAACCATCATTTACTGGGCTGCTAAGGATATCTATGAACATATTTTGATAGGAAATACATACAAGACGTATCTGTCTATGTATTTTTTTTTAATTTTTTTTATGTAATTATGTTTATTTACAATCTACATCAATAAAAGAGTATTAAGTAAATTTGTTCCATGTTTTTGGGCATGAAGAACAGACTTCCAATGATGTCTCATCTTATTCTATTTATGTTTAAGTTTTAAAATAGGTCCTGAGGCCAGGTTCGATCTAGTCTCCTTGTGGCAGGGCCATTATGGAATAATTCCCTTACTAACTCATTGTCATGGTGAATGGTACGCTCGTTCTGTGATTCAGATGCTCGATGGATTTCTTCTCTGATGAAGGTATATTTAAGTCTTCGTGAAGTGTTTGATTAGTTACATACCATGGTGCATCCATTATTGATCTTAGAACTTTAGACTGAAATCTTTGGATGATATTGAGTGATGTTGACTTTGCACAGCCCCAGAGGTGTAGTCCGTAGTACCAAATAGGTTTGAGTATTGTTTTGTACAGAAGCATTTTGTTTTGGATGTTGAGTTTTGATCTGCGTCCAAGGAGCCAATACATTTGCCGAAATTTCAAGTCTACTTGTCTTCTTTTCGTCTGTATACGTTTTTTCTAAGTAAGACGTTGGTCAAGATGGAGGCCAAGGTATTTAGCGTCTGTTACTGTTGGTATTCGTACATTTTCCATTCTTACAGGTGGGCATGTGTTGTGACGGTTTGTAAACGTTATGTGACATGATTTTGTTGTATTTACTTTTGTTCGCCATTTTGTGTATCACTCACTGAGTATGTCCAGATGGTGTTGCAGGTCTTGTGAGGCTTGTATGTGATCTTCATTTACAGCGAGTATTGCTACGTCATCAGCAAAGGAAGCGATTGTAGTATTATGAGACTCTGGTATATCGGCTGTGTAGAGTGAGAAAAGCAGTGGCCCGAGAACACTACCTTGCGGAACTCCGGAGTTAATAGGACAGATGCTGGATTGTTGCTCTCTGAATTTTACTGAGAAATATCTATTTGATAAGTAGGATTTGATTAGGAGGAAATAGTTACTAGATTGTGCTAATTTTTCTTTGTAAAGCAGACCTCTGTGCCAAACTTTGTCAAACGCTTGTGAGATGTCTAGGAATGCAGCGTTGCAGTATTTCTTTTCTTCGAGAGTTTTTGATATTTCATTTACTATTCGATGGACTTGTTGTGTAGTAGAGTGGTTTTCCCGAAAACCAAACTGATGTTCTGGTAGTAATGTTAGGAATTCATGATCTGCGTATATTCCTTGTAGCAGCAATTTTTCAAAAACTTTGCTAACGATTGGGAGTAGGCTGATGGGTCGATAAGATGTTACTTCATTGGGCGCTTTGCCTGGCTTAAGGATCATTATGATTTCTGCAAATTTCCATATTTTTGGAAAGTATGATAAATTTAGCATACGATTAAATATTACTGTTAACATAATAATGGCCTTACAAGGAAGTTGTTTTAGTACTTGTGCCGAGATTAAGTCATAACCTGGAGCCTTTCGTGAGTTGAGTTTGGTTATTTCTTTCTTGACTTCTATAGGAGTAAAACTTTTGATTGGAAGGGACATTTGACATGCTGCGCTAATTAGTTCTTCCACTTCTTCATCGGGGTCTGGTGGCTCGGTTTGAAATACACTCGTAAGATGTTCAGCAAAGACGTCCGCTTTTTCTTTGTTGGAACGAGCCCATTCACCATTTGGTTTATGGAGGGGAGGAATAGTTGTGTATGGTTTTTTGAGTTTCTTAGTCGCCTTCCATAGCGTCTGATCATTTGCTGTAAGGTTTGTAATGTAATTTTCGAAGGTTTCGTTGTTTGCAGCTTTGATGGCTACTCCAAGTTGTCTACGTAGTCTATTGTATATATGTTGATCTATGTTGTCTCTAGATCTTTGCCAGTTTCTTCTCGCACGACGTTTTTCAGCACTAAGTTGCCGAATGTGTAGGGGAACATTTGTTGTATGTGTCGGTCTGCGTTTATTTCGTGGTGTAGATTGCCATGCCGCTTCTTGCACAAGGGTGGTGAAATATTGAGCTGCTGTATCTATCTCGTGTGGAGATTTAATTCGCAAATTAAGATTAATGTTTTCTTCTAGGTAGTATTGAAAATCTGCTCAGTTGGTGTTTTTTGGCGCTAGTCGAGGAGGGGGTGTGTTGTTTATGACTGTGGTACTCTTGTTCATGATAACTGGTGTATGACCAGATGAGAGGTCATAGCTGGATTCTATTAGACAGTTGTTTCTGGATTCTCCTTTGCTTATGTAAAAGTCTAGCATATCTGGAAGTTTTCTGGGGTCACTTGGCCAGTAAGTAGGGATTCCGTTGGTGTGGCAATCATAGTTGTTGTCGGTCATTGCTTTTAAAAGGTTATAACGATCGGATGGACACGAGGTCATGAAGGCTGAACTGGAAGGATCAGGACGATATTATCCTTGGATGGAATAAGGAATGACCGAAGATGGAAAGGTCCAATCGTTTACATTGACGAAACAAAGGCCACGTTGCTCAGTCGGAAGAGATGTGGGCATGGTTCTTTGGGTTGGGCTTCTGTTACAATGATAGAATGGTAAATGAACAAATAATGGTATGCGAATAGAGCTAATTAAACGACGATAAACAAAAGATAAATAGATAACATTAACTGATGGTTTGACACTTGGACTCTAAGGAAACGGAAATACTTAATACTCAAACGAAAATATAGGGCGCCAGGTATTTTGACCAAAAAATACTCAAAGGAACAATAATTAACGAAACATAACACAACAATAACAAATTAGCAAGAATGCTACGATAAGACATCAATGTACTAATCTTGAGCTGTAAATAATAAATAAAAAACGACATCGTACACTTTAACAAAACATTTATTAAAATACTCAATTAAATCTCTTACTGCTCACATAATATATGCAAATAAAACGTAAAAAGTCAACCACAAAAACAAAAATTACACAATAATTATTTAAAAATGGTTAACAAATTGCATATACATTGGTGTATTCACCAACACAATAAAACCCACAAAATACGAAATGTAAAATGTAAGTGAATGAAAACCACTATTAACTCAAAAAAAAAAATAAACTGAAGTTACTCAAAAAAATAAAAAATCGATACTCTAAATAAAACTTATTCTTACC
Organism: Diabrotica virgifera virgifera; assembly: GCF_917563875.1. NCBI lineage: Eukaryota > Metazoa > Arthropoda > Insecta > Coleoptera > Chrysomelidae > Diabrotica > Diabrotica virgifera. The sequence continues at coordinate 107,689,702 of NC_065447.1, read as the reverse complement.
GTTCACTTACAACGAAAAAGAAAGAGCTCTTTGTTTATATATATATATATATAAATCTAATAATACTCAATAATAATACCCTAAAGATACTCAAAAAAATTTACATGGTGAAAATGTCTTTTATTTAAATATTAAAAATAAAAAACAAGTGACCGGCATATATGTAAATGTCACTATTAACACTAAAAATGGGCTAAAAATGTAAGTCAATGAACTTATCCCACGGAAGAAACACAAACATAAGTTCCTTGTTCTGGACACGCGAGAAGACATCTCAATAATTCTAATAAAGAATGCGTAACTTACGTGAAACAGATGTAGAGGATGCCCTTAGAGGCATTCTTTATCTAGGCCAGGTCATTTACCCAGCGGCAAAGTCGAAATAAAAGGAACGACAAAGAATAGCTTTGGCCACAGTGTAATGTGGATTCAGGTGCTAGCGATAGGTGGTAACTGGGACTTGGGCCAGGGACCAGCCCTGTGAACACAATTAAGTATTCACAGCGATTGTTCTATAAAGAAAAGGGTTTTGTAAAGACTTACCAGAAGAAAATTCTAGGCTGGTCCATCACAAAACAACTAACGTTCACTACATGACTGACACGGCTTAACTTACTGCCACGAAGTTTAACTCACGAATGCCACGATATCTCAGATTTCTGCTTAAATAAGACTGACGGCTTGGGGTACGCGACTTGTCAACGGTCGTCACAGAAATGCAAAAAAGGGCCTTATTAACACCCAAAAAGGGCTTATCAAGCCTAATACTTAAAATGAGTTATGGGATGCAAGGCCCATATCATTCACCAGAAAGCTATTAAAGTCTAACATTCGACTCTATCGATAGCACATATGTGTTTCTAAGAAAAACACGCCGATAGGGACTCTACTAATCAGTTAAGATAAAAGCGTGAAATGAAGGGGACTAGACCAAAATCTACACTGGGAAAACGTAAACGTTACACAGCTTCCCCCCACGATTTAAACTGTGGTGCAATACCACTGTTTACAATCGGAGTCTGAAGTAAGCACCATAAACAAAAGACTGACCATCAAGCAGTAGCCTGGCATAGTTGGTAATGATCTAGACACACTAAAATAGGTTTTGGTACTTGAGGTGCTTGAACACAAGTGACCAAATCGGAAAAAGCTAATAAGCAATAAAACTCAAACACCAAACTAAAAGGGTTATCTCTAAGATAAACTAAACGCAAATAAAATACAAAAACTAGGAACTATATATACAAGGACTACTCTAATTCTAAACGACTAAGTCAGCAAACACCTACAGTGTTGCTTAAATCCTTAACATAAAACTAAACATTCAACTCGATAGTCGACTCACGGTATGGTTCGTTGACTCGCAAGTACAACGACCAATGGCAAATATCTACACAAATGGCTCTAGCCAAACTAAAAAAGGTGGAACATACCAATGTTGAAGTTTTGGACGCGAAAATAAGGGTTGCTCCAGCTCAACAAAGGCAAGTGGCCAACAAGGTAACATAGGCAAACTTCGTTATGGTTGTCCCCTCAATCGGTAACTAGGTAAGCGTCAAGCAATGCTAAGATTTTGACTGCAAGATCAAAGCAAAAAAGGTGTCGAAATTCCAACAGCTGGTCGAAATTTTATGACAGGGAAAGAAAACAAGTTGGCCAAAAGTTCCGTAAAAATCTTCTGGGGTTAGCCACGGCGGAAAATTTCCAATCGAGAAACTCACAGAAAAAACAAGGAATGTAATCAGGACAAGATATGTCTGAATACATTATAAGTTATTATTATAAATAACTTTAATAATATCTACTTAACTAAAATAAAGTCAACCCCATTGGAATTAGCTCAAAACCAAACGCAAAATTAGCACAAGCAAACTCAATATAAAAATATTTGTCATAGTGCGTTCACTAACAACAAACAAAGTCGAGCTCTAACAAACTCGACTAAACGCATAGGTGCCTTGGAGCCTCTCATCCAGGACTTTATGAGCTACACTCAAAAATTGCCACGAAATCTTTCATTCGGGACTTCAATAATAACAGACACACTAGTTATAGCTAGTGGTTTGCTTATTTGATTTCACTTTGCCGGTCTAGGACAAAGCATTTCGCAATCAAACATTCTCAAAGTAGGTATAATGTTCACAGAACACTATCTCAAAAAAATTACTGCTATCCCGACAACATGTACCGGAAGAGCCTAAACACATACAAACAGCAAACAGAATACAAACGCAAATAAACACGAGTAATATATAAAATTACCAAAGCACAATTACTATCTCACGTAACAAATAAATTCGAACTCAAACAAAAGGAATAGAGGAGTTAGTAAAAGTTGCCAAGGAGTTCTCAACAAAGATATATAGAAGAAAATGAACAAAGGAAAGTGAAGATAATTGTCGAAATCTACCTTTAATTAGGACCGGAAATAATTACGCATACTAGACGCCTTATTATTATAATATATGATACTATATTATTATAAAGGTAATTTAGATCGTTAGGTTAAATCACAGGTAGCTCACAGGTAGGGAAGTGTCACAATTTAGTAGGGACTTAGGTCCTAAATAGATACGACATTTTATCGAAATACTATTTTATGAAAGCCGCAAGAATAAAATTTATTCTGTAAATACATCTGGGCCTAGTACGTGCCTGTATTTAACAAAAAAATTTCACCCTTTATTAGCCGACACAAAATTGCCAAAACATTATCCTAATTCACCCAAACTATCGACAGAACTAACAATAATTACTCCAATTCTTTTACTCGAAACAAAAAATATTTGCATTATCTGCTAACTAAACATCGAAAAATATTCACGAGTCAAACTACTTGTGAAATATGTTGTTTGTTTGGGTTTATATGACTGCGGACACTAAATCCATTCGCCATACTTGTGAAATATAAACAAGCAATAAGATGCTACTTTTTACATCTCGTTAATACCTAAAATAGGGTCATAGCCCTTTAAAAATATCTAGGGGAAGGACGGGGAAGATGACGCAGCGTCTAAGATGACGCACCTCTGTATTTTATCAAGTACTTCACTAAATTCAGTTTTTATACCCGTGGCGCCCTCCTTTAGAAACTACTATTACTTTAAAACTTCATCGGTCAGCTTTCGTACTGTTTAGTATCTGTGAGGCAGAGTAACGCGATACACGTTGATTTCTTGTTATTTTTGACACTGCGAATATTAATGGTAAGTTGTTTAAAAATGGTTCCATTGGATTTTCTTCATATTCATGGGAGTAGGTGATATTTATTTTCAGTTAGCGAGGATTTATCTGTTAAATATTTGATGATGGATAATTTTGATAACCATTTTTTGTAGGTTATGCTGAACAGGCTAAGTTGACGCAGACTGCGTCATCTTTGCTGTTATAGTGCGTCATCTTTGCCTTTTCAGTTCATTACCTTAAATAACAATGGAGTATAGAATATTTATTATTTAGTGTCTATTTTGCATTTTGAGGCATCTTTTTCTTTTTTAGAAATGGGAAAATATATACGAAAAACACAGAGAGGATCATTTTCTGCAGCAGCTCTTAATGCAGCATTGAATGCAATTTGTAGAGATGGTCGTAAAATTCGGGAAGTGGCAAGGGCATTTTCAATACCAGAAGCTACATTGAGGAGAAAACTTAAGGTTAAAAATTTATTAAAGGAAGTCAAATCAGAGTCTCTTGGTAGAGCCCCATTGTTTTCGGCACATCATGAAAAGGAGATACTAGATCATGTTCTCAAGCTGGCCAATTTATTTTTTGGTATCACTTGCATAGAGCTGAGAACCATGGCATTTGCTTATGCAGAACGCAATGAAATTAAACACAATTTTAATAAGAATAAACAAATGGCTGGAAAAGACTGGTATCTAGGATTTATAAAACGAAATCCTCAAATTTCCTTGAGAAAGCCAGAAGCTACAAAATAGAATAACAGCCTTCAATAAAATAGAAGTAGACCGCTTTTTTAAAAATTTGGAAACAGTGCAAGAAAAATATAAATTTCTGCCAGATCGCATTTACAATGTTGATGAAACCGGTATATCTACGGTTCCTAAAGAATCATGTAAAAGACTTGGACCCAAAGGAGTAAAGCAGTTTGGAATCATTTCTTCGTGGGAACGAGGGAAGAATATCACGGTAATAATGGCGTTCAGTGCCTCCGGTAACTACATATCTCCATTATTTATATTTCCCAGGAAGAGGATGAGCCCACAGCTTCAGAAAAATGGACCAAGCGGTGCGATTTACAACTGCACGGATAATGGATGGAGTAATACGTCTATGTTTTTATTATGGCTGAAGCATTTCCAAAAAAAAGTCCTGTCTAGTCCAGATAATCCCGTGCTGTTAGTATTAGATAATCACTCGAGCCATATTTCACTGGATATTTATAATTACTGCAAAGAGAATGGGATTATAATGGTTAGTATTCCACCCCACACATCCCACAAATTACAACCTCTTGATGTGTCATTTTTTTCTGCATTAAAATATGCGTATGGTCGCCATTGCAATTCCTTTCTAAAATCTAAGATCAGCAACTCAGAGTTTGAAGATAAAATTACTCCATATGATGTCGCCGAGATTTTTAAGTTAGCATATGATCAGGTGGCAAATATTGATAAGGCCGTTTCTGGTTTCGGAACGTGCGGAATTTTTCCGTTAAACTCTGATAAGTTCACAGAAGATGACTTTTTTCCTGCTGATAATTTAAACAATGATAGCTTGGATAGAGATGTTTCTCCTGAACCTGCACCTCAGGGAACACCTCCACTAATAACAACACCATCTATAAGAGAACCAGAATTACCACGTCCATCAACCAGCCGACAGTCTCCTGAAAGTCGTCACACAACCCCCACAAAACAAAATGAAATAACCAAACGTCCACATATTTCTCTTTCACTTATTTCTCCAGTTCCTTTGCCCAATAAAAAAATTAAAAGAAAATATGGACGACAAAAGCAACATTCTGAAATTCTAACAAGCACCCCTTTAAAAGAATTCTTAGAAGAAAAAGAGAATAAAAAAAAGAAAAACTGGCGAAGTCGGAAGAAGGAAAGAAAAAAGTAACCAGACAAGTATTGGTTAATGATGCAGGATTAAAACTAAATAAAAATAAAGGGAAAGCCAAAGTACAAAAAATAATCAAACAAAAAATAAACAAAAAAATCTTGGAGGATAGCGATACTGAAGAAAGCGATTTTGATGAAGAAGGTCTTTGCAATGACGATGAGTTGGATGACATAATCAACGAGGGAGGTGAAACTGATATCTGCATATTATGTGGAGACTTCGGCAAAAAGACGGAAACATGGTTCAGATGCACAAGTTGTGGACAATGGGTGCATAAAGAATGCAGTGGAGCCAAAAGTCCCGAAAACTACATTTGTGACTTTTGTTAATATGTTAAAAAAGCTTTGTTTACATTTTCTTACTTTCAGTATTAAAAAATAAATTTTCTTTTCAAATCACTTGCGCTTTTAATATAGATACCTACATGCGCCATCTTCACCATCACTGTGCGTCATCTTTCCCTCGGTGGAAGGTAAGATGGCGCAAAAGCGTTTTTTTTTTAAAGCCGCATAAAAAATACTTCCTTTTATTGAATTTAAAAATAATCCTAGAAATTGGTTATAGAAATGTCCAAATTACAGGCTCGTAGCATTCAAAGTTAGCTTAAATATTTTTTACCCTTAAATAAAATGTATTTTGCTTAGGTGCGTCATCTTCGACGTCCTTCCCCTACTATCAAAATAAGTGTATCTACAGGCTTTTGCGGTTGCAACATATGCTAAATAAAAGCTAATAAAAACATTACGCCTCTATCTGAAATTAGGGTCAAAAGACACACTTAAATACCTCTAGCCCTGACAGATGTTATTGGGGGTGGGACAAGAATTTTGAAATGTCAACCATCTTATCGTAGGCTAGTCGAAAAATATTAAGATTACTTACGTAACGGTAAACGAAGACCCTACACTGAAAAAAGGAATATTTATGGGCTTAGAAGTAATTTTGTACCGAATAGATTTTGGAATGCTAGTAGTGGTTTTTAAACCCAACGCAAAACATAGTTTCTCAAAAATGTTTCACAACAGCATGCGCCGAGGTCTTTCACTCGCGACTAATAGCTAATTGTAAAAAACAATTTCTGGAATGGACAGCTTAACTTCTTTCATTTAAGACTTAAATCACAAACCTAAAACAATATCATGACGGAAAGCTGCAGGACTCTTTCATTCTCCAGACTAACACCACGCCATGACTAGAACTCTCTATAACCACTCAAAACATTCTGATACCGAAAAACATAAGATGTCACCCAAATAAGATATCAGCAAAAATAACTGACCACATAAAAATCCAAAAATATAATGCACAGAAATCATTACAACAATAATATTCTATAAAGTCAACAAAGATTGGTCATAAAACCGGACAGAACAATATCGTTGAACGACGAAGAGGCATGTACCTTAAAAATTTAGAAGACGACGCTAAAATAATAGTGATAACTGCTACCTCTAAAAACAGTTACTAATCATTTCATAACTCAAAAACACCTAAATGCAATAAAATAAACGCAATACAGTACAAAAAAATAAATATACCGCAACACAATACATATACAAAAACAGTAAAATGCACAATACAAGATATAATGCAAACTACAATAAATCACAAAAGTTGCAAAGTACGGCACAAAGTAAACGTAAAAATCAAAAAGTTAAACAATTACAACTTTTTTGTGATTTGCTACAAAAAATACACAGCTCAAGATCTAGATAGATACCTTTACCTTAATTAGATACATAACAAAAGACGTATCCCATTGACGTAAGGAAAAGTAATAAAAATGCTCAAATTTACTCAACTAAAAACATATCTAAATAAAAAAGATCGATACGATACAATATACTTCAAAAAATGATACTCTAGAATTCAAAAAGGCAGGAATGAAAGTGTAAGGTACGACACTGACATTTAAATACTAAAAACGGAAATAAACAAACTAAAATGTGTCAAACTATTATTATCTATTAGCGAAAAATAACTCAAAATCTATTATCAATAAAAAATAGCTACAAATTAACCAAACTTAAACAAAAAAAGAAAATCAGTTTCTGATGGGAAGACGATAATAAAGAAAATCATGATTCACGCATAGACGAGAAGATATGTATAGCCCGCGAAAAGGCAATTGACAAAGCTCTACGAAATTATGTATAAGGCAACCGTAGGTAACAGAAGAAGTCCCACGTAATTTGTATAAGGCTCCACGAGAGGGCGCCAATTTGTATAACGATCGGATGGACACGAGGTCATGAAGGCTGAACTGGAAGGATCAGGACGATATTATCCTTGGATGGAATAAGGAATGACCGAAGATGGAAAGGTCCAATCGTTTACATTGACGAAACAAAGGCCACGTTGCTCAGTCGGAAGAGATGTGGGCATGGTTCTTTGGGTTGGGCTTCTGTTACAATGATAGAATGGTAAATGAATAAATAATGGTATGCGAATAGAGCTAATTAAACGACGATAAACAAAAGATAAATAGATAACATTAACTGATGGTTTGACACTTGGACTCTAAGGAAACGGAAATACTTAATACTCAAACGAAAATATAGGGCGCCAGGTATTTTGACCAAAAAATACTCAAAGGAACAATAATTAACGAAACATAACACAACAATAACAAATTAGCAAGAATGCTACGATAAGACATCAATGTACTAATCTTGAGCTGTAAATAATAAATAAAAAACGACATCGTACACTTTAACAAAACATTTATTAAAATACTCAATGAAATCTCTTAATGCTCACATAATATATGCAAATAAAACGTAAAAAGTCAACCACAAAAACAAAAATTACACAATAATTATTTAAAAATGGTTAACAAATTGCATATACATTGGTGTATTCACCAACACAATAAAACCCACAAAATACGAAATGTAAAATGTAAGTGAACGAAAACCACTATTAACTCAAAAAAAAAAATAAACTGAAGTTACTCAAAAAAATAAAAAATCGATACTCTAAATAAAACTTATTCTTACCGTTCACTTACAACGAAAAAGAAAGAGCTCTTTGTTTATATATATATATATATATATATATATATATATATATATATATATATATATATATATATATATATATATATATATATGTAAATAATATACGAAATTAATATTCACACCTCCGTCTCTCCTACCATTCGTAGACCGGTTTCTGCATTATTGCGTCATCAGTACGACTTTATAGGAAAGACGAAGATGAGAACATTCCTTTCGTATATCTGAGGCCGCGATGCAGCCAAAAAGTCATTCAAAGACTGGTGCAATCTAAATTATTTGCAAACAATCTACCTACTTGTTTTGGTAATGAAACCTGTATGGCCTTCCACTTTGAAGGCACTAGATGGCGCCCGGTATTTAAAATAAAATACCTAGAACGCCGAAAACAAGAGGCAATAATTGCTGCTTTCTACTTTAACAAAAGTATGAAAATAATGTGTAAATAATATACGAAATTAATATTCACACCTCCGTCTCTCCTACCATTCGTAGACCGGTTTCTGCATTATTGCGTCATCAGTACGACTTTATAGGAAAGACGAAGATGAGAACATTCCTTTCGTATATCTGAGGCCGCGATGCAGCCAAAAAGTCATTCAAAGACTGGTGCAATCTAAATTATTTGCAAACAATCTACCTACTTGTTTTGGTAATGAAACCTGTATGGCCTTCCACTTTGAAGGCACTAGATGGCGCCCGGTATTTAAAATAAAATACCTAGAACGCCGAAAACAAGAGGCAATAATTGCTGCTTTCTACTTTAACAAAAGTATGAAAATAATGTGTAAATAATATACGAAATTAATATTCACACCTCCGTCTCTCCTACCATTCGTAGACCGGTTTCTGCATTATTGCGTCATCAGTACGACTTTATAGGAAAGACGAAGATGAGAACATTCCTTTCGTATATCTGAGGCCGCGATGCAGCCAAAAAGTCATTCAAAGACTGGTGCAATCTAAATTATTTGCAAACAATCTACCTACTTGTTTTGGTAATGAAACCTGTATGGCCTTCCACTTTGAAGGCACTAGATGGCGCCCGGTATTTAAAATAAAATACCTAGAACGCCGAAAACAAGAGGCAATAATTGCTGCTTTCTACTTTAACAAAAGTATGAAAATAATGTGTAAATAATATACGAAATTAATATTCACACCTCCGTCTCTCCTACCATTCGTAGACCGGTTTCTGCATTATTGCGTCATCAGTACGACTTTATAGGAAAGACGAAGATGAGAACATTCCTTTCGTATATCTTTCGGCGTTCTAGGTATTTTATTTTAAATACCGGGCGCCATCTAGTGCCTTCAAAGTGGAAGGCCATACAGGTTTCATTACCAAAACAAGTAGGTAGATTGTTTGCAAATAATTTAGATTGCACCAGTCTTTGAATGACTTTTTGGCTGCATCGCGGCCTCAGATATACGAAAGGAATGTTCTCATCTTCGTCTTTCCTATAAAGTCGTACTGATGACGCAATAATGCAGAAACCGGTCTACGAATGGTAGGAGAGACGGAGGTGTGAATATTAATTTCGTATATTATTTACACATTATTTTCATACTTTTGTTAAAGTAGAAAGCAGCAATTATTGCCTCTTGTTTTCGGCGTTCTAGGTATTTTATTTTAAATACCGGGCGCCATCTAGTGCCTTCAAAGTGGAAGGCCATACAGGTTTCATTACCAAAACAAGTAGGTAGATTGTTTGCAAATAATTTAGATTGCACCAGTCTTTGAATGACTTTTTGGCTGCATCGCGGCCTCAGATATACGAAAGGAATGTTCTCATCTTCGTCTTTCCTATAAAGTCGTACTGATGACGCAATAATGCAGAAACCGGTCTACGAATGGTAGGAGAGACGGAGGTGTGAATATTAATTTCGTATATTATTTACACATTATTTTCATACTTTTGTTAAAGTAGAAAGCAGCAATTATTGCCTCTTGTTTTCGGCGTTCTAGGTATTTTATTTTAAATACCGGGCGCCATCTAGTGCCTTCAAAGTGGAAGGCCATACAGGTTTCATTACCAAAACAAGTAGGTAGATTGTTTGCAAATAATTTAGATTGCACCAGTCTTTGAATGACTTTTTGGCTGCATCGCGGCCTCAGATATACGAAAGGAATGTTCTCATCTTCGTCTTTCCTATAAAGTCGTACTGATGACGCAATAATGCAGAAACCGGTCTACGAATGGTAGGAGAGACGGAGGTGTGAATATTAATTTCGTATATTATTTACACATTATTTTCATACTTTTGTTAAAGTAGAAAGCAGCAATTATTGCCTCTTGTTTTCGGCGTTCTAGGTATTTTATTTTAAATACCGGGCGCCATCTAGTGCCTTCAAAGTGGAAGGCCATACAGGTTTCATTACCAAAACAAGTAGGTAGATTGTTTGCAAATAATTTAGATTGCACCAGTCTTTGAATGACTTTTTGGCTGCATCGCGGCCTCAGATATACGAAAGGAATGTTCTCATCTTCGTCTTTCCTATAAAGTCGTACTGATGACGCAATAATGCAGAAACCGGTCTACGAATGGTAGGAGAGACGGAGGTGTGAATATTAATTTCGTATATTATTTACACATTATTTTCATACTTTTGTTAAAGTAGAAAGCAGCAATTATTGCCTCTTGTTTTCGGCGTTCTAGGTATTTTATTTTAAATACCGGGCGCCATCTAGTGCCTTCAAAGTGGAAGGCCATACAGGTTTCATTACCAAAACAAGTAGGTAGATTGTTTGCAAATAATTTATATATATATATATATATATATATATATATATATATATATATATATATATATATATATATATATATATATATATATAAATCTAATAATACTCTAAAGATACTCAAAAAAATTTACATGGTAAAAATGTCTTTTATTTAAATATTAAAAATAAAAAACAAGTGACCGGCATATATGTAAATGTCACTATTAACACTAAAAATGGGCTAAAACTGTAAGTCAATGAACTTATCCCACGGAAGAAACACAAACATAAGTTCCTTGTTCTGGACACGCGAGAAGACATCTCAATAATTCTAATAAAGAATGCGTAACTTACGTGAAACAGATGTAGAGGATGCCCTTAGAGGCATTCTTTATCTAGGCCAGGTCATTTACCCAGCGGCAAAGTCGAAATAAAAGGAACGACAAAGAATAGCTTTGGCCACAGTGTAATGTGGATTCAGGTGCTAGCGATAGGTGGTAACTGGGACTTGGGCCAGGGACCAGCCCTGTGAACAAAATTAAGTATTCACAGCGAGTGTTCTATAAAGAAAAGGGTTTTGTAAAGACTTACCAGAAGAAAATTCTAGGCTGGTCCATCACAAAACAACTAACGTTCACTACATGACTGACACGGCTTAACTTACTGCCACGAAGTTTAACTCACGAATGCCAAGATATCTCAGATTTCTGCTTAAATAAGACTGACGGCTTGGGGTACGCGACTTGTCAACGGTCGTCACAGAAATGCAAAAAAGGGCCTTATTAACACCCAAAAAGGGCTTAGCAAGCCTAATACTTAACATGAGTTATGGGATGCAAGGCCCATATCATTCACCAGAAAGCTATTAAAGTCTAACATTCGACTCTATCGATAGCACATATGTGTTTCTAAGAAAAACACGCCGATAGGGACTCTACTAATCAGTTACGATAAAAGCGTGAAATGAAGGGGACTAAACCAAAATCTACACTGGGAAAACGTAAACGTTACAAGGTTACGACCTTTTGTTGTTATGAGTCTTGAGCCCCAATTTGGGTGTTATTTACTGCCAAGTAATTGAAAGAAGGCTTTGTATTCATCTGTGGAGATTGCATGACGAGGTGGGCTGTAGATTGCAGATATGTTAAATTGCCATGGCGTTGCATTCACTTGAACAATTGCTGCTTGAATTTTTTTCTGTTGCATATTTTGGCAATGCATGATGTGATATACAGCTTCGTATGATTATGGCCGAGCCACCATGAGCTGTACCATCGGGGTGAGGTGTACTGTATGTAGTATAAAGCGGAATATTAAACGTAGTTAGATCAGTAAAGTGGGTTTCTGAAACAAGCAGTACATCGATTTTATTCTGGTTTAAGAAAGTGATTACTTCCTGCTTATGGTTTAGCAGGCCATTAGCGTTCCATGTGGCAATTCTAAGTATGTTTAACATTAACAATTCCTTTGGTTAATGACTTGTGTGAGTAAGTTTAATATCATACTATTTTGACTCATGAGTTGTGAGAACATGTTTTTGAACTCGTTAAGGAATGTTATTAGTTGTAGTTCTATGTTAGTTTTAGGTTCTTGGTCGTGGTTGATTTGATGTGCTGTCATATTTGCATATGTTCTATGATGATTTTGTAGAGTAGTGTTTAGCTGATTTGTTTCATTACTTACATGTGGGTTGTTAAATGTTGTTTTTTGGGGCTGTTGGTTTCCTCTTTTTGGCATATTTCTGTTTTCTACTAATTCCATGTAGACAACACAGCCCTTATAGTTAGCAGGGTGATCTTGTTTGCATAGTGCACACTTGGCCGGAGTGTTTCTATTTTTTTTACAAGATCTTGTATCATGTTGTTCTCCACATTTGATGCAGTAGTGTGGCTTAGTGCAATATGTTTTACTATGACCGTAAGCTTGACATCGCATGCATTGGATGATTGAGTTCCTCTTCTTTGGTGCTTCCACTGCTATTTTGGTGTGACATAAGAATTCTAGATTAAATATGTCTTTATTGTTACTCTTGGGTTCAAGGTCTATGAAAAATAAGGATAAGGGTTCCTTTGTTTGTTTGTGTCGGACCGTTGGTTATATTGCCCACTTTATGGCTGGCATTTTCTAACTCATTTGTTATATCTGTTGTGGGTATAGAGTGATGGATATGTCTTATTACCACTCTGTAGGCACGTTCTTCCTTTATTTGGTAAGTGTGGTGAACGATTTTTTCTTCTCGTAAATGTCTTACCAGTTGACGATAGGTATCTGTTGTATGTGTTATAACTTTGATAGTGTCGTTTGGCAGGGTTCTGGTATAGTAGGTTTCTTTCTGTATAATTTGTGCAAAGTTATCGAGCATTTCTTTAAAGTTTTTGACACCATATATGAATATTGGAGGTGGTCTTGGTACCTTCTGTTGTTTGTCTGTTTCAGTGTGTTCAGTGTTCTCGTCGTTTGATAATGCACTGTGTCGATTTTGTATTTTTGTTAGTGGTGAACTGGAAGAATTAGAATCGTTATTTTTAAATTTACGTTTTTTGACTACTTGTCATGAGTTCTTATTTTGGGCTTCTTTGTCTTCGTCTTCGCTAAACTCGTTATCTGAGTTTTCTCAATGTATATTTTCAAGATTTATCTGTCTTTTTGACGTCTGCTCTGCAGTGGATGGGTTGTTTTGGACGTGGTACATTGGTTGTGATTGTAGTGGAAATTGTTGTAGTTGTGCTGGAAAAATAAATTGATTTTGTGGGATGTTTGCTATGGGAGTATTTGCCTCTTGACAGTAGTAAACGGAATTTTGTGCATTTTCGGAAGTGTTTTCTGGGGACGGATATTGTTTGGGAGTTGCGTACCTGTTCCTGGATGTATATTAATAGTGGACCTGCTGTTTACCTACAATTTCTACTAATACCACAATAGACACTGGTTGTATGTTTTCCGTATGTGTGAATTGTTCATTGTAGAAAAACAGAATTTGGTACGTCACTGTCACTTCACTATTTATTTTATAATTATATTTTTTGCAAATTCAACTGCTGTTGTTAGATAAACTTAATTATCATACAAAACGTCAAGACGAACTCGAAGAGTATGAATAACGAATTCGAACTGTTTTAAGAATGTCTTTAAATCACAAAATTTGCAGGGAACTTTGAAATGTGTGTTAAAATTTTGGCAGTTGTCTGTCTATGTATGAATAAAATAAATCTTTCACTCGTTGAACCAATGGGTGAAGCTCGATCTAGATTCGGAGACTATAATACGTTTTTCATTAATTAACCTATAGTGCAGTAACTGAAGGTTTTTACCTCTGATTTTGAACCTTCATCAATTTTCATGAAAAATGGTAAGTGGTAGAGGATACCTCAAGGAACAAAGGTGACATAATACCAACTTGCGCTTTTACCCTGGGGGTGGATGCCAACCCTTCCCGGGGGTGAAAATTATTTTGTTAAAAATAATACCACTAATCGACAGAGGGACAAGTTATAAGTAAAATTTGTTATATAAAGTTATTAAGAGGATCGGTACGTATTTTTGGCTGCAATGCTATTCAACTGGGGATTCATTTTTTTCGAATCCTGAGAAAACTAATAAGTATTTTTGAAAAATTTAAACGCTGAATGGAAGATTACGTTATTAGCGAGGGCCGAAAGAGCCTGAGATAGGGATGGGCAAAACCTACCGGTTTAAACCTAAAACCGGTTTTTTACTTCGCAATAACCGGTTTCACCGGTTGTTTTTTGTCCCGGTTATAACCGGTTTTTTCTTTTTAAAGTAAAAACCGGTTATTAGGTTTTTACGGTGATTAGGATTAGGTTAGGTATTATTTTGGATCCCAATCATAATTATTATTCTCAAGTAATTATTCCAAACAAAACCATAATTCAAATTTTATTTTATTTTATAAAATACAGAAGCAAACTGAAAGTGCAATCTCACATCAGCCAGAAACAATTATTAAGTTTTTTTATAATATTTCCTTGAAAAGGTATTTGTAATCATAATATTTACATAAGAAGTGATCTGGTTGAATTAGACGCAAACATCATCTATTTTTCACACTTAACTCTTGACATTGAAAGTCGGTGAATGATTTTTCCGGATTACCAAAAATAATGCTCTGACCACGAATATCGAATTACTGATTACGAATACGAATCTCCAAGAATTTCGCTACGTTTTCAAAACGATACACTCATACAGGAAGTATTAAATGAGTTAAAATGTACCTATTCTACAAATATACAAACGTGTTACAAGTAATACATGTTCTTTAGATAGTACTTATTTTGATCATATTGATATCAAGTCGAATGGAGTATCGCAAACTAAAGTGTATTGTAAATGTAACTTTGTAACCGATTGGATTAAAAAAACCGAAAACCGGTTTTTCCAAAAACCGGTTATTTTGGCCGGTTATAACCGCCAGGTCAAACCGTAAGCAAAAAAAAACGGTATAACCGAAAACCGGTGTTTTGTCAAAAACCGCCATCCCTAGCCTGAGAACTTCTATAATGTTTATTTTAATAAGTTACAGGGTGAAAAACTAAGAGAAAATTCAGTGTTATTTTTAATTTCAAATATCTCATTCAAAATAAACTTTTGATTTATTCTAAGGGACTT
Organism: Diabrotica virgifera virgifera; assembly: GCF_917563875.1. NCBI lineage: Eukaryota > Metazoa > Arthropoda > Insecta > Coleoptera > Chrysomelidae > Diabrotica > Diabrotica virgifera. The sequence goes on along the minus strand of NC_065447.1, from coordinate 107,674,242 downwards.
TCGGCCCTCGGTAATAATTTAGTCTTTCATTCTGCGTTTACATTTTTCAAAAATATTTATTGATATTTTCAGGATTCGAAAAAAATTAACACAATGTCCGTGGTAATATTCTCCAAATCTATCTTTGTCATACAACGCACTCAGTCGAATAGAATATTGTCAGGATAATGTCAGTGAGACACTGACAATCAGTGACAATTTTAAATATTTAACATGAATGGGGAATATTTTGAGTTGTTGATTAAATAATATTGATATATAATGTATTTGATAAATACTTGATTTAAGACTTAACTGTATAAAAAGTTATTTTTATTGTGTATTATTTGTGGAAGATAGAAACAGAGAATACATCAAGATATATTCTGTGATCCAAGTATTTTGTTGTTAAAGATGTTCAAAATTGTAAGCGTTCCGTAATAACAATATATTATTAAAAAATCACTTTAACACTTTTCCTATTTTCTCGATTGAGTATTAGTTTTTGTTGTAGGTACATATAAACTATTACAATCACTGAATACAAAGTTAGTGAAAAAATTATCATATTTATTAACTAAATTAATAATTTGCAATTATACAAAAAATAACAGTTATCCAAGAACATTCAAAAGCCATCTCTTTAAGTTAGTTATGACATTGACAAGTAGAATGACATTCTAGTAATATTTACATATCCTTACCAGTGTGAATTTTACTACACGTAATTTGCCATGTAAAGACAGAAAAGGTAGGGATAGCCGTAAAATATTTGCGAATTATGTACCCATACGCAGTGAGCTCGTACGTAGAGGGGATATTTATAAATTCGGGGCGCCAGTAGTGTCAAGTCTGTAAACGTTTACTGGAAATTTGACATAAATGTCAAAGTGTTTAATTTAAAATTAAAATTAAAAACATTAATTATAAAAATTATAGTTGGTCAAAGCTGTGGTATATATTTTTACCTTAAATATACTTATGTTTTAAATACTGAATTTTTAATGTTTCGTAATATGTAATTATAAATTAATCCATTAATCTTAGCGCCATCTACACGATAACTGTTAAAGTATCTGAAGTAAGAAATTAACATTTCATCAATAGAACGTCAAAATGATAAGCAAAATCTTAAAAAAGTCGATTACAATTTAATTACTTTTTTGCGTTGTAAATATTAAGCGATAACAATTAAATAATAAATTTAAAAATTACCGGTGAAAGTTGCATTAGTAATCCGCTAGGAGCGACACCAGAGAAGCTGGTGTATAGCTTTGCGTATAGCCTTAATATAAATCAATACTTTCTGAGTTGTTAAAGATCAAAGATTTTATTTTTTCGTAAAAAGATACATGTTTTAAAGCTGTTTTTTATGTATAACTCAAAAACTATAAGCTTTTACAAAAAAGTTATTATCACCAAAATTGAAGATAATAAAAAATTTAATACACTCCTTACTTGAAGAACTAAGCTAATGCTAATTCAAAGTGAGTTATGGGTAATTTAATGTATATTTTTTTTGACGAGTACTCAAATCTAAGTATTTAATCTTAAATAACGGGAAAACTATGCATTTTATGAAATATACCTTCTAAACTTTCGAATTGAGTAGGGAGTCGCGGAAGATAAAAATAAAGAAAAAACTTGCTATAGAACTTTGAGGACGTCACCGTCATGTTTATTATTATTCTTATTTTATTATTCTTGTCTTACTGTTATTGTTATTAAATTTTTGCAGATCGTTTTTGAACACACCTATGATGTTGAAAGGAGGCTATAATTATTAGTCCAGAAAGCCACTGCGCATCCGCTAGGAAAAATATTCTAATTCGGATTTTTTGCACAATCTTACTCAAAAAGGACTCCTTTTAACAAATTTCCATGTTGCCAGGACCAAAAGGTGGTCAAAAAATTTTTAAACGTTTTTTTTTCCTAAAATTATTTTTATTGCATGGAAAAAAGTTTTTTTAGGTTTTTTGGATCATTCCAAACAGAAAAGGTCTTTAGTAACTTTTTTCTAAAAATGATAGTTTTTGACATAATATAAGCGATTAAAAATTGAAAAATTGCGAAATCGGCCATTTTTAACCCTGAAAGACTATGTGAAAAACTGAAAATTTGAATGTTGCCAAGGTAGGTAGATATTCTTTAAACATCGATTGATGAAATCCCGAAGAGTTTTTTGCAATACAATATTCAAAACTCCTTTGTTTTTTAATTGCGAATCAAGCGTGCGCGACACTATTTTCCACCGACAGTATGGTGCAAATGAAAGGAATAAATTCGTTATTTCGAAAATTGGTGACTTTAAGGAAAAATCCTGAAACAGGTCGATTTTTATTTTTAAGTTACGATATTGTGGCATATATGGTATACTAGTGACGTCATCCGTCTGGGCGTGATGACGTAATCGATTATTTTTTTTAAATGAGAATAGGGGTCGTGTGGTAGCTCGTTTGAAAGGTTCTTCAATTCTCCATCAAGTAATGTAAACATTTACATAATTTTTTATACAGGGTGTCCTTCTACTTCTTTTTTTGTCAAATAATTTAATTTAATAAAAATTTTTTAGACACCCTGTATAAATAATTATGTAAATGTTTTTATTACTGAATAGAGAATTGAAGAACCTTTCAAATGAGCTAGCACACGACCCCTATTCCAATTAAAAAAAAATCATCGATTACGTCATCATGTCCAGATGGATGACGTCACTAGTATACCAAATATGCCACAATATGGTAACTTAAAAATAAAAATCGACCTGTTTCGGGATTTTTCCTTAAGTCGCCGGTTTACGAAATAACGAATTTAATCCTTTCATTTGCACCATACTGTTGGTGGAAAATAGTGTCGTGCACGCTTGATTAGCAATTAAAAAACAAAGGAGTTTTAAATATTGTATTGCAAAAAACTCTTCGGGATTTCATCAATCGATGTTTAAAGAATATCTTCCTACCTTGGCAACATTCAAATTTTCAGCTTTTCACATAGTTTTTGAGGGTTAAAAATGGCCGATTTCGCAATTTTTCAATTTTTAATCGCTTATATGTCAAAAACTATCATTTTTAGAGAAAAGTCATTAGAGACCTTTTCTCTTTGGAATGATCCAAAAAATCTAAAAAAACTTTTTTCCGTGCAAAAAAAATAATTTTAGGAAAAAACAAAAAAAAAACGTTTAAAAAATTTTTGACCACTTTTTGGTCCTGGCAACATGCAAATTTGTTAAAAGGAGTCCTTTTTGAGTAAGATTGTGCAAAGAATCCGAATTAGAATATTTTTCCTAGCGGATGCGCAGTGGCTTTCTGGACTATATCTTACCTTAGCTTAGTACCATCTCTTTATTTCAGTACATAAATTACCTCTCAACAGCTATTGAACTAATTTTTCTTCATTATTGATATTTTATGGAATTACGGTCTTTAAATATTTAATCTTTTTGATATAGTAGTCATGTTGTGACTGGCTGATTGACATAAAGTCTATGGCATTAAAAAAACTTCCAAACACTTGTCAAAGCAATTCGGAATACCTTTCAAATCAGGTCCAGAACAAGTTATTAGCATTAAAATTACGCAAGTATATGATGAAAATAAGAGAACCCTTTTGAATTTTTTAGGAAAAAGTGAAAAATAAATATATGCAATATCCACAAAAAATTAAATCTATAATAATTCTTAGCATAATTTCTTTATATTAGCATAAGTAATTATTTCAACAATTTTGACCGGTTTAGAATGCATATTTTCGAAAAAAAGGTATATTTTAAAATAATCAGAATTTTTAAGATTATCGTAATTTTCATTTTCTTTTTATAATCACTACAATAATGCTCAATATACATAAAAAACGATATATATACCAAATTTTAGTTTTTTCTGTATTGAATGTTTACCAGTTTTACTATTTCCGTAGGGTAAAAAATAACCGAGCGAGATAGAAACGTTTAATGTAGTTCTGAAGCTATTTCCTTGTGGCATTTTTATAATCAACTATTTTCAATGGAAAATAAGTAACAATTTTACCAAAAAAATGATTTTATTAACGTTTCGACGCATAAGTTAAGTGTCGTTGTCAAAATATTATTTTGTATTTTGACAACGACACCCGACTTGGGCGTCGAAACGTTAATAAAATCATTTTTTTGGTAAAATTGTGGCTTATTTTCCATTGAAAATAGTTGATTAGAAACTTTTAAAATTTAAATTTTGCTGCGAGAACCATGTAACCGGGGCCATTTAACCTTTGGTTTTTAAAAAAGTAAGTAAAGGGTTTTCAAGATTAAATTCAACGCGATTTAATAGCCTTTGGAATTAACTTGCAAATGGTTTTCAGGTGAATCTGATATCGTAAAAATTAACCGAGTGATTAAAAACACAATAACATTTTTTGCAAAATTTTTAAAAGATATATTTTGAAAAATTTTTGGAGCATAAATTTGAATGCAATAAACTTGTTTGGGGGCTCAGTTGATAGATATTTCTAAGTACTTTGACAAATGTTTAATAAGTTTATGTTATAAAATGCATCATTTTCCCGTTATTTAAGCTTGAATACTTAGATTTGGGTACTCGCCGAAAAAAATATATATTCAATTATCTATAACTCACTTTTAGTTAACGCTAAAAGGTTTTTCTACTAATAAGTTTATTTTATTTTTTTTTTTTTTTTTTTTTTTTTTTAACCCCACATTTATTACAATCTATCTATACAATCTAAACCTAAATGTTTAAGTAGATAATAGACAATAAGTAATAGGACTGACAATAATTAGGAATGACATGTAGGGAGGCATCCAGTGATGCACCCCTTTTTTAAAACTTAGCCTACAACACTGACTATTTCTGACATAAACTTATACACATTAATTTAGTACCTATTGTTCACTTAACTCTAACGGAACTTTTCGTTTTAACCTACGAACAGTACGCGGTTTATTCACTAAATTTTTTGCTAACACGTTTGGATGCACTTTAAGTTTTTCTGTATGTTTTTTCGCGCACTTTTTGATGTCATCTTTGACGTATGGTAGTCCGGCGTCCCGATGGATGGCTTCATTGGTTATGAACCATGGAACTCCTAGTATTGATCTCAATATTTTGGACTGAAATCTTTGTATGATTTCAATGTTGGAATGTGCGGCGGTTCCCCATAATTCTATCCCATAAGTCCACACTGGTTTTAGGATGGATTTGTAGATTAATATTTTATTTTCAGTTGATAGTTTTGATTTTTTGCCCAACAGCCAATATATGGTTCTTAACTTATGACCCAGTTGTTTTCGCTTAGTAAATATATGCTTCCTCCAGTTTAATCTTCTGTCCAAGTACATACCTAGATATTTGACTTCATCCCCTTGTGGGATTCCTTTACCGTTTAAGTATACAGCCGGACATGTTTCCCTACGCGTGGTAAATGTTAGGTGTAGCGATTTGTTTTCATTAATTTTGACTCTCCATTTTGTCATCCATTGTTGAATTTTATTTAGATTATTTTGTAAGATTTCTGAGGCTATTTTGGGATTTTTGTTCGATGATAGTATTGCCGTATCATCCGCAAATGTGGCTGTAGTGATATGTGTATCTGTCGGTAAGTCAGCAGTGAATATAAGGTATAATATAGGTCCTAGTACACTTCCTTGGGGCACCCCAGCGAGAATTTGATGTATGTTTGTGTATTCATTCTCATACTTTACCTGGAAGTTTCTGTTGGTGATATATGACTTTAACAGTATATAGTAATTTGTAGGTAAATTCTGTTTTAGTTTACATAATAGGCCTTTATGCCAGACTTTATCAAATGCCTGACTTACGTCCAGAAATACCGCCGAGCAGTACCTATTATTTTCAAAGTCCTCGTTGATTCTCTCTACAATTCTATGTACCTGTTGTATTGTTGAATGTTGTTTTATAAACCCAAATTGGTGTGGTGGTATTAGTTTTTTGTTTTCTAGTATAGGCATTAGCTTAGTAAGTGTCAGCTTTTCAAAAACTTTGGATACCACGGGAAGAAGACTAATAGGACGGTAGGACTGTACATTTTCTGGTTCTTTTCCTGGCTTTAGTATCATTGTTATTTGTGCTAGTTTCCACTGTGATGGGAAATGACCTAGTCTCATTATAGAGTTAAATAACTGTGTCAGAAATTGGAAGCCTTTCTCTGGGAGTTGCTGAAGAGTTTTTCCTGTAATCAGGTCGTATCCTGGAGCCTTTTTTGGATCGATGTTGTGTTGTATAATATTTTTTACCTCATTTTTTGTGAATCTTTTTTCAGGAAGTTCTAGTTGATAAGGTTTTGTGAGTATCGAAATAATTTCTTGTTCAGTTTGTAGTGAGTAATTTCCCTCATTTGGTGTAAAGACTTTTTTAAGGTGTGTCGCAAATGTTTCGGCCTTTTCTAGAGGACTTCTCGCCCATTGTCCTGTTTGTGTTCTTAGTGGTGGGACTGTATAGTTCTGCCTTCGTAGAGTCCTTGTAGCCTTCCATAACGAGTAGTCAGTAGCTTGAGTTGCATCTAGTTTTTGTAGGTATTCCTGAAAGCTTGCATTTTTTTCTGCTATTATCAATTTTTTTAGGTCTTTTTGTGCTTTATTGAGGTTTGTTTTACTTTGAGGTGATCTTGATAATTGCCATTGTTTTCTAAGTCTTCTTTTCTCAATTATTTTTTCATGTATTGTATTGGAACAGTGTTTGTTCATATGTCGATTTGTAGGTAATGGTGTTGAGTTCCATGCTGCTTCCTGTAAAACTGTGTTAAAATGTTCTACTGCTTGTTCGATTTGTTTATCGGTCTTTAGTGGGATGTCTAAATTGATCTGATTATTTACTTGATATCTAAAATAACTCCAATTTGTTTTGTTGTTGTGTAATATACAGCTCCTTTCTATTTTTGTTATGTTTTTGCTTACAGTTATGATAACAGGTGAATGGTCAGAGGATAAATCGTAACAAGACTTTGGTTTAAAGTATTTTTCATTTATTCCTCTCACTATAGCAAAATCGAGGAGATCTGGAATTTTCGCAGGGTCTGTAGGCCAGTATGTTGGCCCCCTTGTGGTTACTATGTTCAGATTATCTATTAGTATTTCTTTTTGTAGTTCACGGCCTTTGGTATTAATAAGTCTAGATCCCCACATTAGATGTTTTGAATTGTAGTCTCCGCCACAAATAAACCTAGGTCCAAGTGTATCAAAAAAGGTTTTAAATTCTGGTTGTTTAATTGAATGTTTTGGTGGACAATATATAGCTGAAAAAGTTATAGGTCCTGTCCAGTCTTCTACAACCACATTTGTGGCCTGAATATGTGCTTTTTGATAGTGAGTTGTCTGGTAATGTTTGATGTTGTTTCTTATAATGATTGCTGTCCCACCATGTGCAGTTCCATCTGGATGTGTTGTGTGATATATTTTATAGTTGTGAAATTTTATGAAACTTTTTTTCGTGAAGTGTGTTTCTGAAATCAGTATTATGTCTAATTGGTGATTAACTATAAATGCATACAACTCATGTTTGTGTTGTGTCAAGCCATTAGCATTCCATATGGCAAATTTTAGTGTATTAGCCATTAGTTCATTTTTGAGACAAGTGTTGTTAATAAGTTTAGCATGGTGCTCATTTGTTCCATAAGCCCTTTCATCATATTCTTTAACTCCTGCATGTCATTTGCCTGAGTGACCATTGTAATATCTTGTTGGTTGGTATTTACCATTTGAGCATATGTAGGTCTTTGTGTTGTACTTATATTTGTTGTAGCCACTGGTAGCTGTTGGTTTTGTAGTTGATTCGGTGACTCTTTCTTTCTTAAGGTTGGAAATCTTGCTTCTTGCAGTTGTTTATGTACACTGCATCCTCTGTAATTCGCTGGGTGGTTATTACCGCAAAGTACACACTTTACTAGATCAGATCTAATTTTGTTAGGGCAATCAGCTGTTTTGTGATTTAGAGCACATTTTACACACCTGTATTGATGATAGCAGAAATTTTTTGTGTGACCATATCTTTGACATCTGGTACATTGTACTAATTCTCTTTTTAGCCTTGGGGCTTCGACATCAATTTTTGCGTTGAGTAAATATTCCATCTTATAAATTTCTTTATTATTATCTTGCATTTTTAAGTCCACAAAAAATAGTGGTAGGGGTTTTTTTGTAATTCTTTGTAGTATATTCGTTATTTGTAGAACTATATGTCCTTGGCTCTCTATTTCTTTTTTGATTTCTTGTATATTCACTGTAGGATGAAGATGGCGAATCACTACTCTAAAGGGTTTGTCTTGCTTCTTACGATATGTATGATATTCGGTTTTTTTCTCATCAAGTGCTTTTATTATACTGTCGTATATTTCAATTGTTTGGGCCTGTACCTTGACTTGTTCTTCATTCAACACTCTGATTAAATGTTTATCTTTGGCTATAGTGTTTAGTAGTTCGTTTAATGGTTGGATGTTTTTAACACCGGCAATAAATATTGGTGGGGGCTTCTCTTCCTGTTTTTTTTCCTCTTCAGTATCTGCTTCTTGTGTCTCTTCATTAATTAATACATTAAATTTATTTGCTGTTGGTGTGTTGAGCCAGTAGTTATCTATTTTGGTTTGTTTAAGTTTGGAATGTTGTTCCGGACTGGTTCTCCCACGTTTTTTATTTGGAACTATTTGCCATTCTTCATCATTTGCTTTGGATGTGGATGGGGGTTGATATTGTGGTAATGTACTTTGGACTGAATACTGGTATTGAGGTTGATATAACTGCATTGGCTGGTTTGGCTGGCTTGGAGCGAAATTTTGCTGAATTTGTGATGCAGGATGTGGTCCCATTTGCATTTGTTGTGGAAAATATCCTAGTTGTTGAACTGTTAAGTTTTGGTCGCTGAGGTTCATTTGGCTAGATGTTGGACATTGAGAGTATGGAAATGGATACTGATTATATCCGTTCGACATTTTGATTTAAATATTAATATTAGTATAAGGTGTTACCTTGATTGGTGGATTCCAAAAATAAAATTCACAACACATTTTTTGACACAATCGCCAGCACTAATATTAATATACTTTATTTTTATTATTTAATTTGTTTTGAAATAATTAATTTGGTTGATTTAAATATATAAAATCTGTTTTGTATCACTACACCAGATTTATTTTTAATATTTCAAGTCCATTAAGGTATAATTAGCTTTAATTTATAGTTTTTGAGTTATTTATCAAAAATCGATTAAAAGATGCATTTTTCTCACGAAAAATTAAAATCTTTGATCTTTAATAACTCACAAAGTTTTGATTTATTTTAATAACTTTATATAACAAATTTTGCTTAGAATTTATCTTTCTATCACAGTATGGGATTATTTTTAAAAAAATAATTTTCACCCCCGAGTTTCACAAGTTGGCACCATGTCACCTTTGTTCCTTAAGACATCATCTAACCACTCACCAATGTTCATGCAAATTGATGGAGGTTCAACGAAATCGGAGTTCACCTTCAGTGACTGCACTAGTTACTAGTACATAATGTCGACAACGTTGGGGTTATTGTGTATGGTATGAATGTAAATTTCATATTTTTTATATTATGGAATTTGGAAAAATTTTAGATTCTAAATGAATTACTGCAGTTGTCGTCTGCAAAAATTTTATTTATAAAAAACATATTACAATAGCAAGAGAAATAAAACATTATTCATTTTTGCTATTTTTTTATAATGGTATTATGCTACTAATTATATTAATGGTTAATGAATATTCTTAAGTACAATACATTGCTAGTATAAAGATTCGGAAACAGTTTCTTGAGCAATGTGGAGCATTCTGCATGAATTTGCCTGCTGGACTTTACTAGCAGGCCGTAGAGAGTTATAAACCCATGGTACATTGCTGATGTCAAATTGGCTTTACATTAATTTAACATACCATTAAGTTTTTTGCTACAAATTGGTTAAACACATTGGTATAACCGTGGCAATTTGTATTCCTTGGGTTTATGTCAAATTCTCTGTAATATTCTGCAGAACTAAAAATAAAATAAACATTACATATAAGGATTCTTTGGCTCGAAGTGAATTTTCCTAATTTTGCTTATATTACCCCCTCTCTAATGTTAGTTATCTTACAGTTCTGTTTCAAAACTGGTTATAAACTTTTTCACAATATTGAAATTGCTATAATGAAGAGTTGTTCAGAATTACAAACTGTGTTCGAATATGTAATTACATTCTTCTAGTTGAAAGATTGTGAAATATAAAGGTACTTTACTATTGAGCTAGATTCATATTTTTTATATAACTCGTATACAACTGATAAAGTTTGATACCTGTTGGTTGCATTTTCAGACCATGCAGAACTTTTTATGAAGAATAACTTTTTTCGTTAAATTAATAGATACTATTAAAAGAGTTATAATATTTATAATAAATGAAAATTATGGTTATAGTTAATTTGAGAAAAAAAAACATTTAATTAGATGGATGTAATTGCATATTAAAACATATTTTTTAATTCCAAACAACTTCTCGTAATAACAAATTTCGATATTGTGAAATATGAAGGTAATTAAATTTTACTCTTAATCGAAATTCATATTTTTGACATACCTCGTATAACATTAATAAAATTTGATATATGATGGTTGCTATTTTTAGACCATGCAGACTGGCGAGGCAACGAAGCATTAAACCTAGGAATTTTGTGCAGTAAGATGAATCGTTATGGAACTTTTTCGTTCGATTCGAGAGAGTACGAGGCAATTTTGTGAACTAAATTGATCTCCGGCAAAAATTGTTGTGCATGAGAAAATGCAGTTTTAAAGTGAATCTCGAAGAGATGGAAAATGAAAAATTTAGAACTTAGGAAATATTGACGGAAATGAGTTCAATTTTTATACTTGGGGGTTTTGGAGGTCACTGAACACGAATTTTATGACGGCGATGGTCTCCGAGGTATCTGGTGCCCAGGGTAGAACTTATCGCCTAGGACGATCGACTAATTCGCGAAATGATGATTGGATCGAAAAACTAAAAAATACGTTTTCGATATTTTTCAAAAATCTATCGAATGGCACTAAACATGACCCCGGGTAACTTTAAAATCTTAAATGGAAACCCCTATTTGTTATTGCAGATTTGGATTGCTTACGTAAATATAGGCAACTTTTATTCGAGACATTTTTTCGAATTGTGGATAGATGGCGCTATAATCGGAAAAAATAATTTATCGTTATACCATAGGTAAATTATAGAAATGGTCTAATATCTCGAGAAAAACACTTCCAAACAAAAAACCAAAAAATACGTGTTTAATATTTTTCAAGAACCTATCGAATAACATCAAACACGATCCTCCACTCCACCCCCTGAAGGTGGAGTGGCGGTAACTTTAAAATCAAATAGGAATTTCCATGTTTTATTGCAGATTTGGATTCCTCATGAAAAATAAGTAACATTTATTTGAAACATGTTTTAGAATTGTTGGCGAGATGGAGCTAATAAATAGTTTTTTCCGATTATAGCGCCATCTATCCATAACTCAAAAAAAATGTTTCGAATAAATGTTATTTATTTTTACCTAAGGAATCCAAATCTGCAATAAAAAATGGGGATTCCTATTTAAGATTTTAAAGTTACCCCCCACCCCACCTCCAGAGGGTGGAGTGGAGCACCTTGTTTGATGTTGTTCGATAGGCTCTTGAAAAATATTAAACATGTATTTTTTGGTTTTTTATTTTGAAGTGTATCTTTTGAGATATCAGACCGTTTCTATAACTTACATATGGTATCACGATAAATGGTTTTTTCATATTATAGCGATATCTACCCAAAATTCGAAAAAATGTCTTGAATAAAAGTTGCTTATTTTTACGTAAACAAGCAATAAAAAAGGGGGTTTCCATTTAATATTTCAAAGTTACCCTCACCCCACCGCCAAGGGGTGGAGTGGGGGTCGTGTTTAGCGTCATTCGATAGATTTTTAAAAAATATTGAACACGTATTTTTTAGTTTTTCGATCCAATTTTCATTTCGAGAATTATTCGATCATCCCGCGAATTATTCGATCGTCCCAGGCGATGAGTTCCAGGTACCTGGGCACCAGGTACCTCGGAAAACATCGCCGTCATTTAATTCGTATTCAGTGACCTCCAAACCCCCCAAGTATAAAAATTGAACTCATTTCCGTCAGTATTTCCTGAGTTCCAAATTTTTCATTTTCCATCTCTTCGAGATGCACTATGAAAATGCATTTTCTTATGAACAACAATTTTTGCCGGAGATCAATTTAGTTCACAAAATTGTCTGACACTCTCTCGAATCGAATTCAAAAAGTTGCATGACGATTCATCTTCTTCTTCTTTCTTCTTGTATTTAGGCTTTTAAGCCTGTTTCTTCTTCAATATTAGCCTCCTAAATTGTTTAAATTATCGCAAAATTATCTCGTGCTATTCGTACTATCCTATCCTCTGCCATTCTACTAATGTGTTCGTTCTACTCCTGATTCCGTTTTGTCATCCATCCATTTATGTCTTCTACATTGCATGAGCTATCTTCTTATGTTTTCGTTTCTTTCCCTATCCAACATACTTTTCCTTGATATTCATCGGCGTATTTTCATCTCTGTTTTTTCTAGTAGTCGTCTCGTTTTAGATGTGTCAGGTCTTGTCTCCGATGTATATGTCAATATAGGTCTAATGACTGCTTTATAGATTCTTGATTTTGTGTCTTGTCTTAGATTGTCTTCTTCCAGTTTGTGTCATTAAGAGATCCCGCCGCTTTACTTGCTTTTAAACTTTTTTGTCGTAATTCCTCTTTAACGTCTCCGTAACTGGTTATATGTGTTCCCAGATATCTAAACCTTGCTTCCTGGTTTATTATTTTCCCATCAATCTCGATTTTACATCGTAGTGGATATTTAGATGTTGTCATACAATTGGTTTTTTCTGCTGATAGCATCATATTGTATTTCTTGGCTGTTGTATTGTAGATGTGCGTTAATCTTTGGAGATCGTCTTCTGTCTCGGCAAGATTCATCTTACTGCACGATTCATCTTACTTCACAAAATTCCTAGGTTTTGGGCTTTTTAGTGCTTCCTTGCTTCGCCTAAGAGCATTTTGCGAAGAATAACTCTTACTGTAAAATATAATAGAGAGATATTGCACCTCTTGTTTTGCAATTCCGTTATGCTTATCGTTATACTACGTCTGCGCAGTAGCGAATATATGATCCGTTATCGTTATTAAACATAAGGGATTCCGTAATTTACGGAGGTTTAAAGTAGTGCTTATCGTTATCGTTATAGTAATGGTTAAATTGCTTTGTTGCAAGAATGTAAAACAATCAGTAAAATTACATTTACAAGATTCTAATTTTGATGACCTATAAATTAAAATATCAAAAACTGTTCAAGTATATGCTTAAAATTACAATAACGTTGTGAAGTGAGGTTATGTTTAAATAACGATAACGATGACACGAAAAACCTACTTGACAGGCTGCAAAAACTCTGCTTTTTAACGTTGCCGTAATCGTTATGCTTAATAAAGTTAACCATAGCGGAGCCAAAATCAGCGGTTATTTTAAGGTGCAAAATCTCTCTAATATGTCCATTTTCGTTACCTATTCGCATTTTGTAGCAAAAATAAACCTGAATTTAACATATTTATTTATATCTAAGTACATATTGATAATATACCATAGAACATATAATATAAACTGCTGGCTTAGTCAGGCCACCAATTTTAGTATTGACTTTAAAATTGTACAACTTTTGATAAAAGAATCCCTAATTAGCTTTTTTGTTAAAATTTCATAACAAGAAGAGATAAGTATTTAATGGTATAAACTTGTTTAAATAAATGACTTTTTAATGTCGTTGTTCGGTTTGTAGGTATTATACTAGTATTTAAACATATTTCATTATTTTTCTTTTGCCGACTTTATTATCTCTAACACGATCTATAATAGGTATCTGCACATCTTCGAACCAAGAAATTTGCGATGTTAAACCAAATCTATACAATAAAGACCGGTTATAGGATTTTCAGCGTCCGTCAAAATAAAATTTCGCTCCCTTTCATGCAAGAACTTCCAATTACTGAAAATTAAAAAGTTAATCACAAGAGCAAAAAATCAAAATTAGGTAGACGATAAAGAAGTGTGTAAAAACTTATTTATTTAAAAATAGTACAATAGTTATTTGCTTACAAGTGATACAATATACAGGGAGGGCCAAAGAAAATAGTCCACCTCGATATTTTTCAGTAGTTATTAGATTTCAAGGATGTGCCGAAACAAATCGATATTTATTTTTAAATTACAGTTTTTTTAAACATATTTTATACTAGTAACGTCATTCATCCGGGCGTGATAACGTAATCGATGATTTTTTTAAACAGGAATAGGGGTCGCATAATTGCTCATTTATAAGGGTATTCCATTCTCTATTCAGTAATATAAATATTAGCATAATTGATAGAAAAAGGAAGAATTTGTGTAATTTATTTTATTCAAAATACATTTTAGTGTTGTCAGAAAACAGAAATAAATGTTTATTTCACAAATAAACATTGCTTTTTAGTTCAGAGAAATGAGGAAAAAAAATATCGTGTTGGTGACACATCCCCCTCCAGGCTGAAACTAAATTTTTCGAGTAATATGGTCATCTAGAATAATAGCCTATATGTTTCCTGCAACCGATTTTGATGATATACATAGTTATAAACAAATGAAGATCAAAAACGGTAAATTTTCGCTTTTTTCGTCTCTTACTAAAAAATTGGGCATTTTAAACAAATTTGAGAGTAATAAACTCATAAACCGTATAAAAAACTTCAATATGGCGTTCGCTGAATATGTCTATCCTTATTGGTTACTTAGAAAATTGCCAAATAAATCATAAATTTTGAGTTTATATAAATATTCATAACTTATGTAAAAATTAACTTAGAACCTTCTTATTACATGGAATGCTGAGACTTATGGTGCTTAAATTACACCCTAAATTCCAAAGCAATTGGTTAAATAGTTTAAAAGTTATTTAATTTGTTTATCCAAAATTTATTTTTTTTTGCAACACTCTAAGTCAGAAAATGATGAAGTTACAGTAATATTTTGGATAGTTTATGAAAGAAGAAAATTTACAGTATTAATTTAATTAAAAAAAATGACAAAAAATAATTACAGATATTGCAAAATAATTTTGCAAAAATATGTGAATTAAAAAAATGGGGGGGCTAACTTTGTCCCTAAATGTCCTAGAACAGTTGTTTTTCTTTCTAAATGTGTATAAAAATTCAGTCTTTCTAAATATGAAAAAATAATTTTTCTACGGGTAACGGTTAAAAAGTTATTCTAATTGTTTATAAGTAAGCAAAAAATGGACATGTTTTTGCAAAATAATTTTACACTGTTTAAAATTGTTTTTTGTCATTTATTTTTAATTAAGGTAATAGTATAAATGTTCTTCTTTCATAAACTGTCCGAAGTATTATTGTAACCTCATAATTTTCTGACTTATAGTGTTGCAAAAAAAATGAATTTGGGAAAATAAATTAAATAACTTTTAAACTATTTGACCAATTGCTTTGAAATTTAAAATATAATTTAAGTGCAAGAAGTTTTGGCATCCCGCGTAATAAGAAGATTCTAAGTTAATTTTTACCTAAGTTACGAATATTTATAAAAACTCAATATTTATGATTTATTTTGCAATTTTCTAAGCAACCAATAAGGTTGGACATATTCAGCGAATGTCATATTGAAGTTTTTTATACGATTTATGAGTTTCTTACTCTCAAATTTGTTTAAAGTGCTTAACTTTTTGGTAATAGACGAAAAAAGCGATAATTTACCGTTTTTCGATCTTCATTTGTTTATAACTATGTATATCATCAAAATCGGCTGCAGGAAACATATAGGTTAATAATATAGATGTCCATACTACTCAAAAAATTTGGTTTCGGCCTGGAGGGGGATGTGTCACGAGAAAAACCTTATTTCTCTGGACTATTTCCCTTAAATTTAATGTTTAAGCCAGCTCTCGACATCCACCTGCCTCTTGGAAGTTTACACATTTAATTTAAGCGGAAGGCAATGTTTATTTGTGAAATAAACATTTTTTTCTGATTTCTGACAGCAGTAAAATGTATTGTGAATTAAATAAATTATATATTATTCTTATTTTTTGGCAATTAATTTAATAAAAAAAATGTTTTTGTCCAACCTGTATAAATAATAATGAAAATATTTACATTACTGAATAAAAAATTGAATACCCTTTCAAATAAGCTACCACACGATCCCTATTCCCATTTAAAAAAATCGTCGATTACGTCATCACGCTCAGATGGATGACGTTACTGGTATGAAATATATCCCAGAAAATTGCAATATAAAAATAAAAATCGATATGTTTCGGCATTTCCTTAAAATCTAATAACTACTGCCGAATATCGAGGTGGACTCTTTTCTTTGGCCCACCCTGTATATGTAGTGATATAACCAGCACATTTGAAGATCTAGCGACGAAGGAGCGAACTTTTTGCTATGTTGTTTATTATAGGTACAGTGAGGACGTTTGAGTTGGAATAAATTCATTTTCTCTAGAATGCGCGACTTTTGAGATAAATCCCAAAACAGTGCGATTTTTATTTTAAAATTATAATTTTTTGGCATATATATCATACTAGTGACGTCATCAATCCGGGCGTGATGACGTAATCGATGATTTTTTTTAAATGAGAATAGGGGTCGTGTGATAGCTTATTCGAAAGGTTATTCAATGCTCTATTCATTAATAAAAACATTAATATAATTATTGATACAAAGTGCCCAAAAAAATGTTTTTGAATTAAATTAATTGGTACAAAAATGAGAATATATTATAATTTATTTAATTCGAAATATATTTGCTGTTGTCCGAAAAAAGGAAAAAACCTTTATTTGAAAAATAAATATTGTTTTTCGCTTAAATTCAATATTAAAGCTGCCACCCACGTGTGTCTTAGCAGTTTGAACATTTAATTTAAGCGAAAAGCAATGTTTATTTTTCAAATTAACATTTTTTTTGTTTTCTGACAGCGGTAAAATGTATTTTGCATTAAATAAATTACATACATTCTTCTTTTTGTCTCAATTAATTAAATCCAAAAAATATTTTTTCAGGCACTCTGTATAAATAATTATATTATTGTGTACATTAGTGAATAGAGAATTGAATAACCTTTCGAATGAACTATCACGCGATCACTATTCTCATTTAAAAAATCCTCTCTTACGTCATCACGCCCAGATTGATGACGTCACAGGTATGATATATACAGTGCGTAAATCGTTCAGCTGGACATAGGGAACATACATTGTATATATTTAGATACATAAATACGTACATTGTACTATATTAAGATAATTGTGGCAACTTCGCTCTCTCAATTAGTCCTGTCGCCAGTAGGGGTACAACGGCCTCCTTAATTCAGATGGACTTACCCAAGTTGTCTTTATGTATTTTGACCCGTAGAACACGATTTTTTTGGGTAACAGTCGATCCGGATGTCGATAAGATTGTTATAAACAAAGAACTTGAGGAATCACATAACAGCGATTTTTCGCAAAACAAAACATTTTCTTGTATATTTTGAGTCATTCTAAGCAAAAAATGTTTTTACAAGTTTTTTCGTAGGATGCATAGTTTTCGACATAAACGAGGTTGAACTTTTAAAAAATCGAAAAATTGAAATTTTTGAACCCGAATAACTTTTGATTGAAAAATAAAATAGCAATTCTGCTTACTGCATTTGAAAGATCAAGTCATATTCTATCGGCATTGATTATTTTCATTGCTAAAAAATAATTTTTTTATTGTTAAATAAAGCTATAAACACATAGTGATTGAATGGTGTTCTCAATGCATTTCTAATTTGAAATCGAACGAGTAGGCGCGAATACAGAATTTCTACGTATATTACGTACCTACATTAAAACGCATGCATTTGGCACGGGAAACACTATGTGTTTATAGCTTTGTTTGACAAATAAAAACTTAATTTTTAGCAATGCAAATAATCAAAACCGATGTAATTTGACTTGAACTTTCAAATGCAGTAAGCAGAATTGCTATTTTATTGTTTAATCAAAAGTTATTCCGGTTCAAAAATTGCACTTTTTCGATTTTTTGAAAGTTCAACCGCGTTTATCTCGAAAACTATGCATCCTACGAAAAAACTTGTAAGACCGTTTTTTGCTGAGAATCACCCAAAAAATACAAAAAAATGTTTTGTTTTGTGAAAAACCGCTGCTATGTAATTCCTCAAGTTCTTTGTTTATAACAATCTTATCGACATCCGGATCAACTGTTACCCAAAAAATTCGTGTTCTACGGGTCAAAACACATAAAAAAAACTTGGGTAAGTCCATCTGAATTAAGGAGGCCGTTGTACCCTGGCGACAGGACTAAATGGCAATATAGTTGTTAGAATTAAGGGGCATTAACCTCAAAATTGACAATTAATTTCGGGTGACACAAACAAACGTCAAAACATGATATTGTAATAGAACTATTTTTGACCTAATGGGAAAACTGTGTCTGTTTAATTTGGAAATTAATTTTTAAATAAATATATTTTAAAAATTAAAGTAAAATTAGGTATTAATTCATCAGTCATAATCTTTGTTTTTGATTTGTTTATGGACTGCCTTGCATTCAAAACCATTCATTTTATTCGTTGTAACAGCTCTGTTGCACCAGAAACTCGTATTCGAACAGAAGTTTCAACTAACACAGGTTAGCGCAGTTGCCACAATGATCTCAATGTATATTCCCTATGTCCAGCAGAAGGATTTACGTACTCTATGCAGGGCACTATTATGATACAAAAAATTATAATTTAAAAGTTGTATTTTGAGGTTTATTTGCAGTTCCCATTCTCGAGAGAATGAATTTATTCCAACTTAAGCGTCCGCACTCTACATTTCTTAACACATTCATGGACACTTCTGCATATGCAGACACTTATAAGGGACGTGACTGTGTGAAGATGAAGATAAAAAATTTCGATTTCGTTTGGTTTTTTTCCGTAAGTAAAAACTTCATTGACTCCACCATCTAATAAGATCAGAGGATTATTTCGTTCATATTTATATCAAGGATTAATAGCATATATAGGGCATTATTATCATCAGTGCAAACAGGTAAAATGTTTCATTCATCTCTTAAGGATTTTATCTTTATTAGCTACCTATATTTCTTCCCTTGTCGCGCCAAAGATTTAATCTTGGTTTAATTTATTTTCAATTATTATGTAGGGTGTCCCAAAAGTAGGGAAACGGTCGAATATTTTTGAAATAAACATCGTATCGAAAAACTGAAAAATACGTGTTCAATAATTGTCAAAAATATATCGAATGACACCAAACCCGACCCATCACTCCACCCCCTAGAGGTGGGGTGGGGCTTAGCTTTAAAATCTTAAATGGAAACCCCCAGTTTTTATTTCAGATTTGGATTTCTTATGTAAAAGTAAGCAGCTTTTATTCGAGACATTTTTTTCAAATTATGGATAGATGGCGCTATAATCGGAAAAAACAATGTATCGTGATATCATAGGTAAATTATAGAAACGATCTAATATCTCCAGAAATACACTTCCAAATGAAAAACACAAAAACACTCATATTGTTTTGAAACGCCTATCGAATAACGCTAAACATTAACCTCCACCTCACCCCCTAGAGGTGGGGCGGGTGTAACTTTAAAATATTCAATAGCAACCTACATTTTTTATTGCAGATTTGTATTCGTCATGAAAAATCAAGCAACATTTATTCGAAACATTTTTTAGAATTGTTGATAGATGACGCTAATAAATCGTCTTTTTCCAGTTATAGCGCCATCGATCAATAATTATAAAAAATGTTTTGAATTATTGTTGCTTAATTTTTCATCACAAATCCAAATCTGTAATAAAAAATGGAGGTTGCTATTTAAGATTTTAAAGTTACCCCCACCCCATTTCTAGGGGGTGGGGTAGAGGGTCATATTTGGTGTTGTTCGATAGGTTTTTGAAAAATATTAAACAAGTATTTTCTGGTTTTTCATTTGAAAGTGTATTTCTCGCGATATTAGACCGTTTCTATAATTTACCTATGGTATCACGGTAAATGGTTTTTTCCGATTATAGCGCCTTGTATCCACAATTCGAAAAAATGTTTCGAATAAAAGTTGCTTACTTTAACATATTGAATCCAAATCTACAATTAAAACTGGGGGTTTTTATTTAAGATACCTCCAAGGGGTGAAGTGGGGATTGTATTTAATGTCATTGGATAGATTTTTAAAAATGATTGAAAAGGTGTATTTTAGTTTTTCGATCCGATGTTTAGTTCGCGAAACATTCGGCATTTCCGCTACTTTTGGGACACCTTGTATATTCAATTACACAAGTATTAACCCTCCTTTGTATTCCATGTCTTCTGTAATTGATCCGTGTATTTTTTTTATTTATAAAGTGTGTCCACGGATGGGGTGAGCAAGAGGAAAAACTTTTTTATTTTTAATTTTAGCGAAAAACATCAATCTTGATAAAAAGTTTTGCTTGTCCTGAAACCCCATAAAACGATAAAATTTAAGTTTTTAAAAACATGCTTAATTTTGTATGCAATTTTATGTATATCCCTATAAATTTTTGCACTGACTACGAAAGCTTAGTAACTGTCAACTCCGATAAATAATTTGTAAATTGTCATTTGTTTCGACAATGTTAAGCGTTTAACAAAGAATTTATCTGTCATTTTTTAAATAAAAATTTAAAATTTATGTCGAAAAAAACATAACAATTCGCAAATTTTATTTATCGGAGTTGACAGTTACTAAGCTACATTGTACCTTAACAACACTAGA
The DNA here is from genome assembly GCF_917563875.1 of Diabrotica virgifera virgifera. NCBI lineage: Eukaryota > Metazoa > Arthropoda > Insecta > Coleoptera > Chrysomelidae > Diabrotica > Diabrotica virgifera. Next base: position 107,653,391 of record NC_065447.1, on the reverse strand, counting down.
TTATTGTTAAGATTGCGAACTTAGTGCAAAAATTTATACCGATTTACGTAAAATTGGCTACAAAATTAAGCAGGCTTCAAAAAACGTGAATTTTATTTCATTTTCTGGGGTTTTACAACAAGCAAACCTTTTTATCAAGAATGACATTTTTCGCTAAAATTGAAAATAAAAAAGTTTTTCCTCTCGGGCACCCTATCCGTGGACACACTGTATATGCTTGAACATTAATTTTTGAATAAGTATATAAAAAAGCTGAGAATAGGTCCATGTAATGTATTATATTTCGAGATATCGTTTGGAGAGTAAGCAAAATAAAATACAGTCTACTAATTTTGAGAGGTCTATTATAGAAAAAATATTAACAAGACTAAAACAAAATAAAACTGTAAAGTAAAAAATCGATCATGCGTGAAACCTTCAATATTTTTGAATTCTAAATTGTTTTTTTTTAGAAATTTTCCTAAATTTTTAAAAAATTTATCTAAAAACACTAAACCTATTTGATGTAAGCAGCCAATACGTTCTTTTTGTTTTTTTGAGAGTAGTCCTTGTTGTGGACTTTGAGATTTTTTAGGTACCTTTTTTGTAATGAGGTGGAAAGATTCCTAATTCGACTAGGGAAGGCGTCCCTAGTACTGTTGGATTAAACCAAAGCAGAGACATACGCCGACGACACGGTGTCAAAACTAAGTGACAGAGGGCCCCCTTCGGACATCCCTGGCCAGGTCACCCACCAACTAAAACCAACCCCTCTCCGACCCGAGGTATCCCTGGACGAGTTCATTAGCGAACAAAACATGGGGATACCCCGCTCAGACCGGATTAAAGGTGCCCTTAGAGCTATTTATTATATCTACAGCACTTAACTAATAGCGGTGAGCGTGTAGGGAAAAGATATCCCAGAAAACAGGTTTGAGCCCAGTTACGTGATGATTACGTTAAATTTACGGCAAATTTCAACGAATACGTAACTCGGTGATTTATGACGGGAAAAAAACGTATTTCAGTGCCAAATCATTCACCTATATATTAGTGCTTCCTTTATACATGTTTGACATTAGAATAATATAAAAAATCATAATGACGAATATAGTACATGTTTTTTATAATAGGTGTGAATGTCGGTTACATTGCAAAGGTAGGTTTATTTCACGTAATAATCACGAAACAGAAATAACTTCCTTTGGTTAAATTTTAAGAAATATTTTGGAAAACAAAATTTTACAACGGTGTTGGTTAAATACGTATCGCTGGAATTTTACTCACTGTATTTTATGGACGTCGAAAAATTAGATGTATTTCATGTAAAAATAATGTAAATAATAATAATATTTAAACAAAAAGTTTAGGATTTCGCTTTTAAAATCATTTAGCATAACTATTTCAATCCAACCTTGACTTTAAGTTATTTTTTCTATTTTTTTGAGTCTAATTTTCAAATCGCGCACGGTGATGACGTACTTACCAAGCCTTTTTCCTCCTTTAAATACTATCACGTGACCACGGTACGTGACTAACATAGTTGGTTCGAAAACTAAATTAATCGATTTATCGAATAATAGATACGTTTCGATAGGATTATTTTTTTATATTATTCTGGTATTGAAATATATTTTTAGTAAGACCAATTAGTTAATAGTAGAAGAAATTTAAAAACAAAAAGAAAATACGTAATACTAATTTAAAGTAAGTAGAATAGTTTAACTGTAATTTAAAAATAATCGATTTTTATAATGGATGATCATAACCTTTAATATCAGCTTCTCACATTTCTCAAAACAAAAAGTGAAACGGGAAGAGCTTTATTTCCCTCGTTTTATTTTAGGCGGGTTTATTTATATTCATAAGTTAATTAAGGTCGAATTATTTACGTGAACCGAGGACGTATCTTTCACGTGAATACTAATATATACATTCCCTAAAAGATACGTTAAACAACACGTATTTGCAACGTGAATTTCCCGAAACATTTTATTGCTATTTAAGGTAAATAACACGTCTATTGAAGACGAGTTTTTCACGTAATTTAAAGACGAATTTTCAATGTGACATTCCAACCAAATTTTCACGTGAAATTCACGTAAGCAATTTACGTATATTGGTGACAAATGTACCCAAAATTCACGTAATTAACACGTCGATCTGTTTGCTGGGATATTTCCCAAGCGGAGGAACTTGGGAACATTTAAAAAAAGAGAAGGTAACTCGATACATTTTTATACAATAAAGAAGAAAGAAAGAAATAAAGATTTTTTTATTTTTTTTTACAGTTGACCGCTATGAAGGAGGTCCCTCGCCCAGCTTGTTCTACTCTTTCCATTATAGACTTTCTTTTCATGATGTTTGTTATATGGTCGATTATACACTCGAAATTATCTTTGCTGGTCATTGCAATCTGCATGATGTTGTTGGGCGAGATTGCGCCAAACCTATTCTGCAGCCTTTGTTGTTTTACGACGAAAACATTACACCGGAAGATGCAATGTTCGGCATCGTCCCTCTATCTCGTGACACGTGGTGCATATGTCATCGTTGGTTTTTTTGATGCCATATGTGTAAGACCTAAAAGGTCCAGGACCCGTCAGGAACTGAGTAAATTAGTAATTTACCCGTTTAAATTTACAGTTGTACCAAGCTACAACATCGGGGATCATATTGTGTGATGTGGTCCTGTATTCTGGTCTGTTTTCTACCAATAGTGATTTGTAATGTTCTATTTAAAAATTAGGGGTGTATTTTACAAATGTGTAGAATATCCCGATAAAAACTGACTTATCCAAAAAGTAGTAGGACACAAAAATTTTTAGAAACGTTGTGTTTAACTAAAGGGACCATAATAAAAATTTAATTGGAACGTACACAAAAATTGGGGGCATTGGGGCTTTAAGGGAACAATACTAAAATGTTTATGGGGTGCACAAAGTTCACTGTTATTTTTTTTAGGACGTTCCTGCCACAAGAGTGTCACATGTCTATTTTCAATAAAAACTCTCTAATTGTTTTTGGATTTATTGGGATGTTACTTTTTTTATGTGCACATTTGTACTAATAGGCATGAATCCCGCGTACAAAAAAAGTTTATTAATAGCAAGCTGAAAATTTGTTAATAGCTTAACGGTGTCTAGTCGGACAAACTTTGATGTACGGAAACAATGGAACAGGAAAAGTTTTAATTGTGGAACAGGTTACAGGTTTCGAACGTCAGACTACGAAAACGTCCCATATATTTTGTCGGACCGAACTTCCAATTGATTTGTTACCCTTTCATTAAACTCTCATGCAAAAATCAGACTGCTATTTACCAACAACATAATTCCTGTTATTTGACATGTTCTACGTGTCGGAATTATTAAAATGCCCAACATATTTGGCGGACAAACATTTTTTCATATATTATTATAATAAAGTTTGCTATTGAATAAACTTAAAAACAACCTACTAGTATTCACAATCATAATCTTGTCAGGATGACACGTTCCATAATTAAAATCACGTTCCACAATTAAAACTTCCACTGTTCCAGTGTTCTCATACATCAAAGTTTGTCCGAATTTGTTTATGCGGGATCCAGACCTAAAAGAAGTTAAGCTCAATCGAACTATTTTTAGTTTCAGAAGAAATATTATGTGATTTAATTTATGACCAGCCTTTTTGGTACACCCTGTATATCAAACGAATAGTGTATATATAATAATGGGTTAAAAACATAAATGACACTACAACGAGTACAAAAATAAATAATATATTTAAATAAGAAAATAAATACATGTAATTTAAATGTTATTAACGATACCTTTAAAGGTTGGGTGTAGCAGTAACTGTATCAAGACAATTGGCATCTCGGTTATCAATTCTACACTGATAAATGAATAGCTCGTTGCATGATCCAGAACCAACTTCGCTGAAGTCAATGTTAATGTTCTCGCCTGACCCTAAATGGTATTCCTGATCTGAGTAATTCTGTCCAGGTCGTCCACAGCGGGACAACCATTTTCCCACTTTGAAGGAGATCCTATTTCCAGCTCTGTTGTGGACGGCAATGGTGTCTGCACGATAATCGTCTTTTGCACAACGAAACTCTCTGTCACCATTATGTCTCTCGCAGTGGGTTACTCTTCCATCTGTTAATGCAAATACTGCCACTAGTGCAAATAGAACTACAATTTTGGTGTACATTGTAATATAGATAGTAAAATGTGTGACGGTTTTATTTTAGAATCTGCTTTTATAGCTCTGTTTAGCTACAAGAGGTTATAATGATTGTTATTCAATTGTGTGTTTCCAATCAAACTAACAATAAATTTCCTAAAATGGGAACTTCGTCTTGGTTTTAAATTAATAAACATTTTATTATCTGTCGTATTTCTTAAAAACAGTTAACACAAAGTTATAATCAAAGAGCGGGTGAATTTTTGCAAAGTATTTCATAGAGACTGTGCAAAAAATTCTCAAATAACAACAGTTCCAGGCAAAGATATTTGCAAAATTGTTTAAAAATTTTTGTTTGTGTTAAAGTTGTATTTTGGAATATAATTTCAGATATCATGAAGATATATTTAATTTTATCACAATTAAAGCCTCGGATTATCGTTATAGTGTAACACAACATAAAAATCAATTATCATAATTAGCACATAATGAGATAACAATTGCAAGATGGGAATTTCAATTTTATTTGTCATAAAATGTTTTCCATTATGACGTTTTAAAAACATGTTATTGTGTGTGTTTATGTTTTATTGGCACTGGTTTAAGCAACCAACTGGCCAGTCAATGTGTTTTGAATTCTCTCTTTTACAAAATATATGCTTAGTATCTAAATTTAAAACTATTAGTACTACTGTTTTTTTTTACTCTGTTTTTTTATTATTTTTTTTATTATATTTTTTAACATTTTTTTTATTACATTTTTTATTTTTTTTTTATTTTTTTTTTTATTTTTTTTTTAGTTTTTTTTTTTTAGTTTTTTTTTTTTTTTTTTTGTATATTTTTTTATCGCGCTAAGACCTAAACCCGATTCAACCTCGCGGAGGTTTAGATCTTAGTAACTTTTTATTTTATTTAATTATTTTTTTTTTTTTTTATTTTTTTTTTCTTTTTTTCTCAGAGCTTTAATTTTAAACAATTAACATGGTTGTACAAAATTTTATAAACATCTAGATTGTTTGATTGTAAAAGGTATATAAGATTAAAAGGAAATTGTACATTAATTTGAACTAGATTGGCAAAAAAGTTTGATATTTCAATAAAATGTAAAGGACATTCTAATAGCATATGTTGTAGATCAGCTAGCTCTCCACATAAACATTCATCATTATCTACAAGTCCTATTTCTCTTTTGTAGACTGGAGTCAGACAGTGATTACTTCTTATTCGACAAATAGTTTTGATAAAGCCTTTGTTGGAAACTTGATTAAACCATGTCTTGATGGGAAGTGTAGGCTGGATTTTTTTGTAATAATTTCCTTTGTCTGAATTATTGTATTGTTCCTGCCATTTCGTCCGTTTGATAGATCTCATAATAGAAATTATGTCTCCCATAGGAAGTTGATAAGTATGCAGAGTGGATTCCTTCGTTGTTGCTTTTTTAGCCAGATCATCTACTATTTCGTTGTTTTTTATACCAATGTGTGCTTTTATCCAACACAATATTATATTTTTGCCCGATTTCAAAGCTTCACTGTTCATTGCTATGATGTCACTGATGATATAATTTTCTGCAAAATTATGTACATTGTATTTCAATGTCTTTACAATGCTTTGGCAGTCTGTAAATATAACATAATTGAGTTCTTTTTGATTAATACATATTTTGTATGCTTCTTTGATTGCAATGAGTTCAGCTGTGAAAATTGTCATTTTATCAGGTAATCTGTTGTTTATTTTTATACTTTTTTGTGGGTAATATATAGCATATCCAACTTTTCCTTCCATTTTTGAACCATCCGTATATAATTTCTGATAACTCCCCCAGTTTTTTTGTACACACTGAAGGTGGTCTATTTTAGTAAGGAAGTCTGTCGCACGAATATTACTTAAATGACAGTTAACTGGAGATAAATAATCTTCATAATTTAGCTTTCGAGACGAGCTTTGTTCAATTTGATGTATGTCGCCAATGGAATTAGAAACGTTGAGGAAGCTTTCCACAACTAAAAGCAGTTTCTTTTTTTCCCAGTAATAATGAGTTAGGTATGAGGTGGTTAAATGAACAATTTTATTTAATAGCAGTTTATCGTTAACCGCTGTTTTAACTATAAATTTCTCACTTAGGTATTCCCTGCGTAATGAAAGTGGAGGTTCATTAAGCTCACATTCCATGACCAATATAGGTGTGCTACGAAGATAACCAGTGCATAACCTAAGTGCCTTATTTTTGATCCTCTCGATTTTTTGGAGTACAGAGTTTGATGCTGAGCCATAAAAAATAGATCCATAGTCTAAGATTGATCTTATCAAATTTCTGTATAGTAATATTGATATGTTTGGATCAGCTCCCCAGTTACTGACACTTACAGTCTTCATGATATTCATTGCATTTTCCATTCTTCGTAATATGTAATTTGTGTGTTCTTTCCAATTTAATTTGGAGTCTAAAAATACGCCAAGAAATTTTATTGAAGTTTTATAAGGAATACTAGTATTATCAAATTGTAGATGGCTTTGAGGAACATATCGTTTTTTAGTGAAGGTAACAATGGTTGATTTACTCTCTGATATTGTTAAGTTATTATCGGTAGCCCATTTTTTTATAATATTCAATGTCGATTTAAGGTAGTTATTACATCTATCTATTGACTTATTTTCTGCATATATCGCAACATCATCAGCGTACTGTAGGATTTTTATGTGTTGAGGAAGTTTAGTTTCTAAGTCAGCAGTATACAGTATATATAATATAGGACTTAGGATGCTACCCTGAGGTAGTCCCAAAGATGTGTATCGGGAGTTAGATTGATCTCCATTTAATCTAACGTGAACTGCTCGATTAATGTATAAGTTAATGATTTTCCATGTTACTATCTCGGGTATTCCTATTTCCAACATTTTCGCGTATAGTATGTGAAGATTAACGTTGTCGTAAGCCCCTTTTATATCTAAGAACAAAGCACTAACTGCTTTCTTATAAGTAAAGGAACTATAAATGTCTATTAAAAAGTGGCAGAGGCTATCTTGTGTGGATTTACCTTTTCTAAAACCAAACTGACTTCTTGGTAATAGGTCGTTCTTTTCTAGCCAAAATTCCAGACGGTTTTTAATAAGTCTCTCATATGTTTTTAGTATACAGGAAGCCAGACCGATTGGACGGTAAGAATCCCAATTCTTTGATGATTTTCCTGGTTTTAAAACCGGGATAATAGTGTAAACGTGCCAATCGTCAGGAATCTTTATGCGGCGCATCCAAATTTCATTATATATATTTAGTAGTGCAGCCTTACCAATTCTTGAAAGATTTGATAGCATCGAGTAATGGATATTATCGGCACCTGGTGCTGAATTTGAGTTTTTCTTCAACGCAAAGTTTAGTTCAGTGGCAGAAAATGGTTTGACTAGGAAACGGATTGGTTCTGGATAGTCGTACAGAGCATTTAGTTGTAAATCAGGAATTACTAATTCTGCAGACGGCGGTGTGATATTTTGATGGAACTCTTCTATCCACGAAGCTTCCGACAGAATAACAGGGACTTTGTTCTTTGTTTTTCTATTTTTTATTCGGTTAACTTTTGACCATACATCTTTAATAGGGACTGACCTATTTAGGGATCCGACATAATCTCTCCAGCTATTTCTTTTAGTTTGTTTAGTGATCTTCTTGACATGTGCATCATCTTTTTTATACTTAAGTAGGTTTTCATGGTTTGGATTTTCTTTGAATATACAAAAACTTTCCTGTCTTCTTCTGACTGCTTCTTCACATTCTAAATCCCACCAGTATTTTCCTCTGGAAGTCGGTTTTTTTATTTTAAATTTGGGGATGCAGTAGGATGCAGTTGTATTTATATTGTGCAAAATTTGTTCATAAGAATTTATATCTTTAAATTGAGAGAATACATCTTCCGAATACTGTTCATATAATTTCCAGTCGACATTCTTTAAATTCCACTTTTGTGAATATGGATTATATGTATGAGTTGGTTGATCCTCTAACTCTACTCTTATAGGTGTATGGTCTGAACCAAATAGGTCTTGAAGTGTTTTCCAAGTGATCAGGTGGTTTAAGTCAGGAGTACAAATGGTCAGGTCTATTGCCGATTTCGAGAAGTTCCTAAAGAAAGTAGGAGAGCCATCATTTTTGAATATTAAATTATTATCGTCTATACAGTCCATCAAGATTTTACCTTTCATATCTGTTTGGTTGTCTAGGCCCCAGGCAATGTGGTGAGCATTAAGGTCACCTCCTATTATAAATGGTCTTTCTATAGATGTTATGAAATTGTTCCATTGTTGTAACAATAACTTGGTTCCTGGGGGAACATACATAGATATAAATGTGACAGTATATGACTTAAACTTTATTTTTATTGCTACTTTATTGACGTTTATTAAATCTACTTTCATGGTGACTTCCTCGTAATATAGGTTTGAATTTATTAAAATTGCTGAGCCACCGCCAACAGTTACTGAAAAGCGGTCGTCTCTGACAATATTGTACCCGTGAAAGTTATAATACTTTTCTGGTTTAAATCTAGTTTCTGATAATAATGCGATATCAACTTTCTGCTCTTCTAATAGGTGGATAAGGTTTTCTCTATTAGAGTTAGCCGATCTACAATTCCATTGACAAATTACCAATCTATTCATTATTATATAAGAGAGAACTTAAAACTGATTGAATTGAATTTACTAGAACTGATTTTTCTGGAATTTCAAAATTTTTGTGATTTATATTAGAGATAATACTTGTAACTATATTTGATATTAATTCTGTTAATTCTTTTGATGGTTCATGTATTTTAGATCCTTGTTCTGGATTAAATGTAGATTGATACGAAGAAGAGGTGATAATACCACCAGGTCTGTTGGACATGGGGTTTAACTTTATTATTTTTTGATGTTCCATTGTTACTTGGTCTGGTGAGGAAGAGATAGGTCGTTTGTATTTTGGTGGTTTTATTATTGTATATCTATTTGAAACTGAAGGTAGAGCGAACTGATTGGAAGATGTTTGAGACGTGGACAATTGAGTAAAGGAATATGAAGAGGATGGTGCATTCATATTTGGAGTTTGATGAGAATTTATTGAGGAATTATTGGCTGCTATAGATGCATAAGTTATCTTAGGAAAGAGTTTAATTGTTTCCTTAAAAGATAAGCTGTTTTCAGACATATAATGTTTTATTTTCTTTTGGCGATCAAATTCTGGGCATATCTCCCATTCATTAGTGAAGTGTTCACCTTCACAGGATAGACATTTTTTGTTAAACGATGATAAAGAACAAGAATCGGAAAGGTGAGATTCATGACACTTAAAACAGCGAGGATTACTTTTACACTGCTTACTCATGTGCCCATACCTATAGCAGTGGTAACAGATAATTACCTTTTGCTGGTATTTTTCAACAGTGTGTAAGACATGATTAATTACTACATACTTTGGTATATTCTGGCATTTAAAAGACACAATAACTGATTTTGTTGGATTAAATATTACTTTGTCATCTGCTACTATTTTTCTTGTTATTCGTTTCACATACTCAACCGAGAATTTGCAATGGTGATCAAATTCCTTTATTCTATTTTTAAGATATTCTTCCGATATATCTGAATCTATATCCCTTACTACACCTAGTTTAAACAATTGAAATTTTGGAATGTATGCGGTCAGATTTTTTTGAATAAGGAATTTGGAAGTAACTAAAGCATTTGCGCTACTATAATTTTTAAATGAGACCCTAACTCGGTTGCGTCCGATTGAGTCAATTTTTTTTATATAATTGTCAATTTCTGGATGTAACGTAAATAGGATCTCGCCTATTTTAACAGCGTTTAATTTTCCTGTAAAATTTAAACTGGAGTTTTCAATGAAAATGTAAAAAGGTCCTAAATCAATTTTTTCGTATAAATAAACAGGCCTGGTTTTTTCTGGTTGATCTGAGTTTACTAAAGTATTTTGTTTTTCATTAATATTGTTAAGATTAATAGTACTACTTATCTTATTTTGAGGCTGGTTGGGTAGAAATCAATTTAAATCTTGTAAATCACAGCTACTATCCATCGAATTCTCAATATCAGGCGGTTCGCCTCCACTAGATGACTCCATAGAGGAGTTTTCAAGTAACGTTTAACTTATGAACACTTTCAAAATGTAAACTAAATAAGGAAAAGTTTAACAAAACTAAACAAACTAAATTAGAACGGTATAAATCAAATAATCCGCCAAAAATTAATATTTTTCGGAGAGATTTCCAAATTTAAATTAACTTTGACGAAAAACATGTTATTAGATCGTTCTAAGTATTATCTGAACAAAGTAGCATTTACTTAAGAAAATTGTTAAAAAATATTTAAAATTCTTTAATATAATTGGTATTAATACGTAGTAATGGGTTATTACATTAGGGATTTTAGGTTAATTTTCTTTATTATATTTTCATTCATTCATTCGTTTTATTCGTATTTAAAGACTAATAAACACATAATGAAGTATGACCATAAAATCTTCATTAACGTAGGAATAGCAAAACATTTGCAAATTTATTCACCAAAGTAGCAAATTTATATTATTGATTTATTATTATGTAACATCATCTCCAATAGTTCATTTCCATAGCCTTAATTTAAATTTGTTTTTTGGATTTATTTCTTTTGATATATTCTCAGATTGTGGCTTCGTACAACTCAATAATTTCTATTATCTATTGTCTAAATTCTTTTTTTATTTTCTGTTTTTATTTTAATAATCCACAGTATTCCGTATAACTGTCGAGTGGCTGATCTTGATTAACCAATACAGAGCCCTGATTCTATTTCATTTCGAGATCGAAATTTAAAAGCGACTACGCTATGACAGTCGCAATCGCTAGCGATTCTTATTTATTTCGATTTTAGTTACAAGTTACAACTGGGGATTACTGGGGATCTACGTTATCATTTTGACACTGCTCAGAATTTGGGTTGGTAATATACGGCACAGTTACCTTACATACTTCTTCTACATATTTTTTCTTGGATATTAGATTCCCTTGTAAACATACTTCCTGAGTATTCAAACCTTTCCACTTCTTCGAATTTATATTGGATTCCTTCTGTTGTTTTCTTCGTTATGTATTGGCCCTGAATAAATTGTTTGTCTGACCATTTCATTAATTTTCGATTACGTTTAAACTAAGCGAGATATGCTGCAAAGAAATTGATGACTAATGTATTTTAAGAAAAAGTTAGAAGTATATTATTAACCCCTCATCCACCAGAATTTAAATGCATTGTTTTCCTTCTGCAATACCTTTTTTATAGTGTTATTTCTATGTTCAAAAAGATGGAAGAGTTTAAAAGTACTGGTTTTTGAAAAAAAAATAAGATCAAATTATAGAGCACATTTTTAAATTTTCTCAAAAAATCTTCATTTTTCTCAGTGTAACTTAAAAATGATAAGAAATACAGTGATAAAGAATGAAACAAAATTTTTATCTAAAAAAACCCTATATGTTTGCAAGGTACATTTTTTCGTATCTCTTATCATTTTCGAGGTACATGGAGAAAAAGAAGATTTTTAAGAAAACTTAAAACTAATCTCTATAATTTGATCTTATATTTTTCAAAAACCATTAATTTTAAACACGTTTAACTGTTCGTACATAGAAATAATACTATAGTAAAAGGTGTTGTAGCAGGAATACGATGTATTTAAATTCTGGTGAATGAGGGATATACTTCTTATTTTTTCTAAAAATACATTAGTCATCAATATTTTTTGCAGCGTATCTCGCTTAGTTTGAATGTAATCGATATTTAATACTGCTCATTTTAAAGGTCTTTTCAAGCACTACAAAAGGTATTGTTAACATTATACATCTCAAATCGACCGTTTCTTTGTTATTTTAAGTTGAATATACCGATTTGAGCATGCACCAAAAATACAAACTCTCTTCACCTACCATATCTCTTTTTGCATTATAACTAAAAGATTTATGAAGAAACGAATCTCTTTGTTTTTTATAAGCTACAAAAATGTTTTTATAGTTTTTTTAGTTAGATGCATAGTTTTTAAATTATTCGCAAAAACCGTCCGAAAAGGTTTCATTTTTCAATAAAAATGGTAAATTTTCAACCACGAATTACTCAAAAATATTGAGTTTTCAGAAAAAATTATAAAACAGTTTTCGCTTAGAATTAGGTTATCTAGCGCTAGCCAATTCCGTGGTTATTTTGAACAACAAATTTTCTACCCCCTTGAAGGGTGGGAACCGCCCCCAAGATAAAAGCGCCATCGTATATAGGGTAGACTAGTAATAGGTTTCTTGAGCTATTTCCTACTTACTGTGAAAATATCAAGTAAGTCGATGTAGTAGGATGGAATTTGGAGACAAATACCCTTATTGACTGCCCTATTATCAGTCGTTGCTGTTAATCTATAGCAATAAAAAAATTATTTGTATTTTATTATAATATTTATTTAACATTTACCTAGCTTTTTATAAACAACAGCTTGTTAAATCGTCGCATTTAGTACAATCATAGAAGTGGTGTTGCAGTTACCGCATGCCGACATTGGGCAGTGGTACTTCCCCTTTTGCATTCATAAATAAACATCTCGTTACAAATTCCAGGTTTAGCTTCACTGAAATCTATATTAATAGTAGCTCCTGCAGCCAAACTAAACGACTGATCAAAATTGTTCTCACCAGGTTTTCCACACGTTGATGACCATTTTCCTACTTTGAAAGTAACGAGACCATTAGTTATATTATGGATTACTACTTTATCGGCTTGGTAGTTGTCTTTGGCACAGCGAAATTCCCTATTACCGCTCCACCTCTCACAACGCGTTGGTTGGGCATCTACCAAAGAGCACATTAAAACTAGTGCGATCATCGGAACACATTTTGCTGACATTCTGAATTTTTAAGGTGCATGGGTATCAAAAATTTTGAACTTTTATATTACTCTTTATCGCTAAAATTAACATTTTCTTTTTTTTTTCGTAGCAATGAATGTTAATATCACGATAATGATAGTATTCCTAAAATATAATCCAATTTTAATGATAAAAAGAAAAGACGTACTTTTAGCCCAGTAAATGAACGGGAAATACGGCGAAACCGTGCAATTTTCAGGGTCAACTCCGAATTGCATGAAATTTTGGACTTAGGTTCTATTTACCCTTCATTCAAAGTTGAACTTGTGCCGTTGGTTGCTCATACTTGGGGGTGACACTCAAGCAGGAAACCCATTATGAACGCCCGGCACGGCTCAGCCCGGCACGGCACAGCACAGGCCGGCACGTCCAAAAACCCATTTGTAACGGCTGGCACAGCACGGCACCGGAAAATGATCATTTGCCATGGAGACCTCGTCAGAAGAAGAGGTTATAATAGTAAGTGAAATTTGTGCTGAGATTGAAAGAGACGAAAATGCAAAATTACTACGGAAACATCGGTTTTGGGTTCACGAAATATTAAAAAAAAAGAGAATATGGCGATTTTCATCATCTTTTCCCTCATAAAGATGATCCAAAATTTCCCAAATATTTTCGAATGTCTCAAACCAAATTTTATATTTCCATATTTCAAAACAAACAACGGGCTTTCAATTAAAAAAATCAACATTATATCTGCTTACTACCAACAATTATGATGCACTGGCGCCGACTGGCCGTTCAGGTCGTTCGACTTCAACGGATTTTATTCTCCTCGGAGAATTTTGGCCGTTCCGTTTGCGTGCTGGACTGTGCCGGGCCGAGCTGGCCGCTCATAATGGGTTACGTTGCATTTAAAGTTGTTTATTTGGGTTTATATGACTGCGGACACTAAATCCATTCGCCAATTTAAAACTATACAAATGAATTTGGACTGTCCTGTGCCATGCCGGGCTGTGCCGTGCCGGGCGTTCATAATGGGTTTCCTGCTTCAACCCTTACTCGGGGGGTGAAAAAATGAGTGATTAAAATAAGTCCAGAAATGGATAAATTGACTAGTTCTAAGCAACTATCGTTCCATAGAATTATTTAAAAAGTCAATATTTTTCGAGTTATTTACGTTTGAAAATGTTTATTTTTTGACAAAAAAAAAACACGTTTCCACGGATTTTTTCGCAAATAACTCAAAAAGTAAGAATTTTATCGAAACAATATTCTTAGCAAAAATGTAGCATAGAAAAAAAAACGAAAAAATTTGTGTACTCGTGAAGTCTATAGACCCAGCAAAAGCCAAGTTGTACCTCATGAAAAATACGTTCTTATTCGTCAAATTCGAAATCGAATATTTCAACGTGAAATAACCAATTGTTGAAGATGAAGTACGGCAACAAAGCTTAAAAGCAAGTAAAGCGGCGGGATCACTTAATGACACAATCTAGAAGAACAAACACCTAAGACAAGACACAAAAGGAAGAATCTATCAAGCCACAATTAGACCTATATTGACATACACGGCGGAGTTAAGACCTGACACATCTAAAACGAGACGACTACTAAAAGCAACAGAGATGAAAATACTTCGGCGAATATCAGGGAAAAGTCTGTTGGATAGGGAGAGAAGCGAAAACATAAGAAGATCATGCAATGTAGAAGACATTAATGGATGAGTCACAAAACAGAAACAGGAGTGGAATGAACACATTAGTAGAATGGCAGAGGATAGGCTAGTACCTACGAATAGCACGAGATAAGTCAGAAAATCGACGGAGAAGTATTGACAGACCAAGAAGAAGATGGTGCGATAATTTAAACAATTTAGGAGGCTAATATTGAAGAAGAAACAGGCTTTAAAGCCTACATACAAAAAGCAAGAAGAAGAAGAAGAAATAACCAAAAAATGAAGCATTTTCAGGAAAACCCCTATTACACTTATTTTTCTCATTAACTTATTAAGACATTAAGACTAACTCATTAAGGCTATTTTAATGTGTTTAAAAAAGCTTTATTTTTTTTTAAGTTTCTTGCATCAAAACTAAGCGAGTTTCCTACTAAATCTACTATTTAGCACCCCAAATCAAATTAATCGTTACCGCTTTACAAACAAACAAACCTCTTTACTTTACTTATGCATCTTTTATGTGATATGTAAGTTTCCCCGATTTAAAGTGATTATTTCTGAAAGGGTTATAGTAGAAAGGGCTTGAACAAGTCACTAATCACGTGTGTAGGCAAATTTTGAACAACCATATCTTAACCAATTATTGTCTACCAGAAAAACAATATGAAACTAGCATATTTATAAAAGCAAAACCTACATATTTTTACTTTTTGAGATTTTTCGTATCGCTAATACTTTTTAAGTTATTGTGAAAAAGAGCATTGTTCCATGATTTTTAGAAAATTTTTTACTATAAAACCAATTAAAGACCTATTTACAAAAATAACGTAACTGTATTTTTAAGAATTCTGTAATTTCTTAGGGTAAAAATACAATTTCTATGAAAGAATTGGAAATTTTAATGATATTATTTATAGATATTATTAGACAAGGAATAATCTGTTTTTAGGTGGATGTGAGAGCTGGCATTCGGATTTTTGCTTATAAAGTTAGTTGATAACTTCTTTAATAATAATTGACTTATGCTCCTTCTCAGATATGCCCGGAACATTAATAAAAAAAATAAAATATTTAAAAATTTCAAAAAATTTCGTTTTTATTTGTATTTTCTTTGCTTATAACTTTAAAACGATTCATTTTGGAATAAAGTCGTATAGAAATAAAACAAAGATAATTAAACTTTCTATCAGATACGATTGGTTAAAAATGTCTTAATTTAACACCCTTGCTGCAAAATAGCAATAAATATAAAATAAGGGGGCAAAACAAGCCTGTCCTTATTCAATGTTTTTACGTCGCTTAGGTTACACTTGGAACCTTCTTAATTGGGTTAGAAAATTTTTGTAGTGTGCTAAAACTGTCCACCAAATTTCAATAAAATTGACTTACTAGATTTTGCATAATAATTTTGCAATCTAAGCTTTTTTTAAAAAATTAAAAAATTTTAAAATCTTGCCCAACAAAAACTAGAGCATACAAAGTTTTATCAATTTTTTTACATATAAAGAAGTACTTCACCTATCTAATGCACTTTACAGAATTGAAATCGGATTATTTAAGCAGCCTCAGCAATGTTTTAAATTTATAAACAATTTTTTGGCTTATAAACAAATTAGTGCTGTGTCCAGGAGGGGGTGCTAAGGGCTCCTTGATTTAGGTGGACTTACCCAAGTTTTTTTATGTATTTTGACTCGTAGAACACGAATTTTTTGGGTGATCCGGATGTCGATAAGATTGTTATAAACAAAGAACTTTAGGAATTACATAACATCGATTTTTCGCAAAATAAAACATTTTTTTTCTTGGGTAATTCTAAGCAAAAAATGTTCTTACAAGTTTTTTCGTAGGATGCATAGTTTTCGAGATAAACGCTGTGGAATATTAAAATCGAAAAATTGCAATTTTTGAACGAGAATAACTTTTGATTTAAAAATAAAATAGCAATTCTGCTGACAGCATTTGTACCCCAGGCTGTGGGTGAAAAAACGTGATATAATTCAGGAATTTTTGAAACCTATCAGGTGTTGTAAACGACGATGCCAGGAATAACTTCTACTAAAATGTGACCAAAAATATTGTGAGCTTTTTTTTTAATTGCGATTTTCATTTGTTAAATTTGCAATTTTTAAAGATTTTTAATTTTGCAGCTATTAAAAAGTTTTTCTCTAAAATCAATATCCTAAGCTGCAAAATTAAATATCTTTAAAAATTGCAAATTTAACAAATGAAAATCGCAATTAAAAAAAAAAGCTCACAATATTTTTGGTCACATTTTAGTAGAATTTATTCCTGGCATCGTCGTTTACAACACCTGATAGGTTTCAAAAATTCCTGAATTTCACGTTTTTTCACCCACAGCCTGGGGTACAAATGCTGTCAGCAGAATTGCTATTTTATTTTTAAATCAAAAGTTATTCTCGTTCAAAAATTGCAATTTTTCGATTTTAATATTCCACAGCGTTTATCTCGAAAACTATGCATCCTACGAAAAACCTTGTAAGAACATTTTTTGCTTAGAATTACCCAAGAAAAAAAATGTTTTATTTTGCGAAAAATCGATGTTGTGTAATTCCTAAAGTTCTTAGTTTATAACAATCTTATCGACATCCGGATCACCCAAAAAATTCGTGTTCTACGAGTCAAAATACATAAAAAACTTGGGTAAGTCCACCTAAATAAAGGAGCCCATAGCACCCCCTCCTGGACACAGCACTAATTTGTTTATAAGCCAAAAAATTGTTTATAAATTTAAAACATTGCTGAGGCTGCTTAAATAATCCGATTTCAATTCTGTAAAGTGCATTAGATAGGTGAAGTACTTCTTTATATGTAAAAAAATTGATAAAACTTTGTATGCTCTAGTTTTTGTTGGGCAAGTTTTTAAAAATTTTTAATTTTTTAAAAAAAGTTTATATTGCAAAATTATTATGCAAAATATAGTAAGTCAATTTTATTGAAATTTGGTGGACAGTTTTAGCACACTACAAAAATTTTCTAACCCAATTAAGAAGGTTCCAAGTGTAACCTAAGCGACGTAAAAACATTGAATAAGGACAGGCTTGTTTTGCCCCCTTATTTTATATTTATTGCTATTTTGCAGCAAGGGTGTTAAATTAAGACATTTTTAACCAATCGTATCTGATAGAAAGTTTAATTATCTTTGTTTTATTTCTATACGACTTTATTCCAAAATGAATCGTTTTAAAGTTATAAGCAAAGAAAATACAAATAAAAACGAAATTTTTTGAAATTTTTAAATATTTTATTTTTTTTATTAATGTTCCGGGCATATCTGAGAAGGAGCATAAGTCAATTATTATTAAAGAAGTTATCACCTAACTTTATAAGCAAAAATCCGAATGCCACCTCTCACATCCACCTAAAAACAGATTATTCCTTGTCTAATAATATCTATAAATAATATCATTAAAATTTCCAATTCTTTCATAGAAATTGTATTTTTACCCTAAAAAATTACAGAATTCTTAAAAATACAGTTACGTTGTTTTTGTAAATAGGTCTTTAATTGGTTTTATAGTAAAAAATTTTCTAAAAATCATGGAACAATGCTCTTTTTCACAATAACTTAAAAAGTATTAGCGATACGAAAAATCTCAAAAAGTAAAAATATGTAGGTTTTGCTTTTATAAATATGCTAGTTTCATATTGTTTTTCTGGTAGACAATAATTGGTTAAGATATGGTTGTTCAAAATTTGCCTACACACGTGATTAGTGACTTGTTCAAGCCCTTTCAACTATAACCCTTTCAGAAATAATCACTTTAAATCGGGGAAACTTACATATCACATAAAAGATGCATAAGTAAAGTAAAGAGGTTTGTTTGTTTGTAAAGCGGTAACGATTAATTTGATTTGGGTTGCTAAATAGTAGATTTAGTAGGAAACTCGCTTAGTTTTGATGCAAGAAACTTAAAAAAAAAATAAAGCTTTTTTAAACACATTAAAATAGTCTTAATGAGTTAGTCTTAATGTCTTAATAAGTTAATGAGAAAAATAAGTGTAATAGGGGTTTTCCTGAAAATGCTTCATTTTTTGGTTATTTCTTCTTCTTCTTCTTGTTTTTTGTATGTAGGCTTTAAAGCCTGTTTCTTCTTCAATATTAGCCTCCTAAATTGTTTAAATTATCGCACCATCTTTTTCTTGGTCTGTCAATACTTCTCCGTCGATTTTCTGACTTATCTCGTGCTATTCGTACTAGCCTATCCTCTGCCATTCTACTAATGTGTTCATTCCACTCCTGTTTCTGTTTTGTGACTCATCCATTAATGTCTTCTACATTGCATGATCTTCTTATGTTTTCGCTTCTCTCCCTATCCAACAGACTTTTCCCTGATATTCGTCGAAGTATTTTCATCTCTGTTGCTTTTAGTAGTCGTCTCGTTTTAGATGTGTCAGGTCTTATCTCCGCCGTGTATGTCAATATAGGTCTAATTGTGGCTTTATAGATTCTTGCTTTTGTGTCTTGTCTTAGGTGTTTGTTCTTCTAGATTGTGTCATTAAGAGATCCCGCCGCTTTACTTGCTTTTAAGCTTTGTTGCCGTACTTCATCTTCAACAATTGGTTATTTCACGTTGAAATATTCGATTTCGAATTTGACGAATAAGAACGTATTTTTCATGAGGTACAACTTGGCTTTTGCTGGGTCTATAGACTTCACGAATACACAAATTTTTTCGTTTTTTTTCTATGCTACATTTTTGCTAAGAATATTGTTTCGATAAAATTCTTACTTTTTGAGTTATTTGCGAAAAAATCCGTGGAAACGTGTTTTTTTTTTGTCAAAAAATAAACATTTTCAAACGTAAATTACTCGAAAAATATTGACTTTTTAAATAATTCTATGGAACGATAGTTGCTTAGAACTAGTCAATTTATCCATTTCTGGACTTATTTTAATCACTCATTTTTTCACCCCCCGAGTAAGGGTTGAAGCAGGAAACCCATTATGAACTCCCGGCACGGCACAGCCCGGCATGGCACAGGACAGTCCAAATTCATTTGTATAGTTTTAAATTGGCGAATGGATTTAGTGTCCGCAGTCATATAAACCCAAATAAACAACTTTAAATGCAACGTAACCCATTATGAGCGGCCAGCTCGGCCCGGCACAGTCCAGCACGCAAACGGAACGGCCAAAATTCTCCGAGGAGAATAAAATCCGTTGAAGTCGAACGACCTGAACGGCCAGTCGGCGCCAGTGCATCATAATTGTTGGTAGTAAGCA
This sequence comes from Diabrotica virgifera virgifera, assembly GCF_917563875.1. Taxonomy (NCBI): domain Eukaryota; kingdom Metazoa; phylum Arthropoda; class Insecta; order Coleoptera; family Chrysomelidae; genus Diabrotica; species Diabrotica virgifera. The sequence goes on along the minus strand of NC_065447.1, from coordinate 107,633,453 downwards.
GATATAATGTTGATTTTTTTAATTGAAAGCCCGTTGTTTGTTTTGAAATATGGAAATATAAAATTTGGTTTGAGACATTCGAAAATATTTGGGAAATTTTGGATCATCTTTATGAGGGAAAAGATGATGAAAATCGCCATATTCTCTTCTTTTTTTTAGTATTTCGTGAACCCAAAACCGATGTTTCCGTAGTAATTTTGCATTTTCGTCTCTTTCAATCTCAGCACAAATTTCACTTACTATTATAACCTCTTCTTCTGACGAGGTCTCCATGGCAAATGATCATTTTCCGGTGCCGTGCTGTGCCAGCCGTTACAAATGGGTTTTTGGACGTGCCGGCCTGTGCTGTGCCGTGCCGGGCGTTCATAATGGGTTTCCTGCTTGAGTGTCACCCCCAAGCATGAGCAACCAACGGCACAAGTTCAACTTTGAATGAAGGGTAAATAGAACCTAAGTCCAAAATTTCATGCAATTCGGAGTTGACGAATTTTAGCGATAAAGAGTAATATAAAAGTTCAAAATTTTTGATATCCATGCACCTTAAAAATTCAGAATGTCAGCAAAATGTGTTCCGATGATCGCACTAGTTTTAATGTGCTCTTTGGTAGATGCCCAACCAACGCGTTGTGAGAGGTGGAGCGGTAATAGGGAATTTCGCTGTGCCAAAAACAACTACCAAGCCGATAAAGTAGTAATCCATAATATAACTAATGGTCTCGTTACTTTCAAAGTAGGAAAATGGTCATCAACGTGTGGAAAACCTGGTGAGAACAATTTTGATCAGTCGTTTAGTTTGGCTGCAGGAGCTACTATTAATATAGATTTCAGTGAAGCTAAACCTGGAATTTGTAACGAGATGTTTATTTATGAATGCAAAAGGGGAAGTACCACTGCCCAATGTCGGCATGCGGTAACTGCAACACCACTTCTATGATTGTACTAAATGCGACGATTTAACAAGCTGTTGTTTATAAAAAGCTAGGTAAATGTTAAATAAATATTATAATAAAATACAAATAATTTTTTTATTGCTATAGATTAACAGCAACGACTGATAATAGGGCAGTCAATAAGGGTATTTGTCTCCAAATTCCATCCTACTACATCGACTTACTTGATATTTTCACAGTAAGTAGGAAATAGCTCAAGAAACCTATTACTAGTCTACCCTATATACGATGGCGCTTTTATCTTGGGGGCGGTTCCCACCCTTCAAGGGGGTAGAAAATTTGTTGTTCAAAATAACCACGGAATTGGCTAGCGCTCGATAACCTAATTCTAAGCGAAAACTGTTTTATAATTTTTTCTGAAAACTCAATATTTTTGAGTAATTCGTGGTTGAAAATTTACCATTTTTATTGAAAAATGAAACCTTTTCGGACGGTTTTTGCGAATAATTTAAAAACTATGCATCTAACTAAAAAAACTATAAAAACATTTTTGTAGCTTATAAAAAACAAAGAGATTCGTTTCTTCATAAATCTTTTAGTTATAATGCAAAAAGAGATATGGTAGGTGAAGGGAGTTTGTATTTTTGGTGCATGCTCAAATCGGTATATTCAACTTAAAATAACAAAGAAACGGTCGATTTGAGATGTATAATGTTAACAATACCTTTTGTAGTGCTTGAAAAGACCTTTAAAATGAGCAGTATTAAATATCGATTACATTCAAACTAAGCGAGATACGCTGCAAAAAATATTGATGACTAATGTATTTTTAGAAAAAATAAGAAGTATATCCCTCATTCACCAGAATTTAAATACATCGTATTCCTTCTACAATACCTTTTACTATAGTATTATTTCTATGTACGAACAGTTAAACGTGTTTAAAATTAATGGTTTTTGAAAAATATAAGATCAAATTATAGAGATTAGTTTTAAGTTTTCTTAAAAATCTTCTTTTTCTCCATGTACCTCGAAAATGATAAGAGATACGAAAAAATGTACCTTGCAAACATATAGGGTTTTTTTAGATAACAATTTTGTTTCATTCTTTATCACTGTATCTCTTATCATTTTTAAGTTACACTGAGAAAAATGAAGATTTTTTGAGAAAATTTAAAAATGTGCTCTATAATTTGATCTTATTTTTTTTCAAAAACCAGTACTTTTAAACTCTTCCATCTTTTTGAACATAGAAATAACACTAAAAAAAGGTATTGCAGAAGGAAAACAATGCATTTAAATTCTGGTGGATGAGGGGTTAATAATATACTTCTAACTTTTTCTTAAGATACATTAGTCATCAATTTCTTTGCAGCATATCTCGCTTAGTTTAAACGTATTCGAAAATTAATGAAATGGTCAGACAAACAATTTATTCAGGGCCAATACATAACGAAGAAAACAACAGAAGGAATCCAATATAAATTCGAAGAAGTGGAAAGGTTTGAATACTCAGGAAGTATGTTTACAAGGGAATCTAATATCCAAGAAAAAATATGTAGAAGAAGTATGTAAGGTAACTGTGCCGTATATTACCAACCCAAATTCTGAGCAGTGTCAAAATGATAACGTAGATCCCCAGTAATCCCCAGTTGTAACTTGTAACTAAAATCGAAATAAATAAGAATCGCTAGCGATTGCGACTGTCATAGCGTAGTCGCTTTTAAATTTCGATCTCGAAATGAAATAGAATCAGGGCTCTGTATTGGTTAATCAAGATCAGCCACTCGACAGTTATACGGAATACTGTGGATTATTAAAATAAAAACAGAAAATAAAAAAAGAATTTAGACAATAGATAATAGAAATTATTGAGTTGTACGAAGCCACAATCTGAGAATATATCAAAAGAAATAAATCCAAAAAACAAATTTAAATTAAGGCTATGGAAATGAACTATTAGAGATGATGTTACATAATAATAAATAAATAATATAAATTTGCTACTTTGGTGAATAAATTTGCAAATGTTTTGCTATTCCTACGTTAATGAAGATTTTATGGTCATACTTCATTATGTGTTTATTAGTCTTTAAATACGAATGAAACGAATGAATTAATGAAAATATAATAAAGAAAATTAACCTAAAATCCCTAATGTAATAACCCCTTACTACGTATTAATACCAATTATATTAAAGAATTTTAAATATTTTTTAACAATTTTCTTAAGTAAATGCTACTTTGTTCAGATAATACTTAGAACGATCTAATAACATGTTTTTAAAACGTCATAATGGAAAACATTTTATGACAAATAAAATTGAAATTCCCATCTTGCAACTGTTATCTCATTATGTGCTAATTATGATAATTGATTTTTATGTTGTGTTACACTATAACGATAATCCGAGGCTTTAATTGTGATAAAATTAAATATATCTTCATGATATCTGAAATGACATTCCAAAATACAACTTTAACACAAACAAAAATTTTTAAACAATTTTGCAAATATCTTTGCCTGGAACTGTTATTATTTGAGAATTTTTTGCACAGTCTCTATGAAATACTTTGCAAAAATTCACCCGCTCTTTGATTATAACTTTGTGTTAACTGTTTTTAAGAAATACGACAGATAATAAAATGTTTATTAATTTAAAACCAAGACGAAGTTCCCATTTTAGGAAATTTATTGTTAGTTTGATTGGAAACACACAATTGAATAACAATCATTATAACCTCTTGTAGCTAAACAGAGCTATAAAAGCAGATTCTAAAATAAAACCGTCAGACACATTTTACTATCTATATTACAATGTACACCAAAATTGTAGTTCTATTTGCACTAGTGGCAGTATTTGCATTAACAGATGGAAGAGTAACCCACTGCGAGAGACATAATGGTGACAGAGTTTCGTTGTGCAAAAGACGATTATCGTGCAGACACCATTGCCGTCCACAACAGAGCTGGAAATAGGATCTCCTTTAAAGTGGGAAAATGGTTGTCCCGCTGTGGACGACCTGGACAGAATTACTCAGATCAGGAATACCATTTAGGGTCAGGCGAGAACATTAACATTGACTTCAGCGAAGTTGGTTCTGGATCATGCAACGAGCTATTCATTTATCAGTGTAGAATTGATAACCGAGATGCCAATTGTCTTGATACAGTTACTGCTACACCCAACCTTTAAAGTTATCGTTAATAACATTTAAATTACATGTATTTATTTTCTTATTTAAATATATTATTTATTTTTGTACTCGTTGTAGTGTCATTTATGTTTTTAACCCATTATTATATATACACTATTCGTTTGATATACAGGGTGTACCAAAAAGGCTGGTCATAAATTAAATCACATAATATTTCTTCTGAAACTAAAAATAGTTCGATTGAGCTTAACTTCTTTTAGGTCTGGATCCCGCATAAACAAAGTCGGACAAACTTTGATGTATGAGAACACTGGAACAGTGGAAGTTTTAATTGTGGAACGTGATTTTAATTATGGAACGTGTCATCCTGACAAGATTATGTTCGTGAATACTAGCAGGTTGTTTTTAAGTTTATTCAATAGCAAACTTTATTATAATAGTATATGAAAAAATGTTTGTCCGCCAAATATGTTAGGCATTTTAATAATTCCGACACGTAGAACATGTCAAATAACAGGAATTATGTTGTTGGTAAATAGCAGTCTGATTGTTGCATGAGAGTTTAATGAAAGGGTAACAAATCAATTGGAAGTTCGGTCCGACAAAATATATGGGACGTTTTCGTAGTCTGACGTTCGAAACCTGTAACCTGTTCCACAATTAAAACTTTTCCTGTTCCATTCATAGGCGTAACCAGGATGATCCTAAGGGGGGGGTTACAACTACCTGAAAGGGGGGGGTTACAACTACTGGAAGGTCTCTGAGGGCTATGGTGTTAAGCGTATAGAGCTCAAAGTACATCCCAATGGGGGGGGTTATGACCCCCAAAACCCCCCCTGGTTACGCCTATGGTTCCATTGTTTCCGTACATCAAAGTTTGTCCGACTAGACACCGTTAAGCTATTAACAAATTTTCAGCTTGCTATTAATAAACTTTTTTTGTACGCGGGATTCATGCCTATTAGTACAAATGTGCACATAAAAAAGTAACATCCCAATAAATCCAAAAACAATTAGAGAGTTTTTATTGAAAATAGACATGTGACACTCTTGTGGCAAGAACGTCCTAAAAAAAATAACAGTGAACTTTGTGTACCCCATAAACATTTTATGGGAGTTTTGTTCCCTTAAAGCCCCAATGCCCCCAATTTTTGTGTACGTTCCAATTAAATTTTTTTTATGGTCCCTTTAGTTAAACACAACGTTTCTAAAAATTTTTGTGTCCTGCTACTTTTTGGATAAGTCAGTTTTTATCGGGATATTCTACACATTTGTAAAATACACCCCTAATTTTTAAATAGAACATTACAAATCACTATTGGTAGAAAACAGACCAGAATACAGGACCACATCACACAATATGATCCCCGATGTTGTAGCTTGGTACAACTGTAAATTTAAACGGGTAAATTACTAATTTACTCAGTTCCTGACGGGTCATGGATCTTTTAGGTCTTACACATATGGCATCAAAAAAACCAACGATGACATATGCACCACGTGTCACGAGATAGAGGGACGATGCCGAACATTGCATCTTCCGGTGTAATGTTTTCGTCGTAGAACAACAAAGGCTGCAGAATAGGTTTGGCGCAATCTCGCCCAACAACATCATACAGATTGCAATGACCAGCAAAGATAATTTCGAGTGTATAATCGACCATATAACAAACATCATGAAAAGAAAGTCTATAATGGAAAGAGTAGAACAAGCTGGGCGAGGGAGTCTACCTCCTTCATAGCGGTCAACTGTAAAAAAAAAAATAAAAAAATCTTTATTTCTTTCTTTCTTCTTTATTGTATAAAAATGTATCGAGTTACCTTCTCTTTTTTTAAATGTTCCCAAGTTCCTCCGCTTGGGAAATATCCCAGCAAACAGATCGACGTGTTAATTACGTGAATTTTGGGTACATTTGTCACCAATATACGTAAATTGTTTACGTGAATTTCACGTGAAAATTTGGTTGGAATGTCACATTGAAAATTCGTCTTTAAATTACGTGAAAAACTCGTCTTCAATAGACGTGTTATTTACCTTAAATAGCAATAAAATGTTTCGGGAAATTCACGTTGCAAATACGTGTTGATTAACGTATCTTTTACGGAATGTATATATTAGTATTCACGTGAAAGATACGTCCTCGGTTCACGTAAATAATTCGACCTTAATTAACTTATGAATATAAATAAACCCGCCTAAAATAAAACGAGAGAAATAAAGCTCTTCACGTTTCACTTTTTGTTGTGAGAAATGTGAGGAGCTGATATTAGAGGTTATGATCATCCATTATAAAAATCGATTATTTTTAAATTACAGTTAAACTATTCTACTTACTTTAAATTAGTATTACGTATTTTCTTTTTGTTTTTAAATTTCTTCTACTATTAACTAATTGGTCTTACTAAAAATATATTTCAATACCAGAATAATATAAAAAAATAATCCTATCGAAACGTATCTATTATTCGATAAATCGATTAATTTAGTTTTCGAACCAACTATGTTAGTCACGTACCGTGGTCACGTGATAGTATTTAAAGGAGGAAAAAGGCTTGGTAAGTACGTCATCACCGTGCGCGATTTGAAAATTAGACTCAAAAAAATAGAAAAAATAACTTAAAGTCAAGGTTGGATTGAAATAGTTATGCTAAATGATTTTAAAAGCGAAATCCTAAACTTTTTGTTTAAATATTATTATTATTTACATTATTTTTACATGAAATACATCTAATTTTTCGACGTCCATAAAATACAGTGAGTAAAATTCCAGCGATACGTATTTAACCAACACCGTTGTAAAATTTTGTTTTCCAAAATATTTCTTAAAATTTAACCAAAGGAAGTTATTTCTGTTTCGTGATTATTACGTGAAATAAACCTACCTTTGCAATGTAACCGACATTCACACCTATTATAAAAAACATGTACTATATTCGTCATTATGATTTTTTATATTATTCTAATGTCAAACATGTATAAAGGAAGCACTAATATATAGGTGAATGATTTGGCACTGAAATACGTTTTTTTCCCGTCATAAATCACCGAGTTACGTATTCATTGAAATTTGCCGTAAATTTAACGTAATCATCACGTAACTGGGCTCAAACCTGTTTTCTGGGATATCTTTTCCCTACACGCTCACCGCTATTAGTTAAGTGCTGTAGATATAATAAATAGCTCTAAGGGCACCTTTAATCCGGTCTGAGCGGGGTATCCCCATGTTTCGTTCGCTAATGAACTCGTCCAGGGATACCTCGGGTCGGAGAGGGGTTGGTTTTTTTGGTCACATTTTTGGTCACATTTTAGTACAAGTTATTCCTGGCATCGTCCTTTACAACACCTGATAGGTTTAAAAAATTCCTGAATTATATCCTGAAATCGACCTATTTTTCACCCACAGCCTGGAGTATTGAAGGTTTAAGACAAATTATACCGGTTTTATTTATTTGCACTGCTACAAATTAATTTTTTCTACGAGCGTGCAAAAATGTCTACTTTCGCGAACGCATTTTAGTTTAGAAAGTTTCACTTTTCCGCACGCGTGTTACTTTTCCGCACGCGGTTTTTACTTTTCAGCACGCGTGTTAATTTCGATATGTTAATATGGCCTTAAAGTAATTATAATACATGCAATAAACTAATATTTAGATATTATTTACTAATTTATTTCAAATATATCTTATTGTGTTCCTGTTTTAATGAAATTAACGCGACAATTCGATGAAATAAGATTATTTTGACATAATATTCGAAAGTCAAATCGGTAGACAATAACAGTCGTTTTGAATCATCGTCATGGAAACCAAGATCGTCGTCATGCTAACTAATTATATTGAAAGTTTGGTTTTGACAACCTTGTCAAAGAATTAATTTGTGTATGTATTTTCATATTAATTGAATTAATTGATTAAGATTTGGTAATTTTTTAAAGACTCTTAGAAAAAATATTGTTCCTAACTCTTGCAGAAAGTCTCTTTTCCGCACTCGACTGCTTGCCGAACTCCCGCTTCGCGTCGTTCGGCAAACTGCAGTCACGTGCGGAAAAAAATGATTTTCTGCATTTGTTAGGAAAATAACTATTTTCATTATTAAACAAAGCTATTTGTTTATAAGCCAAACATTTTTTTATATTGTTAAAACATTGCTGAGGCCCCTTAAATAATCCGATTTTAATTCTGTAAAGTATATTAGATAGGTACAGCACCTCTTTATATGTAAAAAAATTAGCCAACTTCTAAATAGTCTACTTTTTGTTCAGAAAGATTTTAAAGAATTTGAACTTTTTTAAAAACATTTATATTGCAAATTTGTTATGCAAAATCTATTACGTCGATTTTAATGAAATTTGGTAGAACATTTAAATAAGTTATAAGAATTTTCTAAGCGAATTACTAAGTTTCTAAGTGCCACCAAAGTGGTTAAGAAACATTGAATAACAACAGGCGTATTTTGCCGCCTTATTTTGTATTTATTGCTATATTGCAGAAAAGAGAATACCTAAGACATTTTTGACCAGTCGTATATCATACAAAATTTAATTATCTTTATTTTATTTTTGTACGACTTTATTCCGAAACGAACCGTTTTAAAGTTACAAGCAAAGAAAGCAAAAAAAATCGATGTTTTTCGAAATTTTTAAATATTTTAATTTTTTATTAATGTTCCGGGCATATTTGAGAAGGAGCATAAGTCAGTTATTATTACTGAAGGTGTCACCTAATAGACGGAGAGGCAGCGCTGAAAAATCTATTTTAATTTACTAAAGCTAGATTTTTCACAGTTGATTACTGTGAGTGTGTAGAGAAACATACTGCGGTCGGTCAAGCGAAACGTAGAACAGGGGTTACTGAGAGGGTATCAAAGTTGCTTTCCTACGAAAGTAATTATTTCCATTTACTAAGGCTGAAAATCAGTAAACACATTTTAAATTGAATATAAAAAAAAGTTATGATAGTCGGTCAGCTGTATGACGGGACAGAGCCGGTCGGTCGGCCCCAATAGTCGATTGAGGAAATGAAACATTTTGGCTCGCAATTTTTTCGTCCAGCATGGATTTACTTGAAATTTTAACAGAAGGTAGAGAATAGTCCAAGGATCATTTTCTATATCATGCCGCTATTATACGCGAAAACCTTGGGGGTGTTTGCCACCCCATCTCGGGGGTGGGAATTTTTTATTACATTTTAACCATGTAATTCGATGGAATGAGGGATTCTAAGAAAAAAATGTTTTTTCATTTTCTTCGTAAACCTAATATTTTTCGAGTTATTCGCGCTTGAAAATAACAGTTTTTCGACGAAAAATCAACTTTTTTAGAGGGTTCTTTGAGAATACCTCGAAAAATATTCTGTATATTTTTGGCGATAAAAAGTTTCTTCAAAAATGATTTGGTAGGATTTTTAAACAGCTATAAGACTGTGTAAATTAGATTTCATAAGATCCCTTAGTTTTTAATTGGGTGGGTTTAAAGGGCTCGAAAAAGGGGGTGTTTACTGGTAAATAGAGGATTTATACAGCTGTGTCTGGCTAACTGTTCACTTTAATGAAAATCTATGTACAGGGTAAATTTAGTCATTAAAAAAGCTACAA